>NC_090940.1:95393982-96005573 GCF_040938575.1 Ambystoma mexicanum
TGTCGTGGCGTGCAAGCTGCTTCACCAATGCACTAAGCCAAGCTTCTGTTGTCCCTGCCAGTTTCCAAGTGCTAAGTCCCCCACCCTTTAGCAAAAATAATGTTGATTGGGGTCGGATGCACCAAATTCTAGAACTGCTTATATTTTCTCACCCTCCTTTCTTTTAAAAGAGCCGTACAGCTCCCCTTAGGCATCATTTGGACCCCAGGGGGCCAGGACCCACAGTTTGAAGACCACTGGTCTAAGTGGATATCGGGAGCAAAGTCTCCCCCTACCCAGATGGTACCATGCAGTAAATGGTCATGTCTGGCATTCTTTACGTGTGCCAATGCCCCAACTTGATTTTCTGGCCACGAGCCTCCATCTGATTTTGCCGGGTACATCAGGGCCCAGAAGCACTAGTCCGCCCCATGGTCTGAATAAATCTGAGCCTGAAAGGTGACTTGCTTGGCTTGGGTGCATGCTGGGTGTGATTTCTCGAGTGGAGAGCTTTACTTTGACAGGCGAGACAGACACGCCCGGTGCAGCCGTATACACTCTCCATTTCATAATGCGCTGTTGCTTTAAGGTGTCGCAACCTGTTCAAAAAATGTCTGCCTCAGGAGCAACAAACCATCTTTAAAGCCTAGCTGCAGGTCTTAATGCTACGATTTCAGGCCTTAAGAACCGAATATTTGCGCCCACCATTGTGGGGGAAGGGGGGGGAATGATTTCTCACTGGATCAACCCGATTGCGCGCCTGAAATGCTGAACTTGTGGCATGCCACTAGGAGTAAAAAGGAGAGTTTATTCCGGGGACATTTCCATACCCGGCACTTGTGATCTTGGAGTAAAAAAATTCATGTTGACCGCTGCAAGGAGAGCATGTGTAAGTTAACGTTTTTTTTGTTACCCTGAAGAAACTCTTAACTGTGCAAAACAATCACTTTTGTTATTTATGTACCTATTCCGATACTCCATGTTTAAATTCATTTTCTTCATAGCTTAGACTGTGGTGTTGGGCTCCATGTAAGACGGCTATTAAAATATTTATTTTCTGCTTAATGGTAGTTTTTTTTATTTATTGGGTATTTTCTAATGCACCTCTACCCAATGTGTTTTGAGGTGCAACAGGGCAAGGGGGGGGGGGCAGGGAGGACACAACGGTCATACTAGGTCTTGTGATGTTCTGGTTGTCTAAGTGCAGTAATGAGAAGTGCAGGGAAGGGGATGAGGGGGGTGACCGTCAAGGTGGAAGGGCCCCTGAGGAAATGGTGCCAGGGTAGTCCAGGTGGACAGAGCCAAGTGAAACAGGGAGTGCAAGGGAATGAAGGTCCGCAAGCTAAGTGTGAGGTAGGGGCTGGAGGGCTACAGGCCCAGCCAGGCTAGTGTCGGGGGAGGGGAGGATGTCAGGGGGAGACCAAGTGCAGGGGTAGAATGGACTAAGGGGTCTGGTACCCTGTACAAATCTTAGCAGGGGTGAGGGAAGGAAGAAGAGGAAAGTAAGGCCTTGAGAAGCTTCAAGAATTTAAGGAGATCCGGCTGGGGGCCAGGAGGCCATTCCAGATGGAGGCATCTGCAGAGGAGAGAGAGCTCTGCCTCCTACTCTATGCTGGGAAAAGTGTTTGATCTCCAGAGAGTTGGCGCTCTAGCATGAAGGTAATTAGGGAGAGACAGTTGGATGAAGCGGAGTACCAGGCCCCAGAAAGCCTTGTGGATGATACAGAGGATGTTGAACTTGATCCTTGCAGCCACCTGAGCCAGTGGAGAGATTTTAGGACTGGAGAAATGCCCTCCCTGGGTTTGCAGCTAAGGATTAGTCTTGCAGTCCTGTTTTGGATTAGTTGACGGGAGGAGTTAAGCAGATTGAGGAAGAGGCTGTTGCAGTAGTCCAGCCTGGAGAGGACCAGAGCTCTGGAGACATTGAGTTGCTGGGGGAAGGTGAGAAAAGGGAGAATTCCTCTGAGGAGATGCAGCTGAAAGGGGGCCTACTTGGCAAGGTCTGAAATATGAGGAGAGGAGTCGAAGATGAAGCCAAGGTTTTTTGCCTCAGGAGGGTGAGGAGTGGGGGGGGGGGGCGCGCTGTCGAGGGTGTTCAGAGTGTGGGAGGGAAAGAGGGAGCAGGTGTCCCAGTGAGAAGGATCTCTGTCTTACTGGCATTAAGGCAGAGATGGCTAGCTGTGCACCATGCCTGAATAGCAGACATGCAGTCGGGAATGAGAGGGGAAGAGAAGGAGGTAGAAAGGAGAGCTACGTGTCATCCGCATAACACTGGAAGTTGGGAAGAAGGTGTAAATAAAGCAGTTGCAAAATAATCCAAAATTTGACGCAAATCTTTCCAATTTTGCCTTCAATTCTGTACACTATTGTTGGATGTAGTTGTATCCAATTTCCTGCCTTCTGCTGTGCCTTTCAGAACAGATATGCAAATCAATGTGAACACCCCCTCCCCCATCCAAGGAAAAGCAGGTTCTGGGCTATGTTGGTGCCCTTTTTATTTTTTTCATATTATCCATTTCAGGGATCTTCTTAACCAATCTGGAACGTCCCCTTGAGTTTAGGAACACTTTAACTGTTGGCACAAGATAATGGAAAAATCCAGCCTGGGGAGGGGGGAGCGGGGCAGGGTTGGAGCATCAAATCTCTGCTACGAGATCAAGACATGTGGGAAAACTACTGTCTCCCATGACTGCCCCACAATCCAATGAGGGTTGATGCCTGGACACCACTGAATACCCGTCCATAGTCTACATGCCATAACGTTGTCCTGATGGATTAGATGTGCATTGGACATTATTGAAAAAAAGGAACAATTCAGAGCCAGTTTTATTTGTAGGGAACCTATTTGTAATTGGTTATTTATAAGGTGCTTAATACCCAGAGGTTTCTAATCGTGGACCCCGGGGATCGAACCCGTGTTGCTCCCCGTCTTCTTGCTTGCTAGCCACAATTGACTAGACTTCACAACTTGCTCTTCCTTGGCAGGTTCTACCTGTATGGGTCTAATTTCTAATTTTCCCCAACAATTCCCATTATTTATTTTAATGTTTTTATTTACTTTTTGGGGCCTGCAGTTGAATCTCCCTCCGAGCATCTCCTTCATCAGCCTTCCAAAAAAATGTCAATCCCCCATTACCCTTCTCGGAGACTCAACACGGATGCTCCGAAGCGGAAGTTTAATAATCCTTTCGTTTTACCAGGATGCTGAGTACAGGCTGCTTCTGCCGCTCTTGGGTATTGGCTCTTCTGACCCAACATGTACCCCTTATGCTTCCGGAAAATGGGGGGTCGGGGGGGGGGATATGCGCAGGCAGGCTAGTGATCCATGTGACTGAGGTGCCTCTACTTACCCAGGTCCAAGCCGTGCCTTGGCTACACGTCCTGGGTACCAGGGACCGGGGAGGCTAATGCCTGTCCCGTCGAGGCATAACCTGGGGCTCATTCAAGAGTTTTTGGAAGCGGGATTGCTGGTGGCCCATACGGTTACCCACAGCCAATCACCAGTACATCTCTTCTCGCACTTAAAGATGAGGGTCGCAGGGGTGTTGCAAGGTCTGGAAAAGATCTGGGGCTTCGGGACTGGGGGCTAGCTAGCCTTCTTGGTTGTAGCCCCTGACCTTCTGTCCTGGGCTACAACCTAAAAGACCTGGGTCTATAGCCCCCTCAGCCCCACCCCCCCCCCCTTGCGACACCACCGTGAGGGTGCCTTGGAGAAGCAGGAATTGGACTTGTCGGTGACTGGAGGAGTTTGGGAGGATGCTGGGTTAGCAGGAGTGTGGGGGGGGGGCAGTTAGATTATGCATTTTCCCTAGCAGGGCGTTTGTCCCTGGTCTCTACTCTAGCATTTGTGTTTCATGGGTACCACTTCAGCTGAGCCATGCAACAGATTAGGGCAGTTTCTGGAAACCGCCATAGGCGTGAATTGGATTGATGGGGTCCACAACCCGAAATCCACAGACTAAGTGAATTCACGAAAAGTGGGTATGAGGTGGGGGCAAATGCACATATTTCAGTGTCTAGCAATTCAGAAAGGCCTGGTAAGCTTTGGTCCAAGGGATTGCAGTATTGCTTGTCTGGGGGTGGGGGGCTATAAGAAATGAAATTAGCAGACCAGGGGGGTCCGGTGTTCCATCTGACATCTACAGACCAAGGCCAGCATCCAATGCAGCCCCTTAAGTGCAAGCCATTGGATGGGTTAGAATATTGCACTCTGATGCAGCGCCGGGCTCGAGGTGCGCGGCCCCAGCTAATTAAGTGCTCCTTGCCTCCAGCTCAGTGTCTTGTGAACTTAACTTAAGTTCACATGACACTGAGCTGGAGGTTGCTGAAGTATCGGTCTGGCCCAGCCCTTAAACACACTTTACAAGAACAACAGGGGGCTGTTCTGCTTTTGTTGGCGCAGTAAGTGGCGGACACAGGACTGCCAGCGCCTAGACTCGGGCTGCCCCTGAGGTCCAGTGCTGTCAGAATGTTAGGGAGGGTGGGGGCGGACAGACCAGGGTCCGGCACTGAGTGCAGTTCTTATCAATGGCTTTGAGTTCTGTCTGGATGAATAAGGGACCTGTCCAGAGAAGGCCTCCGATTTCTTGGAAAGGGATTCGTCACTTGGAAAGGACAATTGCACCTTGCAATTGCTCGCAGCCCTGCGTGTGTGGGTTTCTTTGCAGAAGTTGCTCGGCCAGATCACGTGCGGCTCGTTGCAGAAATGTGTGCATGACCTCATCGCAGGAGAGCTTAGCACACGATACACAAACATTACCTTCAAAGGCCTGCGTCTCGCTGCCAGGTGTCTGCTAGGTGTGTGGTGGCCGCTGCCATAATGGGCGTCAAGTGGGCCTCAAGGACAAGGGCTGTAACCAATCGCGAACGGGCATCCACGGCGCATAGTGGGGCTGAGCCCCTTCCTGGCCCAGGCTTTTGAGGCAAGCCTATCTCGTCGCTCAGACCAGGCACGGGTTTACTGCACAGGAGAGCTGGTGCTGTCTAGTTCCTAAGAGCACCAGGATACCGTTATAAGATGATATCTCAGCTACCAGAATCCTTCCCAGGCGTTCAATTTACATCTGGGTGACTCCCGTCTCTTCCAGCAAATTAAACCGCCCAAATCATTACCCGGCAAAGTCATTCCAGGGCAAGTAAGCTGTTTAGGGCGATTACATCGAACACGTTTGGTCGATATTTATTTTGTAGGTTTTTTTGGTGTGGATTTAAAAAAGAAAAGTGGTACTGGTCGATTTTACTGCACATATATATGTGGGGGGAGACCCCCATGTGCCCTCTCTTAACCTCCCTACAATAATTTCCCTATTAGTGCAGTAATCTGCCAATTGCCTTGTCTCCAGTATTTGTTTCGACTGCAAATTTCCCAGAAACTCCTTTAACCTTGTACGAAGCATAGCCTAAGCCACTTTGGATTTAAGTCTAGCTCTCATTAAGGTGGAGAGCACCCATCGTACCAAGAAAACTCTGTGGCCGAAGGCTAGACCTCCCCCCTGCCATCCGTTGCAGAATCTTTCTTCCACAGCGAGCACTGCCCTGCATCTCTGCCATGCATTGTTGGTGCAGCTCTGTTCCTCGCACTTTGTAGTCCAAAACATTTGGAGAGCCACTTATCTCCAGTGGATCACTCGCACACCTGTTGTTGGGCCCTACCGCAATTTTATCTTATTGGGTGGCCAAGTGTGGGGCCCAAGTGTGGGGCCCATCTCCTAACGCCCACTGATCCTTGTGTTTTTTTTTAAGCCCATGCTACCTCTACAGCCTCCCCTTTCTTGCTGGGTGAGAAATGAACGCCCTAAGCCCCCAAAGCTTGACTTGGCTAAAATGTAATTAAAAAGAGGCAAGTACAGATGTACAAGCGACGTCTATTATACTTGCATGGTTTATTGCAAGATTGTTTTATTCAGAACATGCTACTGCACAAGTTACTTCTGTTTCTTACACTGGTCACGTCTATCTCTCCTTCATTCTGTACAATTCATCACACGGAGCTTGCCACTCGATCTTTTCAAATCCTAAACCTTCTTACCCATCCATACCCTTTTGAAGGCCTCCTTTCTCAGTCCAGTGACCGGCATATCTTGAATATATCGGAGCCCCACCTGCCTATGTTTGTCATAACCTGCCAGACTTTGCTGAAAACCATTGTGATGATCACCCAGGCACCACCTGCCCTGTTAAATGAGCATGGATGATGAACCTGCTCTAAATTGGCTGCAGGGAGTTTGAAAAATATATTTTTTTGTTGCAGAAACTAACCTGCCAATTTATTTTTTATAAGGGGCCCGCAGTTTACCTCTACGTTGTACCTTTACCTCGTCCTGACCCTTCCTAATTTCACTTCCAGGTAGTGCTCCAGATAAGATTTGGAAGTGGGAGCATTTTACTCCCTATTTTTGTTTTTTTTATGTTGGGAGTAAAATGATTTTTTTTAGGGAGTAAACTTGTAAGTCCAATTCTCAATGGGAATATTTTTTTTATAAGTGTGTAAACGTTTTAACTTGGAAACAGAAATGTTTTTGTAATAATTACTTTGCAGCCAGTTATTCATGCACATTTAAATGCATGCTTACTTCTTTCGATCAGGCAGCAATAACAGTCGTTTCTTCCTGTGGTAGTGTGCGCGCTACTGGTGCAAACAAATCCATAAAGTTGTGCAAGTGAAAATAGGGGCACAAAGTTCTGTGTCTGGTTTCTATTTTTTTTGGCAGCCACTTTTACTCCCTATTTTTATATTTTGGGACTATTTCCCTATTTTTAGGGAGTAAAGGTGGCTGATAATGCCCTTATCTGTAGGGCTTCTTCTAGGAGGTGTGGCGCACAACATGGGCAATTGCGCAACTTCCTATGATTGCCGCTGCTCTATTACCCCCCTGTGTGGGTGGCAGCATTATTTGGAAGGGAGTATCAATAGGGCCGGCATTGGTATTGCCAGAAGTACAGTGATCTTGTTTATTGAGATAATCAACGATTACAGACCGGGCCATAACAAATAAGTAGCACATGGAATTCATCGATTGCCTCTCGGTCAATCCGAAATCTCGGAATCCTGTCAAGAACTACTGTTCTTGACTGAATTCTAAACATTCTGACTTCAGAAGCAGACAAGGACACCAAAGCATTTATCTCCATTCTCTCATCGACGGACATAGACAGAAAGGTAACCTATTTAAAATAAATAAATAAATAAATAAATAATTGCCTGCATGACCATAGTCCACAAAAGAAAATTCACCACCGTCATATAAACTGTGAAATGAAGCCAAAGCCACACTTATGGAAAGCATGTCCACCATTCTTCAACTCTACTGCCTGCAGAACCAGACCGTCCATCTCTAGGAGGATCTTTGTTTCACTACACCTTCAAGGTGGCAGCTAACGTCCAATTTAACGCTTTAAAATAAATGCCAAGACATGGACAAAATGAGTTTATATTTCCTACACTGAAACCCTTCACTTTTCTGTTACCCCTAATGCTTGCCCGTCTTAAAAACTGTTCTGGGTTGAGTGGAATGTTTACCAAATAAACAGATCTTTGTTATGAAATAATGCAAAACATTGAATTTACTAACATGTTTTCTCTATTTATGTAACAGCTCTAGAAGGTAGGACTAATATCACCATTGGGGAACTAGGCACCTTGTCAACTCTGTTACATCTTGAGAAAGAAGCTGATGAGGGCACTAATGATGAACCCATTGACTTTGAAGAATTGGGTATTAACGTGGAAAGGCAAAAGAAAAGTAGATTAAAACTTAAATCTAAATGTAATCCTTCAGTTACATCAGGCAGCAACATCGAAGCTCTCCAAAATCTGGTCATTGAAGATCTCAAGACCATAAAGCAGAATAAATTCAAATACAAAGCCAACATGTCTCCAAAAAAAAATAGAAATGTGCTGAATGAGCTGATTTTGTATTTATTTGGTATTTATATGGCGCCTTAATCCAAAGCACTTAACATAGCAAAAAGTATAAAACGCTACAATAGTAAATAATGAAGTTTGACAATGCAGGCCTGAACTCTGCCCTGCTGAATCAGATGTTTTAGTGATTTGTGAAATAACTGCATCATTAAACCCTCTGATCAGGGACAGGATATAGTTGTTATGAATGGAAGCGATTTACATTTGAGAAGATTATAAACCACTAAATGGCATCAATTGTTATGAGAGGTTCATTCCGAATCCGATCCAAAAGTTGGAAAGCAAAGTTCTGACTTTTTTGACAGAATGGGAGACCAAAGGTATTTTGGAGGAAGAGAATTGTAAGTTTCTTTTCATTCTACACTCCACTAGATCTACTTTTATACTTTCTCCCCAAACTTCACAAGAGTATGACCAAACCTCCTGGAAGGCCAATTGGTACATTGGTTAGCTCACTTCTAGAGAATATGTCCAAATATATAGACAGTGTTATTCCACTTTGTATCCTCTTTACCTTCCTACCTTAGAGAGACCAAATATTTTTTATGTAAAATAGATGAACTACCTTGGGAATCCAATAACACCTTGGCAACCATGGATGTTGTATCCTTATACACATCAATTCAACATGATTTTGGGAAGGTGGTGTGTGTACTTTTAAAATACACAGTCACTTAACTACTTACGGCACACAAATTGTCCTTGCTATGATCGAACTATGCCAAACAAAAAAAAAAATTTAATAAAATAAAAAATGTTTTCTCTTAACCCATTTTTTAAACTACAAGGAACAGCAATGGGCACCACATTTGCCCCAGGCTATGCAAACCTCATCATGAGGTTTTGGGAGAAATGTGTAGTATGGTCTGAGAGCAACAACGCCCACACAGATAACATTGTGCTGTGGCTTCGCTATATTGATGATTTGTGTATCAGGAAGGGGAGTGAGCAGGAATGGGTAGACTTTGTAAGACTGCTTAATAACAACGCATGCAATCTGAAGTTTACAGAAAATCACAAAGCTTCATAATTTTTCTGGATGTAACTGTGGTTACCAAATGAACAACTAACAAGTGAACTATATAGAAAACCAACAGGCTCGAACACTCCCCTCCATGCCACCAGTGGTCATCCCAAGAATCTGATATGGAGTATCCCTACGGGGAATTCATGAGATTGCGTAGGAACTGTTCAACTGTACCGGCATTTTATAAGGAGAGCAAAGTCACAGCGTGGGGCTTTCAACAACAGGAATATCCGAAGAAGATCATTGAGCTTACATATATTAAGGCCGTTGTGTGTGATAGACATGCCCATTATTGGGGCATTTGAAAGACGAGGTGGATAAAACTAATAAAGACGGCACACCTCTCCCAACCTTTGGCACGCATGCTCAACCCATTCGTCACATCCTGAAGAAGCATTGGAAGATTTTTATGACAGATTCTTTGCAGCACACAGAATGAACATCCGGACATTAGCTTTCTTAGAAGTTCCTCTTTTAGAGATACTCTGTTAGTTTTATGCAATATGAAGACAGCAGCAACCTGAGTAAAGTGGCTAAGAAATTGCAGACAGGGTTTTTTCAAATGTACCAGGTGTAAGATTTGCAAGTACGCTCATAACCAACATATAGACATTTGGTATTGGGACATTCCGTTATGATTAACAGTAGATCACCTGTGACTCAGACTGTGTGGTCTATGTTCTCAGATGCCCCTGTAACAAGTGGTACATTGGAAGTACCAAATGTAAGTTCAAGGTCTGCATTTTGCAACTTGTAAGAGCTATACAAAATAAGATGCTGCTTACCCCATGGCTAAATATATTGCTGAATTCCATGGAGGTAATTCTGAGGGTTGTACGTTTATTTGGAATCCACAAAATTGATGCCGGACCAAGAAAGGGGGGGACGCCAAAACGTTTACTTCATCAGCAAGAGACACAGTACATTATCCATTTTTAAGCCAATAATCCTATAGGAAATAGCATTGACAAACTGTACACCTTTTTAGAATAAGAATAGATGCATTATAATATTTTCATTCTGGTATATTTGCACTAGTCTCTATCTTTAATTGAACTGGCCTTATGTTAATAGATACATGGATCTTTATGACACAGGACTTAACGGTAGTGTCTCTAAATAGTTGTTTAGGGCCAGACACAATGGACCTTCAGATGATCTCATTAACATAGTAGAATATATTCAGGTAGGAAGGCAATGTTTTCTTCCTCTTTCCTTAGCATTTAAATATATTTTCTTTTTATTTCTCCTTCTCTCTTCCCCTTTCTTTTCCCTTTCTTTTCTATGTGTTTTGTCAGGCAGTATTATATTTATATAGTTTACACTTAGATGAGTAGGGAAAATAGGAAATGGGTGGTGTATGATCATTTGGTTGTCACTGATTGGTAAAGGTTAATGAACTGTGTCAATTGGTTAACACCTAGAGCTCATTCACAGCCTGGATTGGTGGTCCATGGTTAAGCTGTCGCATTACACACATTCCTACCCAATCGACTCTCTGCAAGACTTGTAAGTGTCATGGCTTATCTTTGTGCCGTGCTGGTAACACCTTGCATTGTACTTTGCGGATGTGCTTATTACATGCATGGCTTTCGATAGCTTTCATTTGGTGCTCTGTACTCGCACTGCATTCAGCATTTTCCTTTGCTTAGTGAGATTTTAGATTACCATAGGGTCGGTGTGCCATGGAGATCTATTTTTATCATTGAAGATACAGGATTTAGCATTTCCATTGCCAGTATGTATTGGCGAAACATGACTGTCTAAATCATTATTACATGTCCGATAGCCTCGGTCACACACTGGTAGGGGTTTATTCGCTATTCTTGATCGCCTAGCACCCTATAGCTGATAGAACTTGTCACTTTATCGAAACATTCATGTATTTGTACAGTAAGCTAAGAATTTATTAAAGTGTATGGTGCTAGGGATTTTTCCTTTATATGTTTACAGCCCTAGGCACTTTATCCAGCGGATGTGGTTTACAGAACATGGCTTTTGCCGATTTGCACTCCTGCAATGAACGGGAAATGCACTTTTTTGAAATATTTAGTCCATTCAATATAATTCCTGCATAATGTGGGTGGTTGGCAGATCATATATGGACAGATCGCTAAGGCGGCCGTGTTATGTTGTTTTGGTATGGCTTATGTGGACGTGTGTGGACAGCAAAGAAGGACCGCAATCTAATGACTAATGATTGACATGCCCTTTGTTCCTCTCACCCTTTGAGAGAAGTCACATATTCCACAACGCCACCTATTATACATCGCTGGAAAATTACTTCCAGTTTTGAGCACAGCAAGACATTTGGGTATGCAGATTAGCTGAAATGCAAACCTATTTCTCCAGGAAATGTTCTTTGTCTGAGAGGGCAGTGCTACTTGATACATAGCTTAATCAACCCAAAACGGACATTTGCAAGGCTGCCAGGACAACTACATACCTGGTTTCACCCTCATCAGGGCAGTATTCCAGTGGTGGTTACTAGGTGGCGTTGTGGAATTTGTGACTTGGCTCAAATGGACTTTACATTTTTCACATTTTAAGGTGAACTTATTTTTATTTTTTTATAAAGCCTTTTTAAACCCACCATAACTTTGTGTGTGTGTAAATATTTTTTGTAATTTTTTTTTACTTAAGCACCACAACTCCAAAACCTTACACAGTTAAAAGTGCTTTTATGGACCCCGGATTGGTCAATATCCCTATGGCAAGTAACTCTTCCTTAACTTGTGGGCCTCAACTTTGTCTCTTGTCATAGCTTGGGTTGGTTGATTATCCTTTAGTAATGACCCCTTCGTCTGTTGATGTGGATATATTGAAATGTTGCTGTAGTAGCCCTGGACAGGGCTAGTATCGGTATTGCCTTTTCTATAATGATCATCCAGGGGTCCCTAACCAATATTTAATGGCCTTTATGCAAAAAGGGAATCCAATGAGCTGCATTGGCTAGTGATGGGGCTCCCCGCTATTAATGGCCTGGAGAACACTGATCCAGACACCCTAGTGAACACCTTTAACAATGCTATGACCATAGCACTAGACACCATTGCCCCTACTAAACTGCACATAAGTAAACGGGAAGCGCACTTGAATGCATGGTTCACCCCCCAACCTAATGACCTAAGAAAGCAGAAAAGAAAGTTACAAGCTATTTGGCGTAACTCGCCTACCGACAACAACAAAGCCAAATTAGCCCAACTATCTAAATACTATAAGAAAGAAATTATCAACACAAAAAAAAACGTATTTGATGACAGAATCACAAAAGCCAAATCAAACTCGAAGGAATTCTTCCCCATCCTCCGTGAAATGGAATCCCCCCATACAACCAGCTGACACTGTCCAAAGGACAAGATATGGTGTACTAACATACAAAACGCTTTAGCAAATAAAATCTCTTCCCTCCAACTCAAAATAACTAAAAAAAACACACACTCTCTGCCCCTCGCTGATCAACTATTACCACCGCCTACTGAGTACAACACTATTCCACCATTTAGCTTCAAACTATCCCAATCATTGATACGGAAAAGGTCATTCTTTCCCTGAAACCTTCCAATTGCAAGGGTGACAGTTGCCCAGCGCAAATAATAAAGGATACGGCCAGAGACTTTGCCCCTTTCATCTCAAATCGTATCAACTCCTCCTTTAAATCAAACACAGTACCTACCAACCTGAAAGAATCTTGGGTCCTCCCCTTACTGAAAAAACAAACTCTTGACCCCTCCATCCCCACCAACTATAGACCTATCACTACTGTACCTTTCCTAGTCCGTATTATTGACAGAGTAGCCTATTTACAAATTCAAGACTACCTAGAAACAAATCATCTGCTAGGCTCCCGGCAACCAGGATTCCACCCTCTCCATGGCACCAAAACAGCCCTACTAGACCGTAAGACAAAAATGGAGGAGCTAAAGGACAATGGCAAAACTGCTTTGCTACTACTGTTGAACCTGTCAACAGCCTTTGACCTGGTGGACCATGCAGTTTTATGCATCCACCTAAGGCTCACTGCCAACTTTACAGGAGAAGCCATAGCTTGGGTTCAATCCTTTTTAGCCAACCTGACTATGAGTTTTCTCTACCTCCTCCTTCACTGATCCCTTCCAAATAACATGTGGAGTACCACAGGGATCCTGCGTATCACCCACTGTGTAACATTTTCACCAAGCCACTATTTGACATGTTGGACAGACTGGGTGTCAAGGACACTAACTATGCAGATGACACCCAGATCCTCATACCCCTTTTGGGCAACTATGAAGAGGACATGGCCTTGGTGAATAAAATATACATCCTAATTCAGGCATGGATGGCGACCCACTGCCTCTGCCTGAACGACGATAAAACCGAGATTCTACTCCTCGGATCTGACTAACTTAAAAAAACGAACCCCAAGCTATATATCCTTCAACATTGACAACAATATCATTAAGGTTATGCCTGAGGTAAAAACTCTAGGATTCTACCTGGACTCCTCTCTTACCCTAAAAAAGTAAGTCCACTCTCTCTCTTCCACCACCGCCTACACCTGTAAATTAATCTGAGCTGCCAGACCATTCCTCTCCAATGCCAGCTGCATCACCCTGGCTAATGCTCTTATCATGTCCAGACTAGACTACTGCAACGCCCTGTACTCGGGAGCCAACAAGTATGTTACCGACAAACTCCAAAGATTGCAAAATAACGCTCTAAGAGCAGCTTTGAACATCTCATATAGAGAGCAAATTTCTAAATTCAGGAAAGAGGCTCACTGGCTAAAAATAAAAGACAGAATCCTCCTCAACTATTTCACTCACTTCTAAATGTCTCAACACACTAGCACCTCCCTACCTATTGGAAAAAATCACCAGGAAATCCACCTCCCGACCTCTGAGATCTGCCAACACCTTCCTGCTCGACATCCCTAGATTTAAACTCACCCCGGCTGGAGGAACTAGTTTCCCAGTTAAAGCTGCACAAGCATGGAACATTCTCCCTATAGACCTCAGACGCCCCGTACCTTATGCTAGATTCAGAATCGATGCTCTCAAATGGCTTCGCCCCAACGACCCATAACCTCTTCACCCTCTGACAACCATTGTCAAAACTCTTGACGGCACTACTGTCTCACACTCAGCTGCTCGCTCATAGCGGCAACCATAGGCACTAACTTATGCCATGCTAGTCTGACTCTTATCCGGGATACCCTCCATGCTCCACGAATGGCAAATGTCTACTCCACTTCACTTACTGTATCCACATTGTATTCGAATGATTGTACTGTTTTATTTACTTTACTCTGCAACTACATGTATGTACTAAACTGTGACAGGTACTGTAACTTGTACTGCTGCGGCCAGCTGCCCAAGGGCTTGGTGCGCATTATCAAATTAATAAACAAAACAAACAATAGAGTGGCGATCGCCAGAAGTAGAATGACTATCAATGGGGTGGTAATCGACCAGAAGTATCAACGTCTCAGGAGGATAATTCCGGGGCAACGTACTCGCCTTGGAAGCAAGACTTCACTGAGCACCACTGGTTCGATCCCCGGATCCGTGCTTGGAAACCTCTGGGTATTAAGCGTGTTATAAATAACCTATCATATCCTAACCAGACTTTGACGAGCATTAGCAGAGCTGAGGCTCATAACCAGCTTTGGGATTGTCATAATGGTCCTCCATCGGCCCACAATAGACCTTAACAGAGCAATAACTGATCTTGACATGGCTGTTTTTCTATGAACGGGGTCAAAAAGTGTATTGACGGGACCATAATGAGTACTGACTGCGCGGTTGATGGAATTGTTTAGACAGAAGTTGCGTAGAGCCGTATTGGGTTTAAAAAGTAAGAAAGGGACTATCCATACAAACACCAAGGCTATAATGATCATCAATCGGGCCATAGGCAGCATTGAGCGGGGCCAATACAAGAAGTCACTGGATAACCAGCGTCAACTGCACGGAAAAGGTCTCAACAGGGCCGTAATGGAGTGATGTATACCAAGGCGGCAGGACGACCCTGCCAATAACAGCCCGCCATCGAAGTTAAAAGCCTGGGCTAAGTGAGGGTCCCTTAATGTGGGTGGCGGTGCTGTTACTGGCAGGGTTTGCTCGCCACTGAGGTGCATATCTCCATTAGCACCCATGTAGTTCCCTACGCAGGTGCTAATGGTGTGTATTTAAAAAAAAGAAACCTAACTTGCTGCGTGACCCGGCGCCACGCCGTGGTTTACAATGTTGATGACTGCAACATTGAAAACTGACTTGGGAAACCACGGTGCAGCGCTGGGCTGTGCACAGAGGTATGTTTTCCCTTTTCTGAAATATTTGCGCACTTAACCACCCACGTAGGAAACTACACAGGTGCTAAGAGGTGATGGGGTTGGGGAAGAGATCGCTAGTTAAGGGCACCCAGGCTGCTTGGAATGCAGGCTTGTATCGGACAATACAGCCTGCGTTCCGAGCATCCTGATTGGCCAGTGCCCCCTTACTTGGTGTTAATGGAAATTACAGCAGTGTATTTGGTATTGCACAGTAAGTGTCAACAAGGTAGTCCAGAGCATAGGAGAGGTCACAAATGGACATTGACAAGGCTGTAGCAAGCTCAGTCTATGCTTTGAGATGTATCGGTAGATTGGGTATTTGCAGTGCCGAATCGAGCAGCTAGAGTTCTAGAATGAGTGTCACAGGAGTTGCAATGATTACGAAGAGGACTAATGGGTTTGGCAATCTAACAATTACATGGCCTAGCCCTCATAATTGTATTGTATGATGTATTATGTGATATATCTGATCACAGGTCACTGCCTTACTGTAACCCAAGGCACAACCTGCTTACATTGTAACTAAGTCTTCCTTGCAAGTAACAGTGCCACAATGCCCCTGGGCTGCCTGCGCGCTATATAAATTTAATAAATAAATAAATACCCTAGGGCCATGGACCTTGCTGGCTGTCCATAGCCCATGCTGCCACTGCCGCCGGCACCACCACCAATCGACATCCGTAGCCAGACGCTTCGCCAGCAGTTGTCCGTAGCCACCTATCCTACCGCCACCAATCAATGGCCATAGCCAACTACACTTCTACCACCAATCTGTGTGCCTGGCGGAAGAACCTGTAGCAACCAAGCATTGCCCAAAGGGCAGTCCATG
Source organism: Ambystoma mexicanum (assembly GCF_040938575.1). Lineage (NCBI taxonomy): Eukaryota > Metazoa > Chordata > Amphibia > Caudata > Ambystomatidae > Ambystoma > Ambystoma mexicanum. The sequence goes on from NC_090940.1 coordinate 95,410,058, forward strand.
CCGTCCTCATTTACCCACTGATGTACTTGGAAGACAATGCTGCTGTACACCATTTAGTACTCTCAGCGCGGCCTGCATAAGTAGTAAACGTTCGTCACTTACAGGGTTAATGTTCTCCATGTGTGGTGTGGTGAGTCCAGTGTCTGTTATTGAGCAACCATCCTTCAGTGTAAACAGTACAGTGAAAAAGTAATGACCTCCTTTGTGCGGGATGCTCAGAGCTCCTGCTAGTAACCCACACTGCACCAGTCCTAAGACCCCCAAATCCACGTGGGTAGAGCTTGAATGAATTTTGGCATATGCGAGCCAGGCTGGTCAAAAATGCAGGTTTCGTTTGTCAATGGAGAATACAAAGGTGTGTTTTCATCATCTTCAAAGGTGTTCAGGAATGGGCCGGACCCCCAAACACTCCTAGGAATGGGACTAGAAAAAGACCCACCAAAACAGGGACCCTAGACGGGCCTACAAATAAAGCAGTGGATTTTACGAGACCATGTCCATCTCAAAGCCCATTAAGCCAAGGCAAGAGTCAGTTGCATGCTGGACTCCGCCCAGTCTTGCATGCAACATGCGTTGCCCGGCCTCTACCAGCTTATTCAGCATCGACGTGTCCACTGGCCAACCTGCAACTTTTCTCAGTAGGTTGAGCATCACTTGCTGAAGTGCCTCTGTCGGTCGTGTTCAGCCTGCAGAGTTGAACCCCTGCAAGGATGACCAAAGCTTTCCTCCTCCCAAGCGTATTTGTAAAGGTGGTCTATTGACTTTACCCGTGTAATCTGCAGGGTAAGGCAGGGTTTTAAGTGAGGCATCTTCAGGCCCCATTGAGAGGGGGTGGGGTTTCCCCCCATTGTCGCTTGGTGTTTAGGGGTGTGGCATAAGGAAGGGCTGTCTAATGTAGCTTCGGCCCAGACTCTTTCCAATGAGAAAACATGGATCCCACTGTTTTCTCCCATTTTGACTTTGGGGAGGGAGTGTCTCTAAGTTCCAACGCAGGGTCCCGCAACAGATTTTACCCAATATGTTGCACAATTTCAGAGGGCTTTTCCTTATCCATTTTTGTGGGCCAAGCAAGTCATCTCAAACCTGTTTTTTAGGTCTGGTTGTGCTTCGCCAATGTATTGCCCCCCCCACACCCATCATGTTGATGCCTTCCAGTCTACTGGGGGCTCAGTGCAGCAATTCTGTATCTACTGTCAGTGTCCAAGAGATTAACCCCCCATGATCACAGGTATTGGAGTGACTCTCCCATGAATGATTTGGGATGCCTTTACCTTGTGTCAGTCATCCATGCTCTTGGCTTATCTGACCTGCGCAACCTGTTGCGCTTGCACATTCTGCAACCTTTGGCTCTAGGATGTTCCAGCCCTAGCCGGCATCATCGATGTGAGGCATTGTGGGAGCCTTTGTGCAAAACATCTGGAGAGCTGCAGTCTGCAAACCACCCGAGTGGCAACCCCAGGCCTGATGTAAGGGCTTATGATGCCTTGGGCAAAATGAAACTTTGCCGTTACTCCCCTCTCCCTGGTAAAGGGGCATGCTTTGATGATAGTGCACATGGCACACCTGGCTGTCTCCGCCTAGAATTGGCACAGCCTTCAGAGGTAGGCTGACAGCTCATCTCTGCCTCTGCTACCACTTCATTTCTTTGCATTTCTGAGTCTGTCCCTACAATATAGCAGACTAGGACTAGTATTTTAATTATTTGGGTAATCCCCTCCAAATCATTAGTCTGGGGGTTTGCAAATGAGCTTGTGGGATGGGAGGTGGACAAAGCGGGTAGGCCAAGCAGTTTCTGCAAAGGCTCGTCCCCAAAGGATAGTGTTTACATTATCCATTCTTCTAGGAAATTGGGGTTCACCAGATTCATTTGCATAACTTTAAAGAAATTCATATCCTGCTAGAATGGCTTGGAAAAAAGTATCTAGCCTCTATGGGCCGAAACATGATGTGTCGACCTACTATCGGATTAGATATCCCTTGTTGACTAGTCTATAGCCTATAAAGGCCAAAAAAATGTCAATTTGCCATATCCTACCACACCGTTATGCTGTAAAATATTGATCAGTCATGAGAAGGGTTTTACAATACTAAATTGATTTTCCCGATGTATACGGTGTAACACGTGATGGATATTTTTGAAAATTTGATAAAATTGTTTTTGATGTGGCGAGCATTAGTATATAGATACACTGCCGTTGTGTACTAACCCTTGGGTGCAATCGCTGCCTTTTTAACTGTTTGTTAAATATTATTGTCACGATGCTAATGAACTAGTAGTTTGTTTTAGTCTTGTAAGTTTTTTCTACATTAATATTTATAATCTATGTATAAATCATTAAATTGTGAAAAAATCCCTCTGGCATATTTTTCTGTTTAGAGTTCAACCACCATCCGGTGTAATAAGAAGTAGTCTGTGAAAGGGACGGGTAGCCAGTTTCCCTGTATAACTATTCTACAATATTACTGCCATTGTTGCCTGGCCTGCTAAAATAGGGCAATAGAATCCAATAAATGGAACTTGTTGAAGCAGTGACGTGTGGAGCCGCCGCCTTAAAAACAGGTTCTTGCAAAAATGCCTTCCCAATAAGACTGGCTTTGAAGCATCTCTTCTTTAAAACCCCTTAACTGCCAGGCTATTATGCAAGTCTATGCAGAAAGGACGATCATACTCGTCCTTGGCACTTTGAAATGCCTGTTATCCTACACAGACTTTTTCTATCCACCCATTACGAAAAAAAAAGCATAGGCCGCTGCATAAAGACAAGTGCTGGTTATGCCGTTTGAATAAAAGTGGTTAGGATATTGGGACCAAGACCTGGAGGGGAAGAAGGGAATAGTGCTGCAGACGATTGGGATGTCGCTAGAAGGCGGCGAGAGGTGTGGGGGTGGAGGAGGGGTTAACCTATTGGACCGCCTGGAGAGAGACACGCTGAGGAAAAGCAGCGTTGAAGGAGCCCGTCCATGAGATGGAGAATGCATGGCGACCTGCCTAGACCTCTTTATGCATCGACTGCATTTACTTAGGCTTTGCGAAACGAGCCAATAAGATGTAAAAAACAAACACAAAAGGTGTAGGGACATAGAAAAAAAAGGTATGGGGGGACGTGCAACCTGTCCCATTTTATTTTTCTGGGTTTATTTTTAAAAAAGATATAAATATTAAGGGAAATATGCACATGCAATTCAGTAGATTTAAATATATGGAAACAAATTAGTTCGATACAGGTTGTCCCTATCAAAAAATGTACAATTGAGAAACACGCTATTCAGACAGATGCGGTCATATAGTGCTCAAGACTGCACTTTCTTCATTGCCACGTTTTTTTCATTGGTGTCTGGGCTTTTTAAGCGCGCCCCCCCCCCGCACCCCCACTGCTGCTTCCCACTGTAGGAATGCACGTTCAACGTAAAAAGACCTCGTGTGGTTGTGAGTTGCACCCCCTTGGAGCGCAGTCACCCTCGTGTCCAGTCGCGAGGGCCGTGACTACTGTTATTATATGAATTCACCCCCGCGGTCTGGGCGCCCCATGACCTGGTAGCTTCCGGCTGGAGCGAAGCCCACCGCAGCCAGTGCCCCCCCCCTCCCTCTCCCCCCCCCCCGGCCGGGCTAACGGCAGTGAACGGGCGGAGGCGGAAATAGAGCAGTCTCTGTGCAGCACCGTGCCAGGCGTGGGCGATGGCAAGTAAGCAATGGCGTGCCAAGAACCACAAACGCAGCCGGGAAATAGTCCATTGAGCTAAGCAGAGCAGCCAACGCTGCTAGCGTGCCGCGAGGCCAGCTTCTGCAGCATGTGCGCGCTAAACCACCCGCTGAGCCAGGCCCATTGTGCCAAGTGCAGGGGCACGCAAAGCTTTTGCCGAGTGCTGGCTGAGGCATGCATTTGCCAACTTGGGTCATGCACGGAGCTTACGTAACCAAGGGCACTTCGACTAAACAGTCCATGCCATGTGTATCCCTCCGATGCATGCAAAGTAGTGCCGTATAATTTGGCCCCAAACATCATGGAATGCTGTGAATGCATGCTTAAGCAGGGGCGCACGTGAAGCACCGCCCCCCCATGCTGTCCAGCTAAGAAAATATCACAAGCCCAAAATGTATGAGTGCACAGCAGGGGCCCGCCATCATTTAGTAACTGGACATGCCACACAAGACACAAATCTATTGGCCATAGCGATGCTTGTTTTGTCTGTCTTGTTTTTGTTGGGGTGTCTTGGCTTTTCCCATACGGTCCGCCGTGCATTGAAATAAGGGGTTCATTGGCGGGCGCTGAGAGCGGCTCCTGGTGTCCGGCATCACTTGAACTCTCACATGGCGTGTACAGCTATAACCGTGTCCATTTATACATGACCCATTATGCTTAAAATATCTTTTGGATGTGTTCTCATACTCATTTAAACACCTTCCTAAACGCAAAGAGTGAATGTCCCATAGCTGTGTTTGGTCTCAGACCCTGTGTTTCCTTCAGAACAGACTTGGTGTACTCCCCTGCCCAGTACTGTGTGTAGGGGACGAATAGCTTCGGTTGTACTCCCCTGCCCAGTACTGTGTGTAGGGGATGGGTAGCTTCGGTTGTACGCCCCTGCCCAGTACTGTGTGTAGGGGATGTATAGCTTCGGTTGTACGCCCCTGCCCAGTACTGTGTGCAGGGGATGGGTAGCTTCGGTTGTACGCCCCTGTACTGTGTGCAGGGGATGTGTAGCTTCGGTTAGACTCCCCTGCTCAGTACTGTGTGTAGGGGATGGGTAGCTTCGGTTGTACGCCCCTGCCCAGTACTGTGTGTAGGGGATGGATAGCTTCGGTTGTACGCCCCTGCCCAGTACTGTGTGCAGGGGATGGGTAGCTTCGGTTGTACGCCCCTGCCCAGTACTGTGTGCAGGGGATGGATAGCTTCGGTTGTACGCCCCTGCCCAGTACTGTGTAGGGGATGGGTAGCTTCGGTTGTACGCCCCTGCCCAGTACTGTGTGTAGGGGATGGGTAGCTTCGGTTGTACGCCCCTGCCCAGTACTGTGTGTAGGGGATGGGTAGCTTCGGTTGTACGCCCCTGCCCAGTACTGTGTGCAGGGGATGGGTAGCTTCGGTTGTACGCTCCTGCCCAGTACTGTGTGCAGGGGATGTGTAGCTTCGGTTGTACTCCCCTGCCCAGTACTGTGTGCAGGGGATGTGTAGCTTCGGTTGTACTCCCCTGCCCAGTACTGTGTGTAGGGGATGAGTAGCTTCGGTTGTACTCCCCTGCCCAGTACTGTGTGCAGAGGATGTGTCGCTTTGGTTGTACTCCCCTGTACTGTGTGCAGAGGATGTGTCGCTTAGGTTGTACGCCCCTGCCCAGTACTGTGTGTAGGGGATGAGTAGCTTCGGTTGTACTCCCCTGCCCAGTACTGTGTGCAGAGGATGTGTCGCTTTGGTTGTACTCCCCTGTACTGTGTGCAGAGGATGTGTCGCTTAGGTTGTACGCCCCTGCCCAGTACTGTGTGTAGGGGATGTGTAGCTTAGGTTGTACGCCCCTGCCCAGTACTGTGTGTAGGGGATGTGTAGCTTCGGTTGTACGCCCCTGCCCAGTACTGTGTGTAGGGGATGTGTAGCTTTGGTTGTACTCCCCTGCCCAGTACTGTGTGTAGGGGATGTGTAGCTTCGGTTGTACTCCCCTGCCCAGTACTGTGTGTAGGGGATGCGTAGCTTCGGTTGTACTCCCCTGCCCAGTACTGTGTGTAGGGGATGTGTAGCGACGGTTGTACTCCCCTGCCCAGTACTGTGTGTAGGGGATGCCCAGTACTGTGTGCAGAGGATGTGTAGCTCCGGTTATACTCCCCTGCCCAGTACTGTGTGCAGGGGATGTGTAGCTTTGGTTGTACTCCCCTGCCCAGTACTGTGTGCAGGGGATGTGTAGCTTCGGTTGTACTCCCCTGCCCAGTACTGTGTGTAGGGGATGAGTAGCTTCGGTTGTACTCCCCTGCCCAGTACTGTGTGCAGAGGATGTGTCGCTTTGGTTGTACTCCCCTGTACTGTGTGCAGAGGATGTGCCGCTTTGGTCATACTCCCCTGTACTGTGTGCAGAGGATGTGTCGCTTCGGTTATACTCTCCTGTACTGTATGCTGGGGATGTGTAGCTTAGGTTGTACGCCCCTGCCCAGTACTGTGTGTAGGGGATGTGTAGCTTCGGTTGTACTCCCCTGCCCAGTACTGTGTAGGGGATGCCCAGTACTGTGTGCAGAGGATGTGTAGCTCCGGTTATACTCCCCTGTCCAGTACTGTGTGTAGGGGATGTGTAGCTTCTTTATTTTTTCACTATTTTTATTCGTGTCCCAGAACCCTGGTTTCTCTTCTGCACGAACTTTGTATACTCTCCTGCCCAGTACTGTTTAGCTTCTTGATTTGTATTATTTCTGGTCGCGTCCCAGACCATGGCTTCTCTTCTCAATGGACTTGGGGATATTCTTTTGCCAAGTACTGTGATGAAGGAGCAGGTATTTGAATTCATTCTACCCGTACCGTGTCATCGCCTCCCATGTTAGCTTGCCCCTGCAGGTCACGGAGATTCACTCGTTACCTTCAGTGTTCATCGGGTGCTTGGCCGCTGTTGTTGTGGGGGGTGGGGGGGGTCCTCTTCCTGCGTCACGCGGCTCCTCCGCCTTTCGTTGCCTGTCCTTGCCGGTTCTCTGGCTCCATTATTACTCTCGACCACCACACAGTTGTTCTGCAGCTTCCCTTTCTCTGCTGGATTACAGCAGCACCTTCAGGGAAAGGAGTCCCGGTAATACCAGTAGCAAACTGCTCTCGGCTCTCCCATGGCCTCGCCAGCTACTCCTTTGCACTTCCCGGGTTTCTCTGCGTCTGGCACCGATTGGCTGCTGCTCCTTCTCTTCTGTTGTCCTTCATTCGTTTTTATACCCTTAAAATGTCCATATAGACTGGCATGCTCACCTTGCTTCCACAAAGCGCTATTCATGACGCTGCATGTCATCGTCATCCCAGTATGACCATGATCACACTCTGTTCAGTTTGCTGGACTCTTCCTCGTCCCAGTTTTCCAGCATACTTCAGGCAAGGAGTCCCTACTCTTCCTCGTCTCAGTGATTCTCACAAGGGTTGGATTATCTACTTTACACAAGTATATGGAAGTGTGGGGACTAGTGTATTCTATTCGGGGAATGAGGGTGAGGAAGGTTTGGATGTATTGAGGACATACCGCTTTCTCCTCGAGCCGTTGTCACTGGCCCCATAGGATGGCCTCATGGGAAGATGCTCCCCCTAGGGTAGAAGGGACAACATCTGAGGATTTGTCATAGTTGGACACTAAGAAGCTGATATTTGTTAAATGTTTTTTGGTTAAGAAAGCCATCAGTGTTTTGTACTATTTACATATTAATTGCCCTACATCTTTGTTCTGGATGTAAAAATAACATGTCCTATGTGCTTGGGCTGTGTTTTCTCTCAATGAAATGTATTTTCTTGGGTGCCCCTCCTTTGGCCATACCAACCTTTTACTAGAAGGTGCCACCGTGTTATGGATGCAATTATGGAGCATTAAAAAAAAAAGTAGCAGGCACCCCTCTCTCGAAAGAACCTGGCATGATAACCTGTTTCGTGGGTTTGTCCCACATTGAGAGTCCGCAGCCATCGATGTTTGCTCTTTGTACTTTTCACAAAGGAGGAATATCCATTTGCATATCAGTCTTTGTCCTGCCCACAAGTGCAGTCGAGCACCAAAATGCCAGGCAAACTTATTTGGACAAGAGTGGGGCTGATCAGGGATCTCCTTGCAGGGTGGGTCAAGTGAGTAAGGCAGTGGTGCAGAGGATTCAGAATTTACAAGCCTTAAAGAACCCACCCCCCGGACCTCCTAAATGCAAGATATGATATGGCATTTATACCGGACCTGTACACAAGTGTTTCTAGGCGCGCAAATCTGCAGCCACCATGGGTGTGTCAAGCTGCTTGCGCTAAGGGCAATATGATCCCAACTAGCCCCTTCTAATTGGCTCCATGGATTGGGTTGTCTCTTGCCCCCCAAAAACGAGGAGTACATATGACTTGTAGTTGGCTGTTACTGTGCCGTTAGTGTGTTTTCATAAATTAAACTTGCGTCGTCCCTGTCCGTGAACGCACAGGTTGGCTCTGTCAGCGCGGCCACTTCCAGCTCAGGCGCCTGTGATGGGTTATTTTCTATATTGCAGAGCTTTTTTGTGCCTCTGTTATCTCTGCTTTGGTCACGTCCCTGTTGGACTATTGCAACTCTCTTTACTTGGGCCTGCCTGCGTATCTACTCCATAATTTGCAAGTTCTTCAGAACTCTGCTGCATGTCTGGTGACTTCTATGGCATGCGGCTGTCGCATTTCCCCGGTTCTCCGTAAACTCCATTGGCTACCTGTGGCCAAACGTGTTCATTTCAAGGCCCTTTGCCCGGTGCACCGGGTGTTTTAGGGCAAGGGCGCGGGATGTCATGGCTAAATTTCTAACATATTCCGAGTCGTGCCATGCGGTCAGCTAATGCCTGCCTGCTGACCAGCCTCCGGTGAGCTATAGTCGCATTGGCAGCTGTTCTTTTTTTCGGTTGGTGCTGCAGTTCTCTGGAAACTCGCTTCAATTGTCTCTTCATACTATCTCTGTTCATTTAACGTTTCGCAAAGCTCTGAAAACGCTTCTCTTTTAGGCTCTATCTCTTGTCCTGTGGGGAGCGCCAAGATGCCCTTTGGGTGAACGTTGCGCTTAATAAATAAAATCCAATCCAAATAGACAGGGAGGTGATGGTGCGTTATGTGCTCAGAAGGCTTGCAGGCTTCAATCACTGTCAGACAGGTCATAAATAAAAATGTGTGTTCGTTCTTGGGTTTCCCAACATGCATTTTGATTTTATGCAAAGCTCCAAATAGCTCGCATGGTTCTATTTGTCCTCAACTTCTTTCTCTTGGTAATTTCGGGGCCAGCTGAAGATGCATGGGGGAGCTGATGGCCACCTCTCTCATGCACCTCTTTTCTAGGCAGCGGTGTGTTGCATAGATAATATTAAAGGGGCCTCTTTGCAAAATGCAATAGGTGATCGTTGAGGGTGCATGATGTGAGCCCTACCTTTTTTTTTTAAATAAATGATTCAGCAAGCAAATCCCCCGACCCACAACAAAGAGCTTACACCAGGGGAAAACATGTCAGGAATAAGTTGATACTTTTTCTGTAGGTCTGTCTTTGGCCAGCAAAAGCACATTTAGAGTGACTCCGCCTTTATTTCAAAAAAGGTAGCATGCGCTCCTCTCCAGAATGAACATGGCATGATAACCTGTTCTGAGATGAGTTTGCAGCACACGCCTTTTGCTCACTGCACCTTTCACAGATGGGAAATATCCATTTGCATATCAGCCTTTGTCCCGCCCACATGAGCAGTCCAGCTCTGAAATGCTTTGGCAATTCCTCTCTGAACAAGAGTACCAACAGCAACCCCATACACGTGTTTCAGCTTTGTTGGGCCTCATCAGTGAGGTGGAGCTGTGCCTCTCTAAGCACAGTGAGCAGGGAGTCCACCTCTGGTTGCCCCCAGGTAACCCAGGGTGACCAACCCCAAGTTCCTTGCAAATATGTCAAACGGTAGCGGGCGCTCCTCTCCAGAAAGCACATGGAATGATAACCTGTTCTGAGGTGAGAGTTTGCAGCACACGCTTTTTTGACCCAGCCTTTAGTGTAAGAAGACCGGTGCCTCCAATGGGAATATGAGCATAGTATTAGCCCTTCCTTGCATGGGGGCAATTGCAACAGAATAGCATGGGACAGGCAGGCGGCAGGGGCACTTAAACCACGAATGGGCTCTTAAGAAAAGCTGCTAATCGCACTGGGCCGGGGTCATTGTATTTGCAGAATGAAGGCGATTTTACTCGCCGACTGAATTGCTTCTGTCGAGAGTGAGAAGTGGATTTATTTCCAGACAGTTTATTTAGAAACTGAACCAGAGGGAGTTTATGGGATGAAGACCAGACCACGCGAGGCAGTGCTGAGTGACCCAGTTTGGCTACACCTCTCATATCGATTATTAGGAGACGTAGAAAGAGGACGATATGTTGGTGATGAAACCACGTGCCTTTTTATGTTTTTTGGTTGGACATTTTAACTCTTGAACTTGCTGTTCGGAGACTAGATTGCAATTTTTGTTTTTTAAACGTACAGCGACAATTCAATGTGTGGGGTGTGCTATACAGAAATTGTCAATATAATGATATGCATTTAAACTTTTGTGACAGGTAGCCGCCTCCTTTTTGCCGCAGTAGGACCATGAAAAGTAAACGTGGAAAAAAAAGTGTCGGTGTTTCGCTTGCTTTGCCTATAGAGTAGGCTCGTGAAAGAGGGCCTTTGTTGGGAGTTGGATAGGGTTCGACGAGTGTACATCAGAGGCGTGGACCGGTTAGGGCCTGAGCGGGCAAGGCCCATCCAAAATCTGTAAATACCCACTCAGCAGCGCTGAGTGGGCATTCGACAGATGTTGATGTCACTGCTATCTTCAGGCCCCAAGAGGTAAACAATCCTGGCTACTCCTCTGGTGTACATTAACGAGCAGGCCTTACTTGGTCGCGGCCACGTCTCGGCAGACAGGATCGGAAGAGCACTGCTGTTCCCCAGCCCCCCTCCCAGTAGCTCCCTTCCCATGCTTGGGAGGTGTGCTCTGACGTCATCGGTGGAAAGCAATGTCTGGAGTGAACAGCAGTCTGCCAGCCTGGCCGTCATCAGTGCCAGTCATGGGGGCAGCCCTGGCACAACCGTGCCAAAAGGTGGGACATTGGCACTGAGGAAAGTTGCCCAGTGCAGGCCTAAACCCTGGAAAAGCTGGGCTAGAGCGTGGCGAGGCTCCAGGCAGCCTCGCGGAGTGCAAACCAGTAGTTGACACTCCCAGGGGTGGCCGTACTCTGTTAACTCATCCAAGATTGGTCTATATTCTCAGAAGTATCGCCCCCCAGTGGGTTCATGCTCGCTCACTTCTGGTCTGCAGACTCTGCCCCCCCCCCCCCCACCTCTGGCAAAGTCCCCAATGCTGGTCCAGACAGTGGCCCAACTAACCCAGCGCTTGTCTTGCTACTCGTCTGCTGCTTGGGCTTGTCCATCACCTCGTCAAACTCACTAGTGACTCCTGCTCTGGATAAGCCCGCCCACCCTTACCCCTAACCCCTTACACTGTGCTGGTCCTGGATAACATTGTCCAGTGCTGGTCTGTTGCCAGCACTAACTCATCAACTGTTGATACCCGGCGCAAACTCGCCCAGTGTTTTGCACTATGCGTCCACTCGCCCCGCGAGGGCTCCGATAAGCTTCTGAAATGTGAGTGTTTTACGTGGAATAGAAGTTTTTTAGCGAGTTAAAAAAAAATAAAAAAAAAATAAAAATAATTCTGTTCCAGTATTTGTTCAGTCTAGTAAAAATATATATATTTTTTTAGGTAAATCGGGTGCATTTTTAATCCATACCTCAGGATCCAAACGTGCTGAGAGACGTTTAGTTGCTGGTTGGCGCTTAGGAGAGCGCGACAACAAACAGGAGCTACATTTGGCTCCCCGAGTAAAACTGATGCTGTGCAAATCTACTCTGCGGCATTAAGTCATGTGTTTGTATAACTGAGTGTTAAGACCCATCTAGGAGACATTTAAAGCATAATTGGTCATATAGAAGTATATAGTTGCCGTTTGCATCTTCTATAGGAGTTGAGTTGCATTCACGGAGCACTGCATCACCACCCCTGGCTCCCCAGGGATGGCTTCTGCTCCTTTAGTGATGCCAGATACCCGGTGCTGCTTTAGCTCTTGCTAGTCAAACCCTTATTTCCATCCCGATTCATGCAAATTACAGAGATGGCTTTTTACCTAAAAATGAGATCTTCGATCAGGCAGTATTATTATTCACACGTGTTGCTGTGGCCCTGCTCTGCTGGTACGACTGATCGGTACCAAAACAGAGGAAAAGAGGTGATGGCTGGAAGGTTTTGAATTAATCTTAATCTCTGGCATTGATCTGGGCAACCCTCCAGGCCGCCGTTTATTCTCCTGCCAAGCCATTACATAAGGGGAAAGACCATATGCAAATCAGGCTTGGTCCCACCCCAAAAAGGGCAGTCCAGCCCGAACTGCTTCGGCACATCCCTTCTGCACGAGACCACAAGCGTCCCCAAACATGTTTCGGCATCATCAGTGAGAAGTAGCTTGGGTCTCTAGGCCCAGCAGGCACAGGACTCCGTCTGGGCATACCCGTCCCACTCTGGGTAACTGCTCTGAGTCCATTATTATTCCCCTTTGTAATTGTGCACCTTTTTAGAAGACCATTTGACAATTGTGATGAGCGGTTACTGCCTGCTCTGATCACCCCAAAAATAAAATTACGTGAGCTATCTACTGCAGACTGTGCACATAATCGTCTCATTCGCATCATGTAAATCCTCTTTGTTGAGCCCCCAATTGAGGTGGGGAGGGTGATTGGACTGTTTGTGGCTGTGAAAATATTAATTGATGTATGTATTTAATTTCTGAAGCTCAGACCTAGCTAGTAAGCAACCGAGTGCTGTTCATAGCGGGTAAGATAGCTCAGTGGGTTGAGAGCTCGCTGCTTCGATATGAACGTGATCTGTAGGTCGCAGGTTCAAATCCCGGCAAGGTCAACTCCGCCTTTCATCCTTCCGAAGTCGATAAATGAGTACCAATTTCGGTTGGGTGATATTGTATGTAAATCTGTGCTCCTGTAAAGCGCTTTGGATTAAGGCGCTATATAAATAACTTATCATTCAAAGGTGATCCACCGAAGGGTTACACATGGGATTCAGAGAAGCTAGGATGGGAAGGGTAAGCGGAGGGGATGGGGAGGGACACTGCAGTCTTAAACTGTAGTCCTTTGCTCTGCTGCTTGCTCTTGACACACCAAACTTTCGTCCTCTCGGTTACCCTCCATCACTATTGCGCTCCCCTATTTTACATTTTTTTTTTTTTTAGTAATTTACAGTTTTGCAGAAACCACCTCAGCTGTGAAGTTGTTGCATGCGTTCACTCGCCTTTAATGACAAAACAGTATCTCTTTTATCCAGAGATCCTCTGCCAACTTCAGCCTCGCTTGAGTCTCAGACTGTGACCAAGTTCTGGAAGCAACTTTGTAGCCTCTGCCCATTTCGTCTGGGAACCTCTGTACAATGTCCCTGAAAGCGCTCATCGGTGCACTTTTCAATTCTGCTGCTTCCATGCAACCAAACTGGGTACCATGGACGTAATTTTAGGGGAGGGGGCAAGGGTTTTTGCCCCCAACCCATTGCCAACTGTTGTGTTCATGGTCGGGGGCTGTGGAGTACAACTGGACTAAGTACTACACTTAAACAAAAAGTTCAAATGTGTTTTTCCTTCTGCACGCAAAGTAGAGCTTTGCTGAAGAGTTCACACAGCACAGACTGTTCTGCGGTGTATGATCCTTGCAGTAGTTTTGCACTCAAAGGTGACCTTAGAGAATGCAGGGTGGTGTTTAACTGCACTTGCCAGCCCCCCCCCCCCCCAGCTTCACAAAAAGGCGCCACTGATGCGAGTCTATGATGGCAATAGCGGGCAAATGTGGGAATGCCTGACGATAGCTAGCATTGCTGGCTCTGGCAATGCTTGTTTATTCGGGAAATGGAGGCTAGTTACCCAGATGCCAATTGCACACGTCCTCTGCTCGCACCCTTGACCTTCAGCTGCTGGCTTGGCCTCTTCCAGGCCCCCTGGATCCATACTGTCACTCCAGCATGTGGGGCCATCCTATAGTCTCCAGGTGATGGTAGCTGTGACCAGTCTAGTCCCATGGAACGCGGTCTCCCGGGTGAGGTGGGCTGACATGCTGCAGATGTTCTCCGCTCGATTCGTGAGCTCTTCGATTTGCTTAGCACAGGTTTCCTCCTGGAATCTTAAGCCCTGCTCTAAAAACACACCTGGATCCGGCCATCCCATTGGTGACCATCCTTAGCCATGATCTTGAATGTGGTGGTTAATCCAGTGCAGCGCTTTTTCAAGGAAGAGTTTGAGATCCACCAATCCCGGAACTGGTGCTGTGTCTTTAGCAGCATGGGATGACCGGCTCACTCTGGATGAGGGAAGCTGCCCTTTTCAAACCACCTGGTTTGGTTCTTGGTGGCCTTCCATGCCATGGACCAGTTGCTGTTTGACCACTTTTCAGTCCGGTTATGGGGGTGGCACAGCAGTGGTTTTTGCTCTTTTTTTTTTTTTTTTTTTTTTAAATTTTATTTCTTTTATATTTTTTTTAGTGAGGGCAGTAGGTGGCGAGCAAGGAATGTAGATCTCCAGCCCAGGCTGAGGGTGCAGTTCTCGGGGGCACTTTGCCGTCTCCTCTGTTTTTTGTGTCTAATGTAAGCCCTGTGTGGACCTGTCCATGGACTGTTCCCACCCATGCAACTGAGGATGGCACAGGTGTCCAAGCCACTGGTACTTAAGAGGCCTTCCCCCCCCCCCCCCCCCCAGTGCCACAGGATATCTTCTTCAATACGGATCAGCTGGCGGAAGCTCAGTGAGTTCTACTCCGCTCTGGCACATACTCCATTGGCCCCGCCTTGAGAACTGCTTGCTGGTGCTTTTCGCACTCATAAAGGGTTTGCATGTATGGTTTCAAAATTTGGGAGAGAATTTAACATTCTGGAATGAGTATTTTATGCAAGATTTTTGGCCTTTTTTGTATCATTGTGGAGTAGGCATTTTCCAGGCACTGCCGGAATGGTACGATCTGGATATAAGATGGCAACAGCTGGCAAATGGTGTTACTGCTGTGTCTGTTGTAGCGGAATCTGGCAAATGCCCAAACTGTTGGCTTTTCCAATGCTGTTTTTTTTAAAGTAATTCCGTCAAAATAACAGATACAGGGACATGCATTAATAATAATAATTTGGCATTTATATAGCGCTACGAACCCTCAGGTATCTGAGTGCTGCTTATTATTACCCACGGGGTGTGGTGCTCATTTATCGACCTCGGAAGGATGAAAGGCTGAGTTTGGCCCTGCCGGGATTCGAACCTGCATTCGCAGGCTCTGCAATGATGTCAAAGCGAGCGCTCTACTCGCTGTGCCACTTGACCAGCATTGCTTATTTATTTAATTTACTTTATTGGTTTTTCATAATGTGCCTAATACCACACCTGAGTTCGGTTTCTAAGTGCGGATCCGGGCTTCAAACCTCTGATCTGTGCGGTTTTGCTTCCAAGACCAGCGCATTGCCCCTGTGCTATCCTCTGTTCACTTCTAAGTGGCAGAAGGCACACTTGGTTAAGGCATTTTTGTTCTACCAGGACCTGGTTTACAGCTTCCTGCGATGTAGCCATTTCCTATCAGAAGACTGCTTAGAAATAACAATGGTGTCCCTTTAAAATTACAAAGCAACTCGGAGATCCCATAGGTGTGTTTTGGGCAAGTAGTGGGTGGTCTATGTTTGGGTAAAAATCAGACACCCTCCCACAGGCTTTGTGTTCCTCACATCACATCCTTTTCCTATCATCCCTTTTTTAATGCCAATACCTTTTGGCTTACAGAGCCACACAGTAGCCAAAACTAAAAGTGCTAACCAATTCTGTTCAAAAATAGGTTAGTTACAAACGTTTTATTCTATTTAAGTGCTTTCTGTTGCTTTCTCCAGCTCCTCTGCTGGATTCGAAATGCTACTATATTCGGTCTCTGAAGAGCCAGCCTCTCCAGTCCTCTTTGCTGGTTTTCTGTCTATTTTATGTATTTGTGCTCGGCATGGCTCCTCCCCTGTGAACCCAGAAATGCAATTTCAGATTTACTTGCCTATATGTGCCAAAACCTTGGGCCGAAGGTCTGGGTGACCAGACTCCAAGGTCTGTGATACGGCAGGGTCACAGCGCAAGCCCCAAAAGTTGTGGAATGTTCTTCCAGTTGAGTTATTTCACTCTTCTGTTTCAAGAATTTAGGATGGGCTCTGACGCAAGCTACGTGTGCCACACCTTTAAAATCAAGCAATTTTGGTAGCTTGTCTAAAATGATGTGTTCGCCTTGTGCATCGTGAACTCTGGATACAATAATTCAGATGGGGATGAGACTGTTCAGAGGTCTGCAGCTTTTGAGCCTTCCTGCCAAGTCTCCCAGTTCAATGCGCGACACCTCAAGCCAGTCCGGCTTTTTGCTTCCAATTGCATGCTGCAACTGGAATTTCATTTTTCCCATTGCAAGGGTTTGCCTACAAGTCCCAGCATGCAATGTGGAAAAAAAGACAGGATTGGCTCAAAGATTCTGAATGGAACTGGGAAACTTGGGAGCTATGTTTGAGACTCTGAATTTTGGCATACAAATCCCTTCAACCTGATCCCATACAGCATATTCATCGGTGCAGTATAATGGGAGTTATACATACGTCCGTACATCTGGCATTGCATAAGTCTGGTGGGTGACTAGAGTACTATGGCTACAAGAGGTTTGGCCACACAATGTGGCCAAACAGTGCCTGCACTGTTTGGCCACATTGTGTGATCCTGGCCAAATTCTTTGGTCTCACTTTTTGCTGTCTGTGAAGTGGCCTCCAGAAGTGGATACCTTATTCAGAAAGAGGTCTAGCCGGTGTTGGACAGGTGCCCAATTTATTCAGCTTCGGCACATAGCTTTTTGTTGGCACTGGGGGAAAGAAGCCTTTCTTGAAACCAGCGTCTTTAGTGTGTTACTGTGTTAGTGCAGAAAAATGTATATGGACAAATGCAGCAAAACTTTAAAGTTGCTAGTTTGGAGAAGGGCTTCCCTCACCTCTCTAGCGTAACACAAATCGAATGCACCCATCAGCCACCTCCCCACGGATGCGAACATATAACGTTATGTGTTTTTTCATGTCGAGGCGAGGGGGGCTGATGTGAACACGTTCATTTTGTTATGTAGAGGCGAGGGAAGCCTTTTCTGAAACTAGCAGTGTTAAAGGGTGTTGCATGTTAGCTCATTTTGTATGTATGCATGTATGCATGCATGTGTGCAATGAGTGTGTGTAAATGTGTGGGAGTGAGTATGTGTCGCTACCATTGCCAGAACAGGTTGGGCTGGAACCCAGTGGATGGACCCTTCAAGTTGGCCCTGCCCAGTTTCTAACGTGCCCCCTCCTTCCCATCACTACTTGCCACCCAGCCCCCACCCTACTCCACGAAACCTAGGTTCCGTTGCGCCTCTGGTGTTGTATACCATGACATTATAATGCACAGCCGATCGGACACTTGTCCAAAAGAAATAGTGTTCTGCATGGAAGTGCTTCTCTGTTCAAGAAAGACGTCGTCTCTGTGTGCTTTTCCAGGCACGCTGCCTTTTTGGGCACTTGGCATTGAACTATAAATAACAGTAAAAGTGAGCGTGTTTCTTCCCCTCCTCCGGGCGCGTCGGCGGGGCCCGGCACTTCCGGTGCCGCCATGTTCTCTGCCCCTGCCCTAGGAGCCCAGGCTGGGAGATGCTTGCGGTCTGGACGGGCGCCCTGCGGCCTCCTCGCTGCTCGCACAGCTCCCTATTAGGCAGTGGAGCCGCGCGGCCCCCCCCCCCCCCGAGTTTCCGGTTTCTTAATTGTCTTCCGGCCGCTGCTGACGGCACCGTTTCTGCTTAATCCTGGCTGGCCCGGAGCGCGGCCATGATGAGTGCCGTGTGGCCCCCCTCGCTTCCAAGCAGGAAGGCCTTTATTTATTAATACCGAGTAGAACATAATATGCAGCCTTAATTAAAAGAATAGAACTTGAGTGTAATCCCCTAGTGTCACGTCACAGATGACAGATAGATGGTATTATAATCCTCGAGTTTTGATGACTGTGTCCGCGCTTCATGACAGGGAGTGGTACAGGTGATGGGAGCCGACTGTAGGCCCCAGAAGCCCATCCTCCGCCCTGAGGAAACGATCCCAGATGCTTTCATCCCCGTGCAGTTGAATTCATAAAAGCATAAACATCCGCGTTCTAAAAACGACGAGATTTTCACAACTTTAAGCTGCCTATTCTTCGAATCAGGGATGGCCATTTTCATTTGGGTATTATGACGCACAGGTGGGGGTATGAGACGGTGCTGGAAATGGACAACATTTACCGGGGGAACTCCCCCCACCCCTCTTGCGCACAAGGGAAGTGGTAGGGGGCAGATTGTAAATGGTGTGGGCGGGGCTGAGGAGCAGAGCCATGTGTCAAATGATGTGGGTGCCCTGAATATAGGATGCTGGCTGCTTTGCATAAAAACAAAGTGCATTTTGGGAACATAAGAATGGCAACCAATTTATCCAAAATGTGTGATGGTAATTCAAATATTCATTCCTTCTGAGCATGCAATGCAGACTTGGTATGATGCTCGTTTTATCTGTCAGACTAGTCCCCATGACAGTAAACAAACGTGTGGAAAGATATATATATATATTCAGCTTTGATCTAATTAATTGATTCCAGTAATGGCCTCCTTTTTGAAGGGCTTTCCTTATGCTGAGCTGTGTCCTGCTTGTCACCTTGTTCAATAGGAACGTGGATCACTGGCGCCATGCTGAAGGCCACAGATACGCCTTCACAGCCTGGCCTTCTGTCATTTGGATACAGAACTGTCAATTTCCCGCCACAGGCCCTCTCTCTGGCCCGCTTGGGCTGCAGATTAAAGGTAGGCCGGCCTGAAGCACTTGCCTCCATCCACGCCAGGGCTGAAATGCCACACTAGGCAGGTGGGCGTCGCCACCTGAGAGGCTGACCCATGGCGAGTCGTAGCCAACCGCGATGGTGCTTTAATTCCCCCACAGACCGTCTCGTCTGCCATGTTCTGCTTCAGCTGCTAGTTGTTCAATCTCATATGGTGATCTTGTACTCCCTCCCTCCCACCTGCTAGCCTGACCTCTTACTCCTCAGCTTTCCCCTCACTTTAGCCTCATGCCATCCATGGCCTTATGTCAAGCCTGCTGGAATTGACCTAATTTCCCCAGATTGCAAAACCTGCAAAAACTGTCTCCTTGGATTCCAATAAATTGTAAGTCCATGCCCGAGCCGATACACAACACTGTGCCGGCAGTGATGAGTGATTCCTATCTCATGGAGGCTAACCTCAAGCTCGTAAGCCTCTGGTCAGTCTTGTTTTTTTTTTTTTTTGCAATTAAGTACATTCAAGTACTTTTAAGGTTAGATGACTGCAGCGGTGGCTGAGTGGGTACAGCTCATGAGGTACCTGTGGTGGGTGAAAGGGAAGGCGACTGGTGCATACAGCTGCACGCTGTGTGCAATTATTACTATAAGCAGGTGATCATATGGTGCATTTTTCACTCTTGATGGTACGTTTAAAACACAGATGTCATGTATTTCTCCCTCCCCCTCACCTGGCCGAGCTGGGATCCCTGAGTACTTTTTCCATTTCCAGCATGGACTATCATGCCCTGCACTCCAGTCTCCCAACTCAGTCTTACTCGTGAGCCTGCACCCTAATGCTGTGGCCTTGCTTTGAAGCCACTGAACATGCTGTTTGTTTTTCCTGTGTTTATCCTCTCTGGGAATTTGAACGTCTGCCTGGTTTCCCCCTCTCCTCCGGTGTTTACAGACGTGCATTCCTTGGTGTCTGGACTTGTGGTCTAGTGGCGTCTCCCCTCCTCTGGGGCAGCATGGAAAGGGAGCACCTACAACAAGTAACTGGGAGTACAGTACTCCTTACAAGGCACGTGCTCCGCGAGCCATGCACCTCTTTACCTCAACACAAGAGGCTCCCTCGCTTACCAGTGGGTCTACACTGACCGTCAAATGAAGCAATGCAATGACCCCTGTAGGCAGAATCCACCCTTTCAGATAGCTCCCAGAGTTAAGTGCTCACCTTGGAGAACTGTGTGCAACAAAATAGTCACACGTTCGAATCCCGGCAGAGCTGACTCAGCCCTTCACCCAGGGAGGTCGATCAATTGCAATGAATGAATGGCTCAATAACGGCTAGTGGCACATTTAGAAGCAGGAGGAGCCAGATACGAAGCACTTTATAGAAACGGGAGATCTTAACCAAGCTTCCACGTGTACTCCTCCTGTGTCTCCCATTTCACTCTCTTGGTCACCCGAAGACCGGCTGAACTGGTGGCGTGGGTCCGTCATAATGCTGGGGGGGGGGGGGTCTGTGTGTGCGTGCCCCACTGGAGGGCTTGGCGGATTTATTGAGGAGGTGATGAATCTCGTTTATTGTAGCGCTTAATGCAAGATTCCGCACATTTCTAAGCTCTATGATGGGTGTAATTATTGACCAATCTTTGGTACTCTATTGACCATGGATGAAAGGCTGAGTCAGCCCTGACTGAATTCTGAACACACTGGGGGTTACGCATATATAGACAAGCATGCAGCTTGTTGTGCTCTCGTATTGGTCCATTTGAATCATTGTGGGCGTG
The DNA here is from genome assembly GCF_040938575.1 of Ambystoma mexicanum. Taxonomy (NCBI): domain Eukaryota; kingdom Metazoa; phylum Chordata; class Amphibia; order Caudata; family Ambystomatidae; genus Ambystoma; species Ambystoma mexicanum. The sequence continues at coordinate 95,430,393 of NC_090940.1, forward strand.
AGGCTATGATGGATTCCTCGTCACTAGTGCAGTGAACGGGTTAATGCCATGCTTCAGGTCTGGGAAAGAGATGCCGCCGCCCCCCTGGAGTTGGGGGGGGGGGGGGGGGGGGTGGAAGGTCTGCAACTCTACCACTGTGAGCATGATCAGTAAGGCCCAGAATCTGTGCTGCGTCACGCACCTGGCTGGGCGGGCCCTGCAGCACGTGTGATTGGATGTTGACATGCAGTGGGATTTGTCGAAGTGATGGGCAGCGTGAATGGGGTTTATGAATGTTTTGGCCGCTTTTAGGGAGAGGCGGGTGAGCTAGAAAGAAGGCAAGAAAGCCTTAGAGCTTCCACCAGGAGAAGCGACCGTAGGGGCCCTCTCTGGGCAGAGTGCCACCACTTTAGGGCAGCCTAAGCCCTGGACTTATGGAAGGCGTACGTTCTCCTAGTCGGCCATTAATAGAGCCTGCCTACATTCCTTCCTTACTGCTGACCGCTTTCTTCGCTAGAACCACCGGTTGCTGAAGACACTTGAGGGTTGGTGTGAGACTCTCACTCCTTGGGCACTTTGGGGTCCATTCCTTGGAGGGATGATGGAATGGTCTTCTGGAGGTCTGGGACAGATTGTTACCTAGCTTGGTGCTGGCTAGGCATCTCATTCCAGCATTAGGCAGCGCATCACTCCCTAGAATAGCTTTGTAGCACTAAGTTGCTATGGTGGACTGCCGGCACCGCTGTGGTGGTGTTACATTCACGTTGATGGTAACAGCTGCAACATGATGCCAGTACCCGTGCATATAATAGCAGTGCTTGGCAAATATCTAATACTTCTACACAAGCCAAAACTGTTGGCTTTGTCAATGCTTGTCTTTAACATGACATCAGTGATGGACATGCATAGTGCTTAGAAACCGAGTGGCTGAAGCCAGACCTGGTTAAAACCTTTATTACACCAGTAGCACATTTATAGCTCCAATTAAGTCATTAACTCTCAAGAGACTGCTTTGAAAAAACACTGGTAGGCACTTCAGGCGCACAGTTTGATGTTAAGGCTTGATAAATCTATATGGAGATCTTTGGAAGTCGGTGGTAGCGGGTATAGGGATCAGCATGGCCATAGGAAGTCAATGGGTGGGTAAATAACCAAATAGCACCTACAAGCTTTGTGTCCCCCCCCCTCGAATGCCATTTTTCCCTAGCTGTACCCTAATGCAATAGTTTTAGCTTATTATGTGGCGCTTTAGTGCAGTATTTATTGTAATTGTTGCGTCATTTTCTTTTTTTTTGTCTTAGTTGGGTATTTATAACACGCTTAAATACAGAGGTTTCTAAGTGCGGACCCGGGGAACGAGCTTGTGTTGCTTTGTGTCGTCTTGCTTCTAAGGCGAACACGTTGCCACTGAGCTATCTAGTTTAGTAGCCAAAACAAAAAAGTAACGCAGACCAGCTTTTATAAATTTTTTTTTTTTTTTTTTTTTTTTTTTAGACCCTATGTATTGGAAAGATATTGCATTCCGTCTCTTAACAAGCAAATTCGTTGTTGGTGGCCACTGTTATCACCAAATAAGCAACAAAGCCTTTTCACTGTTGCTCATTCAAAACCGGTGCAAGTAAGCAAGAAGCCACCAATATAGGCACTAAAAACCAAACTCCCTCCCTCCCTGCCACCAACCTACTCCTCTTCCATCTTCCCACCTCACCCTAACGGCACCATGTAAAATACCTAAAACACATTAGCCAGCAAAAGACGCTTGCGTTGCAGTGGTTTGGCTGTTTGAACAGCCCCTTCCCTCTAATACAGAGTAACCACTCCACCTCACTAACCAGTCCACTACAGACCAGCCTACTCCATGCAACCACCTAAACCTGCACTGTGGAACTAGTTGGCAATCGGCTGAGCAGGATAACGCTACCAGTCTCCCCTCTGGCAACACGCACACTCCAGATGAATGCAACTCGCCTAGAATCGTGCCAGTGCACATGGAGTGGGTGCTTCCGACCTGCACATGTTAGCATCTTGTGCATTGTACCACCCCTCTCTCCATTACTGACTTAATACCTTCCCTCTCCTACAGGATTTAGCACCAGCAGGGTATCCAAAATGGCAGAAGTAGTACTCTACCAAATCCCGTTTCATGACGTTACTGCTAGCAAGGCATAAAATAAGTGGTGTCGCATAGCAATTTACTATGTAATTCCTTAGGTTTGCTAATTAAATTGACACTTGTGTAGCACAGCTAGCTACTTAAATTGCCCTGTCCAATGAAAGCACAGATCACCTTGCATTCCTCTTGCCCTCAGGGCTATGCCTACCCACTTTTCTCTCTTCACTGCAAGTTCAAAGGAACAAATGGAGTGCAGCAGTAATCATATCCTCCACTCTTACCAAGTGCCAAAGGCCTGCGTGGGAGTGCTAGGCAAGTGAAGTGCCCTCTTTTTCTAATGATTGCAAACCAGAAGTAAAGAGGATGATTTTTGTATTAAGCTAAATATATAATGTTTGGCAAATACAAGTATGTGTTAACATGATTTGTCTTAAACGACAGTCTTGCAATTCCAGGGCTAAAATGGTTGCTAGATAGTGCATAATTACGGTATTGCTACTGTAAAATACTGCATTATCTCCATGCTTTTTTTTAGTAAAGTTTAGATTAGGGTATCAAACTCTCATAGTATCAACTATACTTCATTTTGTAGGGGAAGATGCATTATATTGACCAGTGAACACTTTGAAAATGTACATCCTCACATGGCCACATGCTTTTGATGGGGAAACCTAGTTCTGTGACCTGCTTGTTGTGTACAACCCATGAGCTCATCCCAAACTCCTTGACCTTCTATCTCATCACAATGTTGCTTTATACCCGCTAGCCTGAAAGTGTGAGGTCTGCAAACTACAATATTCCAGAGTTTTTCCAGTTCTCTGCTTGCTACGATATCCTTTCTGCTCGGTCTCTTACTTTCTTTCCTCTTACATAATGAATACACAAAAGGAACTAGCTGTTTATGCCAAGTAGTGATCAATAGTTACATCCATTCTGTACACCGTACAGACCTACTGCAATACTGTAGACTGGTGGTAGACTTCAGCGCTCGCTTTGCTCTATGATTATGATATTGTATATTGACACCTGCGAGAGAGAGCTGGCCAGTCCAGAGCAGTGAACGAGCAGACTCTACAAGTAGCCGCCTGCATTTCACGCTGGCCAGCTGCACCTCTGCCCAGCCTTCACCCTATCCTTTGAGGCGGTGACCCAGTCTGAATTTCCACTGGACCGCCACACCTCGACTTCCCCACCCACTCACCTGCGTACCTCCTTGCTAACCTTCAGGTCCTGGAAATAGATTTCCAATCGCAGATGCACGTGTAATTAGTTTTTAAGGGAAGCACGAATTGTGTAAAGCCTGGTTCCCTTAAAAACAACAAAGTATTGGCACCCCAGGTGGTGGCTCGAAGTGCTGATAGTGATGAATACCGTTCTCCTAGGTACACAGAGCTGCAACGCTGTGCTTGGGGCTATCTGGCTCGGACTTGAGGGCAGTGGGCGGCCCTGCCCTCCCTGTAGTTCTATTTAATGCAATATTGAATACTGTTAATATCAATGAGGGGCAAAGGCTGTCTTGTCCACCTGAAGTTGACAATTGCCTTGTCTCCTCTGTGCAGCACTATATTACACACTTGGTCTCAAGCTATGACTTTCCTTTCACACTTTGGTTTTTGATTTATGAAACTTCTTATTGCACAGCAAATGATGCGGCACTCATACAATACATAGGACACTGCAACACCAACTGCACAACTTTTTTTTTCTTTCAAAGCCGGTTGTTGGTGAAAGGCTCAAATGCAATAGTTTCGAATGGAATCGTTTCGGACCAAAAGGACGGAGGGGGGAGGGGAATAGGAGGTGCTAATGTGCACAATCTCCTGCCAAGTGCGGCTCCACTTTTCCTATCAATCGCCCAAGATAACAAGAGGAACCTCAGAGGGTGGAGCAGGGACTCCAGCTTTAACCTCTTTAGTCTCGGGAGCGGTTTTTGCTAGAAGATTCAGCCCACGAGAGATGGCAGTGTGGGGGGCGGGGGTACAGAAGGTGGCATCGCTCGTGGATGTCCGCTGGGTTCGTCCATTTTCCCGCCAGCTCTGTGGCCTCGCGAGAGCCTCCAGCGTGGATTACATTTTTCCATGTGGTGCCCATGCGGAGCTGGGGGCACTTGGGAGGGAGATGGGTACAGGTGACTAGTTCCTCATGAGTCCGTACGGGCCGTGCAGTTTGCGTCACCCAATCCTGCAGCAGCAAGAAACTGAATTGCGATCGTTCTGGTAACATAAACACAGTCCCAAAAAGAGGCTTTTTCTATTCCCTTACAAAATAAAGAATTCCCACTGGCTTCCAAAAAGGCACTTATCGAGACCATTGTTTATAGCACTTCAAGAAAAAAAAAAGCACTCCATCCGGGCTAAATAACCAGCCAAACTCCTCCTTTTCACATTAAACTTGTGATCAAATCGTCCATGGCCTCGGGGTACAATTTGCTCCGCTTTCGCCTCTGTCCCTACTATGGTCGTATCTTTAAATGATCTCGTGGCTGTTGGTAAGTAGCCAGGGCAGTGCTCCAGGTTCGAAGGGGAATATGTTACTCCCTACTCTTTCAAATTGTTGTCATTTGACATTTATATAGCGCTCTATGTATCATTGGTATGACCTCAAAGCGCTGGTAGGTTGGGCGCCAGTCCAGGTGAGTTGAGAGAGTAAGTGTCGTAGGGTGCATGGGTGTATTGAGAGTAAAAACAATTTTAGGAAGTCAAAGTATGTCCCATTCCAAATTGGAGTTTTTTATAAGCCAGTCCAAATGTTTTAACTGATTTTTGTTTTTGTTTGTAATCTATATTTCTTTGCACCACCATGCACATTAACATGTATTTTATGCCGCTTCACATCAGGCAATGGTAGTTTCTTCCTGTGGCACAAAGTGTCCTGCTGGTCCAAACCTCTCCGCAGAAGCGAACTGGTAAAAGCAGAAGGATGGGCACCTTAGCTGTATGGTCACCATTTTTTATTTTTTTTTTAAATATTTTTGTTTGTTGTTTTTTGGGTTTTTTTTACTCCCCGGAAGTATTTGCATATTGTTAAGGAGTAAAACGGACTGATGCACCCTTTATCTGTAGGGCAGTGCAGGGAGATGGTCTCTGGCCAGCAGAAAACCTTTAACCGTGCTTCAAAATTGTATACCCCCCTTTTTCTTCTTTTGCTGTTTGTCGGTGCAGCCACCAGAATCTTGTACTTGGCAGAGGGCTGTAGCTATAATCTAGTCTAGAGGTGCCCGAAGGGCATGTAGTAATTTGGTCATATAATCTAACCTTACTGTGTCCCGAGGTGGCATAATTCTTCGCACTAGTGCTGCGCCAGTGATGTGCAGGACCTTGCCGCGTCACGAGGTGGCATAGATCTTCTCACTACTGCTGCGCCACTGATGTGCAAGTCCTTGCCGTCTCCTGAAGTGGCATAGATCTTCGCACTGGTGCTGCGCCAGTGATGTGCAGGACCTTGCCGTGTCCCGAGGTGGCTTAGTTCTTCGCACTGGTGCTGCGCCATTGTTGTGCAGGATCTTGCCGTCTCCGGAGGTGGCATAGATCTTCGCACTGGTGCTGCGCCAGTGATGTGCAGGACCTTGCCGTGTCCCGAGGTGGCTTAGTTCTTCGCACTGGTGCTGCGCCATTGTTGTGCAGGATCTTGCCGTCTCCGGAGGTGGCATAGATCTTTGCACTGGTGCTGCACCTGTGATGTGCAGGACCTTGCTGTGGCCCGAGGTGGCATAGATCTTTGCATAGAGCTGTGCAGGACTGTGCCATGTAACGAATTGGCACAGATCCTTGCACCAATGCTGCGGACGACTGACTTCTGTCCTATTTGCTCAATAAAAATGGGTCATTATTGGAATTCTGATTATAGATGAAAGTAATTGCATTTTTAAATCAATATTTATTGACCTTTTCAGTTTGTAGCATGTTAATTAAACATGCTTGATAACTGGCACAAACGCGCAACCACCCAGTAGAAGCATAGTCTGAAGGGCTACTTATTTTGCAGTCCCAGTGGGTCAGGCAGGTTAACCACAAGGTTTGAAAAAGCGGCTACTGGCCTTGCGAACCGCAGAGTAAAGGCTAGGATGTCCAACCCTCCTGCAGGAGGCCCCTGTGTGCAGCTCTTGTCCGGTTCTCTGCTCATGCAACTACACAACTGTGTCAGGAAACCCGTGCTCATGGTGTGCTGCTACCTTTACTTTCTTGGGTCTCTTTTGTTGTTGAATTAAACTATCCAGAATGCGCCTTTGTGTCAAATTTCCCCTATTGCTTCCCATGTTGCTAGCCCCTGAACTACTCCAACCCCTCCGCCCCCCCCCAATTTGGATGTCTGTTCTCCCCCAATTCGCTGATTTAAAAAAAAGTTTCACAAACCATTTTATAGATTTGCCTGTTATGGGAAAAGGCAAGATTTCCATGTACATGTATATAAACCGTGTGGGCGGACGGCATGGACCGTCAACACACTTCTACAGGAAAGGGTTAAAGTTCACGGGCGCGTCTTCAGACCTTGCAGTAGGGATCTGGGAATGACGGTGTGCCACCCTTCTCTACCCTGGGTTCAATGTGGCCATCTTTCATTAGAGCATGTGACTGTAGCACAGGAAGTGAGTGGTAGCGACCGGGCTCTGCAAATATGCCAAGGAACCGTGCCACGAGGGCCATAGCCCCAAAGCATTGCAGCTGGTTTCATACGGCTTTTACTGGGACTCCCAGGCAGCCAGGTTCCGCTGAAAAGCACTAGGTTTGGCCGTCTTGGTTGCGATATGTAGGCCCAAGGTTTATTTGTGAAATAGTTAAGCAATTCTTGACACTAACCTTTGTGTCCCAACTAGTTATTCTGTGAGACTTGACTCCCAGCAATCTCCGAAAGGGACGCGTTTGGCAGATGAAATAAGACGCGGTGTCCTTGCTGCTACTCTGAAAAGTGCAGAGGTGTTTCATGCACAATGCGCTTCCTCGGGACTCTTCCAAATAGTGCATCAATCCCTTTAAATGTAATAGAGCGAAATGAAGCTGTGATAAAGGAGAAACGCTGCAAGATCAAGTGTTGGTGATTACGGTAACTAAGAAAGCTCCAGTCCATACCGCTGGTAGACTTGTATTTAATCTTCTGAACTGAGCATTTAGAGCAGGGGTCTCCAACCTTTACGTTAGCTAGAGCTACTTGTAGTGGAGGCCAACAGTGGAGAGCTACTAGCGGGCGATATCAGGGTGGAGATATTTATAAACCTCGGAATTTTTACCAATATTATTTTGGGTCCATTATTTCCCCTCTTTAAACAGATGGAATAACAAATCCCTTCACGAATATATTAAGAACTTCAAAAACCTCTTTGTTGAATTATTATTTATTAGTAGCTGTCTCAAAAAGACAGATATTTGTTGTACTTCCACACAAATATCCTGTAATTTTTGTGCCCCTTCCTTTGCGTTTTATGCAGGCTTTCTACATGCTAGGCACACTATTGTTTTCCAAATGTGCATTTCACACTTCCATAAAAAAAAGCAATTTCCAAATTGAAAAATGCTGCTTGCGTTCAGGAGTTTTCTTTGAAATGTTTTTTTTGTCAGACACCACACATACTCCGTTATTTGCTGGTATGATAGCTCAGCGGGTTGAGCGCTCGCTGCTGCGATCTGAGCGTGATCTGCAGGTTGCAGGTTAAAGTCCCGGCAAGGCCAACTCATCCTTTCATCCTTCTGATGTCGATAAATGAGTACCAATTTCAGTTGGGTGATATTGTATGTAAATATGTGCTCTGTAAAGCGCTTTGGATTAAGGCGCTATATAAATAACACATCATTATCATTATTTGTGTGCCCCTCTGTGTTTTAGCACAAGTTATATTTATAAAGATTTTAAATGCTTGTCAAACTGGTTGATCACAAATAAATGCTTCTGTTATGCTGACAGCAGTTTTTAGAAAATTAAACTGTGGGTTCATGGGTGCCAACTTTTGATTTTCACTACAGGGACAGAAATGTCCCCACCTCAGCCCTGAATATAAGCAAGCGACCAGCCCAACCCATTACCATTGGCCAAACACATTGTATAGCACTTTTTTTTATAAGGCATTGCAAAAAGTCATACGATTAACAACCTGTAGTTTTGAATATATAACATCTCAGCATCGGTCTGTCAATCTGCTGAGCTACCCTGGTAGGCTTCTACTGTACAGCGTGTCTATGGATCGCTTAATGTACTAAAAGTGGGTGTAACTGTGTCATGGAAGTGATTTAAAGTGGAAATGTAGAATGTGGAATTTGGAAAGAAGCCACATAAAAGAAATTGCACCATTTTTTTAAATATTATTTTGAACATTTCCAGGCGAGTGGCAGTGCTACTGTGATATTTACATTGCGTGGTCACAATGATCCTGATCCTGCTCCAGCCCCTCCAACATCTCTGGCAAACAAGAGCAGCTTGCTTAAGCTAGACTGTCATGGGGGCGCACAAGGCCAACTGTGGTACTACAGGCGGACTGCAGAAGCATAACGTGATACTGACACTTGTCAGTGGATTTCCAAGCAGCTCCATGTGGCACAGCAGCCAAGCTCCCCGCCCGCAATTGGGGGGACCAGGGTTCGGATCCGGAACACGGAAATAGCTGCAAAACGCACCATTAAATAATATAACTTAGGATAAATGTTTATTTTTCGGTATCTTCAGGCGGGCGACTGAAAAGGCTCAGGCGAGCTACTAGTCGCCCGCGATCGATCGACTGTTTGGTGGCCTCTGATTTAGAGGAAGCAATGCAGACAGAATTAGTGGTAGCCATCACGGAAGCGTGGTTTAAGATCTCGAAACGGAACAGGCCTTAATGGTGTCCCCTGTGGTGAGGAATTAGTCTAGGTGTCTCAGCAACAGCGTTTCGGTGGGGGGTGGGGGGCTTTTATAGTGAAGAAGGGTGCATCTAAGTGGAGAAATTATTTTTGTGAAAATCAAGAAACAATTATGATAAATGAATTCGGTTTATCTGCTCAGAAATAAAATCTCTGGCAGACTCCCATTAAACCGTAAGCAGGAATGGTGGTCTCAGGTCTTCTAAAGTGAAAGGTCTGCTTGCAGTTGCATAATAAAGTTTACATAGTGGAGTGTAATAAAATGCTTGTGTTGCAAATGTCCAAGTCGCTTGGGTTGCAGTTTGTATTGTTCATTTACTTGGTGACTGAACAAGGCGTGGAGTTCCTGTGTGTTCAAGTGGAATGTTGTGGCTTGGTAACAGTGAATCGTGTTACTGCCTCTTTGTGTGATCAAAAAATAGTCCATAGGTGCCCCTCTGCGAGAACGAACCCGGCTCATTGACCTGTTCTTTGGGAAGGTGCCCACTCGAGAGTCCGCAGCCACCATTCAGCTCACTGTACCTTTCACAGATGGGAAATATCCATTTGCATATCAGTCTATGTCCAGCACCGAAATGCTATGGCAATTCCCTTCTGAACAAGAGTACCACCAGCAACCCCATACACGTGTTTCAGCCTTGCTGGGCCTCATCAGTGAGGTGGAGCTGTGCCTCTCTGAGCACAGTGAGCAAGGGGTGCACGTCTGGGTGACCCTAGGAAACTAATGGTTACTAAACCACAAGTCCCTTAAACAATCAAAAAAAGTCCATAGGCGCCCCTCCTGTGAGATCAAACACGGCCCATTGATCTGTTCTTTGGCAAGGTACTCACTCGAGAGTTTGCATATTAAGTAGCTTTGGGTTGCACCCGAAGTTACCAGGGCAATCCAGACATGGACCCCTTGCTCACTGTTCTTAGAGAGGCACAGCTCCACCTCACTGAGGAGGCCCAACAAGGCTGAAACAAGCGTCTGGGGTTGCTGTTGGTACTCTTGTTCAGAGGAGAATTGTCTAGCATTTTGGTGCTGGACTGCCCATGGGCGGGATAAAGACTCATATGCAGGGAGATTTCTCCTCTATGAAAGGGACAGTGAGTTAAACACTTGGTTGAGACTCTCCCGGGGGCCATCCACCCAAGAACTGGGTCAATGGGCCATGTTTGTGCCGGTAGAGGGACTCCCCGAATTCCCCCCCCCCCCGTTTTGTCTTTGTGTGATGCGGTGTTCCATCACGTCCTATTGGCTACACGTTTGCTTGTTAGTGCCCAAACACAATCTAAATCGTGCTCCCTTTTTATTGTGGTCATGTGATCAGCTTGCCACTCGAATGTAGCTTGTATATCTTTTGGCATTTGCTAGCAGATGTTAATGGGTCAATTTTCCAAGGGCCAATGTGAGTCCAGATACAGGTAGCCTTGCACTTTATCACGATGTACAGCAAGGGATGACTGCAGTGGCCTTTTGAGTTACCATATGCCTTTTTAAAAAACTTTTTGTAAAACCTAAGTGGATGGTTTGTGAGCCCTGTGCACTTGGTGGTTTTAGTCTTGGACGGGCTTTGTTCTTAATTCTGCATCTGGTACTTTTACCTGTGGTACCTTTCTTAGATCTGCGTCTGCGTCCCAAACGTTATATGGCACATCTCTGGTTCTAGGATATCCTCTTCTCCGTCTGGGCTCCCTTCATTATTTTATGATTTTACTTTTGGGGAATAAGTAATTGCTTTGTTTTAGTAATTCCAGCGTTGCACTTACCTGTTTGACAAATGTACTACAGTAATGATTTTTTTTAGGATGAAGGTTCACCTGGGTCAACTATGTCCCATCTAAGCTTTGGCTTGATCTCAAGGCCAACCCAACTGTGTATACATTTTTTCCTCGAGGTATTATCAACAGTCAGAATTTAACAAGGCACATGGAAGGTTGTAGACTACGCACGACTCACACACACTGGCAAACCACAGAGGAGCGTGTGTCACCCATGCAGTCAATGAGGGAAGCTTGATGCCCAAGGACCGATCATGTTGGGCACAAACCCTCAATGAAAGCAGCTTGGCGCACTTATACAATGTATAACTAGGAATGAATGTGTACACTCTGTGAATATAACAAGGAATGTCATTGAAAAAGTCCATTGTTGCACGTTGTTTTTATTTTTGCTGTATCATGATTTGGCAACCAGATATCCCATAGAAGGATGCGGGAAGCCATCCCATGTACAACATGGATTGCATTGTGTATTGGAACAGGCACGTTTGATCAAATGAAGCAAGAATTGAGAATAATTAAAAAGATTCATGACCTGTGGAAGTCAAAGCGTAAAATGCCGAACTAGCATTAGTCAACTTATTGATTTATATTTAGTTCATAGATTGATTTCTCTGTGCACAAAGAGCAAGTGCAGCACGAATGCATTTGGGAATCTTTTTCTCTTTTGTAAGTACATTTTGGAATAAAAATAGAATATGCTTATGTGAAACTTTATAGCTTGTCTTGTGCGAAATGGTTTTCAGGATATAATGGGATGCTGGAGCGGGAAACGCTGTAACAGGCATGTAAAATAAGAACACGTATCCCTAGGAAACAGGTTGTTGATTTGAATGGGCAGTGCAGGGGAGCCTCGGGCATAAGGACGGTGTGCCTAGCTTGGTACACATGGACAGATAGTGTGAGGAGCTTGGAAGAGATTGCAAACTGTGGGAGGCGCTTGCACTAAGGAGGGTGACCAGACCTTCCGGTTTTGTCCGGACCTGTCACGGAATTGGGCCCCCTGTCCCGAGTTTTTTTTTATTTTAAAAATCCTGTCCTGGTTTTAGTGAAAGTGACTGTCCCAGTTTTTTTTTGTTAAAGGGAGGGTGACAATTATAAACTAACAGCGTGACGGTATCTGAATCCTGCCATCGTTTGTGGGTCTCGAACCGCCAGCCTTGACTGACTGCGCCACAGAGGCCAGCTTGGAAACGAATTAACCGAAAAGCCTGTAAAATAATTCACAGCCAAAGCTCCTTTTTAATTAACATGCTAAATTCATGCATAAACTGCACAATTTGCATTATATATTTATATGAAGGGGCAAAGCTGGAAATAGGGTGGGAGGTGTTGCTGGTGCGGAGTGAGGGGGTAGTCTTTGTTTTGTTATTGGCTGCCCCGGTTTTTCGTCTTGAAAATCTGGTCACCCTAGCGGCTAGCCCTAAGCCTCCATTGCGCTTGCCCCATCATGCCCTGTCCACCAGCAGTGACATTAACACCTGTAAATGCCCACACAGCGCTGCTGAGTGGGCCTTTACAGATTTTGGGTGTGCCTTGCCCGCTCATGCCCTGTCTACGCCTCTAACGACCGCTGAAGGCCGCGTGCCCAGCAGCAGCCTGAGTCAATCTGAACCTGAGGGCCAATTCTGCTCTTCGCTGAAATGCCTGCACGCCTTGTGGATCGCAATCGCAATAGATCATCCATTTGTAGAGTTCTTGCATCATGAGGGGTATTGCAACATCGGTGTATGCCCCCCATCCTCCGCACCCTGCCTTTTCAAAGTGCTCATATTAAATATTCTGGCTCATTATTCTAGTGCAATAATTTTCATTTAGCTAAATGGATTGCAAAATGTTGAAGTGATATCATGAGGCCTGTGCAATACCACCTTAACCCTGATTCCCTCACCCCCACGAATTCCACACCTTTGCCTTGTGTGTAATTTCATGTAGCTTTTAAAACGCATGCGCATAACAAAAGCAAGAAAAGTTTTCTTAAGGAAATTTCCGAACGAATGTAAGAGGCCAGCAGACTGTCACATCACAAGACCGCCAAGTTCATGGGTTTGCCCGCCAGCCAATGGGTCTCTGCCATGCCAGTCTGAAATCCCCGCAGAGGCTGGCAGCCAGAACAGCTGCTGCGCTGTTCCAAGGTCCTTCTAGCAGAGGGAAAAGGAGGCCTCGCTTCAGATGTGTCTGCATTTTCAGTTCTCTCTCGTGAATGAGTTTTAGTTTACTGGAATCAAAATAAAGATTGGATTTCCGTGATCTGCGGCCGCTCCTGGGTGCTGGGCATCCCCTGGTCACCAGGAGGTAGTTTGGTTAAATCGGGAGCAAGGGCCTAGTGTCACAAAACTATAAAATACCTTAGATGACAATGACAACATCCTGACCATTATATTAGACGGATTATTCTGCATTAAATGTCCTCTAGAGGCGGCTTAATGCTCCTTTGTACACATTCCCAAACGCTCTTACTGTCGCATGGTGGTTTGGATGGCACCAGTAGGCCTGTGGAGTCCAGAGCCGATCGTGGTAGCAGTTTGCTCCCAGTGGAATCGGGTCCTTCTAGGCTGCAAGCAGGAGCTAAACAGCTGCACGACATTGCAATCCCCAGTGCTTTAAGTGGGGTAAGAAATTGAGGGGGGGGGGCCTCGTGGCTTTCATTGTGGGCGTGGCCTAAAAGTGCACAAATCATAGTAAGGTGCGCAAACAAATATATAAATGTATGTGAGCATTTATATGTTTGTATGCGTACTACTATGGTGTGTGTACTTTTCAAGCCATATTTTATAAACATAGCAATGTTACATATTTCTATGCTTATAAAAGGTGGCATGAAAAGTGCACAAACCATAGTAAGTTACGCACACTTGTGTGCTTACCTTACTATGGTTTGTGTACTTTTCAAGCCACCTTTTATAAACATAGATATTTGTAACATGTTTCTATGTTTCTAAAAGATGGCTTGACACGTAAACAATTCAAGGCATCTTTTAAGAAGCGTTGATGACGGATAAAACAAACCGCAAGGTGGCTTTGTCCGTCGACAAAGCTTTATAAAAGATGCCTTGAATTGTGCACGTTTCAAGCCGTCTTTTATAAACATAGAAATATTTCTACCTTTATAAAAGATGGCTTGAAACGTACACAGTTCAAGGCATCTTTTATAAAGCTTTGCCGACGGAGAAAGCCCCTCGGGCTCTGTGATCTATCTGCTCAGAGCACATAGATCACTGAGCCCGAGGCGTCTTTCACCCTCTGTGAACCCGGGGGGGAGGGGGGGGGGGGCGCTCCGTGATTTAATCTGCATATTAGATCACGGAGCCAGCAGGGGTCAGTGACCTGGGGAGGGAAAACAAAGGGACAGTAACTTCCTCTGATGACCCTGATGAGGGGTCATCAGAGGGAGTTACACTAACTGACAGAAGTGCCGCCAGCCTCAGCGTCGCTCTGGCTGGCTGGCACTTCTGTCAGCTTGGCCGACATAATGACGGGTGCATCTCCCGTCGAGCGGGATAATGCATCCCGCCAATGTTGTGTGGGACGGGGGGCCCCGGCTGGCCCCGGCTCAGCCCCACTTTCTGGAGACTGCCGGGGCCCGGGCCCGGCAGGCCCCGGTCCACTTAAAGCACTGGCAATCCCTGTTGTGTTTTTGTGGGAGCCAGCAGGGCTGTTAGTGTGCACCTGTTGGGTGGATGTATAACTTCTTGGGGAAGCAGGCAGGGGGGGGTACATCTTTGGGTAAGTGGCGCAATCTGCTGGCCTGCGTGTACCAGGTACTGTTGAAACTGCGGTTGGTCAGTTGCAATGCATGGTGGGGCAGAGGCAGGTGGAGGGACGCAATTGCAAAGTTGGTCCACTGTCCTGCACCTCTTCACCTAGTTCCTTTTTTTTTTTTGTTGTTGTAACTTCCGATACCCGACTCTTGTGGTTTCAATCGGCGTCCAGATGCAGGCAACGTCTGCCCGGTACCGTTGGGTTAGGTGCACCACGAATTAAAATCAATCAATTGGCATATGCGTGCGCTCTCCACAGATGCACGGTATGCCATAGTTCCCTGAAGCTAGCTCAAGAAATATCCAAAATAAAGAATCCTCGTGTAGTTCTAAAAAAATGTCGCATGTTCCCCCACTGGGATTTGAACCAGTGACCTGCGTCAATGCTGAAAATGGAAATTATTAACTTTGGGATCCCATGGGAGAGAGGGTGGGGGAGGGAGGCAGTTAGGAGCAAGTGTAGGGGTTGTAATTTAAGGTGAGGGGGGAACTCGCAAGATGTTTCTCTCCCTCACCCATAAATAAACCTTTACATTTCAGAAGAGTATTCAACAAATGTATTGAAGGAGGAGTTTCCTGTTATGTTGCAAGCAAATTGGAAAATGTACAAAGCTATTCAATATTTTCTGCAGAGTACAATCCTGTCGGGAACGGTCGTAGGTATTCTAACCAGAAGTACCTGTAGTGCAGTGGTTAAGTCAATTGACTTTCATCCTCCTGAGCCAAGTTCGAATATCAGTCTTGTGAACACAAGCCTTGAAGTTTTCCTGGATCCGAGACCCGGCGAGACCTTTTATTTTGCTGGAAGTCAGATCAGGGAAAATCCTGCCCAATGACCAGCGCTCACCTGCATAATACACACGCCCCTTCGAGCGGGCACTGATCCCCACAGCACTGCCCTTTCCACATGGGTGCTGCCAAGAAAGCTTATGTGTGATGCTTCAACGAGTATGCTACCAACTGACCTGGGTGTGCAGCACACACTAAATAAGCACAGAGTGCTCTCCAGCACTTTCCAAGGCTCCTGGAATCTCCATGGTAACCATCTGCAGTGCCTCACTTCAGAACACCTGGCCTCTGGATGCAAAGATGTGTCAATTCTGATGCAACCATATTAAGACAACTGGAAGTTGCTGCAGCAGCACAATGGTGGTGCAGCGGGGCTTCAGCGTGGTGGGACAGGACACCTCGGTGCCAGGCCAGCGGAAATGTTGACTGCGTAGATAACTTCGGGGTGGGCGGGAATTGGCCTAGGGCGGCCACACTGTACTAGGGCAGTACTACACACCCACTCGTGTACCAGAGCCATGATGAGAATATGGGCCTCTTCTTGCTCTAGTGCTGTGGTTGTCCACCTGCGGCTGTCCAGATGTTTTGGCCTCGAACTCCCATCAGCCCTTGCCAGTGTAGTCAACTAGGCCTTCTCTCTTTGTGATCTGCCACCTCCTTCCTACCCACAAATGTATCTTGCACCTGTCGCCTCTGATTCATTTTTTCCACATACACTTCCTCTTCAGCGTTTTCTCCATTAGTAGACACAAATGAAGGACTGTGCTGCCTGATGGGGTGGGTACAGGTTGTTGCTAGGTCTGGAAAAGACCCGGGGCTACGCTAATGTGGGAACTGTCGGGACTCTGGCTATCTAGCCTTTTGGTTGTCGCTCCTGAGATTCTATCCAGGGCTACAACCAAAAGACCAGGGGCTATACCCCCTTAAACCCCCCCCCCCCCCGCCCCCACTTCCCCTAGCAACATCTCTTTGCCTACTGGAAAACAGTGGACATAGAGGAAATACTGCATAATGCTGAAGGGTGCAGCCCTCTTTGTGAAGCGAGCCAAACGTTCCTTGTTTATTGCCACTTTTCAGTCAAAATGGCTGCTGGGCACTTGCAGAGTTGTTGACATGTGTCCATTTAGGGTAGCACCCTGCCGGTGTCTGAGTAGAGCCAGTTGTCTTCCCTGGCATTGGCACCTTGGCTAGCCTTAGTCTCCGCCCACCAACCTTCTCTGCAAACGGTTGCTTTGTGGTCATTGGTTGTGCTCCCACGTACTCCAGTAGCACACTCTTGATGGTCTTTGAAGTGCAGATAGTTGGGAAGATATTTGCGCTTAACTTTACGCCCTCACCAAGAATTCAGAAGTAGACTTTAATGTCCGCTTAGACATTAACAACCTTTTCAAATGTATTCATGTGATGCGCTTACTTTGGCTATTTTGCCATGTTAAGTTATGTGAGGGAAGTTTCGCCTCAGTGCAAGATGTAAAGGCCAGTCCAATGCAATGCCTGTCGCACCCTAGTCGGGGCGCTTTCTCAAGGTCATCGCATTTGAGGTGTGAAATAATGCAGTCACTCGCCGTCACTTTGTGAATTCCTCTTCAAAAGTCTGACCGCATGGGTTTCCTGTCCTTTCCTCGCTCATTTACTGTAGGATCTTGAGTTTCGACTTGCATTTGTTTTCAAGATGAACAGCCAGTTGTTCAACCCTTGTGCCAGGAGCCTGCCCAAGATCACACAATGTAACTGAATTGCAACTGCTGCATCAGTAAAGGGCTCATGCTTTTTCTTTAGAATCACGGAGCAGGCAACCTCGGGATGAGTGCCGAGCATACACAGAAGACTGGAATACTTTGCCAGGCTGCAAAGATAGCCAAGTAGCACACGACTGCCCAAGAGTTGCCGATTGGCGCTGGTATCGAGCAAGAGACACCTGAGACGGGAGATGCAGGGATCCAGTGTGAAATGAAACCGCTCCGACCAACTGCATGACACGCTTAGGCCATCACCAGGGCTGCAGCCAGGGGAAAAGGATATGATAGGTTATTTATAACACGCTTAATACCCGGAGGTTTCTAAGCGCGGACCCGGGATCGAACCTGTGTGGCTCCGAGCCCTCTTGCTTCCAAGGCGAGCACGTTGCCGCTGAGCCATCCCTCCGAGACTCGAGCACCTTAATTGCACCCTTCATTGTGGTATTAGACGCAGCCCAGACCTTTCACAGCAAAGCATGTCTGGGCTCTACTCTGTAATTTGTCCTCATTGAACCTAAACCGGAACAGTGCACTGCATGCACAAGAATGGAAGAGCAGTGGTGCAACCTCATGATCTATCGTGAGTGCATGCCTGAATGCGACACTGCCAATCCCACCAACTCTAGTGCTTCCCAGGGAGCTCAGGCAAGCAGATGAACAGACTCCAGCCAGAGGGGGGAACTGGAAGGCAGACACCAAGCAGGGGAGTGGGTGAACATACTCCAGTCAGAGGGAAAACTGGAAGGCAGACGCCAAGCAGGGGAGTTGGTGCAGGTATGTGTCCGACCCTTGCTGGAGGGTTTTACTTTTCTTACTGACGTAACATTAGGCGGGCATTCTTTTATCAAAGTCTGCAGTGAGCACCAGCCATAAGTGGCTAAATAAAAGCCTTGAAATGTGGCAGATGCCATCTATTTAAAGTGGGCTTAAACCCCTGGTGGGTCCTACAGATGCCATCTGAGGGGGGTGGGCGGGTTCGCTGAGAGCAGATGAAACTTGACGCGAATAGGTTCACGCACCAAGTAAATGACTGAACGTGTCTAAGTGTGAACAGTAGGCCCTGACTCGTGGTAAAAGCACCACAAAAGGAAATTTGGAGCACTAACCTGTCCAGAATGAGGAAGGGAACCTCTGGTGGCCATGAGCTCTCCACATGCATCTTGTGAGTGTAATAACTGGGAGAAGATGTGCTAGATAGAAATACTTTTAACAGTAGAGCTGGGCAAACGGCGTTTGGGATTTTAATCTCTGCTTCATCATTTGACCGACTTGTGTGATCCTGGACATATCGGATTATCTGCTGTGCCCCCATTCCGGTTATTTGTCAGCCCCAGTAGCACTTGAATTCTATTCTTTCTTCCTCCAGTAGGTGGTGCGTCTATTCTGGGGCTGGGGTTCGGTGGTCGCATCTCTTGATGTTAGCCTTGCACTTTATTATTTTAGTCAATTCGATCGGTCGTCTACAACCTTTGCCTCTCCACACGTTTTCAACTACATCTCCTGTCGTCCCTGGACAGCACAGTACATGGCAAGCTATCATGGGAATTGTAGTCCAAAACGTGTGCTGAGCCAACGGTTGCAGACCCCCTGCTTTAGGAGCTGAATTAGAGTTTTGGGCAGGCATTAAGCACACAAGTGCTCTAACTGGGCTAGGGCCAGCCAGGGCCGGGCCCCAGGAGCACCCAAAAAGTGGGGCTGAAGTGGCGCTTTGTAAGTCGAAAGTCTCTTCTCCCCCCGCCCCCCTCCCGTCTGTCCCACCACACCACACCGGGACACATGAACCCTGCCGCGACGGGAGATGTGCCCTCCATTTCTAAGTCAGGCAAGCTGTGACACACAGAAGGGGCACCCAGCTTCGGCGTCACTCAAACTGGCAGTTGCAGATTCAGCAATGCTGTGGCTGGCTGGCACTTCTGTCAGTCACTGTAACTTCATGGAGCCCACAGGTTCACTGGGAGGTCAGACACCTCAGGCTGGGTGATCTAGTCTGCTCTGCAGTGCACAGATCACCGAGCCAGAGGCGTCTCTGTCTGCTGGCAAAGTCTTATTAAAGATGGCTGCAGTTGTGTACTGTTCATGCCATCTTTTATAATCCTAGAAATCCTTTTTGGGCTCTGTGATGGAGCGGTCAACCTTGCGAGCAGCAGGCGGGCGATGGCCTGGCTTCGGTTGGTGCATGTGTTTCTTTCTTAATCTGGACACAGAGCCAAGGACATGCACTGGATAAAGCCGCCAGTAGGGTCTTTCGCAACCCTGCAACGGGAGGCAGAAGGATATCACCCTAGGGGCCAATGGAGCATTGGCCCGCGGCCTGGCGTTGCATGGAGCGCTCTGTATATTGCTCCCTGAGTAACACTCTGGCCAAAGTGATGGGTCACGTTTTACAGATTGCTGGATCCAGCAGCTGGCGGGCCTGCAATGGCAGCCCATCAAACATGATTACGCGGTACTTGCTGGCGAAGGGATCTGCTCGGCGGCAGGCGGAGGGATCTGCTCTGGGGCTGGTTACTGCATTTAGAAGTGGGGTTATTTCAGGGTAGCCAATGAAGGAAGGAATCCACTGACATGGGCTATATTCATTCACTGATTTCCAGATCTACAAGGCAATCCTGTTGGTCCACTTTGTGGTACCAATCATGAGCTCATGTAGAAGGGAATGGGGGGTGGGGGTCGTTGTCGTTTTGCAGGGACTGGCCCGGAAAGGTGCCACCTGTCCTCCCGTTTGGAGAGTTTTTAAAAAAAAAAACATTTTTATTTTAAAAAACCTGGCCTGGTTCACTGCCACTTTCACCTTTTTCACTTTCAATTCTTTTATTCGGCACAAAACCATCAAAAGAGCATCATAAATACATACACGATATTAACACATAAAACGGCAAAGGAACCCGCTGTGACATATAGCAGAATATTAAAAGCTTTTGCTAAATGTAAAAATGTGATCTAAAATATGACCAATGCACATGCTCGTGAGGAAAATTTAATACAGGAGCAAAAAATCAACGCATCAAGGAGGGGGCCAAGAAATGCTCTTGACAAGATATCTAATTGTATCAATATTTGCTATGACAGATTTATTTTCAACGTTTTTTTTCCAGAAATGTTTTTGTTCAATGACTTGTTACAATATGTTGATGTACAAATATTGACTCAACTGTACTGTGAATCAGAAACCATTTTGAGCTTCCTATATATAGAGATGCTTAATAGATCTATTGAAAAAATAAATAAAATTAGGCAATTAAAAAAGGCCACAAAGGAGGATCGCAAATTGTTATGTACTCCTTTACACAAGAAGACTAGGAGTCGTTCTAGGAAGGTGTCTGGAATTTAAATATTGAATAAACACTACACTCATAACCATACAATAGTGAGGCATGTAGAAAACACCAGGGCAGGACACCCCTTGTTATACTATAACTTATAGTTCCTGCCTGAACAGAGTTACCCTTTTGTTTGTTACTTTATCGCAGTCCTTCACGTACCGCAGGGATTGGATTCCCTCCAGCAAGTAACGAAAAAATGCATAGGATTACTGGGTACTTAACTCAGCTTTAGATTTCAGGACCTCACCAGCCAGGCTCGTGAATGGATTTTGCTACAGAGCCATCACTATCTAGGGTCCTGTGTGCAAGGAAGGCATGTCATTGCCTCCGAAATAGTGAATACACCGGCCACTCTTAGGATGGGCTTCGGATGGAGCGAATACACCGGCCACTCTTAGGATGGGCTTCGGATGGAGCGAATACACCGGCCACTCTTAGGATGGGCTTCGGATGGAGCGAATACACCGGCCACTCTTAGGATGGGCTTCGGATGGAGCGAATACACCGGCCACTCTTAGGCTGGGCTTCGGATGGAGCGAATACACCGGCCACTCTTAGGATGGGCTTCGGATGGAGCGAATACACCGGCCACTCTTAGGATGGGCTTCGGATGGAGCGAATACACCGGCCACTCTTAGGATGGGCTTCGGATGGAGCGAATACACCGGCCACTCTTAGGATGGGCTTCGGATAGAGCGAATACACCGGCCACTCTTAGGATGGGCTTCGGATAGAGCGAATACACCGGCCACTCTTAGGATGGGCTTCGGTTGGAGCGAATACACCGGCCACTCTTAGGATGGGCTTCGGATGGAGCGAATACACCGGCCACTCTTAGGATGGGCTTCGGATGGAGCGAATACACCGGCCACTCTTAGGATGGGCTTCGGATGGAGCGAATACACCGGCCACTCTTAGGATGGGCTTCGGATAGAGCGAATACACCGGCCACTCTTAGGATGGGCTTCGGATAGAGCGAATACACCGGCCACTCTTAGGATGGGCTTCGGTTGGAGCGAATACACCGGCCACTCTTAGGATGGGCTTCGGATGGAGCGAATACACCGGCCACTCTTAGGATGGGCTTCGGATGGAGCGAATACACCGGCCACTCTTAGGCTGGGCTTCGGATGGAGCGAATACACCGGCCACTCTTAGGCTGGGCTTCGGATGGAGCGAATACACCGGCCACTCTTAGGCTGGGCTTCGGATGGAGCGAATACACCGGCCACTCTTAGGCTGGGCTTCGGATGGAGCGAATACACCGGCCACTCTTAGGATGGGCTTCGGATGGAGCGAATACACCGGCCACTCTTAGGATGGGCTTCGGATGGAGCGAATACACCGGCCACTCTTAGGATGGGCTTCGGATGGAGCGAATACACCGGCCACTCTTAGGATGGGCTTCGGATGGAGCGAATACACCGGCCACTCTTAGGATGGGCTTCGGATGGAGCGAATACACCGGCCACTCTTAGGATGGGCTTCGGATGGAGCGAATACACCGGCCACTCTTAGAATAAGAAATGACAAATGATCTCCACACAGGAGCTGCTTCGTGGACATGTCCGTTGCTCCACGATTTAGTAAATGAAGCCAAGCCAATCTTAAGGTGCCCATGCGGAACTCTACTCCAGGCATAGAGTACGGGCATAAGAGGGGGCGCAACCTAATCCAAATACCCTTCATAACCAAATTTGAGCTTGCCATCAAGGTATCTTGGGCCTAACTTCAAGTGTTGACAATTTTTTGTTCCTTTTGTAGTCAATTAAGGCTTTCTGAACTCTACTGAAAGCAACTTTGTTAATATTTACTGGGTGGGTCCAAAGATCCTTTTCGTTCAGCCCAGAGAGGATTTTCTTTGCATGTTTTTCCCATGGCAGATGCTTCTTCCATCCGGATGAGCCCGATTGATGAAGGCGTGGCAATATAATGCCAGCCCAGGCTTGCTCCATCATCTTAGCCAGTGTAAGACTAGCTTCATTGTGCAGACATTTGGTGTCCCATAGATCAACTGGTGCGATCTTTTCAAACACTTGTTTTCTATTTGAGCCAGTTCAGAGGCACTGGCATAGTCCCAAATGTCCACCCTCTACTAGGTGGGCACCAGTGCCTGTTTTCTATACAATTCTATTGCTAGAGAGGTGGCTTTTCTGCCATGTCGATTATAAAAACCTAATACCCCACCACTACAGTTTACCAAACTGGTGCGTGCTTTATCTACTTGTGCGCTCCAAAACTCAGTCTTGTGAAACCTGATACCCCCCCCCCACACACAACCCTCTTCTCGAGCAATTACCCTAGGCTGTTTAGTGAATTTGGGCTTGGAACACCATTGTTTCAGTTTTCCCTATGTTTAGGGTGACTGTGAGGTTCCCTCAATTCTTCACGAATGACGCCAAAGTCTCCTTCCAACCCTACAGCAAAGTAGACATCAGGACAGCATTGTCTGCGAAGAATGATCTTGGATATCTCTCAAGTCCCAACTTCGGAGGGTCCCAGCCCTCCTCTAGCAATCTGACAATGACCTCCTCAATACACACAAAACGAGAGGAGGGGCGAGGAGACGCCCCTGCCCTACCCCCTTGGTCACCTCAAATGGGGGCATTACCTCCCCTGCCAGACCATAAGGAACCACAGTTTTATTATCATAGAGCGAGAGTGCACTCAACATAAGGTTACTCAGCATATTTCTTTTGTGCAAGTCCTGCCTGAGTAGAGATCCTGTGGGACTCCATCGAAGGCTGTTTCAAGGTCCATGAAAACAGCATATAGGTTAATCTTCCTCAACACTGTGTATTTCTGTACAAGCACAAACCAGCGAAAGCTTTGGTGGTCCGTGCCGTTTCCTTTCTGAAAGCCCACCTGAATTGGATGGATGATATTGTGGCCATAGACCCACTGCTGGATACGTCTTAGTACAAGCAGTGCAATTGGGCGTTAATTCTCTGGGTGCGCCCTCCCACCTTTCTTATATAGTGGAACGATTACAGCATGTCCATATGAAACGAGAACGATGCGGCTGTAAAAAATGTCAAAGACGGGGGCACCAATCAGGAGCTCCTCTTTGGAGATCTCAGTAGGCCGACGATCGGACCCAGAGGCCTGCCCCCATTTTTGTAATTTAATAGCAGTGGCTATTGCGTCCATACTGAGTTGCAAAGCACTGTCTTCTGATGGATGGCCTTGATAACTTGCAAACTCTAGAAGTTGACCATGACCAACAGTCGACTCCTCGCCACACACATCAAGTGTTTCCACCAATCAGCTGGGGTGATGCTACACTCAAGGGCATCTGCCCCATTTACCTCTGCACCAATATCCAAAAAGGCCACACCATCGCCATTTTCATAAGCAATAGTTAATTGGTCCCGTTCTGATTTTGGGATTTTTTTTCCCCACCTTACTTAGTTTTTTGTGGTTAGATCTGCAGAAGTGCACCTCATCTACTGGGGAGGCCCGTATAGCAGCTGTTATGCAGGTTTATAGTGATTGCATCAAATGCCAAAGCATCGAATGCCTTAGCATCTAAAAACCCCATAAACCCATTATAATTAAAATAAAACCTTTACCTTTGAAAAAAATGCATTAAATGTTTTATTTCGACACATTTTTTTCTATGCTTTGTCATTCAATGCTTTTTATTCGATGCAATGATTGGATACCGTTCTGCATCAGAACATAACTAATCATACCAGACTGTCTTTTTTTTTACTGCATACTTTTTTACCATCAGCCTAGAACAAGTTATAAAGCGGTGAATTACTCCAACTAAATGTTCACTCTTTAATAATGTCATAGTCTGACACGCCTTCCTTACAAACATTCACTACATTTGGCAGAATAGCCTCCCAGAGCACGGGTTTGCTACTGCGCACGATTGGTTTAGCCCATTCGAGGGAACATGGTGCATGTCCTGGTAGAGACATGGCTTGACGATGCTGTAAGTCTCTGCCAGGCAAGAGGGAAATTGTTAGGACCGGAGGGTGATGACAGGTGGTCGGTGATCCCTTTCGTTGTTCTCAATCGCCTCAAAATTAGTAAGGATGTGTGTGTGTGTGTGCGCACACGTACACAACTGGACGGGCAGGAACCAGGGCCCGAGTTCAGAGGGTAGCCAGGTGAACCAGTGCAGTATCAGACAGGAGATCAGCAGGGGAGAGGAAGAGAGAAGGCAGAAGCAAAGAGGAATGTCTTGTGGTGCTTCTGGAGTTGGTTCTGCTCAAGTTTCAGAGTAAGGGAGATTCTTCCAGAACCTTTATTGGCCTAAGAGCGACCAATGAGGGAATATTCCATGCTGAATCCTAGTCCTGTACCCCCTAACCCCCAAAGGCCGCTTAGCTCCAATAGGGGCTCCATCTGCAGATGGATGTTCCCCGTGACTGCAATGTGCATCTCGCTCAGCGCCAGATCCTTCCATGCCCCTGTTAGATCAAGCATGTTTTTCCACAGCAGCCAGGGTATTTGACCTGTTGTGCATATTGAATAACAATAGTTGATGTCACTCGTAGGTTGTGGCTATCAACTGTTGTAAATCTAGGGAGCCTGTTTACTCGGGCTGACACTTGCCAATTCAAAGTAGGGTCAATCCATGAAATTAGGCCCACGCTTGGTCTGCGCAGGAATCTGGAAGGATTGGCATCCCTGTAAAGTTGTCCAATCAGTGGCCCCCATTCTCCTGAAGAAGGATATGGAAGTCCTTCTCAGTCCACCAGCTTGGTTCGTGGAGCTGTTTGGTGATGCCTGCTATATTCCAAGAGAGTAGTTTGCTTCAATGTTCCGAGGTACAAACTTTGGCACTCCAAGATGTGTCAATCTGCTCTCTCAAATCCCTGTTAGGTGTAAAAAGCAGTACCCGCCCTAATGCTACTGTCGGTTGTGCGAGTATGCCAGTTGTATCCCTGGTGGGCATTCCCTTCTTCTGACCACTATGTGAGAGGGTATGCCCGGACGTGGGTTCCATGCTCGCTGCGCCATAGGGAACCAAGCTGCAGCTCACCGAGGAGGTCCAACGAGGCTGAAACATGTCTGGGGTGGCCTGTGTTTCTGTGCAGAGGGGACCTGGCCTAGCAGTTCTGGCAGGGCTGCTCCCATTTGTGGCAGTGCCTAACTATATGGCTGGACCCCTTTTGCAATGGCCCCCACTTGGCTTATAAATGGTGTGGAAGGTTGCCCAGAGCATTGTCAGGTGGCTTCAAAACCTTCCACCGATCACTTTTTTGATATCGGTCTGACCACTACAATGCCAGCTCAACGGCAGGTAATGAGCAATCCGCAGCAATTTACATGCAGGAGCATGGCTGGAGAGGGGTTGTGGGGAGAGTTTTTTGGGGTGGTGGGGGCTGCGCTGGGTAAGAGTGGGCAGTCCTATATTTATGTTTGTGGAAGGGCCTGGCTTTTTATTTTTAAAATCTGATCACTCCCTCTATAATGGAACCGGCAACCGATTACAAGAGATGGAGAATTGTTACTGATCACCAGTTGGAGAAAGGAATCTCTTTTTTTTGATTGGACAGTGTAACATGGAATTTTCTTTGTCTAGTCCACAGCCGTGATTGGTCTATTTGTTTATCCGATCCTCGAGCAGTGGCTGGTTTATCCTGAACCATATATAGAGTGGATGGAACGGATGGAGTGAGTGTAACATACGGAGGGGATCGAATGAATAGGAAGGATGGAACACACTAAACAGTTGAGAAGGATGAAATGGATCTACGGAATGGATGGAGTAGTTTATGTGGATGAAGGATTGAGTGATGCAATGGATGGAAAGACTAGTAAATTAAATGTTGAACCAGACGAAATGTATGAACAGACGAAGTGGAATGAACGGACAGAGTGAATAAAACGGATAGAAAAGATGGTACAGATGGAGTGCTAGATCTCAAGCTCCTTACTGATAACAACCATATCACACTACGACTCTTACTCTCTCCTATACACCACCCCTCAACTAGAACACGGCGATACTATGACACATTCGGTAAAGCTGTTCGCCTACTAACACCTGCCACATACTACTCATCATCCTAATTAAACAGAGCTAGCGCTACACACACCGCTAGCCTAAGCGTCTCCTCAGGCCTAACGCAGCCAAAATCATTCTGCGTGTCAACCCTCCAGAATGAACACATATTCCTGACCTCCCAACCACCACACCTATCGCTAAGAAGCAGCTATCATGCAACCGCCTCACCGGCTGCACACATATCCGGTGCACCCACTCACCTTATGACCCTCTCTCTCTCTCAACTGACTTGAACTACGGTTCCCGAGGGCATTCAACCTATCAGCGCTTTGAGATCATACCAATGATACATAAGGCGCTATATAAATGCAAAGTAACATAACCTACCTGGTCACAGGCAAGTAGTCTCTCAAGGCTGAGCCTTGGCTGGGGGGGGGGGGGGGTCTGACCTTGTCTGTCTGAGGCCAGGGTCGGACTGGGGCATAACATTGTCTCGGGCACCAATGAAAAAGAGGCCCACAGTTACAAATAGCAATTAATTCCTTTGTGGTCAGACTGTTTGAATAGAGCCGCGATGCCTCAGGGCTGCTGGGCGCTATATGAATGTTAATAAATAGTACCCAAGGGGGGAGTTATTTTGATCAAATGTGATGGAAATTGTGCAATTTGAAGATTATTTATTCAGCAACAATGTTAAAGGTATTTATATAGCGCACCGTCACTAATGGAGCTGGTCCAAACTGCTAGCCCCATGATAAAGTAACTTGGGGAAACTGGGCCACATTGGCCCAGATAACTGGCCCACACTAGCATTTTGCGGTTTTGGTTTAGGTTCGGGCACAGGCCTAAGGCCCTACAGCCCAGGCCTGTCTGAAGCCGATGCATGCCCGGGGCTTGGCGAGTGCTTCCCCCTCTGAGCTTGCATGGCATTTGTGAAACTGCGAGCCCCCGAGTTGCCTGCGGCTTCCTGCTCTCCTCCTAAGGGGGCTCCGGAAAGCCGGCGTGCTCGCAGCACAAGGGCTCTTCTCTCCGCGAACATCTGTTTAAGTTGCTAGGCCTGCTGGGGAGCCCCGAGCTCGAGTGGCCCCCCTGCACAATGCCCGCCCTGTTCCAGAAGCCGAGGAAGCGAGCAGTCCAACACGAGCTGCACTTGGCACGTGCCTGCCCATGCGCTCCCGGGAATTCATAGATTTAGAATTTGTGACTTTGGCCCTTTTTATTAATATTTTTTTTACAATTGATATTTTTAGTCTGAGGTATCATTTTCCGTTCCCTTGTGAGCTAAGAAATGGAACTCTGTATTCTTGTACATGGACTGTGTAGGCTGCGATAGGGTTGCCGGACCCCTCCAGGGCTGGACTGGAACCAAAAGAGGCTGTGGAAATAATGTTCAAAGTGGCCCCTGATCACACATGTTCAGCAAGCCCAACCCTTTTCCTATGAGAACATTTGGAAATGAAATCGTTAGCACACAAGAGGCCCAGGGTGCAGAGGCCTACCGGGAAATCTACAGAGTTCCCCATAGGTCAGTCCACCCCAGGTCAACTCCATGTCATGAGACACCATATTCCACTTCAGCCTTTGCTTTTACCTCCGTTTTTCTTCAGTCCATTTTAGTCCAACACTACAAATCCCAGTACTGTGACCGACAGTCACGTGGCAATCTTGGGGTCCAATGAGTGAGCAACAGCACTTTGGGCGCCTCTAGGAGACCTAGGATGCACATTACGGTTGAAGGTTACCCACAGTCCACACATAGGCTGACATCACAGCCTGCCAGATACATTACTACACCCAGCACATATGCAGCTTGCATTGAATGTCCTACCCGGAAGTGAATGGAAAGCAGGACCGGAAATGCCAGTGGTTCCTTCCCCGTCGAACAAACCCAGTCCGCATTGATAAAGTCGTCATTTTTGGCGTGTGTGTAGGCCTGGGATAGGCATGTTCCAGTCACTTCTATAATACTACCTGGCCATAAAATGCCTTCAGCTGGCAAGTGGTATTAGCACCTGGGCATATTATGGCAGAGCCTTGCAAGAGCAAAATCTGCCGACTTTGCCAATGGGTGTTTGTAGCAGTTATTCAGTGCAAGGAACAGCTGCAAGGGGACACGTTGCTTGTACATCAAATGGCTGAATGCATTCCTGGTTAAAACATTACACTAGGAGTTGGTTTACAACTGCAATTAAGCCATTACCTTTCACCAGGACTGGCCTTGGCGGCAGCAGCGCCCTGTGCGAATTGGCACCCAAATCCCTGCACGCCCATGGTCAAGAGGAGGCGGGTGGGGCAGGATGCGCCACATTATTTCTAACTCCCCGCGCCAGAGCAGGGAGTTAATCAGTGGAATAGGGCGCTCATGCTAATGCATGAGTGCCCTATTCCAATGCAAACTTCCTCGCTCCTGCGTCGGAGCGGGGAGGTAATCCTCTTAATAGGGTGCGGATGCTTTGAATCCGCACCCTATTGGTATTAAATGCGCCCGTCAACACAGGTGCATTTAATAACAGTGGGGTGTCTGTTGCTCCTTCTACCACTATTCCAGCTCGGGGGTGTCTTTGAAAGACTACCCCGAGCTGGCGTGGTAGGGGGTGAATGGTTCCCTGGGGCATGGCGCCGTTCGCCCGGCCCGCCCGGCTCTAAAGCCTGCCCTGCCTTCTGGAAGTCTGCTTAGAAAAAATAGGCTTCACCTTAAAAGCACAGAGCTAGCACTGATATCCCAGGTTTGTGTTTTGTGGCGGGGCAGGTAGTGGGTGGGAGTTGCTGTGTCAGTCAAAGAATGGGTAAAAAAAAAAGCCAAACTCACGCAGGCTGTACCCCCTCAGATCCCATCTCTTCCCCTAGCCATGCTTCCCATGATAATAGTTTCGACTTCTACACGCTGGGCCTCCGCGAGCTGCACTTTAAAGCAGAACACTTTTCCGTGTCTGCAGGAGCGCCGCACAATGTAGCGAACTGTTGCCTTCCAAGCCCTCGCCTTGGTTCCACCGCTGGTCTGCTCCGCCCACCTGATGCTTTTCCACTTTAGGCCCCTTCTGCAGCACCTTAACAAGGCCCCACTGGCAAAGTGCGATCTATTGATACATGGGCTGCATTTGAAGAATCTGATATATCAGATCTTATCAAGACTCCTAGTCATTCGAAAGCAGTTGGTCCGGGTGGGCTATCTAATCATGCTCTGAAAGCACATCCGGAAATGTGGTCTTCCATACTGTATACAGTCTTGTCAATGGTTAATCTGACACAGACTCTCCCCAAGACATGGACTCAAGCCATCAGATGGGCAATCTCCAGCAAGTTACAAACCCATTTCCCTCCTAGACGTGCCGGGCAAGATTTTTTTCCGTCTAATTCTAAGAGTTACAGACATGGGTCACAGGGAAAAAAACGAACTGATCCCCTACAATCAGGCTTCGTAAAAGGCTTGGGTACTATTCCAAACATTCTGTCTTTGATGATGCTTCAGTCTCAGTATGCTGATGGAGCTCAGCCGTTATATCTAGGCTTCATAGACTTTAGAGCCGCATTTGATTCGGTTGATAGGGTCCTACTACATAACAAGCTAAAACATCATGAGTGCCCGTGCTCGCTAATTTCCATGATAATGTTGTTCCATACAAATACTACTATGCGAGTCCGAATCGTGTTAGACGGCAAACTATCTCCAACAATTAAAACACACAGAGGATTGAAACGGGGCTGTGCACTAGCCTCATTTCTTTTCAATTTCTTGATATTAGACATGGGTGCTAAGTTTAGCAAGGGTGATCCACCTAGGCTAGGAGAACAAAAAATTCCTTATCTTCTATATGCGGATGATTTGATGCTTCTTTCACAAACTCTGCAGGCGCTTCAACGAATGTTACAGACATTAGGCGCGTATGTGCTCTCTAATAACTTGCACATCAGCACAATGAAAACTCAAATTGTTATCTGCAGTAAAGTATGCAATATCAAGAAGTGTAAGTATGATTGGCAATTGCAAGATTGTAAACTACTTACAGTACCCCAATATAAATATCTGTGGGTAACCATTCGAAATGCAACATCCTTGCAGCAGGATGTTTTGGAACTTAAGATCAAACTCCAGAACTTAACGTCTCGATCAAAAGTGTTAATTCATACATTTGGGGAAATTCTCACTGAAGCAAATTGTTCTGTTCTATAAGATGAAGTTAATGCCGATCATGCTGTATTGTGTAGAGGGAACGTTACGGAAGAAGCGGGCATTCTGGTATCTACTTGAATCAAACTATTGGAAACCAATATTACATCTACCCAGTAGTACTCCCATATCATTGATTTGCCATGAATTTGGTCTTTTATCCATTTACTCTCAGGTGACGTGGAAACGGTGTGCTTTACTGCGTAAATGTTTCTTGGGATTGGAAAGCACCAGCATTTTAGAGGTTGCAGCTCATTGTCTACATACGTCTAAAAATAAGTTTCCTCTCACTTGGCGTAATCATGTCTTGAACAATCTAGCTGATACTGACGTTACAATGGAGTTATTAAACACTAATCCTGATCGGGCGAAGATGATCTACCAATTGGATTGGGCCAATAATGTAACTAATTGCACACAATATAAAGACTTTTTAAGACTTCTGTTTGGCACTAAGAGATATGGTATCATGGCTGATTATTTGATGAAATGTCCGTCTCCCAACATACGTGCAAAATACTTGCGGTTTCGACTAAATCGATGGAAGACTCCATGTTTTATGTAGAACAAAAATGTCACCGGAGAAAAATTGTCGATATTGCCTGAACTTTAAGCAAAGTGAAACTTTACAGCACTTATTAGTGGAGTGCAATGCACTAATAACACTTCGAGAGAAGTGTTTTAAGAGGGTGATCACAATGCATAGCTATATGGAGAGTGACCAAATATGGCAATTCTTATTTTCAAACCCGCGCCCAGCTGTAAAAATAGCCATAGTGCAGTATTTACAAATCATTTTAACTCGTTTAAAAGAATGTTAGTATTGTGGATGGTTTTGCATTGTATAATCCTTTTGTGTATTGGTTCTCAGGCGCTATTCTTTTATATTTTTTTTTCTTTTAACTTTGTTTTTGTGTGTATTAGGAATCATGTGACCATACTGTAACTTCTTTTTTGTATAAATGTAATGATAATATGTAAATGAGGAGAAAGGAAAAGTTGTTAATTCAACTAAAAAAAAAAAAAAAATTAAAACATTTTTTAAAAAGATACATGGGCTGCATGCTGCTGCTGATGCTGTAGGCGGGGTGGGTGCTCGTTTCGCTGGGCAGTGCCTCCAAGCATTTTAGGCAAACGGGTACTTTTAGATGGAACATCTCACTGGATGGAAAATGTTTGGGCTTTTTCCTTAAGGTTGCATTCTGTTGCATGCAGTGCTCCCACAATACACTTCTGCTGGGGTTCCTTTCAAGGCCTTCTATTTTCTTTCTTGTTCTCAACACATCTTAAGGTGTGTGACTCTGCTTCTAGCTATTGGGTACACTTGGGAGGTCTGGGCCCTGGGCGCGATTGTCACTGCAGCACCACTTGATCAGTCCTGACTTTCATATATGATATGATTGGGTATTAAGCGCGTTATCAATAACCTGAGGTTTCTAAGCGCGGAGTTAACAAGCAAATACATTCTGGTGTTATTTTATTTATTTTTTTTTGTTTTTTTTTTAGTTCATGCGTTTTAGGCTAAGTGCCGGATGCCCAAGAAGTGGCAAATGAAAATGGAGGATTGCCAAAGTGTGGTTTTGGGGACATGAGAAGTTCCTGCTGCGGTCTTGCAGCTTTGCCACGCTATAATTATTTGGCATTGCCAGACTGGTTGAAAACCCAACGGAGGAAAACTGGTAGGATAAGCCAAACTAAAGGTTAATGGCGGGGTGGTTTTTGAATGAATCGTAACCACTGGCATTGTTCTGGGAAATCCTCCACACCAGCATTTTTCAGCTTGCAATGCCGTTACAGAAAGGGAAAGGCTATATGCAAATGAGGCTTGGTTTCACCACACAGAGGGGCGGTCAAGCACAAACTGCTTGGTCCCATTCCTTCTGCACTAGACCACAAGCATCCCCAGACATGTTTCAGCCTCACGGAGTTATCGTGCGGTGTAGCTTGGGTTTCGAGGAACTGCAGGCTCAGGGTGCCCGGGACCTGGCCCACTTAAAGTGACATGAGCAAAAGAAACAAACTGTAAGAGGGGAAATGGGGAAACTTCCCTGTTTCTCCAGCATGGGGTCTGGCATGGATTCACATGCTCATGAATATTCCCCGTCGTCAGGCTGGGAATCCTCGGTAAAGAAAAAAACCAGTATCAGTTTCGTTTCTGATCTGTCTTTCGTAGTAATAACCAATCACTGGTCTCTGCGTCATACTGACCACAGCCAATGACTGCCCTCTACCTAAGCACCGCCTCTGGCAGCCATCTTCAGATTTTTACCGCACGTTCATGTGTTGGGATCCTTGTGCTATTGCTCTCGAGCGTTAGTGCTATTTTTTTCACGGGGCGGACGTCCTTGTGGTCTTATCGTCTGGTGAAAGAGTTCATGAAGGGACTGTTCAGATCGTTCCCGCCGGTGAAGGCTCCGGCCCCGGCCCCGGCGTGGGAGCTCAACGTGGTGCTGACCAAGCTCATGGGACCTCCGTTCGAGCCTCTGCACTCGGCCCCGTTGAAGTTTCTGTCGTGGAAAACAGTGTTTCTTGTGGCCATCACCTCCGCACGACGGGTGGGAGAGATCCAGGCCCTTTCCTGCAAGGCCCCGTACTTGACTTTTCACGACACGAGGGTAGTGCTCAGGACGCACCCCTCCTTCATGCCCAAGGTACCGTCAGACTTCCATCTCAACGAACCCTTGGTGTTGCCTGTGTTCTTCCTGTCGCCTTTGTCGCCGGCTGAGAGGACTTTGCACTCGCTGGATGTGGCTAGAGCGCTGAAGTTCTACGTGGACCGCACAAAGTGTTTTCGGAAGACGTCACAACTCTTTGTGAACTTTGGACCTGTCAATCAGGGGAAGGCTCTCTCGAAGGCTTCCATTTCCAGATGGCTCTCCGGCTGTATCATGTACTGTCATCGGTTGGCAAACCGACCGCTGCCTGGCTGTCCGAGAGCCCATTCCACCAGAGCGATCGCAGCTACCACAGCATTCCTTTTCTGGTGTGCCCCTGCTGGACATATGTAGGGCTGCTACGTGGAGGTCGACGCACACCTTCACGAAATTCTACTGCGTCGATCGGGATTCCAGGGAGGAGTCCAGGGTCGGCCAAGCAGTGCTGCGCAACCTGTTCGCCTGAGGTGAGCCTGGTGAGGAGGTAAGATGCTTAATGTTGAGTTTGATGTAATGCTTAATGTTGAGCCTTTGCCACCTCCCGTGGTTGTGCATGTGTGTACTGCTATGTATTCTTTATGAGCATGTGAATCCATGCCAGACCCCATGCTGGAGAAGGAACAAGTTACTTACCTGTAACTGTTGTTCTCCAGCATGGGTCTGGCATGGATTCACATGCGAACCCTCCCGCCTACCCCTCTGCGGCTCTTCACTTGGTCATACTGCCACTTCACGTGCTTCCAAATCTGAAGATGGCTGCCAGAGGCGGTGCTTAGGTAGAGGGCAGTCATTGGCTGTGGTCAGTATGAAGCAGAGACCAGTGATTGGTTATTACTACGAAAGACAGATCAGAAACGAAACTGATACTGGTTTTATTCTTTACCGAGGATTCCCAGCCTGACGACGGGGAATATTCATGAGCATGTGAATCCATGCCAGACCCATGCTGGAGAACAACAGTTACAGGTAAGTAACTTGTTCCTTCTGCTATGCACCCAACGCAAATGCGACTTGCCCCCTGCATCCCACACCTCATGAAGAACCATCTCTCCACTCACCCCAACTTCTCTTCTTTGCTACCCCCAGACCGGTAAACGCTCTGTTGCCTCCCAGTTTAGGCCACGCTTTGAAACACCCATGCGCTCATATAGCCAACACAGAAGGGCGTTCAGACCCATCCAATGGGCCTACATCCCTGTTGCCTGCTGCATCGCCATGGGCCGTACTTGGTCTCCAGTGCTGTCTTTCTTAGTTACATCCCCGACGCCTTTCCAGTTCCTTTCACCTGACCGAGCATTGGCCGGCCCTCCACTGCCAGGTGCCCAAGGGATACAACTCCAGGTGTTGCCGAGGCTGCTCTGGGGTAGGGGCGAAGCACTTTGCTGGGGGAGAAAACGAGGCGATGTTGGAGTCCTCCCTGATCTGCTCCCAGAGGAGCGCGCGCGGGGGCTGGAGATCCACGTTTGGGCACCGGCCAAGAACACACTCGCAATAGCATGTAATTATGAAGCCCGAGGTGCGCTGATAGCGGCCTGCGTGCTGCTGCTTTCCAAAGAGGCCTGCTATTTGCGGGACAAATAGCCTGCCCCTGATGCTGCCACGAGCCAGTGCTTCGGCGCAGCCCCCCCTCCCCCCACTCTCCGTGTGAACCGGTGCCATCTGACATTTCCCGGCCCTACAGAGAAGGGGTCCATCGGCCACTTTAACTCCCTAAGAAAATAGGCAAATGCTCCCAAAAAGGAAAATGTGGAGTACAAATACTCTGAACAAAAATAGGGCAGTGTAGCCCTGCTTCCACCCGCACAGCTGCAGAAAGAAAGCGCTACTATTACTGCCTGATCTGAAGAGGTAAACCTTTATCTTATTTTAAAAAAATTTTTTTAACGGTTTTGATTGATTATAATTCAACCTTTTTTAATTTAAACATACAATTTGATCATTTTAATTCTAATTGCACAATTACAAAAACAGCAAAACAGAGCATTACAATATAAAACATACATAAAGACCTGAACAGACCATGAAAAAATGTCATGAGTAAACATGTATCTCTTTAATGGGCATGAACACGACGGTGCAAAGAAATGTTAAAGACGTTTCAGTTTTACAGTTCAAACATGTTAACTTGCTTATAAAATAGTCCTACTGGGAATGGGCACTTACTTTTTTACTCGTTTAAAAAAAATAAAAACTCTCCCAAATTAAGAAAATAAGGCGTACAATACTCCCACTTCAAAATCTTCCCAGGGACACTGAGTGGGGGTCTACTCGGAGACAGGTGGTGAAATCTGGGCCGACCTTCCTGGCTTCCCCAAAAGGTGAAGGGTTAATGGCACTGTTCCAGTCCCTCCTGTAGAAGGGAATGCTGGCAAAACAGTGGTGAGCGGTGACTGACCCTCTGGTGCACAGGAGCTGGGGGGGGGGAGAGACCTGAGCCAGGTGCAACTGACCCCCCCCCCAGCATCGCCCTTTGATTGTGCACCCCCAAACTGCCCTACCCGGAAGCCTAATACCGCTGTTTCCACCTTTTAGGGATGGGCACATGGTTGCTTATGAAACTCTACATATTCAACAGAATTGTTTACAAAAAATAAATTCATAAAAGCCCGACTTCTGGCAGATAAGCCGCCCGAGTCTTTTAATCAGGCTTGCAGTAAGTAGGGAGCCTTTGCTTTTGAAAACGAACATAAAATGCCACCACCGTGTTGAACGCGGGGCATTTTATTATAACAATTGTTGCCTTTCCCGCTAATGTTGGGGCGGGCGGGGGTGTCGGCTAGACCGTTTTTAAGACTGTCTGATAGCATTGCATGTCCAAGCTTCTGTGGACCAGAGTCTACCTCTACTCGCTCTTCAGTAGTTTGCCTTCATCTCAAACTCAAGCCCCTTTTTTGGTAGCTTGGAACCAAAACTTAAAGCAAACCCTCCTGTTCGATAGACTGGGTCTCAAATTGTAATTTACCTCCAGCAACCTATGTCCGATCCTCTGTCCTCCTTTCTCCCAAGGTCTCCTCCCACTGATAATATGCGTGCCAACCACAAGACCCCCCCAACCCCCCCCCCCCCCCCCTTCAATAGGTCACCTGCGGCACAATCTCCAGTCCCCCTTCCATAGTTCACCTGTGACCCAACCTGTAGTTCCCATTGTATATTTGTGCTTCGTCCCAAACGGCTGCATCCCTGTCAGGTATTTAACCATCCGCACGGCGAGTGTGCGCTCGCCTGGGCTTTTTTGATTTTTGAAATGAAAATGAATGATGAGAGATCAGCATCCGAAAATGTGTGGGGCTAATCCGCACACATTTCCCCTGCTCACTGCACAACAAACGCATAGTTGAGTGTACTCCGGGAGGACACAGCCTACAGGCGCAGTTCTCCCCTTTCATGTTCAACTGGAATGTGACAGCCACAGGTGCATCTCAAGACTGGGGAAGGCGACCCCTTTCCTCTTTCCATGGGCAGCCTAATTAAAATATCAAAGGCTCCATGGATATGCCTTCCTATTTTCTAAACTGTGGATGGCAGCACATACTAATAGGAGTTAATTGGAACAGGCCTGATCACAGAATAGATAAGAGGAAGGCAGGACTAACACCTCTTGGATATGCAATGTGTCAACTTGAAGCTAGTTCCTACCTCTCTGTATGAAGGACTGTGAATGGCATGTCTGGGTCCACTAATTCCCGTAGGCATCCCCTGCAGAGCTGACTCCTTTTAGGGGGACAGAGTATGTAATTTGAGGGAGATGGAAGTCTGTTCTCATCACAAACTTCAAGGGAGTCCTGCACTTTGATCAAGAGCCACAAAGGGCTCAGTTAACCAGAGAGAAGCTTTGATCTACAACAGACAGGAAGATGGGTGAGAATTAGGAGTACATGTTGTCGCCTCTTACCTTTCCTGTTGCAAAGCACTCTGGTGCTGACCTTGCGCATAACAGAAGATTGTTGCTAGGGGCCCAGGATTGGTTCATTAAGGTAAGTTTAGCTTACACCAATCACTGGGGCCCATTTGGCTTTAAAAGGGGTTGGCTCCTCACTTAGCAGATCATCCAACGAATTTGAAAGGAGTAAGGACGACACATTTGGACCCTGGTTGAAGGTACAGTCTACTTTACATCTTCTGCCAGTGAAGGAAGGCCCAGATTTCCAAGAGGGAAGCAAGATCAGAGAGGACCCATCCAGCATCTCCAGAAACGGTACCCAGCCAGCACGCAGCATGCCCTACTAGGTTCTGCCAGCAAGCTTCCTAGGTGGGAAAGTGCCAGTCTCTGAACAAAAGACAAGTCTGTTGGCTGCAAACAACTCTCCTCAGCTTTGGGTCATCTGCTTTAAAGGATGACAACAGGCCCTGTGAAGAAGCGAGGAGTGCCACAACAAGCATCAACCAGCATCCATCTTTTAAGGACTTTCTCGAGGCAGTTGAGCCCTTGAACTGCGACTGGCTGCACCACTGACTGTTCTCACGCTGCAGTCACTAAAGCCGCCAGACACCTCGACCAGCGTTCCACATCCGCCAACCAGCACAGAGACGACTCTTGACCCCGAGCCGCTATGTAGGCAGCCTGCAGCCGTCTGTCCAGCCTCGCTTGCCGAACGGCCTGCTGCCATATACCCGCAGCAGTCTCCCGTCTTGAACTCTGTGGCAGGAGCTGCAAAGTGTCTTGGAACTGACTTGACGCTGTCTAGCATCAAGATCATCTCAAGCACCAGGTACATTGTGGTTCTCTCCCCCTGGTCCTTCTTCGAAGGCCCCTGGTGACATTTACGACCCCTTGGTGCTGAAACCAAATAACCTTCAACAGTTAGGACTGATTGCTTTAATGACTACCTGCCTGTCGGTATCCAGAGCGCATCCCTTTCCTTCGTGGAACTCTGTCCATTACAGGATGGGTTGCATTTTTGTAGTGTGCTACAACTGTCTGTTGTAATAATAAAGTAGATCTTTTTATACAACCTTGACTGGACAGTCCCCTGGGGCTTACCCGACAAGACTCCCAATTACATTCTGGCAGTTGATCTCACTGGGAGTGGATTGAAAATATCATGTCGTCTGGACAAAATTCTCATTGAACATGCATGAGTAGCCGTTGCAAACCCTAGCTGCCCCTAATGTAAGCCCTTGCCATCATACTGCCTATTGCCTCCGGGAGTTAATGGTTCGGGAGGAGGGAGCGAGCTGTTGGTGTACCAAAGAGCCTTTTCTCTGCTTTTCTCTGCTCACATGGTAGGTGCCAGAAACTCTATATAGGTTTTCTAAAGGCAGTGTATCTTGGAAGACTTGCATGCAGGGACGGGCTCTCTGTCAAGACCATAGAGGCCACCTCCATTTACCCTACTTTATATATTTTTGTTGTGTTTTTGTTCTTAGTGTGTGGGAGAAGATCCCTTACCTCAGATCACAAGTGGTGTCTGTAGTATGTTTGGTGAAAATGCAGGTTGAAACCCTCGGAGCCCTAAATTGCTAATTCCTAGTCCAAAGCACCGGACCACGCCTGCTCCTCTGCACAATCTAAGCATGACTGGGTGCGCCGTTATGTGCGATTACCACATACCATGCTGTGCTTGGCACGGGCCAGTGCCTCAGAGGGATTTTAATGGGCGAGAGCACGTGGCAGTGCCAGTGTGAACATGGCTCCCTGGCACTCTTTCTGCATTCATTACAATTAGACCTGCCCTAGCTGCATGCTCGTAGCCCAAGGTGGTCAGGTGCGTAACCCTCAGACAAGCTCATCATAGTTGTGCGCCCTCTAATTTTTGCACCTGCCTTTGCACCGTGTGGTGATTTCATTAAGTAGATTAAAAAATATGTATACTTTTGCAATCGTTGGTCATGAAAAACTGAATATAATTCCCACAGAAATAAATCGGCATTCCCATTGGCCAGAGCCTCCTGATGTACCAAGTGACGAGAGCGGGGAGTCTGCACAAGAGAGAGCATTTATTTTCAGAAATGACTGGATAGCTTGCTTGAGAATGTAGCTGCATCTCGCTGATGAGGTTCTGGAAGTCGGTACCATTACTGGGGCTGCTTATCTGCCCTTGCTTGGCACGGCCCTTTCCGGCAATTCACGGGCTGATATGCGTAGGGCGGGGGTGCTCTTCTCTAATACAAATAGTGACTCTAGCATTTCTAGAAGTTTTTTTTTTGCGCCACACACTGGCATACCAGAGGACCAACATACGCTAGCTGCAGAACATGTTCAAATGGCAATAATGGCATATATTGGGCACCACTAGCGTGAAAGCTTGTTCTTAGTGGCATGCTGGCACATGTTGGACACAGCCAGCACCAATGGGTTTACAGTGTCAATGCTGTCATAAACTATGGCATGAATCCCAATGCTATAATTTATAATGTGGGCCCAAGCGCCTGATTTTCTTTTCTTTACGGCGGCACTGCTGGCACATGTTTTGGGCACAGGTATCGTGAAGCCTTTTTACAGTAGCAATGCTGACATGTATTGTGGGTAAATTCAAGGTGAAATGGTGCTTTTGGTGGCCTGGAATATATTGGATTTTTGTCATATAGAACCATACTGAACCGATTTTCAGCTGTACCACCTGCTGAGAAAACGACTGTCGATGACACGACCCTGGCAACAAGGCAGAACTATGTCTGGTTTTGCGGGGGGTTTTCTTGTTGAGATGCAAATGTTGCATGGCATTTTGGTGCTGGACTGCCCTTTTCGGGTAGGACCAGGTGGATATGCCAATGGGCCCGCCCACCTCTGGTAAAGCACAGTTGGCTCGAGCATGATTGTAGACCCTCCTGGGCGGGCACCTTCCCGGAGAACCGGTGGTTTGGCCTGGTTTGTCCTCGCTAGTGGGATTCTCACTCGAGTTGGCGGCCTGCTGTTGAAACTGATCTTCTGTTGTCGCCACCTTTACCTCGCCTTCTCCTTCCTGTTGCTCGATATCGAACCGTATTTCTGCGTGGCTGAAAAGGACAATTATTTTTTTATTTATTTTTCATTTTATCTAGAGTAGGTGCATGATGACCTCCTGCAGACCACAGTGCCCACAGGTCTAGGAGTCGCTAGCTTGGCGGCGGAAGCGGGCTATTTTTTGGGCTGCACGTCACATGGTCTCACGAAAAAGTCAAATGATTGAAATATAGTATGAAGGTTTGATAAACCTTGTGATTAGCGCCAGGTCACTCACCCACTGGCCCCAGGAAATGTAACTCATGCTAGATCCCTCGTAGAACTTCTGGAGACAGAGCATGGGCAGCCAAAGCAGAACCCATGCACCCCTCAACAGTGGGTGGGTCTCGTGCATGTTCAGCAAGGAGGGGCTGTGGAAAAGGTCAGTTTGCAGCACATTTTCTATTCTTCATTTTCATAAGAATGAGGTACTGCGCTGGTCCGTCGGCTGGATGGATTGCCGCGGAGCGCTGGCCCGTCAGCTGGATGGCCCGTCGGCTGGATGGGTTGCCGCGGAGCGCTGGCCCGTCGGCTGGATGGCCTGTCGGCTGGATGGCTTGCCGCGGAGCGCTGGCCCGTCGGCTGGATGGGTTGCCGCGGAGCGCTGGCCCGTCGGCTGGATGGCCTGTCAGCTGGATGGCCCACCCCAGGGCGCTGGCCTGTCGGCTGCATGGGTTGCCGCGGAGCCTTGGCCCGTCAGCTGGATGGGTTGCCGCGGAGCGCTGGCCCGTCGGCTGGATGGGTTGCTGCGGAGCGCTGGCCAGTCGGCTGGATGGCCTGTCAGCTGGATGGCCCACCCCAGGGCGCTGGCCCGTCGGCTGCATGGTTTGCCGCGGAGCGCTGGCCCGTCATCTGGATGGCTTGCCGCAGAGCGCTGGCCCGTCGGCTGGATGGGTTGCCGCGGAGCGCTGGCCCGTCATCTGGATGGCCCGTCGGCTGCATGGGTTGCCGCGGAGCGCTGGCCCGTCGGCTGCATGGGTTGCCGCGGAGCGCTGGCCCGTCGGCTGCATGGGTTGCCGCGGAGCCTTGGCCCATCGGCTGGATGGGTTGCCGCGGAGCGCTGGCCCGTCGGCTGGAAGGCCTACCCCAGGGCGCTGGCCCATCGGCTGCATGGGTTGCCGCGGAGCGCTGGCCCGTCGGCTGCATGGGTTGCCGCGCAGCGCTGGCCCGTCGGCTGCATGGGTTGCCGCGCAGCGCTGGCCCGTCGGCTGCATGGGTTGCTGCAGGGCGCTGGCCCTTCGGCTGGATGGCTTGCCGCGGAGCACTGGGCCATCACTGATTTGTTGCAGCATTTACTGTCAAGCTGGGTTACTTTTTATGCAACTTTTGAAGTACTGCATGAATAAAGGGACTTTTTTGGGGGGCACGCTACTTGCAATTTTCCAAACTTCGTGCGCACGTGAATTTAAAGCTTTAAGGATAATCCTAGCATTTCTTGCAAAGTTAGCAAAGAAAAACCGCCCAATTGTTAACTTGCAATTTTCTGTGCTAACTTTCAGGGCACTGCGTAACTACATTCACAGCGGCTTCCCTGTGTGTCCCAGGTGTTTCTCTGGTTCATATTATGAGAGCAGAATCCGCATACTGGCTGAGAAGGCGTGCATTTACAGGGTAAGTGCACAGTTGTCAACCTGTGACATGCTTGTGGGTTTTCTGGTGTTATTTGCAAGTGTGTGAGCCCCTCTTCTGAGAGCGAGCACGGTGCCAATAAACTGTTCTATGGAATGTGTTCCACTCAGGAGGGTCTAGAGCCGCTTTTTAGCTCCCTACCCTCACAGAGGAGGCCTATACACTGCGCATCAGTCTGGCCCCGCCCACTGACATGCAATGTCTGATGTTAAGGCTTAAAACTAAGTGAACCTTTTGGAAGGCAATAGAAAAATATTGGCCTTTTAATGATAAAGTAGCGTCTAAGCCTCCAAACAGGGATCATTTAAGAGTCCAGCTGGAGCCACCCATAGGTCACCTGTGGGCCAATCCTTATCATGCCTGATCCGGTCGTTGTTTCCTATTCTTTGTGTAAGAGGAAATGATTTGATTATACTTTCCTTTGAAAAGTTGGTCTGAAAGATGATGGCGAAACTGAAACTCCTGTTTCGCAGGCCATGCGTGTGAAGAGGTAAAGACACGTGTGCGGGTGCTAGGACTGATGGGAGTTGAAGTCCAAAGCATCTGGCGAGTCAAAGGTTGCAGTCTCCTGTGACAGGCGCTGGCAAAAAGCCTTTTCCCGGGCTTGTCATTTGTGGTTGAGTCAATGAGTGCCCATAATGAGGCTCTCGGCATTATTATAGTTTAGTAGTGGTGGCAGAGCCCTCCAACCCTGAGAAATCGAGGGGGGATGGGGCTGTAACTCGGGCGGCTGAATGATGGGTGTGGCCTGAAGTTTCCCTAACGCGGGACAATTATAATTTTTAAAAGTCTTTCCTTTTTTTTTCTGTCTCATGCTTGGGGATTCGAGCCTGAGACGTTCTGCTGCCAAGCCAGCATCTCATTGCACTGTGCCATTTCATAGGTACTTAATTTCTTTAGCTTCATTCAAGGTGTCATGCTTCAAGCAGTCTTAAATGGAAAAAAATCAAGCACCTAAGCAATAGCACTGATGTTTCGTAGGTGCTGCAGTCTTTTTTTTTTGTCATTGCATTCAATAGACTGTTTGCTTGACGTGAGGGGCTTCATGTTTCAATCTATTGAATAACTGGCTGTGACACTGGCTTCATGGTGGCAGTGCTAGGGATCGAATCCCCAGGCTGCAGCAAAAAAAGCTAAAAGTGTCTTCCGTTGCTGGTGGGGAGGGTGCCCTGGTTTGACCAGAGTTT
Organism: Ambystoma mexicanum; assembly: GCF_040938575.1. Taxonomy (NCBI): domain Eukaryota; kingdom Metazoa; phylum Chordata; class Amphibia; order Caudata; family Ambystomatidae; genus Ambystoma; species Ambystoma mexicanum. Next base: position 95,473,213 of record NC_090940.1, read on the forward strand.
TGGGGGGTCTCGCCCCCCCCTCCCCCCAGCCCCGGTCCACCTGAAGCCCTGCCAAGACCGTTTGTGCCCGGGCAGTATTTGCCCGGTGTAAAGCGATGGGGCGCATAGCCACGCTTCCCAAGAAGGGGCGGCTATGTGTGCTTTGGGGGCCTAAGACCCATTTCTTCTTCCCCGGGAGAGGCATCTCTTTCTGGAATTCCCTTCATGGGCATCGGGGGATTTCGAAGTTTTGCTGGGCATGAGTTACCCCCGAGGTGTCGGGTGAGGGAACCCTCGGCGCCCCCTCTGGGTTGCTTCTGAAAGAATTTAGCCACCAGGGCTCAAGGAGGGCTTGATCGCAAGCATTGGCTGGCGCTGTATTTCTTTTATTTGCAAATACCCAGGCGAACACTGCATTCTGTGGCGAAAACTCCCCTTGGCCAGACACGAGGGCATCGAAGCGCTTTGGTCCTGTTCCACAAACGGCCACAGATTTGACAATGGTGACGCGAAGGACCCGGAGGCATTAACTGGGAGAAGTTGATTTCATGCCCAAATTGGTAAGGCAGCTCGAGGGGCTACCGTGGAGATACGTGCACCCCACGCTCCCCGATGTTCGACTCTAAAGATGCGTGTAATCTGTATTCCATGTACCCCTAATCCTGGCAGAGACTTCAGGGGTGGCGAGGGAAGCTCCATTTTCTAACTTGCTCCCCATAAATTGCCTCTTCCCACGCCCCCCAATCTTGAAGTGCGCTTTGTAGCAGGTGTGCTGCAAAAGGCGCTTTACAAAACAGTTGAAAAGTTTGACCCCCCCCCCGCACCTTGTGCCCCGACCCTTTGCTCCGGTGTAGACTGAACAGCCCTTCCTTGACCAATTTAGGACCCCCCCCCCCCAAACTGGAGTTACGTCGTGCGTGATCCTTTATCCTGGCTTATCCATCAATAACTCTTTGCATGCTGGGTGATGTAGTTTGCCATTCCCCATTACAAGTATAGCCATAGAGTTCCCCATACGGCCCTTTATATTCCCATCTGGACGTCATCTGTGCTTCTTCTGAAATGGTCCGAGACCACCCCCCCCCCCCCCCCCAACTCCCCCTCCCGCCCTCCAGCAGTCTAGGGCCTGGAGGTAGATTGACATATTTGCCCAGCCTTGGAATGTGGGAAGCTTTGAGAGCAGCTGCCAACTGTCATTAAAGGCGGGTGCATGCTTTTAGATGACAGGGTGGCTTCCGGCGCTGCGTCATTTCCTTCCTTCCTCCCCCTTCCTACAATTCAACTCCCACGATGCTTCCATAAGATGGCCCCTTACACTTCCTGCTTCTGTGGGATCGCCTTGGCAACCGTTGCTATGGCCCGGGGAAACACTGGTGCCTCTGCAGGTACCTACTTTATATCCAGGCCTGGAATAAGTGACGACACACACTCAATGGTCCGGGCGCCTCTGGGCCATCCCCTGCACGAGCCACCTGCACGCGCTTCTTTCCCACAAGCTCTTGCGTACGAGTTTAGAACTCCCACGCTCCCCCATCTAGAACTCCCCCACCCCCCCATCTAGAACTCCCCCACCCTGTCTACTCGCACTGACGGCCTTGAAAGTCGGAAAATGATGTTCGCCTTTTATATAGCGCTTTATGCCAGATCCTTCGGGCTTATAAGCACTTTTACATTTAACCTTATTAATTATAAGAACTTGTATTTTTATTTAATGCCAAAACCCTGGAAGATCCACGTTTCGTATTAATTTTATAAATCGTCTTACCCACATAATTCACCCATTTAGACTAGGTCGTTCCAGGTGTCACTTAACTGAGTGACTGATGCATGACTTTCACACAGGGGCGGCCCCTCGGCAGAAGTTGGGGGAGGGGGGCGCACCACTACAGTTAATAAATGCATTTAATGTCAATAGGGATCCTGCCACGCCTTCCCCCACTATGCCAGCTCCGGGGACCCCTTGAAAGAATCCGCCAAGCAGGGGTGGGGAGTGAGGGGGTCGGGGGGGGGGCGGCTGGGGCTGATGGTAACCCGGGCGGTCGCCAGACCTGCCTTGCATGCACATCTCGTCAGTAGGTGCATTAACCCTGCTCTGTCTTTACTGAGGCACGGGTGACACTGCCTGTTTAAAAGAATGTGCCATGATTGCAATATAAAATGTGTCCTGAACGGACACTAGCCTAAGGGCAATGTTTTCAAGTGGCCAGAGTTCTCATAGAATGAATGGCCCAGGTTCCCTGATGCTAAAAGTTACCACAATAGAAAATACGATTTGGTTGCCCAACCTATTGGGTCAAGACCAGTGCAGGACATGGGTCATAACAGAGCTCTGGCAAAGGTTGTCCTGCCAGAACGCTCGGTCCCAAAGGCCCAGGGAATTGCCATACTTTTAATGGTCTGGCCAAATTGGTATATATGTCCTGCAATTTAAAGAACTTTGTTAGGGTGACTATTGTGACCAATGAAAACGGCAGAGTCCAACTTCCATTATTCACTCTAGAGTTTGGTACTGAATCAGACAGGTTTCATGTTATTTAAAATGGTGGGCATTCTTATGCTCCCAAAATGCTCTTTTATGCAAATTTTCCAGGACTGAGTTCCATGAAGAGATGAGACCTAGCCTGGGGCATCACCCCCCCGCCCCAAGGAGGAGATGGTTCCCATAGAAATCTGTTTCCCTTGCCATCACTGGTCAACACTTGCTATTGGATCTTTGGACGGGGTGCATTTAGCAGGACTAGAGGGGACTTTGGAAACTGACAAGAGGGGGCATCCAATAAATTAGGGAATACGGCGGGATTCCGGGGGGGGGGTGTCCCAACTAGGAGTAAGTGACATCAATTGGGTGGGGGGGGGCTCTTGAGTTCTTCCCCGCATGAGTGTACATAGTGGGTGCAGTCATAGGCATGAAGTATCCTGGAAGAGCGCATCTGGGGATTGGTGAAGGGCAAGGAGGACAAAGGCCCAGGATTGGTAACAATTTGAATGCAGCTAGACCCTAATTAGGGCTTCTCTGAGGACACACATTTTCTTTTTTCTTGCAAATTTATTTTTTCTGGTTGTATTAGTCCCGGGAGGATAGCTCGGCGGCAATGACTCGCCTTGGAAACAAGATGACACAAAGCAACACTGGTTCGATCCCCAGGTCCGCGTCCGGGTATTAAGCGAGTTATAAATACACAATTTAGAGACATATTCCTGTAACAGCGCCTCGATGCCCTCGGCTGTGTGAGTGCTTTAAAAATGCTAAATAAATAAAATTATTATTTCTAAGAGAACTATAGATTTGTTCTTTCTCGTAATTCTGTTAAATGCTATGCACTATTCTCCGTTTTGAACAACTATGTATTCAACTGTAGAGTTGTGACTTTTTGTTTAATAGGTTGTGCACTGAATTTACATGATCCAAGTTTTGACAATAACTATTGGTGTGTACTACTTTAAATGTTTCGCAATTAATGCTGAAAAACAAGAAATAAAGCCAATGGCTCAGCCCATTTAATCAGGCTATCTCCTGGATGCTTGGGTTAAAGTCTACTTCGTTTTTACCTGTAGCCCTGTTTAATTAATCTCAGACTGCGCATGGCTCTGCATGGCAATTTAACTATGCCAAAACACCCCTTTAAAACATAACGTCTCCTCCCCACTTTCAGCTCCTCTTGACTTCCCTCCCTCCTTCTCACCTTCTGCACTATTACTTGTATTTTACTTTTGATATTTTTAGTATGTGATTTGTAAATGTTGTAAACACCCTGTGACAGATTCTTTCACACTGTATATTCCCTTATGTAATTTTGCAACTTGTAAATGATGTAAATTCCTGTGACATACACTGTAAGCTGGAAATATCCTTGTCTCTGAGCCCTGATCCCTCCGGGTCTGGCGCGCGCTATAAAGAAACTTGAAATCGTACAAACCTATAAGTTTGATCAACTGATTGTTGGTGGCATCTGGCTTGTGTTACACGGACAAGAAAGGGGTAGCAGGCCTGGGGCAACCTGATGAAATGTTCAGGAGCCTTGAGAGAGGGCACAGGGCCAACGGTGCCACCAACCAAAGAACACGCAACATTGACGCAAACGGCAAAAAGCCCCATGCCCACACAGAATCCACAGTATAGTCTGCATGTCACTGCTGCGCTCGGTCTCTAGTCCAGTTAAGATTGATGATTTGCGCTTTGAGTTTTGTTTTCATCTGTACTTGCAGCGATTCACAGTGCCAAGGACGAGTATGCTCGTCCTTTTTGCATAGACTTGCCTAATAGCCTGGCACTTAAGGGGTTAATCATTATTGCAGATGCTAATTTGGTACTCAATGGCCAATACTATTTTGAGATGAATGAATCCTACACGATGGATTGCGGGTGGCATTGAGTTGGCTCTTGGAGGAGCAGGACTAGCGATTCAACAAATGGGGTTGTTTCTCTTCTAGCTGATGGCAAGTCCTCTACCACTGCATGTACACCGGTTGGATTCCAAGTCGTTGCATGGGCACGGTTTTTGTGAAGATTAACTTTGTTCACCTTACCTTTACCTGGCAACAGCGTCTGCAAGGCCTCCATGGACCGGTCTGGCTCTTTGCCATTGGAGAGCACTGCCAACCGGGTGCCTGGATATGCCAGGGGGTGCTTTTTCACTTTGGTCATGGACAGGAGACCCATTTCAAACCAAAATGTTGGCAGTCGATAAATAACGGGGTGCCTCTCCCACAATTATGCACTTGTGCTCCCCACATTACTAGCGCTTCGTGCAGAGGCATCGCTAGAGGGCCTATAGCCCACGATAGAATGTCAGGTTATACAACCTAGAGGCTAGCTAGCCCCGAGTACCCACATTAGCGTAGTCCGGGATCGCTCCGGTATACAAGCAAAAGGCTAGCTATCCCTGTGTACCCACATTAGCGTAGTCTGGGAATCTCCCAGCGTATACAACCAAAAGGCTAGCTAGCCCGGAGTACCCACATTAGCGTAGTCCGGGATCGCTCCGGTATACAAGCAAAAGGCTAGCTATCCCTGTGTACCCACATTAGCGTAGTCTGGGAATCTCCCAGCGTATACAACCAAAAGGCTAGCTAGCCCGGAGTACCCACATTAGCGTAGTCCGGGATCGCTCCGGTATACAAGCAAAAGGCTAGCTAGCCCCGAGTCCCAACATTAGCATAATCCGGGATCTTTTCCAGACCTAGCAACACCCCTAGTTTCGTGGCTGGCTGAAGTGGACGTTAAACCCGCGGCCTTCGGTTAGAAAATGAATAGGTGCCACCTTAGGGCAGTGATGGGCCAGACCAGGGCACCAGGAATAATTCTGCTATACACACAGTGACACAAGTGTCAATAGCGTAAACCAAGGCCCGTGAGGCAAAGATGAGCTTGACTGGGAGTCGGTCCTACTCCGGTAGCACAATATTGGACGACTTGGAAAGAAGCCTGGTGACTTGTGAGCCTGAGCATATTTTTGGAAATTAAACTGAAGGAGTTGGCTCGTGATAAGGTGCACAAATTAGTCGTGAAAAAACCCATCATTTTAAGCTGTATGCAAATCGATAGGTAGATTTAAGGGTATTGAAGGTTTGCATTTTTTTAGGCCATTACGGAAGTTGTCGTTTTTTTGCACAAACAAAACGTGTTCTTGTCATCTGCACTAGCTGCACACTGAAGCCGATGGTGAACTCCCTATCCATGCTTCGAAGGTTAAACGGGGACTTTAGCTCTCCAGGGACACTGCATTCTGGGAGATGTAGTCTTGGGTCACTTCAATTGACTAAGAGTAAGCAAAGTACAAGGGAGGTATATGGTGTCCCCGGTGATTGAGTAGTTGATCAGATTATAATTTATAATAATTATTTTATAACGCGGTTAATACTGGCAACCCGTTTCTAATCACGTGCCTAGCATTAAAACCTGTGTTGCGCTGTGTTGTCTTGCTTCCAAGACAAACGCGTTGCCCCTGAGCTATACTCCCAGCCTAAATATATAGTTTTGTAAGGCAAATGCCAAGGTTTTAGGTTGCAGACTCTAATTTTAGCACATTATGTTCTACTGTGTTGGTGCCCTTTTTTTAGTTCTAGCCAAATGGTAGTAATGCAGCCACTGATTGCATATAATGGAAGAATCTGAGTTCTACTGGAAATGGTTCTACAACTGGGTTCCATAGACCGGGGTAGGAAAGCCCCGCACCTCCCTGCACCGCTTGATGCGCCTCGGACCAACTGGCAAGTTATTTAAATGGGGGTAACTTCAATTAGGCTCTGGAACTGTAGCCGGTGCCAAGAGCTGGTGGAAACCATTGACGCGGCCGGTCGGTCTACTGGCCGGTGCTGCTCAGTGACTGCATGCCAGCATTTGAAACAATTGTAGCCTTTTCCTGCTTTTATCTGGAAAGACAACCAAAGAGACAAGACCACAGCTCAGTTTTCAGGGACTCTGAAAGTCGGCTGCCTGGTTGGCTACAGAAGTATTAATTCTCCTGCGTAAGTCGCGAGATGCTGTGACCCGACGATACGGCTTAGTTTGCTAGTGCCGCAGGGCTCATAATATTGATTCTCTGGAGTGGTAGACGCCAAATCAGTTCACTTTCGAGGCCAGTCAAAGACAAGGTCGTAAGCGACCACCATAACAAGATTTCCCTTGTTAGTGAGGGGACGGCACCCCACAACTGAACCCTGCATCCCTAGTGATATCCACTGAGTCCAGGGGCAAGGAAAAGCTGCAGGGTGTGTGGAGGAACGCCCACTTCCAAGACAAATCTCCAAATGACGTCACAATGTCAAATCTGAGTCGCTTCATTTGTTTGTGGGACACATGTAGACCCCCGACCCCGAAGATGGTCAGGAGTAATGGAAATGGAGAGTCTGGTAGGGGGCTTCCATAAGTCCAACCTGTCTGTTGGACCCCCTGCTACATTCGTCAGGTGTCTGCTATCAACCTTGTTCAACCAGGTGTGGGCACATCGGGACATCTGGTGGAACTATCCAAGAGGTGGAACAACAACCAAAACACTCTCTAAATGGGCCTGCCCACGAGAAAGCCCGCAAAATGTCCAGAATGCTGTAGGGGCGGGGGGCTAATTTTTGGCATAAGGAAGGCTAAGCAACAGAAAAGCGTTCATCGTCTTCCAGGGCAGGCCAGGATCTCTTTCCAGGACCTGGGCATGATGTACAAATGCCTGAAAGGATCTGCACCATGCTACCTACATGAAAAGATCACGTGTGCTGTGCCCCGTAATATGCCATCTGCTTGTTAATCCCAGATGCTGCCTGCACGACCTGGGGAGAGTGACGATTGGCTGCAATCCCTCCCCCATCTCCCCCGTCACAGGAATAACCTCCCACAAGACTTTCCCCTCAAAATTATGCTTTTTAGTCCACACCTGAAGACCCATCTGGTCTAATGAGACTCATTGGAGGAACCCCCCCCCCCCCGCCACCACCCCCCACTCGGATCTGGCAAAAGCACTACAAAACAATTGAGATGTGCAGTAACCGCCAGTAACACCAATAGAATAAAAAAAAATTAACATCTTAAGAGTCTTAACTGTCTCAATTTACTGTGCTCAAACTGTGGAAGTGACCCAATTGGGGTGAATCGGTGAGATGCTTATGAAGTGCCGGCTACTGGGCACACGGGGCCGGCTCGCTGATGGTGCCCAAGGCTATGGAGAGATGAAGCAAGAATAGCACAGGCCTTTCACTGGCATGAACGGATTGTATTTGGCTTGGGTGGTTGGGGTATTGGGATCACGTCTTGGTCTGAAGGCAGGTGGCTGCTCAAGCAGAAGGTTGTGGTTGTTGACTCTTGTTGGATGACTACTTTGTAGTTGGAGAAGTTGCGTGCGGCAACCATACGTCACGTTGCAGTGGAAGGATCTGTCCTATTTCAGTGTAAGGGATGATGTACGGAGCGGAGTGTGACGTTGTTGAAGGAGGGCATCATTGTTGCGCAATTTCATAACGTTGGCTGGGAAGGGTGAGCTTTTGGCAAGCTTTGTTGGACTTCTGCTGGGATTCAGAGCGCCACGGGTAGGCTGCTTGGCAGGAGAGGCTAGTTCCCAGGTCGTGGTTCAGAGCGCCAGTACAGGTATGCTCAAGGTGGCATTAGGCACGCGCAAGGTTGTGGGCATCTGGTGTGCCGAAATACTACCTTGTGTTGTCTGGTGCCGGACATGTTGCCCAGACCTACTCTTTACGCCTCTCCAATGGTCCCCTAACATGGCTACGCCCCTCTTCTGTTTGCTGTAGCATGTATTTGTGTATAACAAAGGGGGTCTGGGAATCCCTCTAGCAGCAGGAACACAGCCCAATGACCTGTTCTTGGGTGAATATCCCCTGGGAGTCTGCCCAGGGGCAGTCCAGCACCGAAATGCTAGGCAATTCTCCTCTGAACAAGAGTACCAACAGCAACCCCAAACACGCGTTTCAGCCTTGTTGGGCCTCATCAGTGAGGTGGAGCTGTGCCTCTCTAAGAGCAGTGAGCAAGGGGTCCACGTCTGGATCGTCCTGGTAACTTAGGGTGAGACCTAAAGTTAATGTATGCAAAACAGAGGGGGGTCTGGGAATCTGCATTTGTGTATGTGGGGCTCTAGAGCAAATGGGGCCTGTTTGAGTGGCCTGTCCCTTACCAAGGACAGATTTTAACCTACAAGCCCCTGGCATCCGTCTAGAGGTCCGTGCCACGCTGCAGCAGTTCTGCCGTGGGTTTCGTGCAGCGCCACTCGCGCCATGGCAGTGCAGGAACTGCCGTGTAATTTGTCCAGATTCCGGCTGCTACTGACTGCCAGCGCCCTGCCCCATTGGGGATTTGGCCGAGGACTGCGGCGGAATTCCAAGAGCCTTAGTAAGCATGTGAACGCGCGCAGACGGCGGGGGGATTCCATGACCTCATGCCATGCCGTGCCCATCTGCGGAGACTGGCATGTGATGCACAGAGCGGGTCTGCAAGCCAGCTTCTGCCCAGACCTCGTTTCCGCCCGGTCACATCTTAATTGTGAGCAATTCAGCTGGCGTAAAGCCTGCAGCACTTTGCAATGTTGCACTTGTAGTCCCGCGTTTTCCGTTAAATGATGGAACTACAAGTACCAGCATTCCAAGTAATACTGTGCTAAAAAACCGGGACTGAAGGTGTGAAACCTGACCTGAGCCATATTAGCGGTTGTATCGGCATTTATCGAACATGGGAAGTGCTGGTGTTGGCACTAAAGTCTGGCTGAGCCAGATGGGAGAGCATATGGGCTGGTCCTTAATGGTGGTCCTGAAGTCATTTATTTCCCATATGTCACGTGCACGTTATGGGCTCCAGCCGAGCCGAGAGCAGTGGCCCCATATCGGAGCGTGGCGGAGGCGGAGCGGGGGGGGGGCGCGGGGTCCATAAAAGGCATCCCCGGCAGCATGCTTCCCTTACCAAACACCCACCAATCCCGGTCGCCCCCCCACCCCACACAAATGGCAGCCTAATAGCCAAGGCGGGAGATCCTTCACCCAACGGCTATGCAAAGCATTCTCGGCGTTGTCACCTGGTAGCACTGGGATCTTTGCTGAAAATCACACCGCGAATCGAGTGGCTGAGCTGGGACTTCAACCACACACCCTAACTAGTACTGCGGTGGAGGAGGGAGTTTGCAATCGCGATCGATTTGTCGCCTTGATTATTCTGTAAAGGAACACCTCTTATCAATGGGATAGAGAACTTTGAGGGTCCGTGTTCGTTTTTGACCCCTTTAGTGGGAATAGTGGCTGTTTTGTAATGCGGCGTTCTCCTTTTCATTGTACGTGTAGATTACACATGTATGTATGGCGTGCGGGTGACGCGCGAGGCAAAGAGTGAACACTGTCTTTTTGTTTCCTTTTCAGACTCGTTAAAGTGCCACATGTGTGTCCGTCCTTAGTGGACGTGTGCCCTTGTGGTTAACCCTGGACAATCTTCCGTCTCTCGGCTGCAAGGCCCCCAGATAGAGAGCGGTGTCTGCCATGTACAAGTCCTTGCCGCCTTAAGTGGTGTTATTAAGGTTGTAAACCGCAAACCGAAGCTTTATTCATTTTTTTTGTAAATCTTTTAAATCGTTGACAGTGTGAACATTTGAAGTGTACTTTTCAGAGGTCATTTATCGATGGTAGGGAATTTTGAATCTGAACAAAATGTTCTCTAGAGCCAGTGTTTCCGAGCAAGATTGGGAGGAGAGGACAAACTGTTCACGAGGCTTTGGGTGGAGAGAATTTAGGAAGCGAGTTACGATACAGGCGGGAATGCAATGGGGACTTTTGCACGGTATACAGGGCCATAATCTGATTACTTATATTGCGCTTCACGCGGAAGGCGCTTCTAGGCGCTGTAAAAGTCTGTCCTTCATTTCTGGCCCGCAGATTAGTTCTGGTTTCTGAACTTGTGTGCATTTAGGAGACTGCAATTCTGGTCCTGGAGAGCACCCATCGCACCAGGCTTCCAGAATAATCGGGGGGGGGGGGGGGGGGGGGGGTCTGTAAAAAAAAAAACAAAAAAAAAAACGCTCCTTCTCTTGCAGCGCTAAAGACCGCTTTCTCCGCCAGGCTGGGGCAATAACTTCCCACCGGCCCGGACATCTTCGCTCTGGCCTGGGCAGGGGCTCCGGCCCTTTCACTGACAACGCCTACCAAGAAAGAACGACGCCCCATCACTCTGGGCACTAATAGTGTGCTTTTTCTTCTGTTTCTTTATTAACTAGAAAGTTCGCTCCGTACAGATAGAATTTTTTTTTTTTTTTTTTGAGGGACAGTGGGCAAAGTGGACCAGTATTTAGTTTACTCTAGTATGCAGCTAATAGTTTTAACCATTGTTACTAAACACACATTATTTAAAAGGCACAAACCAATCTCCCTCGGCATACTAAAACAGTCTGACCCAAAAGAAATGCATTGCCATTTTTGACTGTGGGGCACTTTTTCACTGGTGCCCGAGAGCATTTGATGGCTGGTCCAACCCGGACCAGAAACATGTGCCTGGTATTATATTACTTTTTAAAAACCCAAATGAGCAAAGATGGCCTGAGTTGGTTCTAGTGAAAGAATACTATTCCTTTTACTATTTCTGAGGCCCTTGGCCCGGTGGCTGGTATGAGGAGTAAGCAGAGCTGCCAAGGTGCCCACTTCCATGTGCGACGCCTCATGCCTGTCCTGCCCCTCACCACTGCATCCCAGGACTTGTAGGTCCTTCTCTACAATGGGAAAAAACAAACTACAAGTTCCAGCATGCAATAGGAAACAGATCAGGACTGGCTTTGAGAGATATCTACCTTATGGCTTATATGGCATGTTCTATAACATCGAAGACTTTTAAATATCCTGACTAGGACAAAGAAGCTTGGAATAGAGGCCAAAATCCTACTGTAAACGTAGAGGAGCAGGTGGACACATTCTCCCTAATCAACACCCCCTCACCCTATTGGAATGACAGACGAGGAGCCACACTTGGGAACCCATGCACAAGGTTATGCAACCTGTCATACCACGTCAACTATATGAAAGACGATATGCAACCAAGCAGCCATTCTGAAGATACCCTAGCATGGAAACAGTTGAGGAAAACTTCCAAGAAGGATATCCCTTGCCGAGTCGCCGGAATCCACACATGAATAAAATAGTGCGCTATATGGATGTACGTTAAACAAAGTCTAATAACCGCAAAAGAATGGCCGAAAGAAGATTTGTGAATCTATGTTGAAGCCATATGAAAATACTTAAAGACGATGTAATTTGAGCACCAAAAGAAAAATGTACTCCATGAGTCAGTATTTACCAATGCAAAGAAGAAAGTGACCCCCCTGGTCAATAACTGTAAATATGCTGAAACGCAAGGTAGAAAGAATACGTAGAAGCTTGCTTATGAGAGGTATATAGTCAACGTTTAGGATGACCATTGTAACAAGATGGACAATGGCTTATGTCAATCAACCTACATCAAAATACGAGCACAGAATATTAATATGGAAAGACGATGAGGAAGGTGTTTTACCCTTGCAGTATAAAGGAGTACATTGGCTTAAAACCAAGGATGCTATTTTGAGAGATGAAGGAAAAGCACGAAGGGAGCCTACGAGCAGACCATGCGCAAGGACATATTTCCCAAAGATTAGGCGGAACAAGAACATTTACTGATGCCAAGTATTGGACATTAAAAGGGCATGAAGTTAATATGGGATATAGTGAGCAAGTCTCTAAAGGCCAAGTGGAGAAGCTGCACTTAGCATAATTCATTTGTTTGCTTGTTAGGCGCTGAATCTAATGGTGTTAAAATTGACAATTTCACGGTCTTGTAACACGTGACGAAGAGCTTGCAAACAATGGCTATTCATTAAGTTTGAAGATAAGATAGTGATGCGCCTACACCCCCTCGAATGTCCCGAGACCGTGCAGACTGGCAAGGTCAACCTTCAAACAAAAGACACTGGTATGAGGCCTACCAATGAGGGAGGGTAGACTAATTAGGGGAAACAAGTGGAAAGCCGACGTATCAAGCCCCTGGGTTTCGTTTCTATGTATGTGCTGCTAGCAAGCAAAATGTCCAAGGTTGGAGTTGGGTTGCCAACCAATTGGAACAGCCTGCCTTGCACTTTTACATGTAATGTTGCAAAGTATCAGTCCGCTGCCACGTTTTCTGCTATGAGGGGGGGGGGGGGCTTGCACCACATGTGTAGAAGTAGCTCAGGATGTGTCCTACAGAGGAGACCACTAGTGAGCGACTAACACGTACATTTTCTAGAACTAGATATGATCCCTTAATCCACTTCCACCCCTTGATAGGTTTTTGCAGTTTGCCACGTAGGATGACGTCATAGATGATGCATCTAGCATTATATAAAGTACAAATGATCGAGAAGATATGGAGATCCTGCATGAGTCGATTTGATGAGTGTTTATTCGCCCTGCTTTACTTCTTTGAGATTAAAGCAGTATTTGACATCTCCTTTGAGTCTGTCCGGTTATTTGGTGTGAGATATTTTATTGATAATTTCATCTAGCACACAGATGCTTCAAGGTGCTAGAGCACAGAAAGGAGCATGTACCTTTAAGCCACAGTGTCACTCATACAGCGACAAGGAGGTTAAATAATGGACACTTGACGTGCCTATGCAAATGAGGCGGAGTCAGCAAAAGACGAGCTCGAAACTCGTCTGAAGAGTTGGGACGCTAGAGCTACGGCGGCGTCAGCCCGACACGAAAAACCTAAGCAATAACTGAGAGAAACGCTGGAAAGCCTGAGCTACGGCAACTGCCAGACATGAGAAACTCGAAAGGGGAGTGGAAAAAGGGAGGCGGAAATGCCAAAGGCAAAGCACCAACCAAGACCGAGAAGTCCATGTGACAGGAGTCTGAACAGAGGTGGAGGTGAGAGCACTCCCATCCTGTTGTGGATTGAATTCCTGAACTAAACTGTGATCACAAAACCAGGAGAAGGGAGCCATTCTCCTGGGCAACAATTTACCCTGAACTACTTTAGTTACAGGTGTGAGGGACAGAATTGGGGATTTTGACACCGGACGGTGGCCACTTAAGTTAAAAGGACATTCTGACCTATCCTTTTTCGTCTTTCGTTGAGGCAGGGAAACCCCTCATAGAAATGGGGACAGATGGACCTTGCTCTTTCTTTTCACGAAGAGTAAGTCCATGCCAAACAATATGCCCCCTTTTTGTGTTAGTCGCCTTCTCCTGCGCCCAATCGCAGGACACCGCTTGTCCCCATCTTTGTCGAGGGCGAAGAGAGGAACAGTCTAAGAGAAGCATAACACCCCCGGGTAAGTTACGACGGCTGGTGGCCTGAGAAGAGGCCCAGAAGGAAGATTGCTCCCGGAAAGAGGTAACGGGCTGCCAAGAGGATCAATGCAATGATCAAACAGCTTGTCTCCGTATAAAGCATGAGAAAATGTCCCTGTGCAGAAATAAACTATGGAGCTGTAACAGACAAGGATAGTGCAAGGGGAAAGTCAGTCCATACAACACAAAGAGAATATCAAAAGGGGTGTTTACTATGGATCTCAGTTTAAAGAAAGCGGACCTATGAAGCTAAATAAACAGCAAACCGACCAAAGCAAATCTAGCCACAATTGGCCAAGGGAAAAAGGCCATTCTGACATTAAAAAAAACAGACGATTGTCCAGGAGAACCGGAAACTACAATCTGCTCTTGAAGAGTTAAAAGGCGACTACAAGATGTATCCAAAGACTATTTCAAGGGGGCTTATTATTGAAAAACCGTACAAATCGGTGCTTCGAAGTACCTTGAGGAGAATGGAGTTACTCTCCTCTAATAAGTTAGTTTATATAGTGGTAAGGTCAGATCGGTTGGAGTTTTGGGCAGCGGACTGTGTTCCGATTGGACATACATAACTGACGGACGAGCACGTTCGTTAGAAAATAGGCAGGGATAACCCTTGGAGATGGGGGGGTGGGGGTGGGAGCTAGGCCTTATTTTACTTTAATAAAAACATATTGTGAACGGTGTCCATGAAGTGTTGGCGTCCTCCTTCTGACACGCCACAGCGAGGCGAGGGGGGATCATTCTATCTTTGTGGATACATTTAGCTGTTATCGTATGTGTGGAAAATAGTGTTTGGATTTTCCGTGCATGTGTTGGTGTGACTGTCACTGGTATGTATGTATGTATGTATGTGTGGGTGACGTTGCTTATGCCATGCTTGTGGATATGTTTTGGGTGTGTTATGCTTCGCATTCGCGTTTTGGCATGCCTTAAATTTGTGGCACTGTTATGCAGGGTTGGAAAAGGCCAGAGCTATGTAGCGCCTGCTTTTAGCCTAGGAGTGTGGTTATTTTCAGGAGCTACTTTTGGCTCCCAGCCCAACTGGTGCCGTACAAACATACATACATGACACTAACTTTGAGTGTTTGAGAATGCAAATAATGAACTGGGGCATATTTAAATGTAACGGATCGCACATAATGGGCAAAAAGTCAACGCGTGCAACTCATATGGACCTTGGATTGGAAGTGCACTGTGTAGTCGCTCCTAGTTCCCCAGCGGGAACTCCTGCTTACTTGGTGATGCCCGACGCCCTGGGGCTGGTTTCAGCTTCTCGTTGAATCCTGATTTCGAACCCTGTAAATGTTGGCATGTTTGTGGATAGGCTGATCTGTATGGATGGGTTTCTTGATATCTGCATGTGTGGGCATATTTGTAGCTGCAATTGTGTGTGTTTTATGGCTGCTCTGTGCGGGCCTGTTTGTGGCTACGCATTGCTGGTGTGGTGCTTGACTGTCCTCGGTGTACGCACTAGTGGTAGTCCTATTGGCTAAGGCATTGCGTGGGCCTGTGAGTTTGATTTTTTCGTGGGATTTTTCATAGCAGTGCTTGCATGCACGCGAGTGGCAAATGCCAAACTTGAGTCGACCCTGAATCCTGTTGCGCTGCAGCTCTGCTCCTTCTGTTTCTTTCAAGTCATTTCACGTCTGGAAACGAGATGTTTAAAATCTTGCAGTGCATCCTGGGTTTCTTGTTTTTTGGGGAAACTGTGGTTTTGCAGTCAAGTCCGCGCTTCCAGTAAGATGAAAGCTTCCGCAGTGCTCCAGCCCAAGACTTACATCGTTGTGCGTATAAAAAGAAAGGGTGGCGGTTAAATAAACCCCACAATGGATGTTTTGGGTGCGCAAGTCCCCTTGGGCTTCTTAAAAGCAGACCCCTTAACTCTTAGAGCTCTGCCACCATGCCATGAGGTCTGTGCTCTTGGGAGGGTGAGGGCTGGATGCCTTGCATACTGGAAAACTTTAAAAGCTGGCAGAAAATCAGTTTATTATTAGTCACTCGGGCAAATGTATGAATCTTGCAACCACGTAGACATTACCCGGACTGACGGTTTACCAGTTGGCTCCTTAAAGAGGCCAGCTGGTGGTTTAGCAGGGGCAACAATTCTCCAGGACTTATCTGGTTTTGTTTTCCATTATTTAATTGTTTTCTACCTTTTTTTTTTTATTTTATCCTTTAAAGCACAGCCCTATCAAGAGCAGTGGAGTGCTGTGCGGGGTGTGGGCAGCCAGCGTTTGGGCTGGCATCTTTTCACACTAGAGCAGTCCTGGGAGTTGTGGTGTTTGTTCGTTTGTGTCTCCATTGGAATTAGTCCTTGTTCAGGTGTTGTTCACAAAGCCATGTTTTGAGAGATTTGCAAAATGGAAGAATATTTCAAGCCAATACCCGGATCTAGTTCCAGAGGGTGGGTGCGTGACAAGAATATTGTTTGCGAATGAGTTGTGATTGTTAATTTTGTAGGCGCCAACAGCAACTTCGTTTAACTCGTAGCTCATTCTGTCTCCTTCTCGGATGTTTTGGACTCTAGCTCCTAGGATCCCTAACCGGCATAGGCACTAGTGGCGAATCCTGGGTTTAGAATGCAAAACATGAAGACTACACGAGCAACCTAGTCAGCAGAGTCACCGGTGATGCATTCTGGGAGCTGTAGTCTGAAACATATGGAGGACCACATTAGTAATCCCTAGACGTCCGTCGATGGTGTTGAATCTGGGAGTTCTAGCCCATCCTGTGTGTTAGTACTGTACTTCCTGGTCATCAGCCTGGAGTATTTGGAAACGTTTGCCTCATTGTATCGTCCTGAGCCTCATGTGTGGTGTAAATCTGTTGCCTTTATTTAGTTAACCCTGCACGTGCAGGGGTTCCCATTGCTGCTTGTTCTCAAAGCTGTTTGGCATGGAGTTTGTGATTGCCAGGCTGGCCGTGTACTGGGATTGCATGGCCGTGTACTGGGATTGCTGGGATTGCATGGCCGTGTACTGGGATTCTGCAGACGGCCCATATTCTAGATTAGAGCAAAATGGGGGGCGGGGGGAAAGCAGTATTATCAAACCTGGAAGTTTACTAGGATTTTTCCAGCTGGGAATACATTGGAATTCTGATACGAGGAGTAGAATGGGTTTGTCCAGTGAGGAATATATTGGACTATGGAACTGTGCATATACTCTGATTATTCCATGGAACTGGGGGTAGACTGGATTTTCCCAATGAGTAGTATTAGGATTTTTGAACTGGGCATACACTAGGATTATTCCATGGAACTGGGAGTAGACTGGATTGAACTGGGCATACACTAGGATTATTCCATGGAACTGGGAGTAGACTGGATTGAACTGGGCATATACTCTGATTATTCCATGGAACTGGGGGTAGACTGGATTTTCCCAATGAGTAGTATTAGGATTTTTGAACTGGGCATACACTAGGATTATTCCATGGAACTGGGGGTAGACTGGATTTTCCCAATGAGTAGTATTAGGATTTTTGAACTGGGCATACACTAGGATTATTCCATGGAACTGGGAGTAGACTGGATTGAACTGGGCATACACTAGGATTATTCCATGGAACTGGGAGTAGACTGGATTGAACTGGGCATATACTCTGATTATTCCATGGAACTGGGGGTAGACTGGATTTTCCCAATGAGTAGTATTAGGATTTTTGAACTGGGCATACACTAGGATTATTCCATGGAACTGGGGGTAGACTGGATTTTCCCAATGAGTAGTATTAGGATTTTTGAACTGGGCATACACTAGGATTATTCCATGGAACTGGGAGTAGACTGGATTGAACTGGGCATACACTAGGATTATTCCATGGAACTGGGGGTAGACTGGATTTTCCCAATGAGTAGTATTAGGATTTTTGAACTGGGCATACACTAGGATTATTCCATGGAACTGGGAGTAGACTGGATTTTCCCAATGAGTACTGTTAGGATTTTGCAACTGGGAATACACTAGGATTATTCGCCCCCTCGCCCTCCTAATGCACTCTGCACTTCTCCGTGGGCCAGTACATTGGGGGAGGGCAGATCAAGCCCTTCTCTCCTGGACTGAAATGCCAGATGAACGTAATCTGGCAATAATGTGCCCGGGGAACTTCCTGGAAACAGACATGGATGTGCGAGCAAAAATTCAATATACATATGTTATTCCTCCAAATATTAGATGCTTTACATGGATTGAAATTGTGATTGGATAAGCAGGAGCTAGAGGCAGCTCCTGGGTATCCAGCATTCACCAGTGACCAGGAGTTGATGCACAGCGTTCCGCAAATCAAACTTTCACATAAAACGCATACGTTTCACTGTGTCCATTATTTATGACCCCCTTATGCTTTAAATGACGTATAGATGTGTCCTAATGCTTATTTATAGATCATCGCAAAACTCTGAGATAAATTCACATGGGTGCGTTTCTTTGGCATCAGTAGCCCTGGGCACCCAAAGGTGGCTGTTGGTGTCAGGCTAACCAGGCTCTTGTAGGCTACAAGCAGGCGCTAAATAGCTCCCAGCTCCCCTCAATTTCAAACCCTGCTTCACACTAAGCGGCATGTCTGCTTGGAATTGAAGTTGCCATTGGGTAGAGTGGACACTCGAATGCTGAATTGGGGGTCACTGTTCCGCGGGTTTCCCCCTTTTAGCCTCCAGAAGGGGACACTTGTCAATCCTCCCTCTCATTGCACAGGGGCTCCTCTCGGGAGGATAGCTCAGCAGCAACGTGCCCACCTTGGAAGCAAGACGACATAGAGCAACACAGGTTCGATCCCCGGGTCTGCACTTAGAAACCTCTGGGTATTAAGCACGTTATAAATAGCCTATCGTATCCCCTTTTGCGGTAAAGTGAGCCGCTCCGAGTCCTGCCAATCTGCTTTGTTCTCATGTCACACCCTCACCACCCCGCAGATGTCTCTATTCTCCAGCAGTATCACTGCCAGAGTCCAAACCAGGTGCCCCCGTCTACCAAAAGGTAGACCCGATGTCCGGCTCAAAAATGCGTTGCAGCTCATTGTGCTAAAAAAGTGTTCGCGACATTGCCTTCTCCCGTGAATTTTTATTTAAAAAAATAAAAGGTTGCCATCCAAATGAGTACATTTAGAAGAGATCCCAGTAAAGTGGATGGACTATAATGGACGTTTACCCCATTGTATTGTATTGTGTTTTATTTATATAGCGCTCTTTCCCCACTTGTGTGGCCTCAATGCACTTTTTCCTTGGTTGGAACGCCCTTGATGACTGTAGTCGATGTGGTTTGAGATTCTAGGGGATTAGCTTAGATGCGTGTGTACGTGTTTGCCATTCTAAGACTTTGGTGGCTGGCAAGGCTCGACTAAGCAGCCCGGTAGTGGTCAGACACGTGGGTGGGTGCTCTTGAGGGTTAGAGGTAGATAGCTGTTGTGGAGAGAGTCTGTGAGGCCAGCCCGTACATACTTTTGCTTACCATACATTGTGACGTTATGTTTTGGCCATTAGGTGGCACGCCATTGCATCAGAGTACAGCTAGGGAGAAATGGCGTATGCGGAGAGAGACGCAGGTTGTAGGAGTTTGGGTATTTACCCACCGATTGTCTATGCATGCTATGCTAATCCTGATGACCAGTTCCTGCCCAAAACACTTCCTCTTGGGATGTCTTTGAGCTTGCTTTAATCAAGCCTTACCATCAAACTTTGAACTTTAAGTGTCTACCCGTGTTTTTTTTTTTTCTACAAGCCGTCTTCTGAGTGTTAATGACTTAATTGGTGCTGTAAACGTGCTACTGATGCGATAAAAAAAAAATGGCAACCATTTCTCCCATCAGCTACTGATTTATGCATCCTTCACGGGAAGTCATGTTAAAAACAAGTATTGGCAAAGCAACAGTGTTGGTTTGTGTATAAAGTATGAGGTATTTGCCAGGCACTGCTATTTGGTTCCTAGGGGCTCGCACCGTTTTGCAGCTGCTACCATTGGTGGCCAGGTAATACCACCAGGGCAGTGCCAGGCAAATGCTTTCCCAATGCCTACACAAAAGCCAAAACTGTTAGCCCTGCCAAAGCTTGTTTAAGTTTACGTTTCAGAACTAAAATACAAGCTATGTAGCGGCGTGGTGGTCTGTAAAGGTAGGGCCCCTCCACTCCTGTGCAGGGCATGACGTGGGCCATTGAGGATGAGGGGGTGGGCAGGGATCGAGGCTTGTTTTCATATCCGGGGGGTGTGCTGGCAAACCAGAATGCCTGCCAAGTGATGCTTAGTGCAATGTGGAAGACCCGCTTCCCCAACACATGGCGCTGTGCGTGCCATCGCACCCACAATATAGATGGGATGAACGTGTTCTCCCTCGCACCCCCACTCCAGACTGTAAGTTATACAGATAATGATATGATAGGTCATTTATAACACGCTTAATACCCAGAGGTTTCCAAGTGCGGACCCGGGGATGAAACCTGTGTTGCTCCACATCATCTTGCTTCCAAAGCGAGCACGTTACCGCTGAGCTATCCTCCCGAGACTTTTTGCATGGCACCGAGGAGTTGCATGTCCAAATAGAGCAGAGGTCTTCAAACTGTGGGGCGCGCTCCCGCAGGGGAGCGCGGCCGCATCCCAGGGGGGGCACCAGAGCCCAGCATGAAATGTAAATTAAAAAAAAAAAAATCCACCAATTCAAAAATGGCCAGCAGTTGCAAATGGATATTCAGTCCTTTAGTCAGACCGTTTGAATAGTACTCAAGGGGTTGTTTTTTGTTCAAATGTAAACAAATTGTGATATTTAAAGAATATTTATGCAGCAACAATGGTCAGAACTACTAGCTGCATAGTGAAGTAACTCCTCAAACTGGCCCACATTGGCCAAAAAAGTGGCACATTTTGACTGGACTAGCATTTTGCATTTTTTGTATGGTCACCGCCCTATTGCCCTATAGGCCAGTCCAAGCCTGCCGGCTCATCCATAATGGGTGAGGGGAAGTCCACCCACTGGCCACCGCACCCATTATGGAGGAGCCGAGGAGCAAGGCCAGTGAAACACCGAGCACTCCCTCAGCTGCTTTTTCCAGCTGAGGGAGTGCTCCTGGGCTGGCTGAACTGTCAAAGGGAAACCCTGTTTGCCTTTGACAGTTCAGTTCCCCAGCCGCACATGATCACTGAGCCATGCAACTCTCGGGGTGTTTTGCTTCGCCAGCCTTGCATAGCTCATTGGTAATGCTGGCTGGGGCACTGCATGTATGTATGTGCGAGGGGGTGCTCCTGCGCCTCCTCACACATACGGGCAGAGCAACCTGGAGCGGGGCATTTTAGCAACTACGCGCTGGCCCCTGCAGAAGGTACATTTATGGCGATTTATGTTTTATTTAAATGTGTATGGATGTGTGCATGCTTGTGTTATGGGACTGTGGTGGGAGCAGGATGGGCGATAGCACTAGGATAGTGGTGGGAGTAGGGTGGGGAGAGCCCAGGGTCTGTACTGGGAGTAGGGTGCAGTGACGGCACGCAGAAGTTCATAGCGATTTCTACATACTGTCCATCTAGCACTTTTGGGGGGGCTCGGCCTGCCCAAAATTTGCTCAGGGGGGGGGGGGGCAGGCCAAAAAAGTTTGAAGACCACTGAAATAGAGGAACAAGGCCAAAGGCAGAGTTGCTTCATGTGGTCATGGAGCTGCCACGTGCTCTGTGCTTCCGCAGAGGGTATATGGCTGCGCCAGCATGCAAGAAACCTTCCAGCTGTTCATCCAAAAAGTCAATGTAGATTCTGCTCAGAAGGAACCAAAACGCCAACACATAGCTTGCAACGTGCTGTAAAAACATCAAAAGCTTAACGCAGGAGAGATAGGCTGTAGCTGCACGTTTTCCCCTCATCTGAAACCACTCGCGTGGCAAATTAAACAACCTGCCATGAACAGCTGCTTATCAATTAATGGCTGCAATCTTTCAGAAGAATGCAATTCTGCCCTGTGCTGGCGCGAGCCACTACATTGTGACGTCCGGCTCGCCTGTAACACGTCATTACAGTTATGAGTGATCTCATTGATGACCTGCCACAGCATTGTGACCCCGGGCTCAGCTGTAATGAGATACTGCAGTGGCTAGTGACGCCGCTTATTACCTGCCAGCTGGAATGTGGCGTTATTACAGATGGCAGCGATGTCCTTTATTGCAGGTGTGTAGTGTAATAAGGAAATGTAAAGGACTTTATACATATGATGCCGGCTGCCATGTATCACGCTGCATATCTAGGCCTGCCTGAGAACCAGTGAGCTGCAGGTCCTATATATGCATGTCCGCAGATGAGGCGCGTGAACCCACGGAGCTACCTGGCAACCTATCAGGGGACAGATGGAATACCATTTCCCATGAACCCAACACTGTCATGCAAAGGTCATGGTACATATCTGCCCCGTACCACCAGAGCCGTCATTTCACTACAATGCCAGGGGTAGTGGAAGTGACATCATGTGACCCTTGACCTCTAATGACATCACAGGAAGTGATATCATTTGACCCCACCCTGAAGTGACCTCACAGGAAGCGAAGACACACGGCCGTTTACCCCTTGACAAAACAGGAACTGGCATCACATTGCATTGTTTCTAAGTACACTATGAAAAGTATGGCTACAATATTACTGTAGCGTGATACAGATTTCATACAAGAACGCATCACCATATGTATCGGCACAAAAAACATGTTATGACTGCAACTTGCGAAAAGTCAAATACATAGTCCGAAATGGATGCTTATTTTACTTTTACTCTAAATGCTTTTTGGAGGATTTTGTCTGCATTGTGAAGTTGAGGTGGTGTTTTTTTTTTTTTCTTAGGGTAGCAAGTTCCATCTGCAATTGCGACCCCTGGTGCCCCCTAAATGACGTCCCTGCGTACCACCCTTGATGCTGGGTTGCTGCCCTCATGGTCTTCCCTCAGTCCTCCCAGGGTGTCACCCCGGCCTAGTTTCCATTTACAGGGCATTGGTTGGTCTGGCTGTGCTTTTCCATTGTTATCTTTGTAACGGCCACTAGCCTTTTCGCAGTGTGTACATGTAGCTGCATCCGTGACGTCACCATGCAACCAGTTTGCGAGTCGTTTTCCAGGAACTTTGCCCAAAGACCGAAACCGTGGCCGAGAGTCCCCTATACGCGCCAATATTGCGGCCCCATTCTGATTGCGTTAGTCCAGTCCTGTATTTTTGGTTGGCATTCTAAAACGTGTCCTGGGATTGTAATGAGAAAAACAAAACTACAAGTCCCAGAATTCAAAGTGAAGACTTGGGCGTGGCATTCCAGACTAGGTGTCTTGACTGGAGTGGCCTGGTACACGCCTGCAAACTTTGCATGGCCCAGAGGCACGTAAAGGTCACCCCTGTTACTGAGTGGCGGGTACCTTCATCTGCCAAGAGGGCACGCACACCAGTGGATGGAAAGTGAAAACCCAGATGTGTCAACTTCGGTCATCAATGAAGTCTTTATATCCCACTACTGTGCTTTCGCTAAAATACACTGCTGGTTCGTTGGAATCGAGTTGGTAGCGTGTTCTCGCTTCAGTCGCCATCTTCTGCGCTCATCGCGTCCCACTATGTTTAGGCGGGAGTTTGCAGACCATGGAACTGCACATTTGCTTGGTATGACCTACCACACCCCCCCTCCCCCTCCAGCTGCCTTCTGGACCCAATGCATGGGCATCCCCTGCAACCAGTCTTCCTTTCTGCAGCATGGGGCCTAGTGTCTCCTGTTTCTGATGCCCCAGCATGCTATGTGCAGCTGGTCGGAAATCCAGGACTGGCTGACGTGGACCTTCACGGCCTGGTCAGTTGGCAGCTGAGGGTCTAGAGCTGAATCCAGTGTAGATAGTGCAATACACCTGTAATTATGCGGGAATTCGGGAGTGAACCGCCGCATAAGAACACCACTAATGTGTTCTGTATTTTGGCTACGTCAGGGGCGGGTTCAGCGGCAGCTTTCCTCAACATCAACATGGATACAAACACTGGCTCCACTGATTCTGAAAGGTTCTATGTCATTTCATCTAAGGGTGCAATTCCCCCCCAAATCCCTATCCCCCCCCGCATTTGTTTTTATCTATTTCTGCCCCTCACCCCTTTTATATATAATTTCCCTGCCCCCTGTTTTTTTTTTTCGGTAAAATGTACTGGTAGAAAGAAAAAAAAACATTGACATTGCACCCGTCAATGAAAGAACGTTATTCCATCGTGAACGTAAATTGCTCCTCCGACGTTCCTAAAATGCTCAATGGTTGGCCTGAAAAACGTCCCTGGGCACCCCTGAAATGTTGCAGGCAATTCCTCCCAAAATGTTGCTGGGTTAATCTCTTTCCCTGCCCAGTGCTCTTGCTTGATTCCAGCCCTTAGCTCCCTCTCCAGGAGAGGAAGGGCGGAACTGCCGGGCATCCTATCCCTTTTTGAATTCACGTATTTATTATTAACCTGTTTACAATAGGACAGTACAGACAACAGGCCAGGTAAGCACCGATCGAAAGAAGTCCCACCAGTTCCAAAAAACCTCCCCCCAGATTCCTTCATGCAAATTCATTTTCTTCAGTTTACATAAAATAGCCCTCTCCAGCAGTGACCGTTTGCGCAGGTCCTGAGCCCAGGCCGACCTGCAGGGAAAAACAACACTGTAGAGAGCCTCAGTATAATCTTCCTAGCCGCGAGGGGCAGCTCCAAGTTGGATGCAGTGCCAGGCGGAACCCCTCGGTTTTGCACATGACTCTGCTCGTAGTTTTGTTGGGGAATGTGACCTCCTTGGCAGGTTGTGTGTAAATATGAAGCCTCCGCCCAGCTGCGTAAGTTATTGTACGCATCCTTGACAGCGGCGACAGACGCCATCTTGGAAAGGCGTTCAGGGGGAAATAAACCATCGGCCATCTGCCCCAGTTTGCTCACGAGGCTGCACATCTGGAGGCGATATTTCAAGCGCAGCATATATGGGGCTCGGTATGTGTTGATTGGAAGAACTATCTGTGAAAAACTGAAACCGGTACAGTTGTTGGGCCCACGTGCTGCTCGGACACTTGACGCCTGCGCTGTTCTATTGCATCGTGTGCACTTAATGTAGAGACTTTACGTTGCGCACCCTGCACACCGATCTGCCTCGCTGCCGCTGCACCTTACAGAAATTGCATATAGAGCAGAAGAGTGCAGCCTTTGGCTCTTCAGATGTTTTGGACTACAGCTCCCACTAGCCCTAGAAAACGTAGTCCGTGGTGAGGGATCATGGGAGTAGGAGTCCAAAATATCTTGCAGGCACTTGACCTGGAAGTCAAAGCACGAAATCTGTCAGGGAACGATCCAGGCAGCAAGGGAGAAGTGGGCAACACGAGAACTGTTGTGGCTTGAGCATCTGTGTTCGTGGGAAAACCCTGCGTTTCCCTTTGAAGACAGGACTAGTCAAAAAGCCATCCTGCACCCACCACCCAAATCATGCACTCCTCCATCCCCCACTCGTCGCCTAAGTGACCCTGGTGTTTAGGGATGTTCCTGTGGCCTAGCGTGTGCCATTCTAAAAATCTTGCCTGCTTCAGGGATGTTCTGTCAGGGTCAGTTACTAGAAGCTGGTGAGGTTTAGACATCTGTGCTGGTCCCACCCCAAATGGCGCAGACGGGCAAAAAATGGTGGTGTGGGAGGTTGCCCAGAGCAGTGCCAGTGGTTCAGATTTATTCAAAAACTTCAACCTATCACTTTTTTGTTAACACATTAGATATCGGCAGACATGCTAGTGTGCAAACCAAACCCACAACTAACGCATTTTGCCAAACCCCTTCGTCAGAGTGGTGTGGGTAAGCTGATAAACCTTCCTCCTGAATGGAGAAAAGCTGGCAAATGCACCTTTTCGGGATTCTCGCAAGCTATGCTCCAGTGCCCCAGTGCCTTACTTGCGTCATCGCAGATTACGCTACTGGTTTGCTGTGGCCTCGCGTCCACATGCCTCGTTGGGCAGGCCCTTAACCCATGACTTTGGGTTCGGACTTAACTTGGTTTTGGGCGTAGGATGTGACGTAAGGGAGCATTGTTGCACTTGATCCTGTGACGCTGCCTCCAATGCATGTGTCCAAAGCATCGGCAGGCTGGCTGCCTGGAGGAGGTTGGTCTCCACCCTGGAGTGTAGGGGTTAGCCATCCTTTGCGAGAGGTCTGGCGTGCATGTTGCTTGCAAGTAATGGGCATCTGAATATTCAGATTCATATTATTTATTTTATTTTTTTACTACTTTACTAGGTCTGGATTGATGAGAACCAACTTGTCAGATGTTCTGAATGCCAGATTACTCCATATTTGAGGAACTTGGTGCGATACTAATCGCGCTTGGCCCGATTGTCCAAGAGTGATAAAATTCAATTTGCTACTGTTGTTCAAAAATGCAGCAACAATATCCATAGAAGGTTTAACTAGTTCTTTTGAACTTGATTATAGCCAGCCTCCAAAACCAGACTCAAGGGCCTGAGCGCACCAACCCTATGGTCATTACCCTCACTCGTAGTCTGCAGATTACCCCATAGGCTGGAGTTTCAGTGAGTTCCAGAGTGTGGGATCCTGTATAGAGAAGGATTTGGCTGCTTGGACTGGGGATCGATGCGTAGTTGCATTGAGGGTCCGCTTAGAGTGATTGGACTGCATAAGTGGCCACTATATATGGTAGGACTTTGTGATGGGATGGAGCATGGCGCGGCCCTTGAACACAGAAGCCATTCCGCCAAAGGAACTGCCCTGCTGCCGTGTTCCATCCTCATGTAGTCCACGCACTAATATTGGTGAAAGGTTCAGGTGTAGGCTGTTGGTGTAGTCTAAGTGATCCTATGGTCCTTGTGACAAATACTTTGAGGGGATAACTCAAATGCGAAGATCGGGCCAAGGTCCTTGAGGTGAAAAAAAAGTCATTGGTGCAAGAAGCCAGAGGTCAGACTCTGCAGTACACGGGCATATATTTATGCCCAGGTTTCGTGCTCTTAGGAGGGGTTTGAGCTTGTACATATGGGTTTAGCTGGTACGAAAAAAGGATGCTTGCAGCAAAGCAGATCACTGTTGCCCTGGTGGAGTTTATGGCCTTTTTCTGTCCTCCATGAGGCAGCCTACTGCTTGGCATTGGTCCAGCGTGCAAGTCTACCACGGATTTTCGTTTGCCAGTTTTAAGGATAAATTGGGTCAGGGCCACACGTTTGTCGCTGGTGATCCTGAAAAAGCAGGTCAGGAAGGGGTCTTGGGGCCGGCGTGGAGGTCAACCAATGCCCACGGGAAGACGAACAAGGTGCAAAGGAGATGTTTGGACAGTCCGGGAGTCCAAGATCACACATGACTTCACTGATGACATTGCATATGATCTCATAGGGGAGAGGCAGTGAGGGCATCCTGCCTGACATGCGCCAGGGTGTGACTACAGGAAAGTCCTCCACTCTTTAAAAAAAAAAAAAAAAAGCCAGTCCCACCCTCCCGACCAGTTCCTCCCCCCCCACAATCCACATAGCCTCCCCGCCTTCCCACTCCTGCCAGTTATCCGATAAATCCAATCTGTGAAGCACCCCCACGCAACCCACACAGAAGCACTTCTGAAAGAGTTTGGTATGCTGGATAGCAACGAGAAAGTCATAAAACTATGTAAATGCTAAATTAAAAAGGCCCGCTCCCCTCCTCCTGTTCGCTTAGTTTGTGTAATCTTCAGCGCTTGCCGGGTGGTTGATAGTTCCCGGGGCTTCCATTGCATGGTCGGTTTACAAATGATGCCAACAGAGCCACACATGCGTGGTAATTTGCAGCCGCTTGCGGGTGCCCGCAGCATTAGACCGCGATAATGGCTGGCTCAGCGCTGCGTGCTCGTGTCCTGGGCTGGCTCAGCGCTGCGTGCTCGTGTCCTGGGCTGGATCAGCGCTGCGTGCTCATCCCCTGGGCCTTTATTTTTTTCACTTCCTGCTAAATTGCAGACAGGGCAGCAGCTAGGATTCTGAAGAGGGGGTACAATTGAAAACCACAGTAAAAAAGTAATTCCTATTTACAATGGGTGTATTTTTAGGTGCATTTAAAATGCCTATCCTGGGCTGGACATAGCAAAGGATTTGTGCGGGCGGAAGGAGGGTGCAGGCTCCCTTGTGTCTGTTTTCTATTTTTCTCTTGGGAGTACTTTTATTCCCTTCTATACATAGTTTGGGTATTTGCCTGTTGTAGAGAGTAAACATGGCTGCCTCTGCTTCTCTGTAGAGCTGGCTGTAGCTGTACTTTGTGCTGTGAAAAGTGCCCGGTGAATGGAAGTGTTGAGTGATAGCCAGGGCTTTAAGTGGGGTAAGAAATCGAGGGGGAGCCCTCATTTGGGGGCGTGGCTTGTGGGGGGCGTGGCCTAAAACGTACGCAAATCGTAAGGTACGCACACACATATATATGCATGTTATAGATCTGTGTGCGTACCTTACTATCGCTTGTGTACTTTGCAAGCCATCTTTTCTAAACATAGAAATATGTATGCACCCCGCCAATGTTGCGTGTGGTGGGACGGGGGTCCCAGCAGGGCCCCGGCTCAGTCCCACTTTTTGGAGACTGCCGGGGCCCGGCCCCGGCAGGCCCCGGCCCACTAAAGCCCTGGTGATAGCCCTCCAAGCTTGGATGCTCCCGAGGTGAGGCGCATATGTCTTAAAAATAATTGGGGTTCGAAAGTGAGGGGAGCTGGGAGCTGTTTAGTGCCTGCTTGCAGCATAGATGAGCCTGGTTTAGCTTCCAGGAGCTATCTTTTGGCTTCCAAGGTCAACTGATGTCGAACAAACACTCACCTTGGTGAGTTTGACTCTGCATTTGGGACAGTCTATACATAAACATTAAGACACATCTATATCACATTGTAAAGCACAAGGGCTTGTACAGAAGGATATGTGTGCATGTTATGTGGAAGTTGGATGTGCAGAATGCTGTGTAATGGCTGCTCGTTACTCCGTGTTAGCTCCAGGTCGCTGGCTAATGCCGGATATCCAGGAGCTGCTTTTTGCTCCTGTTTACCAATCTTAATCTCAAGCCCTGAAATAGTATAGTATAGTACATAGAGACAAATCGACGTGTGGCTTGTGCGCCATGCGCCAGAATAACGGGTGCTGCTACTATTCCCCCAACTCGGCCATACTCCTTATATTGGCCTCCGCGGAGAAGACCCTTTTGGGATTTGAAACTCAGCTGATGCTTCTTATGGGCCCTCGGCTTACAGACCTATCTTGTGGGAATCCGATCTCAAAATACATCTCGTGTTGGGTAGATGAATGAACGTAGGAAAGGAGCATTTTTTTTTAATTTTAGTATTTATTAAACTATCAAATGTCAAGCTTGTTCGTTTTCATGGTTTTAGCAGGCTCTAAGACGTAAGTTGGTCTTTAAAAAAAAAAAAGTTTATTACTGTCACTTACTGACCATGCTGCGCCATGTCCCGTAAACATGTTTCAGTTCAGGAGTAAAGCCTGAACCTATGCGTGATATTAATAACCTCAATACTGTGGCCTAATAGCATTTGTGTTGAGATGGGTTTAAACGGGACAGTTTTTAGTGCAGGATGAAAGAATAACCAAGAGCGTGACGTGGAAGCCTAACCAGAGTGGAGCAGTGGTTCTTGCACAGCTCATGAAACTGACGCACAGTTGGAGCCCCGCCCATCTCTGGTGGCAGGTATTTCATTATTATCTAGGAAGACCTACTGAGTATGAGTAGTAGAGCCTGCCAGTTAGGCATGCATTTATTGTGACGTAATAATGATCTACTGGATAAAGCACCCGCCCCCAAGCGTTATAATATGGATGCCGCAAGTCCCCAAGGAGTTCTGCAAACAAATGGTTACTACACATTTCTTTATATGGTCATTGAACTCGCAGGTAAGTTGGAGTATCTTTGTTTTTTCTTTTTTTATTAGATTTATTGTAGTGATATATTTAAGCAATAACACCCGTTTCGGGTGGCAGATTGTGTGGAACAGCCCAGGGCTCAAGTTATAGGCCCGCGCGCAGCAAGGGACTTAACAATGGGCTCTGATGCCGTTCGCACCTGATCTGGTCCTCCGGATCAGGTGCTATTGTTATTACCCTGGGTTTTAAATCTCGAAACCCGGGGTGCTAACAGCAATGTATTTTGTTTGAATGACCGGGATGCCTCCCGGTGTCTTACTCAATATGGCCGCCATGGAGCTGGAAAGCGTGGCTCCCATACAGAACCACTCTTCCTTTTCCATTGTGGCCGGCAGGAGCACGGAGCGGCAGCAAAGGACTCTGGTAAGTGAGGTTTGTGGGTGGGAAGGGACCGTAGAACCAAAGGGAGGGGAGAGGGAGGAGGGGAAAGGGTGTGGAAGATGGTGGGCAGGGGGAAGCAGCCATGAGGCTGCTCGGAATGTGGGCTGAGATCGTGTGGTTCAGCCTCTGATGCCCCAGGTGCACATTTTTCTTATTATACATGACTACCCCTTCCTGTTTTATTGCACAAACTGATGCAAAGTATCCTTCAATTGTCGATATTTGTAATGTGATGAACACTTATGTTCCCGTTATGTTATTTTGCATTTATATAGCGCTCTATATATCATTGGGATGACCTCAAAGCGCTGGTAGGTTGAACGCCTTCAGGGGACCACAGTCCGGGTCAGTAGAGAGAGTAAGTGTCGTAGGGTGCGTGTGTGCACCAGTAGTGTGTGCATGTGATGTAATTGCCTGATGGTAGCTGCATCCTAGCATTAGGTGTGGTGGTGATGATATCAGTTGAATGTGTGCAGTCTGGTGGGTGGACACCCAGACTGGGTTCTGGCTGCGTTAAGTCTGTAAGACGCTTATGTGTGCAGCTAGGCCGGATGGTAATGGGATATAGCTGCGTTTTATTAGAGTGATGAGGTGTTCACGGGTTAGTGTTCGTATGTCAGCAGCTAGACCGAATTGATCGAGGGGTATAGCTGCACTCTAATTGTGTGATGGCGTAGAGAGTAATTATAGTGACATGATGCGATATGGCGGTTTATCCACACAGCGCCTAAGCACAGTGTGCTTTGTTAGCGCTCGATGACAAGGGGGTGAATGAGGGAGAACTCAGACACTCCCACAGGCCATGAATGGCACAAATGTGAAGACTAGCGACTGCACTTGGTCTAGGGACACCCAGACGGTGAGTGCAAGTTCTAAGGCAGAGACATGAGGGCATGCCTGGGAATGGTACATGAGGACAGGTGGGGCTGGGGGTACACTGACACCGCGGGGACCAGGGTAGGGGCAAATGGCAAGCATGCAGGGGCCAGAGGGTACAGAAAGACATCACAGGACCGGAGGGGCTGGGGTACACAGTGACATAAAGGGGGACAAAAGGGGGCTGGGGGCACACAGCGACAACATGGGACACAAGAGGGGATGGGGTAGACTGCAATATCATAGGGGACCAGGTGGGGAGCTGTGGGTGCTTACGACCTCTCGGAGAGCCCAGGGGCCAGGCATGCAGTGGCATCACAGTGGGGTGGAAGGTTGGGGGCACAGTGACGATATGGGAGCCAGGGGGTCTGGGCACACAGTGCATCGTGGGGATCGGAGGGGTTGTGGGTCCACAGTGACATTGAGGGAAATGAGGGTCTGGAGGCAAGCGGCTACATCCATTACCACTGGAGGGTACTCTTGGTGCTGATAGTGTGTCCATGCCTGGATTTACAGCGGTCAGTCTGGGGGTCAGAGGGGAGGAGGTAATTGTAGAATGCGGAGCCTGATGCACGTCGTAGGCAGCACTCCTCCCCACCTCTCCTTATCCCTCACATTCCCACTGCTCTTCTCACCCTATTCCCTTCAGTTTCATTGCTCTTCTAACTGGTTTGTTGATTGATTCATAATGTAATTTGCTTCTACGGTTGTATTGCTTTATGTACCAAGTTGTTCAATTGTGCAGCGCTTTGGCGTAAAGCGCTATATATACAAATACAAAATACGTAAGGAAGGGCAGTGAAATGGTGTAAGGGTGCCATGCGTGTGGAAGTTTTGCTCCAGGTGAGAAGTGGTGCAGAATATGTCTGGTGTATTATAGCGGGCAGTGCTGGCGCTTGGCGTGTGCAACATGTGCGGCTGTACTTGGCCCCGAGGCACCCATGGTGGGGCCCAGCGCAGAGGGTGCTGTTGCCTGGCTCCCTCTCGGCTGCAGCATGGGCCGTGTCTTTGTCCCGTGTCGGGAGTGCTCGGGCACACACATGGGCAAGTGGCACTGGCGGGACTGTACAATGACTGTACAATGTAACAGTTTGCCGGTGCCGCCATGATTTCACGTGACGTCACCAATGGCCGGCGCCTTTTCAGAATATAGAACTTCTGAAAGGTGTGTGTGTACGTACACTGCAGCATGTGAAAGCCAAAGCCCCCTTGTGTTCTGCCGATACTAGAGCCCTTCTCGTGAAGGGGGGTGGGGCACCAAGCCTGCTGTCAGAACGCTCTCCTTCTCCACCAAGCCGCAGAGGTGTAAGGAAATGGTGCAGGAACCTTGCTGCCTTGTTTGTGCTTTTGAAGGGGGCATCGTACAGGTCTCTCGCGTGACGTGATGGGCATGTGGTAGGGAGCAGGAGGGGTTGGGGGCACTGGGGGGGGGTACCTACCCCCGCCCACATCACCCTCCTAGCCGCACCTGTAGGCGCTTCGGTGGCAGCTAGAGGAGACTCTTTGCTGGCGGAAGCCGCATCTTTGTAACCTCAAAGGGCAACTGTACTGGCTTATTACAGATGGGTGCTGCTGGCACAGCTAGATGGCACTACACATTGCAGGTATTGCAGACATCGTGCTACTTAAACACACAGTCGTTTCATAGTAGTTATTCCTACAGACTTGAAAGCACTGTAAAATAACTTTTTAGTACCCCAACTTAAAAATGATATAACTATTTGCCTCGAAAGACCATTTTGGAGAGTTGAGCCTGTGGTTTGCAGATCAACTACGTTTCCCCTTGTCGCATATGAGGTCATGGAGTCTTGCTCCTGCCCCCCTTGAGGATTATAGGACTCTTCATTAGCATTTTAAATTCAGGTAAACTACATGCCCCAGAATTCCAAGGAAAAAATGTGTCTGGGTGTCCTTTCTCGCGCTTGGCATGGCGAAACTTGATAGCTGCGGGGTTTGTAGGCTACGCACGCGTCTCCGTAGCAGGTGCGCTAGCCTATTGGGCAATTTTATGGATATATAATCCTTCCATTAGGATATTTGATCCTAGGAGAATATGAGTGACCGCTTATGAAGGGGGTAACGCCCTGCTTACTTCTGTAGCAACGAGAGGGGAGAACTACCATTTTCCCCTCATAGAGATATTTACGCTTTTCAGCTGCCGGCTGCA
Source organism: Ambystoma mexicanum (assembly GCF_040938575.1). Taxonomy (NCBI): domain Eukaryota; kingdom Metazoa; phylum Chordata; class Amphibia; order Caudata; family Ambystomatidae; genus Ambystoma; species Ambystoma mexicanum. The sequence goes on from NC_090940.1 coordinate 95,506,251, forward strand.
CGCATTGTCGGTGCTGCGGGAGAGAAAATGCACCCCACGAGCATGAGCTGCACTGTTGCTAAGGCAACCGGGCAGTATCCGGGATCCACCTAAAATCGTTCAAGTTGAGTGACAGTTCCCAAAGCAGAAAGCAGCAAGGTAGCACATGTAAGACGGATTTCTGAACTCTGTCCTGGTGGCGCAGAAGTTCAGAAGGCCAACCTAATTACTTGGAACAGGGTAACCTCTCGACAAGCCAGACCAATCAAGGTAGCGATCGCGGCGGTCAAGACTAGGTCTCAAGAGGGGTGAGGGTGACTGAAAGCCCGCAATGAGCACACAAAGCAAGAGCGCTTACAAACTACTCCAAACAGTTGTTATATCAAAAATAGATACACATTTATTTTAAGGCCTTTAAAATGACCGTAGCGAGAAAATCACAATATCACAATATTAAACCAACACATACCATATCAACACAATATATATACAAATACACAGTCGCAAGCGTTTAAAGCACGAAATATGTAGTCCACCTGAAAGGAAAGGAAAACAGGCAGTGCGATAACGCTTTAGACTCAGTTCGCCTTCAGAGGCACCTAACTAGATGGAAGTCCGAGCCCTGCGAAGAGTGGAGCCTTGTGCTCAAAGGAACTGCCACGCCGGTGCCAACGGGCAAAAGGGGAAGCTCTTCGGAGGAAGTCAGGCAGTTCGGGTTAGTGCACAGCAGAAGAACAGGTTCCGCAACTCAAGCGCAGCCTCCACAGCGGGCAGAAGCAGAGCGCGAGTACGACCAAAAGGGTGCTGTTTTTACACAGCAGGGAAAAGCAATGGGATACTGCAGGAGGGCGACCAGATCCTAGCTAAACTACTCGCCGGTCCCCGAAGCAAGCAGACCCCGGCTTCTCCACGTTAGTTTCAGCAGCTGGCAGGTTCAGAAGAGCAGGGAACGCCTCGTAGTCGTGTAGAGCAAAAAGACGTCCCAATCGACGAAACCAGCACAGTTTGTTGCCGCAGCAGGACAATGGAGCGGCCGTGTGTATTCAAGCCAAATGTACACTCCTCCCTTCAGACTTGGGAACGCCAAGTGTACGAAGCGTGGGAGAGTGACAAGGACTCGAAATACAACACAACCTGGCGGCGGTTACAGAGCAGGACTCCCTTGTAAGCTGGTCAGTCAACTGGATGGCCCAGAGACACTTCCGAAGGCTTACTTGGCAGGAGATGATGAAGTTGCCGGGAATAGCTGTTCCTGCAATTCCAAAGGTCGAAGCACCAGTACAGGCCTTCTGGTTCGATCCAAGGAGGAAAGGGTTTCACAGGAGGACAGCAGTGCAAAGGAGGATTCCTTCAGCGGGTCACCAGCGATTCCTCAGTCCAGCCTCTTGGTTGCAGGATACTTGGCTCCTGTATTCCTTTGTTCGTGAGAACTCGGGAGATCGACATGGTAGTGGTGTTTCCAGCCCCCTCTTATCCACGGTTCCCTTCGCGCCAAAACTGAGGGGAGCCAATGGGAGATCCGCTCATCAACACACATACCATACGTGGACCAATCACGGACCACGGTGGTCCCAGGCATTCACACCACCCTAGACTCTCTGGCACCCAGGATGTGTATTGGGACCAGACATCCCAGCCCACACCCTGGAGGCACACAAACGACATGTAGAAGCCCGCGAAAGCAACCACGTTTCGCGGGAAAGTACATGCCCAAATAAGGAAGGCCCCGGGTCGCCCGACCTGGGGAAGGTGAAGGGAGCAAGACGGTCAGTGGACAGGACAAAGGAGCCTCGTGGTCTGGCCATTTTGGGAGCCAGGCCACCATTTTGGGTTCAGTGCGAAAAATGTTCTCAGAACGCCAAAAGGAGCTCAAAATAAACAAAACGATCGCTGCCACCATTCCAGTCCCTGAATGACTTGCACCGATCAAATACCATCCTAAAAGAGTATCTAGGGCCTGTAGAAGGCTAGAGACCCAAGAGAGCTGTAACTTAGCTTACAGTGCCCTCTTGTGTCATGTTGCACTAAAGCCGCAACATGATAAAAGAAACTACGGGAAACCGCGTTCCCCGGTACTGACTGTCTTAAGGGCATGTCAGTTTCCCCGTAAGAAAAGGAGCGAAAGCCCAGAGGAGTGCGGCAGAAGGCTGCACTTCTCTGGCAAAGTCAAGAACAAGGTGTAAAACAACAGCAAAAAGTTTAGGGGTTGCCACATGGAAGGAAAATTACCTACAATTACGAAATCTTTCCTAACAGCACAGCAGGTTAGTCCAGTGCTGCTGAGCTATTATGTTATGATCAACCTATAAATCCTTTAGGTTTTTTCAAATTCATTCTATAAAACGCAGGGTTCGAAATTGAGGGTAGCTGGGGGCTATTTGGCTCCTGCTTGTAGACTGGAAGAGCCTAATTAGCTTGAGACCCAACAGTGCTAGGAGCTATTTTTGGCTCCCCAGGCCAGATGATGCCGAACAAAGACATCGATTTGAATTTAACTGTGTGTTTGGGACAATCTATAAATAAACTTTAGGACACATCTTTACGACATTTAAAGCATAAGGGGTCTGAAATAATGGACACAATTCTATGTTTTTGTCATGTTAATGTTAAAGGACATTTATACCAGGCACTATCACCACCGGAGTGGTCCCCTGGCGGCTCTGAAAGAAGACGGAGGGGGGGTTAGTGGGAGGAAGCTGGAAAAGTGCAAGAAATCCACGATGTGCTGATGGCGGCCTCAGCCCGATGGGTCTGTTGGCTGGGCCTGGGGTGTTTGTGGCCGGCAGTCGTCGTGTACTGTTGTGCGAGTCTGTGTTTTTGTTTTGTTGTTGCAATGTAGTGAAGTTTGTGCCGTTTGTTGTGCTGTAGGTTTGTGGTTGTGTTTGGTTTGGAGTTTGAGAGGTGTATGCAGAGGGGGGAAATTGTTAGTGCAATTTGGTTAGCAATTGTCATACCTATCCTGATTTGGGGCGCTGGTCTTCTGTAATCTCCCCAGATGGGGTTCGGGAGCATCCCTGCGCCTCTGTCCTGATCTGGGACCGTCCGGCCTTCAAGGTCCCTTTCACATCTGGTCCCCTCCTCTCCCAGCCTCGCTCACAGCCCTACCTGGCTTCCCTTCCAACTCATACGGCCAGTGCACCTGCCAATGTCCACAGCTCAGCTAATGTGGTGATTGCTAATATCCCGACAATTCTACAACACTGTGGTACCCGGTGACGACAATGGGGCGAGTGCGGGTGTAGGGTGGGATTAGGGTGGGGTTATTGACTCCGTCTCCCTGGGTGTCGCCTGTGTTCCACTCTACCCGGCGTCAATCGTCCAGGTGGCGTGGATGCTTCCTAGTCGGTTCTGGGAGTTTTCTGTGTCCACTCTAGTTTAGTCATCCCTTTTTTTTTTTTTTTTTGTTTTTATTTATTATTTTTTTTCGTTTCGGTTTTCAGTTTGAGTCTGTGATGTTCAGGAAGTTAGAAATTAGATTTGCGGAACGCTGTGAACTAGCTCCTCATCCCCCAGTGGTAGCTCCTGGTCAGTGTTTATTGCTGGATACACAGGAGCTGCTTTTAGCTCCTGCTTATCCAATCTTAATTTCGAGCCCTGAAAATGTGCTCTAAAATGCACTGCTTCCACCTCGGGAGGGGTGGGTCGAGCTTGGCTGCTTGCTTATATTCACGGTGGGGTTGAGGGGTTCTTTGCCCTTCTAGTAAAAATCAAAAGTAGGCATCCAGGAGCGAGCAGTCGATTGTTTGATGCTTAAACCTAGGCAAGGAGCACAGATCCCATCCTCCGTGCATGCCGGCATAGAGCTGTAGCCGGGATATGTCGCTTGGCATCCTGCGTGCTTGCCAGTGCAGAGCTGTAGCAGGGATGTGTCACGTGGCATCATGCATGCATGCATGCATGCAGGCGTAGAGCTGTAGCAGGGATGTGTGGCTTGGCATCCAGCGTGCATGCCTGCGTAGAGCTGTTGCAGGGATGTGTGGCTTGGCATCCAGCGTGCATGCCGGCGTACAGCTGTAGCAGGGATGTGTGGCCTGCCATCCTCCGTGCATGCCGACGTAGAGCTGTAGCAGGGATGTGTGGCTTGGCATCCAGTGTGCAGGCCGGCATAGAGCTGTAGCAGGGAAACCTAATTTGGCAGAAAGTAGTGCACTGGACATCCCAATGCACCGGTTTATCACGCGCCATCGCGGCGCCTTTTCGACACAGGCTGCATTGTGCATTTTTTTTTTCAGATTTACCCTCCTCGTGTTGCTGATGCCTCTGAAGTAATGGAACGATAACATTATGGTGCTGTACAAAACCACAAAAATAAACACGTTTGCAAGAGGGAGAAGCTGCTGCGCCACCGAAAGTGTGTGCTGTGCCGCTTGTGCGCAGCTACACAAGGCCTTATAATAATAACGTGCAGTCACACCCTTTCACTTGTGCAGTGTTCTGGAATGTGGTCTTGTATAGCACAACTTCTGCCATTTTGGTTGCCTCTTCGTACTGGGTGCATTTTAAACTGTTTCCATGCAAGTTTTAGTAATGGCACCTTTTGGATTGTGTGTATCCATGGGGGGAGAGGGGGGGTAACACCAGGTGTAGGGACCGTGCTCGCTGTGCCCCTGAGAGCGAGGATTTTCACCTAGGAGGCCCAAGTTTAAGTAGATTTTCAGTTACAAACGTGTTTTGGACTGAAATAAAAGGGACAGAAAATTGGAACAGACATCTATTTATTTCTTTTTTTGCCAAACATGTTTTTATTGGTTTTAAACAAGCAAGTTATATATTATGGCATGTAAAATGAGAGTGCTTCAATCGGCACTGTCTCGCTTGAGAATACAAGTCAATGAAAAAAACAGAAAACAAACCATAACGGAACAGACATCTATTTCTAAAGTAAATTAGTTTTCTCCCCCAAGAAAATAAAGTATAAGAGGTAGTAGCAATGTTTCTAATTCATCATCACTTCTGAAGCACGGTAGTACAGTAGTCTGCAACCTCGGACTACAGCTCCCATGAGCCTTGGTCAGAGAATTCAATGGTGAAACATCATGGGAGTTGTAGTACAACACGTCGGAGCCACATTTTGCAGCCCCCTTCCTTATACTGTACAGGTGATGCATACACATGATAGAAGGGTCAAAGGTGTGTACCCTTTTTATTTTAAACAAAAGCAACTTTTGTTGTGATGAGCGCCTTCATTCAGTGATCCTAACTTTTTACCCTCATGGTCTGCAGATGTGGTTTTGGTCTGTTGGCTCAACGGCTCATTGTGGAACTGGCGAGGTGAGGAGGGGGGGGTACACATTTTTAGTCCCAGCTTCTGAACATGATCAAATGGTGTGATCCTGGGCAAACCAATTTTTCTGCACCTGCATCCGTTCCCTCATCTGCGTAAATTGGGTGCAAGTTAACCAATCGGCAGTGCGCGTCCACCTACGTTTCTGCACGCGCTGTGCTTTCAGCGAACCACAAGCCATGCAAGTCATTCAAGCGAGCGGACGCTCGACTGCCTCCCAAAGTATGTGGGCCTTCATCTGAAGGGCGCCAAAATCACGTTTCTTATCTGTCGCTACATCAAGTTGCCCCATACAAGGCCCCATGATATGAACTGCTGCGTGTCTACTCCTGCCCTGGAAGCAGTTTGCGGTGCACGCACCCTAGACTCCCGTTTGCCTTTCACCCCCTTAACAAACCATACCTCAACACCACATGACCGCTACCGACCGAAAACGTACCTACACTCGGTGACCGGTTTCTCTGAGCTGGAGCTGCTGCCAACAGCACATCACTGCTCTCTCTCTGCTCAATCCTACTAACCCTGCTGCTACCCTCTTCTCTTTTCAGATCCACCTGGGCCCCACGCAGGTGGCAGCAGCACGCGGTACAACATAACGTCAAGAAAAGCATAGCCCCTGGCACGGCTTTCTGGTGGCACCGAGCACAGCGAATCCACGTCCTGAAACGCTTCACGGTGTCCACTTGAGACCTTTTCCTCTGCCCCACCTTGGCTCCTGCTTCGCCCGCGTGATTCTGAGCTCCAGCCCTCCCACTCCAGTCTCAAAGGTTGCAGTCAGGCTAGCAGGAACACCTCGCACAGACACAGCCATTAACTCCACCCTCACACCCTGGCCGAACCCAAGAGCTGACGGTGTGCTTCCGCCGTGCAGCCACGCAGTGACCACTCCAGCAGGCCGCGTGGCACTGACCCTAGCACGACACATCTACCCACGTGCATGCGCGCTGCTTCCGGCTGCCAGGCCTTCATCCCGACTGCTCCACGCTTCTGGAAACTCGCTGACATCCGGGCCGCAGTCCATGGTTTTCACAGAACTTGCTTAAATTAGCCTGTTAAACTAGCCTAAACACCCGCTTTGCCCCCCAAAAAGAGCAACTCCTTGCCACCCATCACATCTGAACAGTTCTCAGCCAAAGGGTGACGTGATGACGCCATATCACTGGTGCACTGCGCGTCGAGTCATGGTGTTTAATTTTTGAGGGATGTGATATCGGTGGACTTAAATTGAGCAAATTAATCTTAAGTACCTGAAAGTGGTAATTTTTAAGTTCCGCAGCACTAGAAAAGGCGTGTGCCCCAGTGTAATTAGTGCAGCACTAGCAAAGGCGTGTGCCCCAGTCACTCTTGTCTAATCGCCCTACGCCTGCCACCGCAGCATGCCCTCTTACTTGGCTGCCAAGTGGCCCGGATCACCGCTTCATGGAACCGCGCTCTGTATTCTGGGATCTGTAGTTTAGCTTTCCAATTACAAGTATGGGCCTGGGAGTGCAAACAGGAATATGGCTATAGGCTAAAACCCAGGGCTGCTTGTAACATGGCTTGCGGTCACGTGACGGCGATGCTTGGTCTCAACTCCCCTGCTCCCCGCCCCTCTAAAAACCTCAAAATGTATGCCTCGGTATTACTGACGAAACCCTGGTTCTCTGTAGTGTGGTATGCAAAGATAAAATGAATGCCCTTGTTTCATGGACACCTGGTTTAACCACCATGACAAGCGCACACAGCCATGTAAAAGGCCTTGCTACACACATATAACAGGCGACTGCAACGCTGCCACCAACTTCATACCACCGCCCTGTCCAATGACTCGAACACCACGGGTGCACGAGGCTCCCATCTGGACACTGGTGCCTCTGAACCACCCCCCCTACACATACCGCCTAGAGGCCGATCTGCACACAGAACCCTGGATACTCCCAAGATGCAGGCATCCGCACAGCAGCCACGGTGTCTTGCACTGCCCCTTTCTCCCCACTAGCCTAACCTGGGCGACCCCACCCCCCTTTCAGATCGCCATGCGAATGGCACCGGTACACGGTATTCATCGCAGTGACAGAACTACTATATAAATAGGATTTCCTGCCAAAACCCAGTGCTCGTGTAATGTGATGGAATGGTGGCTCAACCCCCCTACCCCTCTTATTTTAAGGTTTTAAAAGATATATATATATTTTTTGTAGTTTTGGGTGCTGCGTGACCAAAACTACTGCTATGCAATAGGCCTAGAGACAGTGAGATGCACAATGCCTCAGCATTCTGCTGCCTCTTCAAACCTTAGGCCGCACTGCATTCTAGTGCTTTATGTGACCGAGGGGCCAACATGTGCCCCCTCCACTCCCTCCAGCAAGGTCTAATGTAGTTTTGTATATTTATATAGCCCTCGTCTTTGCTCCCTTAGTTCACGTTACCTTTTGTAAGTCATCTGTTTTCTTGTTTTGTTTTGTCCCTGGCACATGTCCCACTAGTTTACACCTTCATATAAACTGGCTCACTACTTGTTCTCATCTCACTGCTATTGTACAGCCACCCTCGGCTGGGAGGGTAGCTCAGGGGCAACGTGCTCGCCTTGGAAGGAAGACCACTGAGCAACACGGGTTCGATCCTGCTCTTAGAAACCTCTGGGTATTAAGTGCGTTATCAAGTACAATTACCATTTGTGGGAATGCTTCCACTGTCTCTCTCGATGTGTTATTGCAAGTCCTTTCTGATTGAAATGGACACCCCTGTTCTTCAACTGAATATCTTTCATGTCCGTGTGATCGGAGCTCTGTGATTGGCTGCCCGCCTCCTTGCCATGGATTGGAGGCCCCGGCGTGCTGTTCCACATGAAGTGAGCATTCTCATTCCCATTTTTGGCTCCTGTCCTCGTAGGATTGGCTGTCCCTGTGCCTTGCTGTTCACATACAAGCCTTGCCTCTGGGAAACGTGTTTTTTCGTTCTACAAATCCCCTTTCGCCACATCTCAAAACACAATTATCTCACCGATTTTCTTTGATTTCCACCTCACCCCTCCATTGCGGCACCGAAACTGGAGTCGTGGACCTTAACAAATGTGTGTTACAAGCTCAAGAGTGTAGGTATCACCTGTGCTCTGATCTTGCTTGACTTATCCGTGACCTTTGACACTTTCACACCACCCTCTTAAGCCAGCTCAAGAACTCCCTGGGTGTGAAGGTGCGGGATTGGAATACTTCCATCTTTTTATTTCTTCTTGAGTGCTTTGAGTGAAACTGGACCCTCTTATCTCAGCAGATCTAGTTTAGTTGTGGTGCACCCCAGGGCTGGGCTTCATCTCCCACCCTTTTTAATGTATATGAACTTGGCAGCATTAGCACCGATCCTCAATAACTGTGGCATTGGATTTCAAACGTACGTAGGTGCGAGTCTGCTCCACCTAAAACTACATGAAGGGCGGGGAGGGTGCCAAGACTTTGTACACTGCCTTCACCATAACCACAAATGGGTGGATGCCAACTGCCGATGCCTTCACATCACTGACACTGAAATTCTGTGGCCAAGTCTTGTTGCCCTTTCTCGTTTGCCCAATCCATGACCTTGAGGCGTAGACCCCCCCACCCACCTTCATTAAACAAGCATGCCACCTACAAGCCCCCATCGAGCAGACAGTCTTAAAATCTGCACTCCAAAACCCAAGACTGTTTTGTGGTGTACTCCTTTCTACCGATTCCCCAAAGATTACCCTGGATTTAGCAGTAATGCATACATGCCAACCTATACGTTCCATTCGGGGAAACTCCAGTCCTGATTTTAACTTGTCAATCTGGGACCTGTAGTCCTCTAATTCACCATTATAAACCCAGGAGTACAACTCCCAGATTGCTCAAATAAAACCAGTACTTTGACTAGTTCCTCTTTATGGGTATGCATGGTAATGTCTTCACTTGACTACTGTAATGGAATATTTGTATTTATTTATATTGCGCACCTTGCATCTGGGCGCATGGTTTCCACGTAGATGGTAACATACATGCAAGACCCGCAGCTGAAGCGCGAATCGTCCTGCAAAGAATCTGGAACAACGCTGCTCAACTTCTCTTTGGCCTTGAGAGCTTGAGAGAGCACATCATTCAACCCTTAGCGCTTTTGCGCTGGTTACCAGTTAAATAGCCCATAGGCTTCAAGATCTGATGACCAGGAGAGTAATCGTGACTGGCCCTGCACTGCCGGTCCCACGCGCTCTCAAACTACCAGCAGAGCAGATGTCGAAGGCGGCATCCCATGGTCTGCTGACTCTGCATCGGCCAAAGTACTACTGCTGTGGAGGTGGATCTTTCGATCTCCGGGGTCCTTCCCTCTGGAGCGCGCTCTTCGCGCCTCTGTGCCCGATCACATGCAGTTCAGACGCGCTCCCCATGACCATTTATCCATCAGTGCACGTGGACCTTCATTTCTCTTCATGTCTTCTTGCTTCTCCATCCTGCTTTCCGTCTCCCATGCCCCAAGACCAGCCTGATGGATCAGCATGGTGGTGGTTAGCGCTATAGAAAACCTCTAATCCAATTATGAACACGAGCTGGTAGGCCTGGAAGATCTGCATTGCACATCCACGGGCACCAACACCATTTAAGTTCCCCTTAATCTGAAGCAGGACTACTTTCTTAAAAGCTTCACCAATAGAAAAATGCTGCTGGTATATTTAGTCGCTTTGATATTACTATTAACAAAAGCTCTCTGATCAGAGAGCTAAACGGCTACTGGCCAGACCTAAAAAGCCTTGAGATTGATTCGGGCTTCATTGTAATTGTAATTGGTTATTTATAACGCGCTTAATACCCAGAGGTTTCCAAGTGCGGACCCGGGTGTCGAACCTGTGTAGCTCCGTCTTGCTTCCAAGGCGAGTACGTTGCCCCTGAGCCATCTTCCCCTTCTGTTGCCTACTATGCGCAGTCAAGCTTTTAGGAGCTGGTTGCTACAAGCGCGTGCAGCTCCCACTGGCCAGAAAGCCAGTGTCTCCCACTAATAATCGGGTGATGTATTTAGGGTTCCACCGCTGTGCCCTGGCCACCATCGGTGTGTATTTGTGATACAGTGCGGTAATGGAAAGGGACATGAATGGCGACTGGGTGGCAAGGGGGGCGAGCCCAGGGAGAGGCCCATCACCCGTTTACGTGCAGTAACCTTTACCACGCTTCTTTAAAGCCAATGGATTTCAGGCACATCTGCATTCCCATCTCTGGCATGGTTAGAGCTTGCCAGTCCACACCCGGCTCCTTGGCGGCAGTATATGGCCTTTTGAGTCTGCACCTATAGCTTTAATGCCTGTAGGTTAGCACCGGGCTTCGCTCAGATATAGGGCGCCCCTCTAGGCTCCTATGAGACTTCACCGTGCTCTGTAAGCCCCCCCCCCCACAATTGGGCCTGTAATGGCTTCAGTTGGCTGCCATGTATCCATCCTCTGCGTGCACCATCCCCCTCTGCCCCCATACTTCCTCCTTTGGGCCCCATCCCACCCCTGCCCCCCCCCTTTTTCCCCTGCGCCTTCACAGTGGGAGGCTTTTCCCTTTTTATAAACGTAAACGAATGGTTGTCATGCTTTCTTTTTTTTGGTCTTGCATCTTGGATTGTAGTGCTTCGTCCCCAGGCGACTCGGCGCTTGACAAACCTCTGTTCCCATGTCCCTGGAGCGCTGCCAAAGAACACAGCAACCCTGCTCCTGGCAACACACGAGATGCTTATCTGGCAAAGCGCTGGGACTTCCATATCGGGGCAGGTATGACAGGTGCTGATGAGCTTCACCGGAGGGGCCTTAAAAGAGCACAGTGGCCCCGCTTCAGCTTATAAAGCACTCTAGTGCAACTTTCTACCAACCTTTGCAATGGATCGCTCACGTTGTGTTCTCCATTTGAGTGCCACACAATGTGTGTCTAAGTTCCCTTGTTTGCCATTTTGGGAGAATCTGGCTTGTAGTGCAGTTCGCTGGCAACTTTTGACATTTATCTTCACCCAACTAGTGGAAAAAAAACAAAGCCGGCTCGCCGGTAAACGCTTGCCCACCAGCCATTTACAGCAAAGGAACACATGGCCAATACTGAGAACAGGAACCGTGTCCTGAAGTTTCAAAGCGGTCTACATTAAACCACTCCTCAAATGAGACGCTGTCCTGGAAGAGTGCTGCGACTTCCATATTGGGGGTCAGGAAACTGACAACGCCACCAAATAGCCGATACCAAGCATCCCTTAACCGGCCAAACTACTGGGAACTTGCATATGATCCTGACACCTGTGGAAACCAAACACCTACTGGACCAGCGACGGTCTGCTTCAGACCTACGAGAGGAACGGAGTCGGCTTTACAGTGAACAAGGATTCAAGCAACGATGAGCAGCACCTCACTACAGCGGATGCAATCCGTCCTGCCAAAGAACCTAAACTACACAAGGCTCGTCCCCCTCACCAAGATTTGTCAGCATTTACATGACCCCACTTATGAAACTCATCAAAGCCCACGGGCCTGCATTGCTACAACTGTGCAGATGATCAGCAAATCATTACAAAATCAATACCAGCGAGGGCATGGGGCCAAACCCTTGTCGACTCTCATGAATCAACGCATGGATGAGCAACAACCGCCTTCAACTCAACCCGGACAAAACTGAAATCGTGATCACGCCCAACAACCATCTATACAACTGCACATATGGCCTACGGAAATGGGAACCGGACCAGAAGGATCCAAAGTAGTTACAAAAAAATCTCAGAACTTTGATAGACAATAACCAAACACTGGAAACGCAGTAGTAAAAGAAATGCGTCTGTCACCTAATGCAATAAAGCGGGTATTACCCTTTCTCAACTTCCCACACAGAACACCATCTCTGTCCTCCTCTCAAGAAGAGATTGCTCCCAACAGCATTAACCTCGGAATGGCGGACTGGCTCGCCAAAAAAGCTCTAATGCATCCAGAACGCAGCAGCAAGACTCCTCCCAAGACAACACATCACACCAGCACAAAGTTCCCAAAACTGGCTACAAGTAAAAAGAAAATGGCCTCTTTCAAGACACGTTGCATTGCTAACAAAGCAAACTGCATCCAAGGAGCACAATCTTCTAGAGTCCAAAAAGAACACTGAAGTCTAGCAATGACATGCGTCTTCAGCCCCATCAATGTTTGAAATTAAATATGGTGGAGCAGCCTTTTCAAACATCTCAATGCAACTCGAACACAATATCTATCCTATCTATCCTATCTATCCTATCTATCCTATCTATCTATCTCCTGCTGGTATGCTGGACCCAAGCAACTAGTATGGATTACTTATGACTCGCCAGGGTAACTGGTGCCATGCAAGCATGAATACCGTGTACTAAGGAGCTTTAGAACCGATTTAGAAGAAACAACGGAAGGATTGACTCATGTGAAATGGACACAACGTTACGGTAGAAGTTAGAGTCGTCACTGGCGGTTTTCTGGCTCCTGCTAACTGGCTGATGCCGGATCGACAGCTGCCTCTCTTCGCTCCCGCTCATCAAATCCATTTTTTTGATGCCTGCAAGACATGGATCGGTTGGATAACTGGGAGGATCGTTTGCCTATTTTGTGGTGTGCGGGTTGGTGTCCTGCAGCAGAATGTTTGTGTATTTAGAAGGAAAGCTTGCAGTGAAAGGTAATTCTTCGATTGTTCTCTGGCCGTGCAGGTGCAGAGCTTGCCGCCCTCCCCCACCCCCACACCATGTGGTCGTTCAATAGAAAGGGGTTCTCCGGGTGGCCATTGGCCATGATTGGGTGGGGGGGGTGTTGCTAGGTCTGGGAAAGATCGGGGTTAAGCTAATGTCCAGACTCTGGGGTAGCTATCCTTTTGGTTGTAGCTCTGAGCTTCTATCTGGGGCTACAACCAAAACAGCCGGAGCTATAGTCCCTTCAGCCCCCAACATAACAAGCTCTTCTTCGTCCAACTCAACTGTGTTCTATGCAGTTGAAGGCATTGGGGCTGGGGCTCACCTAGGTTAACACTATTCACACCGTGAGCTGCAGAGCAGAGGCGTAGACTGGGAGCGGGCAAGGCCCACCCAGAATCTGTAAATGCCCTCTCTGCAGCGCTGTGGGCATTTACAGATGTTAATGTCACTGTGGTGGGCCAGACTACATTAGATTCAGGCCTCACTTGTTAGACAATCCTGGCCACTCCTCTGCTCCAGTGTGTTCTTGGAAGATGTGTCTAGCGCCGGGGCTGCGTACGTTGCACCCAGGGCGGACTTAAGGGCAGCAGCGCCCTCTGGGCGAAATGGTGCTTGCCCACCGCGCGCCCATGGTTAACTGGGCAACAGGGGGCGGGGCGAAAGGGGGTGAGGCCAGGATGGGCAACTTTTTTTATTTTATTTTTTGTTATTTTTTTTAAACCTCGCTCAAGCGAGGAGGTTAAATAGGCCGCGTTGGCACCCTATTGTCATTGAGTGAGGCCGCCGCTGTGGGTGCATTCAATGACAATGAGGCACCTGCCATGCCTACTGCCACTACGCCAGCTCGGGGGAACCCTTGAAAGACTCCCCCGAGCTGGCGTGTTGGGGGGGGGGCTAATGGCACCTTTTCTTATGAAAAGTGCCCGCAGCGGAGGGGCGCATTTAAATGCACACACCGCTGCGGGCACATTTTACAGTAAGAGGCCGCCTGCCATGCATTCTCCCACAACTCCAGCTCGGGAGAGCCCTTGAAAGACTCCCCCGAGCTGGCATGTCGGGGCTAATGGTGCCCTGGGGGGTGTGGCGCCCCAGGCGGTCGCCCAGCCAGCTCGCCCCCCCCCCCCCCCCCAAAGGCCGGCTCTGGTTACACCATCCTGTTAAATGAAGGGCCAAGACCGCCGCAGCCAGTGCGGTGTAGAAAACAAGTTGATGGTGATAATATTGCTCTGTGCTGAAAGAATTGCAACTTTTAAGAACCTCTGCTATAGTATTTACTTTCCACCTTCTTTTGTCTACTGTATGGTGAACCCCCCCCTCTCCCCCTCCCCCCCCCCCACTAGGGACAGAATGTGCAGACGGGGGTGTGTCACGATTGTTCACCGTGTTCGCCAATGCCCCGCGCAGCCCTTTGCTGTGCACCCTTCTCTGAAAGGCCTGGCGGTGGTAGTTGGCACAGGCCTGAGCATGAGATCTGGGACTACCTACTGGGTGGCACGAGGATGGTGGCTTGGCGCGCCAGTGTGGGCGCACAGCACATCTGCACTGTGAGATCTATCCCCACGGCAGAGGACGCCCGAAGAGCACCCTGGTGGGAAGCCAGCGTGTGGAGTGTACCCGGCTTCACCGCCAGCCTTTAAGGGCCGCTTAGAGGGCCAAAGTGCTGACCAACAAAACTGGGAAAACTAGATTGCGCTAATCTGCACCACCTATAAATGCATATCCAACCGCGCTCTGCCTCTAGATACAAAAGCCTTGAGCCATGGATGGGGGTGGAATCAGCCTTCGCTTAGGTGAGCCATGGATGGGTGCAGAGGCGTAGACAGGGTGTAGGGCCTGAGCGGGCAGGGCCCACGGTCCACCCAAAATCTGTACATACCCACTCAGCAGCGCTGTGTGGGTATTTACAGATGTTAATGTCACTGCTGTGGGCCCAACTACATTACCTTCAGGCCCCACTTGTTAGACAATCCTGGCTACGCCTCTGGATGGGTGTGGGACCGGCCTGCGCTTAGGAGAGCCATGGATGGGGGTGGAACCGGCCTTTGCTTAGGTGAGCCATGGATGGGGGGGGTGGGGGAACAGGCCTTCGCTTAGGTGAGCCATGGATGTGGGTGGAACCGGCCTGCGCTTAGGTGAGCCATGGATGTGTGTGGGACCGGCCTGCGCTTAGGTGAGCCATGGATGTGGGTGTGACCGGCCTGCGCTTAGGTGAGCCATGGTCAGGATCATCTATATATGCAGGAGGGAGGGTTCAGGACCTCCGCAGATGCTATTCAGTGTCAGACGGGCCCCAACACTTTGGATTGGCTATAAACAAAATATTCCTGGGTAGTTTGAGAGGATTGGTCCTGAGATGGCCCAAACAGGATCAAATGCAAACCAGCTATTGTAACAGGGCTGGGTTTGAACCCCTTCCACCTCCCCAAATTATTATTTCTGTGAAACCGAGGGCGTTGCATCTTAATCATTCAACATGCTCAGGAGCCAGGACTGTCTTGCACACTCTGAGCACTTTTGAGTGCCTTGTATTTGCTATGGTGTGGTGGCCCCTCTGCAGACATGTGTGTACAATGTAAAGGTCGCAGGTGACACCGGCCTGTTCTATTTGAACTGCTGAGAAATGGCAACATTCTGACACCAGACGCCCCATAAGACCCCCGTGTCCATTAAGTTGGGAAAATAAGTTGGTGTGTATACACCCGTCAAGTAGGTTGTCGGGGAATTCCAGTATTTTTTGTTTGTTTTTAAATATCAAAAAAGTAACATAATAACCACAAAGGGCATAATTCAACAGTCAATGCTGTACATGTATTTAATGTGGCAAGCGTATAGCAGTGTCATGAGTATGGTATGGTGCCATCAGATGTGCCCGCCTTCGAAATCCATGTGCCAGGGGCCGCACCAGTAGGGCAGGGGGGTGTTGGTCCATCTTTCCCACCCCTAAGAGATGGGCATCGGCATGCTACTGCCTTACCTAGGAATGCGAAAACATTGCAAATTATTTTAAGTTATGTAGACCAATAGAAACCAACAAGCGGCACGCGCAACCTCCATTCACGTGGCAGGGAAGGGAGAAAAAGAGCACAGCGTTCCAAGTGTGTCTCCACGCCCTCCTTCACTTGGGATCCGTGGGTTTAATCTGTCAGTGCGCAGCCTATCAGTCCTTTTTCAGTTTTTATCACATAGTAAACACAAGGTGTTGGATACTTGCCGTGACCTTTTGAAGTGGTTCTCGTTCTCCCTCCAACCACATGCGCTTGGATCCAGCGTCTACCGCAGCCCATGATATGATGGGTTATTTATAGCACTTAATACCCAGAGGCTTCTAAACCCGGACCCGAGGATAGAGCCTGTGTTGCTCCGCGTCATCTTGCTTCCAAGGCGAGCACATTGCCCCTGAGCTATCCTCCCGAGACAACAATAATGGCCTGGTCTTCTCCACCTTGATTATCTCATCATCACTGACGGTCTGGCTGTCTTCTGACCCGTCCACTCGCCGCCATCTGCTTCAACTGTTTCCCCTCGTCCCCAACACTACGCACCAGCGGGAGTCCAAGCCCACCAGTCGTCTACCATCAGTAAT
The DNA here is from genome assembly GCF_040938575.1 of Ambystoma mexicanum. NCBI lineage: Eukaryota > Metazoa > Chordata > Amphibia > Caudata > Ambystomatidae > Ambystoma > Ambystoma mexicanum. Next base: position 95,522,735 of record NC_090940.1, read on the forward strand.
TCGCTCCCAAGGGATGCCGGGCCAAAGCCAATGCTCGTGGTGCTGGAAAAAGCATTGCTTGACCCGAAATATGCTTCCAATGAAACCTTCCTCAAACACAGAATGGTTCCATGTCCTATTGGCGGAAGAACCGTGTTCCAAAACTACTGCACCAAGGGATATCACCCCCCCCCTAAGCCCCCATCTGCTTTTACACAGTTCAGCTTTCATGATTCCCTTCGGTAGCCTTGACCTCTCCTTCCACTTCCTGAAGGTCTGATGACCAAAAAACGTGTCCCCAAAAGTTTCTGAAGTAGGATTGAGCCGGGGATGAGTGAAATCCGACTTGGTTTTTGGAATGACCTTCAAATGTGCGCTTGATCGCCCCTGAAATTCCTCATGTAAATGTTTTCTTGCCATTTATCAGTGCTTTTAAGGAATACATCAATTTAGGAAGCATAATAATACCCTCCTTTTTACTTCTCCCTCGAACTGAAGAATTGGACTTTTCCCACCAAAGCGGATACAAACACGTGAGGCAATCCAATCGAATCCTCCCGTTGGTGGAGGGCCCCTTGAAAAGCTGCCTATGTTTCTTTTTGTTTGATCAACAAACTCATCCTTGCAAATAGTCCGGGATCACACTCAATTGGCCAATGGCAGGAAGCATCGTTGCTAAATGTAAATGAAAGTAACTCCTTTTAAAATGCTGTCTTTCTTACTACTCTTCCGAAGTACCAGTGTTAAAAATTAAATGAAGTCTAAGTCCATGTAAAAAGTTGTAAATGCAAAAGAAACCATTATCCTTGCGTTGAATTAGGTTATCATTTTTTTTCGGGGGGAGAACAGCAGTCTTCTGTCCTACTACTTTGAAGAATTTTTTTTTTCTGCTGCAAGCACATCATAAACGCCAAAAAGTGACTATTCGCAAAGAAGTCTGCTGTGCTGTTGGCAATGCATGTTTCGGCCTTGTTGCATTATTTGCAGTCTTCTTCAGGATCTGTTTGAGCTCTGCACACGTTGTCTCAGTGCATTGTATTTGACCAGATGGTCCTTTTTGAACTTGCTTGTTCCTATTGAAAGCCTGTGATACTGCAAACCATTTCAGGAGCAGTGTTTCAGTTTGAGCCGCATCTGGTGCTGTGACGGTCGTTGATAATTTACTCCAACTAGTTCAAACTTAACTCTTTCCCTGCTAAATTTAGAGGGCAAAAAGAAGAGCTTTGCTTAATGCAAAACTTAAATCTGTTTGGTACTAATTGCATTGTGTGTGTTGTTGGGTGGATAAAAGGTACGAGTCATTTTTTTCTTACACCCAGCTGCACCGCTGCTTCGCCAGTAATGGGAAGAGGTATATCGAAAGAAATGTTATCACTGCTTTAGCTCTCCAGGGTTTGAAATTGAAGGGCGCTGGGAGATATTTAGCTCCTGCTTGTAGCTTAGAAGCGCCTGGTTAGGTTGACAGCTTCCAGGAGCTACTTTTGGCTGCCCAGGCCAACTGATGCCAAACACGCGTGTGAATTTAACTCTAAGCATTTGGGAAAATGTAAAATAGACAATAGGACTCATCTGTATGATATTTAAAGCACAAAGGGCCATAAATGATGGACACAATGATGTTTCCATCTTGTTTGTAGTTTGATTTGCAGGAACTCATTTGTACTAGCTCCTGGTTGCCCAGTGGTAGCTCCTGGTTACCGGTTAATGCTGGATACCCAGGAGCTGCTTTTAGTGTCTGCATTTCTAGCACTCTTACCCATTTCTGAAATTCACTGTAGCGGAAAAGAATCGCATTTTACATGTTTTGTATAACTAAAGCAACTCCAATCGGAGACACCGGCCTGAATTTCAGTTCTATCTTAGTTTTTTGTGTCTTAAAAATATGCCATTGTAAGCACTTTTTGTAACGCAGTGCAGGACTGCCTCTGCCTCCCGGGCCTCTTTTATATGGTTACCTATTTTATTTCCACATTTTCTCATAGGAAAAAGGTTGGGCTTGCTCCACATGTGTAATATAGGGCCACTTTGAAAATTATTTCCAGGGCCTCTTTGATTCCCAGTCTCCAGCCCTGTGTGTAGGATTGTGCCATGTCTTTACGCCAGCGCACTAGATAGACATGTAAATCATTCAAAAATTGACTTCAATGTTTTCCATCCAAAACTCTGCCAGGCTCTGAGCAAAAGCGGGCGAATGGGCCCGTCCCTCCCATTGATTGACCGGCCAGCGGCGCGTATGGAAATTCAATGAAGTGCCCGTGTGCAGCGAGGCGAGGCCTAATTAGCCAGCAGGGCCCGAGAAGGTCAGATGTGGATGGATGGGAGCAGCGCGAGGGCGGTGACGCCGTCGCGGCCATTTTAAGCCTGTGATTAGTGGGCTGTGCTGGCAGCCCTCTGATTGGCTGCTTCTGCCCAGGGTTACGGAAGAACGGTTTGTTGTTGCTGTTTGAAGGGCGCGCGAGAGATTGGGCCGCCTGGCCTGGGAAACGCGCGGTGAATGGACTAGCCGGTGGTGCAAACGCGCGCGCATAGTAAATGCACGGCCTGTGCAGTGCCTCTATTAGAGAGTCTGGCAGAGTGAAAGTGGGAGCCGTCCATGGAGGCCAGTGGGTGAGGGATGGAGTGGGGTATGATCAAGTGGGAACAGAGGTTAGGGGTGATGGGTAGCAAAAGAGAACTCCCCCATTCGACGCAAGACCTCTACAGCTCTTCGGCCTTCTCCCACAACAGTCTTCTCTCTTTAGGCGCACTCGTGCCTCCGGTGAATTTTGCGCCTTATAAGAACCCAATTGATGGGCACAGTATTATCTGTTAACCCATGTGTCAAATGTTCTTAATCTTGAGGTGCTGCGTTTGCCCTTCCAGCGGAACTGATAAACTGGTCTGATATCTGCCCCCCCCCTCCCCTGCCACGACCATGCAGTCACCCACGCTTCAGGCCTTGCCCACTACTGGCATTGGGCAGGATTTTCCTGGGTCTGGTTAAAAAAAAAAAAGTCTCCCATTATATCCGATCTTGGAAAAAAATCTAAAGCCCTTGTCCCAGCTGTATGTGAACACTGAGCCCGCAATGTTCCTGAAGCACCAGGGCATCATGTGCCAGAGCTGGGCATCCAGAAGGGTACTAGTCACCAGTGGAGGGAAGGGCGGGAGGGAGGGGGAGGAAGGGCAGGAGGGAGGGAGGGAGGGAGGGGAGAGCGGTTAATCTGTGTTTTTGCTGGGGGTCTCATAGTCGTAACATGGACTGGCATCCAACACCGTCAGCTGTTGGTAGGGTCACTCCAGGGCCCCCACTTTGCACATTTATTAACGCACATTTTTCTGTTACACATCGCGCTTGTGCCTTCGTGAATTTGGTGTTTCTAATCCACCTGTCTGAAACATAAACCAGTTCGGGCTGTCTTGCCCCTTTTGGTGGTGGGACCAAGCCTGATTTTCATATGGTCTTTCCCCTTCTGTAATGGCTTGGCAGGCAAAGAACAATGGTCTGGAGGGTTGCTCAGAGCAATGCCAGAGGAGAAGATTTATTCTAAACCTTCCAACCATCACCTCTTTTGGTTTGCTTGTATCCCAAACCAGGACAGAAATCTGAAAATACTAAACTCTAGAGATTTGCCAGGGTTTGTGGGGCAGTTGGAACTAATGATGGCCCATGCCTACCTCACCTTGTACCCACACCTTGTGAGGTACACGAAGGTGCAGTCAAGTGCTTCACTCTCTGCATTTCTTGTTAACCTTTACTTCTTTACTTTGATAATGAAAGTCAATTTTGCTGGAATGTAGCAAGTCCATTGCCCTACAGTAATGAGGGGGGTGGGGGGGGCATAAAAATGGAGAAATGTGACTGACAGAATACCATCTGTGAGGATGGAACACACCAAGCCTTTTTGATGTTTATTCCATAAAATGAAGCTAGACCTTTTTCTAGGATGGGAGGTCTGTAAATCAGACCCCCATTGATAAACCTTTGCGTTGAAGCCTAGTGCATTCATGTGCCTTTGCTGTACATGTCTCCTGACATCTACAGCCACTGCTCTGCAGTGGCAGCAGGGTAGGTTCAAAGGTCACATATGCATTGCTGACACCTGCTGGAATACCAAGTTCCAACAGGCAAAGGTGGCCTCTGATTCATAACAGAATTGTGTATCCATGCCTGGTTATGGCATAGTGTTTACTAGGGTCACACAATTACAGCCATGGCAATTTGCTATCATACTAGTGTCTGTGTGGTGAGCAGTGCTCTGCTCTGACCGCACTGATGTCCATTAGCTGTCTGGCCTGGCTGTCTCCACAATAGCCAGGAAGCTGTCTATTGATCCTCCTGCAGGAAGGGCCCCATCTCACAGGAACCCTCCTCAGAAGGTCTCCTGTGAGTCAGTGTCTCATGCAACACTGACCTGACATAAAGATACCGTCACACTAGGGAGCCTGACCTCTGGAGTCCTTTCGGAAGTTGTCAGACTCGGGAAGGGGTGGGGGGGGGTGTAGCGTTACATTAGCCAGGGGGGAGGGGAGAGGTAGGCTGAGAAGGGTTCTACCAACTTGGTTTATTCATGTGCTCTCAAACTTCCTGTCAAACCAATTCCTGCAGACAGAGCACTCTGGGTATGTCAGAAAAAAAGGACACTTGTTAAAACATCCTGGAGTGAGCCCCTTGTGGGAAGCTTTCTTTGCACCAATCTTCTGTTACATTTTGCCTTTATAAGGAGGGGGGGGGGGGGGTAACTCGGTACTTGGTTGATTGAGCCCCCCAGCATCCAGAACCCTGTTTAATAACCTTGAGACACCCTTGAGCTGGTTCAACTCCACACTATGCATCTTTCAATGTTCTAGAACCAGCAGTTCTGCTTTTGGCACTCTACCCAACTTGAAACGGCTTACAGCCTTTCGAGCCATGCCGACCCATTGAAGCAGACGGGCTTGTGTCAACCCAGTCATCGGCCGAAGTCGGTGGAAGTAACTAGACTCGACCTGCTGGGTGCCATCAACTTAACGGTATCCAGTGCCGACTGAACCCACAGAAGTATTGTTTTGCCACTGATTCAGCCACTTCCTTGAACCGTTGGAAGCAAGTCTCCACCATCTCGAAGGACTACTCTTTAAATAAAAGCCTGTACATCGAACCAGCGCTACACTGACTTGCAGACGGGACCTCAGAACTCTACCGTCTCAGCGCTGGTTTGATCACAGCAAAAGCACTTGGAAGCCCGGCTTGATATTGTCGAGCATCCAAGGCAATAACAAAAGGTATTTTGACAATGCCCCGTCTCCCTGGTCCATTTTGGAGGCCCATAGTGACTTTTAACACTCCACCCCCTCGTTGACTTTTTGAGAACATATCCTAGAAGGCTGCCATTGCTGCTGAAATCCTGTTGCTTGAACTCTTAGCAAAAGTTTGCATTCTTTGTTTCTTTTACAAGGGGTGGCTATTTAGTGCTTTTGATTAGCTGATTGTATTGTCTTATTGAACTCGCTATTTTAAATAACATTGATTGATTGGACATTTTTATTTGGGAACAAGTGCTGTTTGGGTTGCTACATTTATCAGCTGAAGAAATAGCCTGCCTTCCGCTTGCACTACCAAAAGGCGAAGGAGGTCTACCCGTGGGGTTGTGCCTGATTCACCTTTGACGTGGATCACTGCTGGTTTAGTAGTAGTGTGGGGCTGAGTAGGCACTTTAGCCACTTGGTCATCCCTGTACTCCTGGAGTGCAGTATTCATTTTGTTGCAATTATGCCAATACATTTTGCAGATCGTGTAAACGCACGGCACGATTACTCTGTGCACAGACCCGTATCAGATCTAGGGGTGCAAGCCTGTCTGGTCCAACCCCCCTCCCTCCCCCCCAAGCCCTCGCAGGAATTTTGGGCTTTGGGGTTCTCCAAGACTTGGGGCTTGAATAAACCTGGTCTGTAGGTCCCAGCTCAGCCTGGAAGGTTCAAATCTGCAGCTCTGTGGAGTGAGATTTTTTTTTCCAGCTATGGTGTATCACTTTGAGACTTTTTTTTTGTTTTTTTTTTTAAGAATTGGGTAGTTATTCATTGTTGAAATTGAGGTTGTACCAGAGGGTTGGAAAATTAAGGAGGGCTGTACTAGGACTTCAGGGTATGGCTTGGGCAGCCCAGGCAATACTTCGGGTGGGTCGCATAAAAGGGGAGTAAATGGCTTGATCCGAGATTTTTGAAGGGGAAGATGTATGTTGAAATGTGTATTCATCAAACGCTCTAGTTTTTCTTTTGTGAAGGATTGGTATTTTAAGTGGGGGAAGGGGAGAGCGCAGAGGACATTAGCAAGTGGGTAGGGTCTGTTCAGAATGCCATGTCCAGTTTAGCATGGTGTGTGATGGCCAGCCATGTTGAAGCACCCTTTTGCACATACTGTGTTTTTGATTGCGCCATTTTGCCAAAATCTGCCTGGCATGTAACTGGTTCAGTAGATGCTGGGCTTTAAGTGGGCTGGGACTAGCCAGGACTGTGCCCTGGCAGTCTCCCAAAACCTCAATCGAACCAGGGCTTACACTACCCCAAACAGCCCCGACAACCTTTTTTAAATGTATTTTTTATTTTCTTTCCATGCGCAAGATTTGAACCCTGGGCACTGTTGTTGACTAGCCAGTGTCACGTTGCACTGTGCTATTGGATAGGTGTTTGTTTAATTCGTAGACATCTTGACGTATAAAAATCCTGTAACTGGCTTTGTGTCAAGGATCCTACTGTATAAAACTAAATTGTGCACCTATGTAACGGTACAGTGCGCTGCTGGGTGGGGGGGGGGGGGTGGTGTGAGGGGGGTTTGTGACTAAGTTGCACAGGTGTGCTGGTGAGGTAAGCATGCCAGCCGCTCCTCTCCCTGTTGTTGTTTCCATGGCTGCCGGATCAGCCGCTGCGTCACGTGGCCAGGAATGCACATTCCTTCAGAAATCTGCCAGATTGAAACCAAGGACGTGAGGTGGGCGCTCCCTGACGTGCTGTCTCCAGTTGCCAAGCCTTTCCGGTCTGCTGTCTGGGGGGAATTCCACTTTGACAGGGATCCCATGGTGGGAGCGGCTGCTTGGCTCACCGGAAGTGCCCGTCCCTGGCGTCCTATTGTACGCAGAAGAGGCCCTTGGGCACGACGAATCTTGTGTGAGCATCATTGGCGCGCCCAGGAAATTTGGTGTGGTGTGCCAAATTGAAGACTCCCGCCCCAGATAATCCCTATACACCTAAAATAACGGGGGAAGTCAAAAGAAAATGCTCGTAAGCATAGGCTCATACATGAAATCTGCAGCAGGAAGGGAACTCCGTGTACGCTCCTGTTCGATTCCCAGTTTTGGCGGCTCTCATGCCTGCATTCTGATCAAGTCTTTAAAATCTTTTTACTTTTTTGTATTTTTTTTGGCGCCCCTACCATTTTCATGCCTTTTCTAATTTACCAAATTGAGGTGTCTAACAGTGGTTTTAGGTTCTAAAATAGGATGTAGTCCCCAACGTGTGTGGATACCCAAGGACACCTCAGCACAGTATTGTTGCCCCTGCAGACTAGTGAAGCCAGCATGTTTTATTAAGCGCGCTATAAAATAACAATTCTAATTGTTCTTAAAAGAACATGTGTCCAATGGGCAGGGACTGGTACTCTGTATCAATGTTTTTGCCCAAATAAATGGCTATGGGCAAGTGAAAGTATTGTTAAATGTCGCAAACCTCGCCTCCTGGAACTAAAGTGACCACGTGGGGCCCGTGCACATGGGAAAGGGCATGTGTTCATAGGCGTGTCCAGGGAGTGGCTTGGTCTGGCACTTGCCATCGCTGGCATCTGATTGGTCAACCCATTATCCTAAACTATGATCATGATCTCACTGCGCTCGTACTTCATGCCACCCCTGCATAATTCAGTGCCCCACTTGGGCCACCCCAGTGAAGAGTCTTGACACACCACTGCTGGTGGTGTTGGGTTAACCAAGCAGCTCAGGAGACATGTGGAGGGTCACGTTTGCCTCAAAGTGTTGGAATATTTTGGACATTGATGTTTCTTCAAAAATGGCAGTGTCCGGTCTGTGTGCAGAGCGAAACCTGCGGATTAAACCTTGGGCTGAATAGAGCATTGGGCCCAGCGACCCCCCCAGTACAGGACAGGTCTAAACTGAAGACCTTTGGGTGATGTCAGGAAAGTGAGCCGGTGCCCTACCTGAAGTGGAGGAAAAACGTGGCGACGACCAAGCCTTCGCAAAATGCCAGGTGGCGGTGTACCCCAAAACGCAAACCTAAATATCTATGGGGTGACAGGACTGGATCTACTGAGGCGGCGCCCCAGCTTGTTACACATTCCTCCATTCGTATAGTAACCAGACGTGATTACACGTGATTTACACCGTTCTCATAAAACTGCAGCGGGAGCTGTAGAATGCACACAGTGCAGACAAGCAAGTGAACTTGCCCTTGTGGTGCTGTAAAAACATGCACGCCAATGCTCCACTTTTGGTGCATGCTGCCCTCATGCGACGTGCAGTGGCAGAGCGGGGTGGGGGTGGTCGGCCGCACCCCCTGGCACCAAAAGCTGCCTCCACTACTGGCCACGTGTGAACAGCCACAAACATGTGACGTTCAATTGAAGGGCAAAGAAAGGGCCGCCCCTGCAACCCCTGCGTTGGTTGGATGGTTTGTCGGATTACTTAATCTCTGGAGAGGGCTATTATGCTTCCCCTTCACGTCCCTCCTCATTGGCCCAGTATTTACTCCTGAGATAGCAACCCCCATGACGCAACTGATGATTAGTCCCGCCCCTTCCCCCATGGAGGTATAATTCTAGTATCCCATAATCCCTCAGTTTAAAAATGGCATGTCTTCTATGCTGGGGCCTAGGTGGGCAGCATGTTGGTCTGCCTGTTTCAACTTCTTACTGCTAGGCTTCCATGGTTCCCCAAGCCTTCCAGCTGGCATGTCACTGCAGGGCAAGGTGATTATGGAGGAAGTGGATGTCGCCCCCCTCCCCACCCCAGAACTCCAGCGAGAGGGGTGAGTAGGCTCAGTGGGGCGAAAATGTGACCACTGCAAGCCCAGAGAAACGGGCTTGTGGGTCCATGGCCTGCACTCCTGAGGGATCGTAGCCCTGTGCTCCAGCTGAAGGTAGGTGCAGGATGGAGATGGAGTTTAGGATAAAATGGCCAACTTGCTGAAATCATTTTGCGGGACACTTGCCAGGGGTCTGGCCACTTCATTGGTGAAAGTTCAAGTGGTTCCCCTGCAAGAAATGTGCAGGGCAGCAACGTTTGGAATAGGTTGAACGTGAAAAGTAAAGTTCTTTTGGAGGAGTGCTTTGCACTCTGGGCTACAGAGGGCAGAATTCCCAGACAATAAAGTGGTGGGTGTGGTGTAGAGCATCAGACTTAGTCTAACTGGGCCTACAACTGTGATGACTCCCATCTCCCGGAGATGCTTCTAGTACCAGTCTGCAGGATTCTGGATTAATACATAATCCTCAAATAGTCTCTCGTGATTTCTTGGGGCAGTCTCTGTAACTCTTCAAGAGGATTGTTGCCTTTCTCCTCCTCCATGGGAATCCCTTTTGGGGATCGTTTAGAAGAGCTCTTCTCTGGTTTGCTGGTTTCAGCGTCTCCTTGGAAAATATTATTCCTTTCGATAGGCTTTCTCGCCTGGCATTTTATAGTTCTGCTTGTTCTGCTCTGCTTGCTTTGGTATTTGATTGAGTTGAGTAGTTCCTTTGAACTCTCTCTTTTCTACTATGTGATTCTTGCACATAATGTTTTTTCCCCTTTTTTCAGGGTATTGTTAACCCCTGTTCTGTTCTTTTCAATATTCAGTGCTTGAGTACTCCTCTCTCTTGTACCACAACATTTAAGTTAAATCAGTTCCCTATTTAATTTTGCCCCATGAACTCGACCGAGACGAGGTGCTTGCACGGTATGATTCTCTCAGTCCTGACGTTATTCCCTTCTCCCCATTACTTTTGTGTGTGAACGAGAACATCTCACAGAGCCTGGTACCTCGGGGTTCTCCTTTTGGGATTCGCTCGGCTGTCAGCTGCTCTCCTTAAGATTTCTTGTACTCCTCGCGATGTCTGTGTTCAGATTTACTAGCCAGACACCCTGCTGTGATGTACCTGTGATGGTGTGTGAAAGGGCTGTCCACCACGGATCCTTCGTGGTCTCACCACCAGACTCGCTGTAGCTTTGGCATCCAGCTCTTCAGTATCAGGCGAGTTTGAAACTCACGTGTTTCCTGGTTTATGCCGCCTTCTCCAGGTGTAGCGCTGCTCGGGGCCTTCCCTTGCCTGTGTATGCGCTTTTCTCTCTTCAGTCCTCGTCGACTACATGTTTAACGTACACGTCCCAGTGGATTCGATGTTTGGATTTAAAGGGACATGTTTTTTTTTTTTGTCTATGTGAAAATGACATCTATCAAGGTTTAGTCTCCCCAGTCTTGGTGTTGAACAGTCCCCCGTATTTTAGAGCATTTCATGTAGGCCACGGTGTGCTCAGCTTTAGGGAGTTCCTCACCAGAACGGGAGTCCACGTCCCCAAAGGGTGGAGTCTGTCCTAGTGATGTCCCACTTGCCTCGACCCCTAGGGAGGGTGATGCAGAGTGGGCTTCCCCTCCATAGCCTCACAGGGCGAGGGGGAAGGGGGGCGTCTCCTCCTTGGGGGAGAAGGGATGAATTCCCTAGATTCGTCACACTCATCAGTAAATACTAAGACGAGGAACAGTAATGAAAATTATGGTTAAGAAATCCAATTATTAGTTGGAACACCTTGTTGGTAAAATATAAGGTAACAAGTAGCAGCATCTGTTATCGGAGAGAAAAGGCGAGTGCTAATGCCACGATAAGTAAATGATGGGTAATATAGGAACAGCTGGTGAGAATGTGTTGTCTGTTGGGGGAAAATCCCGCCTCTTTTTGCACAAATGAATTGTGCAGTGTTCACGATGTCATGAGCGACGTGTCCTTGGTAGTGCAAACAGAGCACACAACAGACGCCTGTGAAGAAAGACTTGCGTTGCATCACACAGGTGTCGTTTAGCCCTCACATATCGACTTGTTCACAGTGCTTTCAAGCATCTAAAAGTCAATATTGCAGTGCTATAGAAAAAGCAAGAAGTACACATCTTGCACACTGTCCACAACCAGGGACAGTTTCCGTGTGCTGAATCCCTTTCCCGGGCACCAGTGGTACAGGGATGAATATCGGTTTCTAAACCATCAATCAGCCCCACACCTCTAGTACACCAGAAGGGATGCGAACAGATTGGAAAACAAGTAAATTATGAGACCCCCCACCCCCTTGTCCAATTTTGGTAACGTGGACGGAACAGCATGCTTTTATCCGCAAAGTTGGTTAGTTGCAACACAGGAATCTATGCCTTCCATTTTGAACTTTGCAACAAGCACATTACAGGCTGCATTTGTTAGAGCTCTTAGAACCTCTCTGGTACTTTTTCTTAATCCACATTGGCCCCTGGCTGACAAAGGCCTATTCAGGAGACGGCCAGCGAGCAGTGTTGCTGCTTCCTGCTGTCAGGACGTCTTGTTATAATCAACGGCTATTAACCCCATTGTCTCCATTCTGATATATGCACACCAAGGGTGGCTGAAACTTTTTTCTACCTCTAGGCAATGGTGTTGGTGTTGGGGGGGGGGGGGGGGGGTCGTGTTGAAATGGGCCCCAAGAGCCTCTCCAGCCGGCCCTGTACATAACAGCAGATTTTAGAAGGAGGTGTGGGGGGACTTCGTTTTTCTTAGCGGGATGAGTAGTGAATGCAGACAGGTTTTTACCATATTAGCGCCCGGGCCCTTGCAATGTCTTTATATACAGACTATCGACCGAGTCGCTTAGCTAAAGGTGCTCGTCCGGGGACGGGCGGACTGCTGAACAGTGAGCACACGTGTGCGTTAATGTCTTTTTCGTGTTGAAACCGGAAGCCATCTTGGCTGCTTGTCAACAGCATCTTCCCGAGAGGAAGTGCGGCCTGCCGGGAGCATGTAGCCAGCTGCTGCCCTCCTGTATTGAGAGCCCATGAAATGCTGTAGGGAAAATAGCAGTGGTTTACCGTTGCATCTGCTTGTTGTTGCACGGCAGTAGGCGCTATACAAATATCAAATAATATTATTGGTTGCGCTTGATTTGTATTTGACTAGTACAATCTGGATCCATTAGAGACCGTGTGTAACCAGTGCTGGAAATGGAAATTAACTATGGGATCCCCCAGCAGCGGCAGCGAGTAGGGTGAGGGGGATAGTTTTCTCAGCCCTCCTCCAAATAAACATTTGCATTGCAGGAGATTAATACATGAACAAGTGGCAAATAATCCAAGAAAGGACGGGCATTTCCTATAGCATTTCAAGTGTAAACAAAGAGGTGATGGCTGGAAGGTTTAGAATGAATCTTAGCCACTGGCTTTGCTCTGGGCAACCCTCCAGACCATCGTTCTTCGCCTGCCAAGCCATTACAGAAGGGGAAAGACCATATGCAAATCAGGCTTGGCCCCACCCCAAAAGGGGAAGGCCAGCCCAAACTGCTGGGTCACATCCCTTCTGCACAAGACCACATGCAACCCCAAACATGCCCAGACGTGGGTCCCGTGCCTGCTGGACCTAGAGACCCAAGCTACTCCTCACTGATGAGGCCCAACCAGGCTGAAACATGTTTGGGGATGCTGCTCCCTGCCCTCCAGTTGAGCACACCTGTTGCAATGGCCGTGTCTTGACCTTGTATGATGAGCGATACTGTATGAAAGCTGCATGCAGTTTTCTTTGCCCGGTCCATATCGGCCCTAATATTTTATTTATTGCATTTATAGAAGCACTCCAAGCCCACGGGGCATCTAGGCGCTGCTGCAGGGAAGGAAGTCACGATGGGCGCGTTGCGTTTGGTATACAAGCTCTTGCAGTAGGTCAGCCAGGTACGGTTAGGAAAACAGACGAGTTTTTTCCTACACGGGTGGTAGGAGGGCTCCCCGCGCAGGGGTAGAGGCCGGTTGTTCCAGAGGGTGACCGAGCAAACATGCTTTGTTTGGGACAAAATGAAGCTCCGCGCTAACCCTGGACGCATGGGGCATTTTCATAGTTGCCAACTCCTCCCATTTCATGGGCCGCCTTTGTGCAGTGCTAAAGTCTTTTTTTGCTAACAGTACTTAGTTTGCTGGCACTTATTTTCGAGAGTATGTAAGACTACAAGTCCCTGCCTGCAAAGCACTAGTGGCTAACACGCCTCCAATGGATGCCGGTGCCATGGGGCCAATTAACCCTGCATGTTCTGGTGTTTAACTAAATAGGACTCGTGCATGGGAGCCAAAAGGAGCGCAGCTTAAAATAAAGCACCTCTGTGGAGGGGGTGCTTTCTGGGATGGGGACGCATGCAGCAGGGCCACCGTAGCAGACACCAGTGCGTTATCCCTGGCTTTCAGTTCATATCTGTGGCATGCATGTACGTGCTTTTAGTACTGCCATTGTTTATCTTGAAACCCTAACTTGGCAGTATTGTCAACTGGCCACATGTCGCCCGAGTTTTCTCAATCCAGTCCTGGCTTTACGCCTTGCCTACCTGGGCCTGCAATGTTGCTTCCCCCCCCCCCCATTGCAGGTACAATAATTATTCTCATATAGCGCTACAGACCCATAGGTTTCAGAGCGCTGAAATAACTGAAGACATTATTATAGGCCTACCAGTCCCAGCATGCAATAGGCGTTTGCCTGGCAAGGCCAGGACTGGACACATGGTATTCAGGGGACCCGGCTCCCGTACACAACTATGTGTGTTATGCGCCAGCTGTCCAATGAATATTCATGGGCTCCGTGTCCTAGTCACGTGTGTGGAATGGGGGTGTTTCGTTATATCTTTGCTTATACTGAACTCCTCTCCTGGAATGACCCCACATCCGGTTCCATAGAAAAGCAAGCATTGCACTGATTTTATATATGCACAGCCCCCCTCATGCGAACTTTTCCGAGTCCCGCCTTCCCTCGCCCCTACGTCTAAACGCTTCCAGAAGCTTTGGTTATGTGGCTAAACCTTGTAAGTACTAGCCACAACGCTTGACCATTGAAGACGAGATGAGTCCAGGCCCATCGGACCAAACTGTCCTGGAACTGGGCTCTCCGTTCACAAACACTTCACATCCGGTGCATACGCCCACCTTGCTCATTTAGAGTGAACTGTGGCTACACAACACTCAAAGCTTTGGGGTTTTCAGTGAAACCCCAGGATTGCAAAAATGGTGTCCCAGTGGGTGTATGGTTGACAAAAATGTGAATATGGTAAATGTGGTCGACCTAAATTTGAGTGAGGTAAAATATATATAGGGAAGGAGGGTTTGGCTGGGGGGAGGTAGAGGAGGCATTGGGGGGGGGGGGCTTCTGTTCAGATACTTTTGGGTGGCAAACAGGTACAGTGGGCCTCATCAGAACTTTGGCGGTAGCCTCGACGGTAAAACCGGCAGGCTGCCACCAAACTTCCAGGGCCCGCGAATGGGCAATTACTGGGTCATTACAGCCCTGCCGGACATGTAATTACCCTTTCGCGGGCGCCGGAACGGAATGCTCCCCATTCCCATTTGAGAGGTCGGATGCACCGGTATAAACGGTGTATCCGACATGTTGAGCTCACGGGTGCCGCTCTGCCTGTCAGGTCAGACCTGGCAGGCAGAAAGGCACCCGCAAGCACAACTCGTAGTTTGCCGGTCCGCGAACTATGGTACCGGCAAGCTTACCGGTACTGTAGTTCCTGGACCGGCAAACTTGTAATGAGGCCTTTGTGAACTCTGTACAGCTCACCCAAGTCCCTTTTGGGCTCCATGGCTGTCTCCCCTACCCACCCCCAGAGACCTGTGGTGAGACCCCGCTTTCTGTCCCTGTTCTGCCCGCCCCTGGAAGCGCAGCTATGCTGGCTGAGCGTGCCGAATGTGTAACGCGTGTCTAAAGGGGTGCACGTGGGTGGGTAGAGCATGACCGGTGCAGGCGGGGCATAATGCGCGGGGAGGGATGGCCGTTGCGCGCTCTTTAGTTTTGATGCAGTCTCGCACAAGGGCACGGGCAAAGAGACTCCGTCCCGGGACCAAAAAGGGCTGTGGTCATGCTGGTTGACAGCCAATGGCGTTGAAATAGATTTCAGTTTAGCTATGACTGATATCTGGTGGTAAAGCGGAGAATCGTGCTTTAACTTCATAAAGCACAGTCCCGGAATAATGAAAATGCTTGCAAAAAGTAGTGGATCTGTTAGCATTGAAAAAATATAGTGGAACACTGCTCCCGACTGTTCCCACTCGCTTCAACCACTGACTTCAACCAATATTTATAGAAACAGTAACCTTGTCTCAAAATTCAGCCAGTCTTAAATGTTGATGTTAATTTGACAGTGTGAAAGTTAAGACTAGAAAGGCATTTGGTTTGGAGAGATGAAATGGGCGCCATCATTTGGGAACCAGCTAACTTGGAGTCTTTATTCTCTGTCCTCTTTCAGACATTCACGGCCTGGTGCAACTCCCACCTGCGGAAGGCTGGCACGCAAATCGACAACATTGAAGAGGACTTCCGGGACGGCCTGAAACTCATGCTGCTGCTGGAGGTCATTTCAGGTGAGCGAGGTTGAGTCCTCGTGCATCGATTCGCTGCTGCACGGTCCCCTCCCCACCCCGCACACAATGCTGTAGACTTCCAACCTGCATGCATGGACAATTCATGTGCCCAGCCTGCATCTCGCCAGATGTTTTAGACCACAGCTGCCATGCTCTCTCAGTATGGAATATGCTGGCTGGGGCTGATGGGAGTTGTAGTCAATAGCATCTGGAGAGCCAACTTGTAGAAACAGGATGGCCTTATGGCATTTTGGGAGTTGCAGTTTTCATTCACTTGCATTAAGCATATTGGCCTAAAAAAGGTTAGTTATAGTGGTTTGTAACGCAATAAGTATGTTTTTGTATATAGTGTTTTATGCTCGATGCCTCTGGCTCCATGCACTGTAATGTTGGATGTTCTTATTGCAGAGTTTGATTTAGCTTAATTGAGCAGCCTTGAAAGGGTGAAGGGCTCAGCCGGGAAGCCTGTGACAACACGTTGCACACAGATCTCCGTAGCAGGCGCTTAATTTGGTGAGCTATCTTAATCAGCCAGGGCCAGAATCCTGGTGGTCCAATGATGTGAAGCAACGTTTTCGCTGATGGGTCCAGTAGAGTGGATCGGAGTACCCCCAGGGCACAGGTGGAGTGTCCCCGTGCCATTAATGACCTTCATCCAGGCCCAGCGTGAGGAAGCCAAGAGACAAATTAACTTTGCAGTGTAATGTTAGATATATATATATATATCGCTCACTGGCTATGATCTGTAGTGCTACATACACCTGTAGTAAACTAGGTTTGGGGCTTCCCCCCCAAATAGCATGCACTGCAGAATCGCTTCCAGGGACCCCCAATTTAGGCAGAAAAGGAACCCAGAGATTCAAAAGATTTGTCATGCATCTAAGTGGCTCTAGTTGGTACAAAAATTTGGGATTGAAGAACACAAAACTATCCTGGCAATACATACATTGTAAGAGCCACATGTTTGGGGGGTGGGGGGGGGGTAAAAGTATGATTGTAGCTTTATTCTCCCCATCTTGAGGGAAGGTGGCTAATGCCAACATGCAAAGAAATGCGAGCCTAAAAAAGTAGTTTGGGTTATACAACTATACCTTTAAGACATGGATGACGAAAAATGCACGATAGGACCACCTCCTTGTAGTTATTGTTTCATGTAGTAAGTTGTGTACACCTTACCACCCTATATTCGAGCATGCCACAGACCATATTTATTCATAACTGGGTATTGCACTCCTGGGGGCTTGGAGGGTGGGCAATGCATTGAACATGAATTGCACCTTACAAATATCACCCTGATCTTCCACGAGGAGGACTTTCAGGCACTTTGGATGCCTGCCGCATAGTCGGCACTGCATAGAACTAAAGCATACGAGGTTGGGCCAGGCCGCTGCGTGTAATCCTAAAATGGGGACCTTGTTCGCACTGGAAGGAACTAGGGATGCCAATTTCCCACTCCAAGGTCCTCCCGGATGCAGAGTATTAGGCATTCATCTAGCACGTTGATCCTCTGTGAATCGTAGCGCTGCTCCTTGTGCACTGATGAAACGTAGGATGTAGAGATTGTTTGTACAGCTAACCCATTACTCCCCTCGCACACCGCACCTTCGCAACTTGATTGATAGATGGAATTCTTGACCTTAGCTTGCGTCACATCTAGATAGTAATGCGAATGTTAGAACACTTAAATGAAACTGTGAATGATGACAAGTGCAACACCTGAATGGAATCATGAATCACTAGCCTACCTCACAACTAGACAGAATATTAAAAATTAGCAACTGCCACACCCCGATGAAATAGTGAAGGATAGCAAGCATCACACCCAGACATAATTACAAGGACAGAGATGCCAACTAACCAATCCACTAACAATTCTATCCCTCTGCTTACACCTCTCAAACTCTAACCAAACACAACCACAAGACTAAAACACATCAATCCTCACAAACTTCACTAAACTGCAACAACAAAACAAACCACACATAGACTTGCACAACAGCACACGACGACTACTGACCCTAAAACACCCCAAGCCCAGCCAACGGACCCACCGGGTTGAGGCTGCCAACAGCACATCACTGCTCTCTTGCACTTTTCCAGCTCATTCCCACTAACCTACCACCTCCCTCCCTCTTTCAGAACCGCCAGGGGACCACTCCAGTGGTGATAGTGCGTGGTACAAATATCCTTTAACATAACTTAGGGCAATGCACGGGCTCGTTACACATACCCTGCACTCACATATAACACAAACACTACTGCACCACACCATATGAGTGGAGCTCATTTTGGTGACGAAAATTCGAGCTGTAGCTTCCCACATAACTCTCTATCTCCTTAAACACAGTCCTCCCTTTTAGTCCATAGTTTACCTCCGCCGCGCCCATCCACACGCCACTAGACATGGGTGACTAGCAGGGTCTTGGCTGCACTCACAACTTTAATGGCTGAAATGCACACCCGCATAATGGTACCTCCCCTATCGCCCAAAATCTCAACTCGGTCCCACTCCTCCTCCCCCCTCCCCCCGGCGGCGTTCAACCAATAGCACGCTGGGAACCACCATTATGGTGAAAGGCGCTATACAAATGACTGAATGAATTGGCCACTCACTAGTGTTTCTGCAGCCATTTAACACTATTCGGCCACCCCTTTTTAAATTGTGTGCTGATAATAAATGGATGTGTTGAAAAGATGTCCGACACAGCCCTGCGACGCCCAGCTTTTAACTTTGAAAGTCAAAGTGAAAGCCACAGAAGCCGAGCTGTTCCACTCTGCGCTCAGAAGCCCCTCTGGATACCAGCAGAGGTCCAAGTAGGAGGGAACTAAAGGGTACGACGTTCCCTTACTTATCGGGAAATCGGTCATAGTTCCCTTACTTTGTGACCTGGAGACCCGTTCCAGGACGGTAAGAAAGGACACCGGCTGGGGACGTGAACCTATGCTCTATCAATCCTGTGTCAAACAACTTTGCCCCATCTCGCAAGTCCTGTCCAAGCTCGGTTATTTCCGTGAACTGCTGGCGCGTGAAGCCTGTTCCCAGGCAGGCAGGCAGGCAGGTGGCAATCTGGGGATTGCTGTACATGCTGGGCTGCTTGTGTAGGCATGCAATGGGAGGGGCACGTCAGTGGCTCCAGTCATGGGCATGTCCCTTCAGAGGTGCGGCTAGTGGGTGGAGGGAATGGGAGGCTACACAAAGCTGCCCGCGCGGGAGGGGAAGGGGGAGGGGGGGGGGGGCGGGCAGGCAATGGTGTCATTTAAATGTATGTTCTTTCACCCCGTTTTCTTTAGTCTTGCGAGAACTTTGTAAATCGCAGCTTTTTTGGGGAGGAGGGGGAAAGGAAGGACCCAGGTAGAGGTTTTGAATGGAGATGGAGAGGGTTGGGGGGGGGAGGGGGGGTGTAAATGAGTATGCCTGATTGAAGGGAGCAGAAAAAGGGATGGGGCTTAAAAGGGGGCGGGGCACTTCTACCACTGGATACCAGGAACAGGTGAGGCAGCCAGGGTCAGCCCCCGAATACGCCCCCCCCCCCACAAGAAGCGTCCCTAGATGTAGGAAAGCTGTGCATTTATCGGGAATAGGAACGAATGGAATGGTTTGTTAGATAACCCTGAAGTAATGGTACCGCTAGCAATTGCTCCCTGCAGACTTCCATCCCTGGCTGTGTGCATTTCATAGCAAACTATCACTGCACTGGCCAGTGCATGTGGCCACTGATTTATGCCGGAGATCAAGCGCCGCGCATAGCAGGCATTTCTGCAGTCATGGCACTATACTTGTGGCAGTACCCCCTTATGACGAGCTTGGCCAGGTGGCCTGGGCAGGCTGCCCACACAGCGCCGTGATCTAACCCAAGACCCTTCTCTGACTTCTTAGCGCTTGTAGAATCAGCCGAACCGATTTTGCAGCTCCTTCTGCTGGCCCTTATAGCTGGAAGTGGAGGAAAGTCCGTTTCCTCGTACGGTATCGCGTGAAAAAAGTCTAATGGATGCCAGATCGCCAGTAGTGCGCAGGCGCATTCTACAGTGCCTTTGCGCATGATGCATGCCAGCTGCCCTTACGCTACGCGGCGTGCCAGCCCCCTTTACATCTTAAAAGCCGGCACATTCTCCCAACATACAAAAAGGTTGAACATAAGAAGCCATGGTCCCAGAGACTGTCCCCCGGCCCCCTTTCCACCCTCCCTCACATCTGTGCAGCAATGTTCTGGTCCCAGGTGCCCACAGAGACGCAGGGAATGGGATCCCTGATTGCATGATGAATTAAAGGTAAAACTGCATTTTTAATTTTCATGAATGACTACACAAACTATGGATTATAAAAATATACCCGTTTTTCACTTAAAATACATTTTGACTCGAATGGAAAAATACACCGTTTAGAAAGGAAAAAAGCAATTCCCATTCCCAAAGGAATTTTACTGCTAAATAGGGAGTAACTTAATCCCACTTAAAAATGATACTGCAGCCCTGTATACCATTATAAAGAGACATGTGAATGCTGGCTGTGCCAGTGGATGCCAGTATCTCTAGGTAAGACCATTTGTGTGGCTTTGCCCATAATGCCAGTAAAACCGCCATAACACAGTAAAAAAAAAATGTCCATGCTGGTTGCACCAATGTAAGCCAGTATCCCCACATAACAAAACTTGGATGTTTGTCCTTACCTGCTATAGCTTGGAACACCCACTGACAAGCGGCTGCATGGGGGCCCATTCTGCGCAAGCTGCAGACAGGAAGTAGGAGGCTGGTGTCGCACCTCTTACCTCCTGGTTCCTGCCATGCACTGTGGAGCTGGAGCACCACCCATTTTCTGTCCCAGGCCTCGACACGCAGGGAGGCACAGAGGCACGCCTTACAATTTGAGGGCCATGCAATGCTGAGACCATGACTCCAGGCAGAGTCTGTGATCCTTGTTTCTACAGTCCTTGCATGCTGTCATTCTTGAGAGGCAGTGTGCGAGTGGCTGCGGAGCACTTGTGCATGGAGAGGGCAGTACGCAGCATGATGTGCAGGCACAGCTGTGGGCAGTGAGGGAGGGGGGGGTCGCAGTCCGACTACTGTAGTAATTTTGATCCTACTACCAATACTTTAATTATCCAGCCTGAAACTGTTTTTTAAAGTAAAAGTATAGAACTGATGGAACTTAAAAGAAAAAGTACAGGAGCGCGCTGCTCCTAACCACTCCCACATGCTTCGACCAACACCATGTGAAATGCAGGCTGCCGGAAGGCGTTATTCCCCATCGCAACACTGAGTGATGGAACCTCCCCGAAGCATCAAGCTATGCTCTTTGGTGTCGGGGGATATGGTTTATATATTGCTTGATTTCGGCTCTGTGGTGTAATATCACTTGTATAGCGCCTACTGTCATTGGTATGGTCACGAAGCGCTGTAGGGGGTTGAACACCATTTGGGTGATCATAGTGAGAGATGTAGGAGTTGACGAAAGGTTTTCTAAAATGCGTGTGTGCATTTTCTGCCAGCACGAAGGTGGGGAGGCAGTGGCTTGGTCCCTAGCAGCAACCCACAATCGAGATACAATTAGTGTCCTGAAATATTATCAGGCACCAATAGATAGTCGGGGCTCTCAAAATCTTCTATCACCCACACGCATTGGCAAGGAGATTATATGAAGAGTGAGTGCCATTTGCATGGTACTTGACCTTGCTGTGAAGTAAGGGGATGTTTGAAACTTTTATTTCATATTTACTGCAAACTAACTTTGTTTATAGTTCTTATCAAAAGAGGTTTAGCTGTGCTTAGCTGGCCTTTGGGTGGCAGCATTGCACCAAATATGAACTGTGCTTATGGTGACATGCATCATTTTATAAAAAAGCGCTAGTTAATATTTTGTCACTTTGGGGCCAGTGCTTTTCTCTGAGGTCAAGTATTTAATCTAAGTAACTGGCCATGCAGGTCTAGTGGGATTTTAAAGGATTAGCAATTCCTGATAGTGAAGATGTGCACAACATCGCATCCAATTTGATTACGTTTCAGTACAGGGGTTCATAGCACCTGCACCATGTTGCAATTTAAGGATTGCATAATTTTTTTAAAATTGAAAATGATGGGCATAGAGTAGCTGCATGAAGTTCACCGGGGCACAGTTTTCAGGGCCATCCTTCAAAAGAGCACGCTTAAAAGACTGCTATGCCCTATAGTCTCAGTTCCCGTCATTTGGCATAATTGGGCTAGACTTAGAGATTACAATGGATTGGCAATGGGAAGCATCGTGTCCCCACTAACCTGCCGGTAAGTCGCCTGTGGATGTATGCAAGAGACGGGCCTTGTGTTCTTTGGGGACTTGACCCATTGTGCAGGAATGCTGGTGGTAGCGGAGAGCAATGGCGAGCAACAGAGCTGTGGTGCTGTCCTGGGATATGACACCACAGAAGAATAGAGGTATCTTAACATCAATGGGTGATATTAAGTCTGCCCTTCATAGATATTGCGAAAATAGGAGCATTCTTCATTGAAATACAATAGAGGAATAGAACATTAAAAAGGGAAACTATGGCCATACTGGATCTCATTTGGCTGATGGTCCCCTTAAAGTAGTGGTCTTCAAGCTGTGGTTGCGCATGCGCTGGTTTGCCCCTCCCCCATGGCCATTCGGGGTGCTTTAAGCGCGATCCACCCGGTGCTCCCCCTTTACTCTGTCCTTTTCTTTGCCCAGGTGAACGTCTGGCCAAGCCGGAACGAGGCAAGATGCGTGTGCACAAGATCTCCAATGTCAACAAGGCTCTGGATTTCATTGCCAGCAAAGGGGTCAAGCTGGTGTCCATTGGCGCTGAAGGTAAGACTAGTCGTCGCGGGGGAAAGTGGGCATGGCTGCACTATTTGCGTGTTAGAGCGTTCCATTAAGAGCATGTGATGGTCCGGGACCGTCCTGTTGTCATCCGTGAGCTCTCTCTAGGTTGTACCTTTCACTTCCAGGTCACTAGGAAACAAGTAACTGATCAAGGAGAATTTGTGTCATAGTTTTGACCTTAAATTTCCTGGGTGCTAAATTTTGTGTGCAGCAGTGGTAGCAACTAAGACCTGTAACTTTTCTTTTAGGTTTTGTGTCGTGTAAGGATATATTTTCATCTCAGGTGGGCGCCATTTTGATTTTGCTATGACTAGAAGTACTTCACCTGGGCTGCACTATTGAATAATGCACCATCCACTTTCATTTTAGTGCAGACTGAATGCAAGACCCTCACATTTACTAGCTGTGTTAAGGGCTTCTATATGTTTGGGGGAGGGGGGAATAGCATGAAGAGGGAAAGTTTGGGGTTACAACTTAAGCTGAGTTTGGGGGGGGGCAAGTACAGGGTCTGGCCAATGGGACGCTTGATCCTATAGCTGTTTGCGTGTTGAAAGCTAGGTGCATGGGGTATGGAAGGTCACACATGACATCAGGGTTCCATGTTTGGGAGAAGAGATTATTGCACCAAATGTCCAGTATGGCCGCACCAGGAGAAAGTCCACATATGCAGCGCGCCCCTCCAAGGAGGCGTTCTGCATGTCCAGTATCGCCATGCCAGGAGGAGATCTACACATAACCAGTACAGCTGTCGGAGAATGAACTACACGTGTTCTGTAGGGCTACTGCCAGAAGGAAGCACACATTATGTACACAAAATGGTGCACAGGCTGCAGTGCTCCAAAGCCACTGTTGCAACATCTGGAATACTGAACTGAGTGTATACAGGATCCCTCCTTCTGCTTATCGTTGGGCCACTTACCATGAAGTCCTGGGCACAAGACCAAGCTGGGTAGCAGAAGAGTGACCACTTTGGACTAGCCAGAGAATGGCAGCACACACTGCCCCACAGCACTCAAGATAAACTTTACCCTCTCCACTGGCCCATGTAGCACTGTGCAGCAGACTAGACATGCAGGATGTTAGCTCCTGTACCTTTTTTATATAGTGCAGCTGGGCACCTTCGAAGTTCCTCGCACATCAATGCCGCAACTGCGCGGAATTTGTGAGCAATATTCAGGCCCTTTCCTTGGTGACTTCAGTTGGCATTCTGTATAGGCGAATCCTGGGGGGGATACAGCCATACCCCCAAGCTCACGGCCCGAACACATGTTTTATTACCATTGGAAATATTTGTGTCCTGAAGGTCCCCACTGAGTGGGAGGAGTCACCATCCTGATTACATCATTGGCTGTGGCACGGTAGTCCAGTCTGACGACTAGAGTGGAGTGCTGCATTTTTTTGGTGTTTTGCGTGAGATGTGGGTGGATTTTTCATATGTTGAGGAAGCGCCCGCCTTCATTGGCCGGGATGAACCGGAAGAGTTTCAGGCCTCTATAAAAGTGGACCCAAGGTTGCGAGCCATGGGTTAAGGGCGGAGGTGGGGAGTGCAGGGGGAGAGGCAAGTGGGGGTTATTATTGGAGGCTGGGAGTGGCCGTCCACCTGTGAGTTGAGCATGAGGCAATGTAGAGCCATGCAGTGGTGGATGGAGGTGAGGCACTTGGTTATACTTTCAGAGATGGCAGAGGTTAAGGAGATCTGGGTATCGTTGGTGACGAATTGGTGGTGGAAGCCAAAGGAGGAATGAGTTTACCTAGAGAGGAGGTGTAGAGGCTGAAGTGGTCCTAGGTCTAACCCTTTGGGGATGCACATAGGGAGGAGGTGTAGAGGGTGGGGTGGAGTGGTCCTGCCCATAGGGAGGAGGTGTAGAGGGTGAGGTGGAGTGGTCCTAGGAGTAACCCTTTGGGGATGCACATGGGGAGGAGGTGTAGAGGGTGAGGTGGAGTGGTCCTAGGTGTAACTCTTTGGGGGATGCACATAGGGAGGAGGTGTAGAGGGTGAGGTGGAGTGGTCATGCCCATAGGGAGGAGGTGTAGAGGGTGAGGTGGAGTGGTCCTAGGTGTAACCCTTTGGGGATGCCCATAGGGAGGAGGTGTAGAGGGTGAGGTGGAGTGGTCCTAGGTGTAACCCTTTTGGGGATGCCCATAGGGAGGAGGTGTAGAGGGTGAGGTGGAGTGGTCCTAGGTCTAACCCTTGGGGTGTGGGGCCAGGGGGGGTGCCCTCTGGTAGGAAGTGGAATGGGCCTGGGGCTGGCTCTTGGGGATGGGGAGAGGTTGACGCCCAATGAAGGGAGGTGTTTGAGTTCCCAGAGATGGAGTGGTTGCCATCTAAGAAGCAGGCCCCCCGCTCTGGCGGTCTTTAAAGCCAATGGAGTAAAACGTTTGGAGGTGGGAGGGGATGGTTATAGTATCATAAGGGCACAGTGAAGCAAAGGATGAGGATGGAAGAGTGGCGAGCAGGGGTAAAGAAGATGGAGGCCAGGGTGAAATCAATACCTCTGGAATTTTTCTACCAAAATCCCGATTAAAGGTCGGCGGGAGGGAGTGGAGGGGTTTGGAGGAATATGCCTCATATAGTTGTCCATCAGGTTTAAGTTGTGGGGGCCGGAAAGAGACGGCTCTGTAGAATAGGTTTTTTTTTTTTTTTTTTTTTTTTTTTTTTAATATAGGTAGGCAGGCTTTATTAGGACTGTACCAGTTTCCCAGCAGACTGGGGCGATGCCATTTGTGATAGAGGGGTTCGTAAGGGTGGAAATTCGGTGAGCGGCGCAAGCTCCTTCTGGCTGCCGGGGCATCGATGGATGCACAGGTTGGGTTGGCAGAGCAAAAGAGGAGCAAGTGTTTGGTAGACGGAAGTAGAGGGAGATGTGAGCTAGTGAGGAAAGCTTGGCCAAGATGAAAAGTGGGGAGAAGGGGATGGGTTGGGGTTAGAGATATAATTCCATATTTCGGTTTGGTAATATAAGGCACTTTTTATGTTTTTGCCATATGCGTTTTGCATTTTTAGATCCAAATTTGTGCAAGGTGCCGTTGGCTCCCTCGCGTTAAATTGGGTATTCTAAAACTTTAAAAAAAAAAATGTAAAGAACAGGAATTGGAGGGGCTAATCTATAACAAGTGTGATGGTCTCGGGAGGGTAGCTCGGGGACAATGTGCTCGCCTTGGAAGCAAGACGACACAGCAACACAGGCTCGATCCCCGTGTCCCCGCTTAGAAACCTCTGGGTATTAAGCGCCTTATAAATGACCTATCCTATCATTTGTGTAATCCTGTTGAAATAAAATAAGTTTCTGTAGCGGGGCACAGTAGGTTCCCGCCCCTACTCGCTGCTAATCTGGTTTAGGGTTGCCCTACCAAACCCTTATTGTTCACCAAACCAGGGCGGGACGGATAATGACAGGCGGGAGGGGGGGGGGTGTGCAGGTAAGTTGTAGGCTGCGTTATTAACCCTTCCTTCTTGATAGACTTGCGGTTTCCCAGAATAAGTCCATTCAAAGACACCCATTTAATTGCTATAAAAAGGCATCCTTTTTTTTTGGGCCACCAAGTGCGCCATCATAGAAACGCAGCGGGCTCCGCCAATCCCATCATGCAGCTCGGGGAAACTGGCATGCGATGGAAGCTTGGGGTCGTGCTTATGTTTCTTATTGTATTTGCGCTGTGGATTCTGTCACAGACCCTCCAGGATATTGCAGCAGGCAATGGCTAATTTTGCAGCACAAACCTTCAATTATTGCAGCATTTTTGCAGCACGTTTTGTATTGACTGGAGGGTGTAAGAAGGAAAGAGGCAGTGTTCAAGGCTGCAACAGTGCCAGTGTGTCATTATTTCTACCCTTTTGTATCAATTTAATAGGAAGAGTCCCAGATATGTCTGGCTTGGCAGAACAGTGTTTGTTTTGGCTATGTTTCTGCTTTAATGTGCATGCTTATTTAATAGACAGTATTGATCATTATGCATTGTAATGCTGAAAATATTCCCCTTATCTGCAAACAACCACACACCTCGCTCACCAACACACCTTGCACGTCTCACCAAGTCCCCATCACAACGTGCATTCCCGAACCTCTCGCTCTGTCATACACTGTCATACACATACTTGCGTGCCCTGTCACACTGCCAAGTCGCAATTTGCGCTCCCCAGTCCCTGCCACACTCCAAATCATACTCCCAACTCGCACCTTACGCTCCCCAATTCTTTCATGCTACCTCTGCATCGTGCATCCTCTCTCCCATTCTATCGCACTCTTCCCTCATCCTTTCTCCCAATCTGCAGCTTACTGCCTCTTTCCGGCCAACCACTCCATCTGTGCTTTTTGACCCACTGCTAACACTATTTTCTGTACTTCCACTCCCATCTGATTTCTGGCCCGCTGCCCCACTGCTTCCCTCTCTAACCCACTGATCTCCCTCTGCTTTCTGGCCTACCACCTCACATCTCAAACATCACCCCCTCTCTCCGGCCTCTCTCATATTGTGACCATTTTTTTTATTTTTAAAGTG
The DNA here is from genome assembly GCF_040938575.1 of Ambystoma mexicanum. Classification (NCBI taxonomy): domain Eukaryota; kingdom Metazoa; phylum Chordata; class Amphibia; order Caudata; family Ambystomatidae; genus Ambystoma; species Ambystoma mexicanum. The sequence continues at coordinate 95,549,592 of NC_090940.1, forward strand.
AGTCAACAGCGGTTCATCACTTTGCTGTTGCACGTAAAAAACAGATTGCATGACTGAGTCAGGCAAGACCCTATAATGCAGTGACACCCATTGGGTGCTTATTTGGGGCAGGCGCATAGGGTTGCCTATAATTTCTGCACATTTAAAAGCGCGTCTTGTTTGTAAATTTGGGATGCATTTTTAAATGCGTAGAAACACCCCGTAATTTGTGCAAAAAGGGGTGAAAAAGGCCATCTGAATGGGCGCAAATAAGATGCAAAGGAGGAAGTGGTGGGCATCACTTCCGCTCATCAAAGGAAATTTGTAATATTAGTAGATTTGTGAGATTCAAGGCGTCATCCAGAAAACGTGACGTACACCTCGTCACTAGAAAAGAAAATGTCCAGTGAAACATTCACGGAGCCTGGAGACGCCGATTTATGTAGCAAATACGACTTCAAAAAAGGTTTAGATGTTCAAATTGTAGAATTTTAAGTGTACATAAACGCACCAGTCCTTGGGTTTCTGTATCGTAATAATCTTTTTATTCTTCAATTACTTTTGTGTTAGAAGCACTAGCCGATGCATTTTGGACTGGAAGTCCTTCCGGGCGGGCTCTAATGTCGAATCTCTTGAAATAGTTGAGCACACACCGCTGTTCGTTTCTTACTGCAGATCCATTCGAACTACTCGGACTTAAGTGATTGGGCTGCTACTGATGAGATGTGCTAGTGCATTTCATTTCTTGCATCCAAAAGGTTTAGAGAACCTTGCCCCTTATGTTGTTTTTTAGTTTCGTTTATTTATTTTTTAAACCGCAGTTTTTGTACTTTATTTATTTTAAACTGCCTTTTAGGCAGCATTTTGCGGGATCGGAAAATCACTATGAGCTGGAGAGTCTGACAAGAGAAGAAACCCAATAGTGTTTGCTCGCTCTGCCAAACCAGTAGACTGGCTGCAAGTACATTGCCAGGTGTGCCAGCTTTTAGATGCTGCCATCTCCAGAAACAAGACGGTGCACTTCTGAAAGGTAAAAGACCGCCATTGCAGGGATGCTGGGTTGGGCGGGCCGGGCCGGGCCGGGCCGGAGGAGGAGGAGGAGGAGGAGGAGGAGGAGGAGGAGGAGGAGGCGGCGGCGGCGGCGGCTGGGCGATGCCAGTCCAAGCTGGATTCACCATGGGCCGGCATTTCATGGGTTCTGATCATTGTGGGGAGGGAGAGCGGGGTGGACTCAGGAGGCAGCTGGGGCTGGTAACGAAGGGGCTGCCTCCTGGTATCGCCCCACCCCCCAGGGCATGTTGGGGAGGGGATAGGGCCTCGCACCCATGTCCCCCCCCCCCCCCCTTGCAGAGTGGGAGCCATGGTCCGCGTGAATGGATAGGAGCCATTGGTCCGCGTGACTGGATAGGAACTATACATATTTTGTTGTGGAATATGTTTGAGGAATATCACATTTCTGATTGTTTACTTTGCTTTGCATTTTACCTTGTATTAAAAATGTGGCCAAGATGGCATGCAAAGAAGGTGTTTGGTCTACTCCCTCCTCCCCTGGTTCTGCCCCTTGCAGAACCCTTTATTTTACCGTTGATGGCGCAAACCTGTGGAAGCCGTGTGGCATATCTGAACAGTGGTGCAGTAGTGTTGGCGGAAGGGCAGAAACATGTGGATTTTAGTAGAGCAGGAGTTATTTGTCGGAACAGTCCACTATGGATTGGCCCAACCGCATCAGCGTAGGACACCCATGACCAGGCACGGCACAGCGTATATCACGATTCACATCCTGCCCTGGCTGCTATTCTACGGCATTATGGGTAATCTAACTCTGTGCACAGCATTTGAGTTGCAATGCAAGCAAAATCCAACTCTGCGTTCATGTCCGGTTTCTTTCCCACCTTCGCAACCCGTCTGCACCAGTAAAGTGCCTAGAAGCTCATGGTCCTTAAGCTTGCTCTGTTTTACATGATCGGCTCCCCTGAATGGGTGTGCAAGCATTGCCCTGCTGTCTTCTCCGGCGTCAGTAGTTCATCCTTTGCCAACCCGTCGCCTTATAGACTCTGTGCAGGATGCATTTCCGGGGTTCACTCTTTACCCATGTTCAATTGGGGGGGCTTGTGTGGAACTGATCATGATACTCCAGTAGCCTCCAGACTCCGCCCCAGCTGACCAGACCAACCACACACACCAAAGGCTGGTTACGTAGGGTAGAGCCAGGGTGCCCTCCTCACCCTAAACCTCATGTAACCGCTAACGTCTGTAGCGCAGCACGCAGAGTACACGTCTGAAAGCAGTAGGCACTGCCAGCTAATATTCAAAGAAGATGTGAAAATTTCAGAAAATTACATGCAAGTGATTTCAGAAAGCTGATCGTGTCCTGCATCCTGTCCAGAAATGTTGATCATGAAACTTGGGTGTTTCCCACAACACCAAAGAGTTGCAGGGTGTTCATCTTGGGCTAGCCTGTGGGACGTGCATTCTATGTTCCCCCACAGCACTGACCAGGAGGGCTCTGAAGCTCTTTTAGAAGTCATGGGCTCCGCATTCCCTGCTGTACACAACCAGCTTGTTATGGCAACTGTTCCCGGCGATGCGGTAGAAGCCGACGTAGGCGCATTGTTTTCATGTCCAACACCTGTGCAAGATGGTACAGCTCCAGCTGAATTATAACTAAGGAGGCAGGTGAGAAGCAGTGGATTTGTGTTTCAGGTTTCCGTGTCCGGAGCTCCATTGTCTTCCCACCAACTACCACTGTTCACAACTCCAGAGAGGTCCACATGGAGGCACAAGAATTGGAGACTCTCGGTAGGAGCCCGCAGTGTCTCTTCAGTTCTAGGCTGGGATGCAATCCTCAAGGCTGCAGACGCGGTTCTTCTAGGTGGGAGAGTTGCTCTTATGCCAAAGTCTTAATAAGAGAATGTCCGGGTCCTCCAATCCAATGGATAAAGTTCTGCACGCCCGGGGTCATTCAAGGGAATGGTGGGGAATGTTGACTTTCTGGCTGATCAAGCGTGCAGGCGGGCACGCCACATCATGTGTAAACCCAGTGCGCTCTAGAACCCAACTGCATGTGTTGCTGAAGAGATTAAGAACCTTGCATCTTTCTGCAAAGCATTCCACAAGCGAGCAGGTGGGTTTTGCTGGCCGGCGGACCCTGTCAAATTTAGGAAGTGAAGTATGGGCACAGTGGTCCATCTGGGGGATGGAAACGACGTGTCCATGCATGACATTATCCATTCCATTCTGGAGACAGTAGTCCAGTCCTGGTTTTAACTTTGAATTCCAGGAATTGTGGTCTTGAGTTTATAATGGAAACACCATAACTACAAGTACCCGAATACAAACCAGGAATGGACTACCATCTCCTGAATGGAATGGATAATATTGGCATGTATGGGTACCCCATGAGACTCTGTCAAAGGCTGAGATTGCCCTTGAGACAATTCTTGCGCTCCTGTCATCGCATGCAGTAAGCAAGACTGGCTTTAGAGGTTGTTTAACAGAGATTTATATGCGATCTCCGTGAGCTGTTTAAAAGGCCATTTAATGCAGCAGGTGTGACTATTAAAACCAGTGAACCAGGGGAAGACGACAACCCGGAACCCTGCAGAACATTGCTCGTGAATAACTGGAGCGCATGGGCCGCGGGCTACTAGAAGGTGGGGCGCCTGCTGGGGTGCATCAGTCTTAATCATAAGAAGCTGGCGTGTGTGATCCATATTTCAATGTGTGGCTTGCTTAGCCCAGGAAGAAAGTACAGAGGCACCCCATTTAGGAGAACCATCATGCACAGGGGCGCAGATTTAAATTAGTTGAAAAAGCGCTCGCTCGCTCGCTTTATTTTGGAATTATTTAACTGACATTTCCATTGAGCCAAGCAAACTGGGAGCTTATTGAGGATGTTAAACGGACCCTCTGAAGCATAATCCTGCTACTTCTGCCGTATTAGAATACGCCAAAAATTAGATCATGGCAACGCCACAACCTACCATGGTCTGTCATGTGCAAACAGGAAATTTGTCAGAAGTCTGCTTGATTGACTATTTTTAGGGCAAGCCTGAACTGCAGGTTGCAGAGAATGTGTAGCTGGCAGATTTACACTGCTCTTGGCGCTGGTGTAGTGTTAGGTGTTCGAGCTGGCGCAGTTACGACCTTTGCATTGGTAGAAGTCCCATTGCTAGTGTTGTGCACATCTTTTCATTGCACCAAGACCAGCCATATCTGGTTGTTGGAATGGATTTCTAAACACTGCCCTGGTGAACAGATGTTTAGGAGGCCACCCTTGTTAGTGAAACAGGGGACACTTCTGGTTAGATGGCCAGACCAATTCACGGTAGCTTGTCCATCAATCTGGATTGCAGGCATCCAGAGACACAAACTGCTCTCCTGAACACCCTTGAAACCATGCTTGCAAATCTCAATTCCAACTCCTCTGCTGTTCTCATTCTCCTTGACCTCTCCTCTCCTTCGGATACGGTCAACCATTCCATTCTCATAAAACGACTGTGCGCCCTCGGCATCAGTGACCGGGCACTGGATTGGCTGACCTATTTTCTCAATAATCGCCCCTCCCAATTGCTATTGGGCCCTTTCTCCTCCTCCACCACCTCATTCTCTAACTGCGGCGTCCACCATGGCTCTATCCTATCGCCATCGCTCTTCAACATTTATCTTGCCCCTTTTGCTTACCTGATTCCAACCTTCTCTCACCATTTCCAGTGTTATGCCGATGACGCACAGCTTTCCTTCAAACTTACCTCTACTACCTGCTCCTCCTCCTCTCTGATCCCTGACTGCCTGTCTGCCATTCAGGCATGGTGTGCAACTAACCATCTCTGCCTTAAAGATCTTTCTGATTGGGACACCTGCACCCTCTTTTCCTCATACCCTCTGGCCACCTTCTTTGGGGCCTCTAGCCCCACCATCCTGTGAGGTCAGACCTTACTAAGAAGCCTCACTTCCGGCCCCACCTCCTCAGAGGTATTCTTCCTTTCCTCACTTTCCCCCAAAAGCTCAATGTCTCCAGAGCTGTGGTACTCTCCAGGCTGGACTACTGCAACAGCCTCTTTCGCAATCTCCCTCATTGCTCCCGACGCCCCCTCCAGCTAATCCAGAATAGGGCACCAAGACATATCTGTGGCCGCAAGCCCAGGGACCGTATCCCTCCTGCCCTAAAATGTCTCCACTGGCTCCCGGTGGCTGCAAGGATCAAATTCAAGACATTCTACATCATCCACAAGGCTTTCTGGGGCCTGGGACCACTCCATCTCCAACTTTCCCTCCCTAAATACTCCCCTGCTAGAGCCCAATGCTCCTCACTCCAACTCTTTGACTGTCAAACGCTTCTCTAAGCAGAGAGTGGGGGCGCAGAGCTCTCTCCTTGGCTGACACCTTCCTCTGGAACAGCCTCCTTGCCCCTCTCAGACACGAGCCGGACCTCCTCAAGTTCCAGAAACTGCTCAAAACTCTGCTCTTCTCTACCCCTTTTCCTTCCCTTCTAATCACCCACTGCCACTGTGACTGGTGGCATGATCCTCATGAATCGTACAGGATTTCAGGCCCTTCTACCCAGTCGATGCCAGCACCCCTCACCCCAGCCCCCCACTGCACTGCCCTGCAAGCCCTGCTCAGCAGCTCTGAATCCCACCCTTGGGAGCTGCTTGCACTTATCCTGAGGTGCTTCTCCCTGGCTTCTCTTGGCACTTTACTCCTGGGCCTTCCACCAGCACCTGCCCATTCCTCTGGTGCCCCCATTGCCTGCACTTCTCACTGCACTTGCACGGCCGAAGACCACAAGGCCTATTAGGACCATGACTGTATTTTACTGTTTTTGTCATTGTTATGTTTCCCCTGTCCCCTTCCCATTTAGCCTTGTGGCGTTTTAAAACACTATTCAGTTGTATAAAGCGCCTAACAAATGCTCAGTAAAATGAAGCAGTCACAGCTAGCTCCCAGGAGGAGTGAGGGTGATCAGGGGGTCTCCAATGAGCACACACAGTGAGACGACAAGAATTACCATTAAACAGAAGTATGCCAAAATATACTGTGTATTAGGGGCCAAAGAATCAACACCATGAATAACGAAAAGCATTAGTAGAAATACCACACAAGCACCACCGTATGTAAAATAGGTACAATCACTGCAGTCAATGTGATAAAGTTAATGACTCCACCAATACCTGAATAACCTTTTGAGCATAGACAGAAGTAACAATCCTAACTTTAGAAGTCCATCCCTACGATGAATGGAGCCTTGTGCTTAATGGTCGATGAGCGCATAAAAGCGCTTGGTTGTGTGTAAAAATAAATAAATCATAAAGTACCTTTTTAGGAAGCTGGAAAAAGTTGGACAGGATTCTGAAGGGGTGAAACAGGTTCCAAGTGTCAGGCGGGATCTGCTCTGATGAACAAAGCTTTTCTCAACTTTTGGAGGACTTTTAGGAGGCGGGGGCTACCCAAGCCAAAGAGAAGACAATAAAAGATCCTCTATGCATAAAAGCGTGTATGGAAGAGCAAGGGGCCACCGGTAAGTGACTTAGTACTCGCCGCCCTTAGCTCGGTTTTGGTCCAAGCTTGGCAGTTCTGGAAGGGGTCATCGGAGGTTCGATTTCCTGCCATCGGTTCGGCTTCAAAGGGAACAGGCGCTTCAGGTGCGGATGCAGGTCCGGGAACAGGAGCTGTAATTATTGATTCAGGTGATTAAGAAAGAAAACGCAGATACGGCTGGTCTCGGGAAAAACGCCTTCAGCGACTTTCACCGTAGCACAGTTACGCAGGAGCTGCCAACTCTCGTGATCTGATGCAGCCTTCTATCTCGTGCCCCAAAGCGGCTGGGACGATGACATTCGGTGGAAGGGTGCTTTGCAGTACAAGCTAGGATTTCCCCAACATCTTGAGTCCACACTTGACACAGCGACACTCCTGCACGGTAATCGAGATTTGAGTTTGTCAGTCCACCGGATGGCCCACGGGCCCTTGCGAACAGGCTCTTTTGCAGGGCAACCAGGAGGCGTCAAGAGTGATTAGTCGCACCACTCCAAAGGTCCGAAGCACCTTTGCATGGCCTTCTGCATTCGAGCGCAAAGCAGGGCTCCACCGGGACAACATCGTGTTCCGGGTGCCAACCATCTTCTGCGTGTCTCTGGATCTTCCTTTGTTCTGCTCAGCTCTTCTGGATACTTGGCTGCGTCTCCAGGTTGGTTTTGAACGATGTGCTAAGTGTGTATACTGTAAATCTGTGTTCTGTCAGTTGGGCATAATGGAGACTGGCAGTGATTGGTTGGGCATGAGGTAATTCGATTACAGGGCATAATATCAACTGTTAATGGGTTTGCTAGATTCATTAATTGTTAAAATGCATCTGTCAAATGGGGGCAGGTTTGTCATTTTAAAGCTAGCAAAAAGAAAATGGTGTACTTGCATCAATACCTTTTTATTAAGGTAGCTTTTATGCTTGCTTGCCAGCTTTCGAGATCACGCAGGTCTCTTCCTCGAGCAGTCATGTTGGCAGCTCCAACTTAATTGCAGTGTCTGTGAAGAGTAAATGTTTGTTGGTTCAAGAAAGGTTGCCTTCGTTCTGATTTGGGTTTTGTGGCGTGCGGGAGGTGTGTGCGCGCAAGTTTGGTAAAAAATAAATAAAAAGCACCCTTTTACGTGTTCTGAAGCCGGCTAGTGGATATTTTTTGAAAACTTCTCTCAATCTTTCATCTACTTGGACAATGGGCTGGTGATCTTGTGCGTAAATTGGGGTGGTGGTGACGGGTCACCCGAGCAACCCCATCCTAGTCCTCTGCATTTGAGAAGATCTTTTTGCTTTTTTGAGGTCGCTCCATGGATAAGTTGTTCAAAGCCCTGTGCCTTGGAGTAATGATGTACAGTTTCCTTCCGGGTCACAGCATTTGCCCAACGCCCAACGCCTGTGATTGGCTGTGTTGGGATGACCTTAATCAATGAAAGTTGAGGGGAGTAGAATAAATGGATCCGTTGAAATTCCGTTGGATAATAGTTAACCTGACATATAAGGGGTGTATCAGCAACTCCTCCCTAAAAATAGGAGAATATCCCAGAAAATAAAAATAGGGAGTACAAATACTCCCAATAAAAAATGTCGAATGGGCACATGGGAGCTTGTCCCCCTGTTTTCACCCAAACAGGTCATGGATATTTTTGGACCACCAGTACCCGTAGTACCACAGGAAGAAATGACTATAATTATGGAAGAATTCAATGTCTATTTTATTGTGCCTGCATAACTTGGTCCAAAGAAGAATATCTCACAAAAACATTTGTTTTGCAGTTAAAATAGATTTTTACTCGCGCATAAAATACTCCCATTGGGAACGGGATTTACCTTTTTACTGAGCAAACCCCATGGGCCAATTCAGGCCTAATGAATCTTTTACTTTCCTTAAAATCGAGCGGACTTCTCCAGTGCTGCCAAGTGAGTCCAAAGAGAAACTTCTCTCTTGGGTGAAGACGCAGGAAAAGGTTTTGTTAGGTTGGCAGTTCGCGAGTGTGGTTTAGGATGGTTTCAAAGACTCCTTTCATGGGCATGGCTGGTATAGATGTGCCCAGGTGCTCTTGAATTTGGGACCTATTGGAATTAACTCGAATCCATGTTCTCTGCTTTTTTGTGTTGCTTCTAGAGCAAGCTGTGCCCCTGTGGGCCCCATAGTGTTTTTTTAAACGTTGTACGCACTATCCCCACGCCCTGTTAGTCCTAATCTGACTGGCTGTAATGTGTTCCCCATACCCCTTGGAAGGATAGTCACTGATCCTAATGTACGCAACTTTGCAGGTGAAAGGCTGGTATTTGGTCTTTTTCAACCGCAGGGGGAAATGCGGGCGCCTGCTTGTAGTTTCGGCCAGAAAGATGAGGGGTAGCCAACCTCTTCTGCTCCCATCAGCCAGTATTGTCAATGGTGAAGGGCCCCAGTAAGGTTTAGGGCAAAGGGCATAGAGCGCAGCAGTTTCCTACCCTTCAGGTAGATGAAAGGCGGACCATGGGTCTACATTTTAGCACACCCAAAAGTAAGAAAGAGTGCTATTGGTTTGTCTCCATCAGAAGGATTAGACTGCCCCCCCCCCCCCCCCTGCAAATATGAAGACATTGGCGCATGGTCCTCGGTTGATCTCCCTCCGAAGAAGCGGAGAGGGCTGGCAAAGCTGACCATGTTTCAATGTTTCCTTCCTCGGAAGGCTGCATGAAGGATGACACATACTTTTCATTTGGCCTTCCTTGGCATGATGAAAAGCTGGCAAGAGTCACTTCCTGCAGAAGGGAGGACTGCATCTTCCCTTTACTTCCCTCTAACACACGCCCCTTAAACAGCTGGTCCCGATTGTATCTCCCTTAAAAAGAAGAGGCGCAGGCAAAAGTCTTCTTTGGAGGGATGAAATGCGGCGCCATCAGAATGGGAATGCGAACAACACCGCGTGTGTGCACGTACTCTCGGCCTCCCCAGTGCTTGTCAATATTGTGGCAAAGTAATGCGGTCTAGAAGTAGTCGGTTCTTTTTAAATGTGTTATATTGTGATCCTTTTTACACGAAATGGAAACACAGCGATTGCATCTGTCAATTGCTTTACTGCAGAAGTTAGCCCCTGCGTTTAATTTAGTCTGTTCTTTGTCCATCCTAAAATCCATGGGGTCCAGCCCACGTCACTTTGGGGAGGCGGGGTGGGGGAATTGTCCCTCTTTCTGACTGGGAATGTCCTCTCCTCAGCATGGTACTGGTCCATGGCGGGTCCCTGCTTTTCATTGGATCATTTCCAGTTTGTCAACATTGCAGGGGCGTGGCGCCGTTCCATCGCCTGTGAGGCTGATTATCACTAATCAGCAGAGCATGCCAGCCAATCACATGCGCAGATCAATAGATGAGGGAGGAGCAACATCTGTGACCTTGAAGCAGCTGCGCTTAATGAGAGGGACCCATGCCTGGGACTAGATCTCTATGCCCGGGACCAGGCAACTAAGCCTGCAATAGGACACCCAAGCCAATGCCTCAGCACCCGATGCAGCGATTGGACAGCTATGCCTGCGATAGGACGCCAAGCCAATGCCTGAGCACCCGATGCAGCGATTGGACAGCTATGCCTGCGATAGGACGCCAAGCCAATGACTGAGCACCCGATGCAGTGATTGGACAGCTAAGCCTGCGATAGGACACCCAAGCCAATGCCTGAGCACCCGATGCTGTGATTGGACAGCTATGCCTGCGATAGGACGCCAAGCCAATGACTGAGCACCCGATGCAGTGATTGGACAGCTAAGCCTGCGATAGGACACCCAAGCCAATGACTGAGCACCCGATGCAGTGATTGGACAGCTAAGCCTGCGATAGGACACCCAAGCCAATGACTGAGCACCCGATGCAGTGATTGGACAGCTATGCCTGCGATAGGACACCCAAGCCAATGACTGAGCACCCGATGCAGTGATTGGACAGCTAAGCCTGCAATAGGACACCCAAGCCAATGACTGAGCACCCGATGCAGTGATTGGATAGCTAAGCCTGCGATAGGACACCCAAGCCAATGACTGAGCACCCGATGCAGTGATTGGACAGCTATGCCTGCGATAGGACACCCAAGCCAATGCCTGAGCACCCGATGCAGTGATTGGACAGCTAAGCCTGCGATAGATGTCGGGAACGGTCAGTGGAAGATCTGGAATCGTTGGAGGCATTGGTTGCTCAGCACGCATTCTAGTCCTCTTCCAACATGGCGGTCATCCCTTTAAATTTCGGCTCCGCCAACAATCCGGCGCGTTGTATCTGCAATCTCTCGCCAGCTTCAGCGCCCCGGATTGTATTTTCATCCGTTCCTGTTTGAGATTAACTGATCCGTACTTCCCTCCTTGTGTTCTCATTTTGCCTGCTTTCCTTTCTCATTCTCCCGTGTACCGCTTCTCTGGCGTACACGGTACTCGTACATTTTACTTTCTTTTTCTTTCCGTTTCCGGTGTCTGCCCTTATCCTTTCTTTCGCGGCTAGCTATTCTATGTCCATCTAGCCGTATCCTTCCTTCACTTACCTTTCTCCTTTTCACTCCTCTTCCTGCGTTTCCACACCAGGTTCCTTTGGTGTCGGCTTTCTACTCGGTCAGCTACGAGCGGCTTTCTAGCTCTGCTGCACTTTCGGTTCCTCAATCTGCAGCGCCTGCCGTCGCGTACGCTAACCGAGCCTCCTATCACTCGACCGCTATTAATTTTCCTGTTTTTTATTTGGAGGCTTACTCGTACCTTTGCTGGTCCTTTCAGGGGTTTTTTCTTACTATCCCCTATACTCTTATTCTTTCCTTTATCTTTTTTCCTTACTCTCTCCTTTCTGGAAATTTCCCCTCATCTGTTTCATGCTATTCTGAATCTGGTATCTTTTCTTATGCATTTTTGCCTCAAATCCCTCAAGCTTAACAGCACTACTTGGTTATAAGAGGAATTGGAGTCGTATACTTTTATGGACTTTAGTACTGGTCATCCTGAACTTTGTTTACCTTTGGAACTACACAGCTTGGAGACCGACAACCTACCGTCTGACCCATCTTGAACCCAGGTTTTTTTCTGCCTGTGCTTTTTCCCTGGCATTAGGGCTGGCCCCCTGGGGTTCTCTGCGGACAGAGTTCCTTCTCTGCCAAGGTGGCCTCCAGAGGGGCAGATCTTATTTACACGAACGGAAAGTTAGAACTCCCAAGGACAAGACTTCAAAGAAGAAGGACCGTAAGAAGATAGAGGCTGCTCCTGACTGAGCACCTGATGCAGTGATTGGACCGCTATGCCTGCGATGGGACAGCCAGGCCAATGACTGAGCACCCGTTGCAGGGATTGGACAGCTATGCCTGCAATAGGACAGCCAGGCCAATGACAGCACCCGATGCAGCGTTTGGACAGCTATGCCTGCAATAGGAAACCAAGCCATTGACTGAGCACCCGATGCAGTGATTGGACAGCTATGCCTGCGATAGGACACCCAGGCCAGTGACTGAGCACCCGTTGCAGTGAATGGGCAACTGTGCCAGGTGGAGGGGCCCGCTTCCATCGATTGGGCACGGAGCAATGGGCATGGGGAACACTGTTCTTCATAAATGCTGCTTCCGGCTTAAGTAATAGGGACACCTATGCTCCTGATATGGGATCCGAGGACTTGCCACACATCTGGATTCCCATGCCGGTGGTGATCTGGGTCCCGCAGCAGGGATTACTGCACTGGTTTCAGAGGACGTGCCACATATCTGGATTCCCATGCCGGTGGTGATCTGGATACTGCACTGGTCCAGTAGTCCACCAGGGACCAGGCACAACTTGTGTGAATTTGGCATTGATGTGTTAATTCGGACCATCCATGCCAAGCCTAGTGGCAAGTGAACCATCTCATGCCACCTGATTATAAACTCTGGGATGGTTTTCCATTAGTACTCCTCCTTTTATCCCGCACGGAGCAGTGCAAGATGGCGTCGCTCCAGCTGAGAATGGAACCTGTGGCCTGAGGGTTGGGCACAGATGGCATGGGGTGTTTTTCTATTACATGCGCCCCATTTAACCTTCCGTCTTACAGAGCAGGGCTATTTTATAGATCACGTAATCACCCAAGACTGACATTTCACCCGCATTAGGGATGACCAGTGCAATATGGTCCGACAGCCTCGGGACACGTCTAGCAAACCAGCAAATGAAGTACCCAGAACTTTTCCCATGGAATGTCCCATCTGCAGGGCACGAGAAGCACCCAGAATCTCCAGCATGGTGTGCCCTCCTGTCCAGTGCATGCGAAGCACCCAGAACCTCCAGGAAAGTGTGCCTCCTCTGCAGTGCATGCAAAGCATTCAGAACCTCCTTCATGGAGTGCCTCCTCTGCAGTGCCTCCTCTGCAGTGCATGCAAAGCACCAGAATCTCCAGCATGGTGTGCCTTCCTGTCCAGTGCATGCAAAGCACCCAGAACCTCCTGCATGGTGTGCCTTCCTGTCCAGTGCATGCAAAGCACCCAGAACCTCCTGCATGGTGTGCCCTCCTGTCCAGTAAATGCAAAGCACCCAGAACCTCCAGCAAAGTGTGCCTCCTCTGCAGTGCATGCAAAGCACCCAGAACCTCCAGCAAAGTGTGCCTCCTCTGCAGTGCATGCAACGCACTCAGAACCTCCACTATGCAGTGCCTCCTCTCCAGTGCATGCAAAGCACTCAGAACCTCCAGCATGGTGTGCCCTCCTGTCCAGTGCATGCAAAGCGCCCAGAACCTCCAGCATGATGTGCCTTCTCTCCAGTGCACGAGAAATGCCCAGAACCTCGACAGCACGGTGTACCTAGTCTGCCGTGCACCCGAAGCGCCCAGAAACTCCACCATGGAGTTCCTCTCCAGCGCACAAGAGGCTTTCAGAACCTCATCTAAACCTTATACACTTTACTGATACACGGACAAAGGCAAATACCAACCATTCCCACATGCCCTACTATATTTGGGAGAAAATACTGTTCCCCTGCTTTTTTTCCCTTTGCATTTTGGGAGTTGTAGTTCTGGATTTATCATGGGAAATCCAGGAATACACGTCTATAATGCACAGTAAAGCCTTGGACTGATGCACCAGCTGCAGCTTTTGCAGAACCTTGCTGCCGGGTTGCCACTTCGACTCCTTATGGCTCACACATTAGCCCAGTACTTGGTTCCCTTCAGTGGCTCCCTTTTGCCAAAAGGATTACGTTTAAGTCACTTTGTTTGGTCCACCGGCCATATTCTCGCCAGGGAGCAAACTTTCTTCAGGACAAGTTTGTGCCATATGTTCCAGCACAGTCTCCCTGTTGCAGTGATGCCTGCCTTATCGTGATAACTAAATTTAATTTTTGTAGGGTTCGGGCTTTCTCTGTTGCAAGCTATGGAATGAATTGCCGTGCGCGGTATAAATGCATTTAACATAACACAATGTCTCCGAGTCGGAATGGAGCATGTTGCCATGTGTGACATACAAATTACCAGACTTCAGATTTTGCTTCATGGGTTACTTATCTGTGATCTTGGGCAAACCCTTGATCTTTGTGTGTCACTTATATAGCGTGGTACGCACCCTCCGGTATCTGAGCGCTGCTTATTACTACCCATGGTGTGTGGTGCTCATTTATCGACCTCGGAAGGATGAAAGGCTGAGTTTTGGCCCTGCTGGGATTGGAACCTGCGTCAGCAGGCTCTGCAAGGATGTCAAAGCGAGCGCTCTCCTCGCTGTGCCACTTGACCGGCTATGATCAGGTCTATCCAATATGACTGCTCACACCACTTAAAAGGAAGTTGCACACAAGTGTTGAGTCGATGTAAAAAACCTCCGACACCCCAGCCCTGTGTCTGCGAGTCAAACGCGTCATCAGACTTCCTTTTTGTTGTACAATAATCAAGGATTTTTCTGGAAGGCCTAGAACTTGGCCAATGCTGAGGGCGGATACAGCCGGGCCCCACCCCCACATCCTGGAGCTCATCACACGGGATAAGGTTTTTTTTGTCCTGATTTGAAACGGAAGCGGCGTCCTTCTGCCGGGCAAGCATACGCGTGACCTCTACGACTGCACGCAACCACTATTCGTACTATAAGCACAGGGTGCTTCAAAGAAACACGTGGAAGACGCTGGTCTTCCATGCTGAGGAGTCTGGCTTGGGGGGGGGGAGGGGGGCAGTATGATATAGCATGTAGCACTTGCTATCTGTCTGCCAGCCTGGCATTTTATATATTTTTTTGAAATTTGTATTTTTTATAAAGGGCATTTTACTGTAAATGTATGCAGGGGTGACCTCCTGCAGTCCTCCCGACCCCCCCCCCTCCCGCCCCCGGAAGTCTCCCCTACCTTTAATATTACCCTAACCCACCACCCCACATACATTTGCGGCAAAATGCGATGGAAAAAATGTAATGAATTCTCCCATGACGGGAAATCCAGCAATGAAATCTTCTATACTGTGCCGACCCTTCAGCACCATGCAACCTTCCACACATTCCACGGGGAGCATAGTGACCTGCCGAAGACCTCTATACAGGGTGCAGCACCCTGCCCCTTGAAAGCAAGACCTGCAAAAGGAAGTCCAGTTTTGTTCCCTCCAAAAATACCCATTTGCCCTAAAAAAGTGAAAAAAGCCCAGCCCTCTTAAAATCCCAGGTAGAGGCTGGACCATCACTTTCCCACAAAGCCATTGTGCGGGTTTCATCATTTTACAGAATAAAAGTCGGCGCGAGATGGAGGGGCCGGGGGAAGTACATTTCCATTCATTCACTCTTTGCCCCTTGTTTCTTTGAAATTTGCCTCAAACCACTGCTAGAACCTTGAAGGAAAGACGCCCTCCTCTTCCGCGCCAACCCTGACAATGTGCAGATTTACAAAGGTGTCACTGGGAAACTCCCAACAGCCTCAAATTCCATGGATCCAATACACACATCCTGGCTATGGGCCCAAAACACCACCCCTGGCAAATAGTCTACAGCTCTACCCATCTTTGGGGATGTCCAAATCCAGGCCATGCCTCTGTGGGATGCCAGCATGAGCCTTAACACCCAAATCCTCCACATACTCGCTCTTCTTTTCCAGGTGAATCTTCTACAGAAGGTTCTTCCGTATTTTCCCCAAGAACTCGCCTTGATGGAGATTGGCTCGCTGGTGAAACTCTAGATTGGACTTTGGCAGTGCACTATATGCGGGCCTCGGCACCCACCAAATCCAATGTCTGCAAAAGATCCAGAGGCGTGACGGCTCATCTTCGTGCCACCAAAATGCAATTGGTCTTCACCCAATGGGCTACCAGTGGAGAGCCATGATCATAAGGGGGTTACTTATATTCTAATGTCAATATTTGGTCACAGCACTCCCTGTAAGATACACTCCATCCCTATTGCCCCACATTGACCCTCTGCTCCACGGGTCCATCCAACCTGAAGTCCATTCCATCCTCACACTTCAAAAGAAGTGGACGACCCGCTCTTCTCTGTTGGGCACACTCTGGGAGCTCCCCAATCCCCCCCCCCCCCCCAACACCCTCAACCCACCAACTGTGCTCCTACAAGAGCACTGCAGTCACTTGTGAGCTAGTAGGCTGCCATTGAAGTTAACTTTTTCTGAGCATAATCCTTCCTGCATTGCTCTACCCTGACCTCTGAGGACATTCTCTTGTGGTATCAATCTTCTGGCTGCCAAAATGAGCTGCCATTTTAAGCGGAACTGTTGGGAACTTTGTAACCATTCTTCTGTATGCCGCGCTGTCTGATCGCGCCATTCCAGCTCGCTCATATAATGCCTGTAACATTCCTACGATAATGATATGATATTGAGTACACTTCTGAATTAGCTGCTTGGCCCTTGTATCCAAGCACTGTGAACTGATGCAACACATTATTTGCTCTTTTCTAACCCTTCGTTCCATTGGTTGAACGTCAGACGTCTGCAACCTGCAGCTCTCCAGATGTTTTTCAACTAAAACTCCCATGATCCCTCACCATCGACAACGCCGACTTGTGCGGATGGGAGTTTGAAGACCAAAACAAATGGTGAGCTGCCTGTTGCAGACCCCTGTACTTGCTCAACTCTTGTACTTTCAGCAGTGACCACTTAAAGGAGGTCCTGTGGGAGGCGGAGGAAGAATTTGTTTTCGGCAATTAAGGGAAACTTAACTTGATTTGGCAAACCAAGAATGGCTTTGTCGTTGGAACCATTGCTTCACATGCTTGCTGCATGTTTGCAAAATTCAATGCTTTCGTTTCACCCCTTCTTCCTCTTCCTTTGTTGTGGGATTAGCAAACAGTAAGTAATTGTATATACAATTGGGTGAATGCTGACTCCTATAGGGCACCAGCACGTACAAAGAGTTGGGTCGGAAGGCATTAATGGGTCTTAAACGGGAGCCATTATCCAATACCTGCCGTTCAATTTCCAGCAACGCCTATATTGTGGATATTGGAACAAGCCGCTGGGCTTGGCTGAAGGGCTTTGTGTTGATGGATCATGAATATTTAAAGACCATGTTGTTTCCAGCCCGGCCTCTGCTAACCACTGGAATATTAAGTCATGACCTGTGATTGGCTGCAGGGAATAATGGCTACAACAATCTGTGGTACGGTGGTGAATCCCAGATTCATGTCAATAAGTAGGACTGACGGTGCCTCACAGTCAAGGGAGCGGAGAACGCGCTTTCGCTTCCGGCCGAATGGTTGGACCTCTGATGCCTCAGTCACTCAGAGGAGAGTTTGCTTTGTAGGGGTGTTGGCTTTATAACCAAAACTGGAGTTCAGATCTTGGCTTCTCTATTAGACAAGTTTGTGTGTTCCTGAGCTCATTGCATTATTTTCTTGTGCTTCCTCGCACTTACTTACCTGCAGAAAATTATGAATCCAAAGAACCTCCAGTATTGACTGCTAATGACCTGTATCATCATTTCTCCAATATGGGCAGAATCTACACCAGTTGAATGGCACAAACAACGTAGTTATTGGCGTTGTGATGGGGCATCACAAAAAACCACTCTTGACACTTGAATGGATCCCAAGGGTGTTTGTCAGATTGTTGCTGTTGCTGAGGTTGACTTGAATGGAATCGCTGTACGTTAATTGTTAGTGTCTTTTAGAAGTTGGTGCTATGGCCGTCCCTCCCTCTCTCGCCTCTTCCTGGGGTACCCCCACTCTAGCCCAGGCATCTGTAACCATGGTTACTACTAAGGCTCGATAACCCCTACTGACAGGCTAAGCCTCTTTTGATCCTTTGTCCCTCCGATCTTCCACTTCGCCTTCCTACCCCCCCCCCCCCCTTGGATGTCAACCTTCCTCCTTTTCTTACTTTCCTCCTTTCCCAACTCTTCCATTCACTGCTCCTCTCCTTTCACTGTTTCTACTTTTCCCCTCTGCGACCACTTCTCTTCCTTGCTAATACTACTGCTCTGTTACCTCTCCTCATTCCACTACTACCACCTCACCACTTCTACTCTCCTACTGTTACTACCACCTCCTACTGCTTTTACCGCCTCGCCTTTCACCGCTTCTCCCCTACTGCCACTTCTCGCAAACTCTCTCTGCCACTTCTCTTCTACCACTGCCTCCCCTCTCACTACTACCTCCCACAGCTACTGCCACTCACTACTTCTATCTCCCACTCACCTCACTACTACTGCCGTTTCCTTTTTACTACCACTCCTCGATAGTGCTACCACCTGCTGCTATTGCTTTCCATTCCTTTCTCCTATCACTCGGACACACCCACTCCACAGTGCCCCTCTCCCCCACCGCCTCCACACTTCTTTGTCCTCCTCCTTCCACCTCTGACCTCACCCTTGTAACCCACCATTTTCCTATTTCCAGTTACTTCCTTCAATGTCCCTCTCTCTCCCAGGATTGGTTAGCTTTCCCTAACCAATCCACTTAACAATTCTGAGGGTTGTGTGAGGGTAGGGCAAAGGATACTTCAAAAAGGGGCCTAAGCCTCACCCCCTTCTTTATATGTGAACTCACTGCTTTCAGTATGGGTAAGAGCGGCCTCTGTGGATTAACTTCCTCGGTTGTCATGGCCTCATTGAAGGCTTTGTGAACGGGATCTCGGAGTTTAGTGAGCAAACGAGTGGTCCCGCACTGACACCTCTCAGTGGGACCCTGCGCCAGATAACTGAGGGTTAGGTGCGCTCTACACATAAATAAACTAAACTTGCCATCAGAGAAGGCTGTGTCCAGTTGCAGCAGTCCTTCTCGACTCTCCCCCTCTGCAGTGCACCGACTCAGTGCCGCTGCTCCTGGACACTTCCTCTGTGGTACGGCATGCAACCTAGGGATGCCATGCCGTCAGGACCAGCATCCTCATCCCCGCTTCCTTCCATGATGCGCGTCCCCTTGCAGCACACGAAAAATAGGGTAGTCCAGATTTGCTAATGTGGATTTTGGGGAGACAGGGCAATAGTCAAACAATAAAACGGGAACATCCACATGTATACACCATATTATTTGGAGGTGTTAATCATAAAGGTTTAGAAAAGACCAAACCCAATGCTCAAGAGTCATCAAAAAGGAAAGGAAGAAATATACAGGTGTGTCTTTAGGATTATATAATTTTATTTTCAACATAAGGTTGATATAAATATTGTGAATTAAAGATGCACAAAGATCAAGTGAATGATTAAGAAAAATAAGAGCAGAATAAAAACATTATTACACAGTAAACAACAATTGAAGGGGATCACATTTAATGAATTTTTTTGATGGGAACAAAACAAAGAAGTTCAAAGAAATACTTTTGAGTAAAAGTGCGCCACTAGTATGCACCAACAGTGTCACTCCTTGGTTTAGAGTTAAATCATCTAGCTAATTACAAATGTGGATGCAAAAAGTGGTGTATGTATGATCAGAGTCTGATCATATCAGATTTTGTTTACTTGCCAAGTCTGCCAACGTGTTTGCCTATGTTACAAAATGTTAATCACAGGGCCTCCTAAACTAATAAACCACAATCCTATTTAACACGGAAAAAAAATAAAGAATTGGTGTGGTTTGGTGAAGCTCTGTGGCATGTTTCGGCTGGCCGGAATTGGCGGCATCTGGGTTCAGCCTTCCTCAGGGCAAAAAGGAGAACCTCAGTCTCCTAAAGAAAAGGGAGAGATGAGGGGGGGAGGGGGGAAGGCAAGTAAGGACATATGCTTAAGGGGTAACGGTAATGCATAATAGACACAACTGAAATGGCCCTTTCCTAGTGAAAAGGTCTAGACGAGTGCTACAGAATTCATTTGTGCAAAGATGATCACCTCAATACTCACCCTGAACAGATAGCAGGGGTATTGGAGAGGTATAGTCTGGTTTCCGGAATCGGACTTCCCATGGTGAGCTTCGCTGATAACTGCAGGTACTTAGTAACTGCACGAGACTCTCTGGAGAGCTGATGCTTGTGGTTCTGGGAGTGTGAGACTTAGCCCAGGTAGGGAGCCCCCGGCAGGCGAAGGGTTTAGCTGCCTGTGGCGTTGAACATGGTACCTGAGGTTAGTTCAGAGAGGTACCAAGTGCTCAAGCAGACTCATATTGATGTCACGCAGAATTCTAGTCTGGTTTAGGAAAAAGCGGGTCTACTCATAAGGAGGTGGGTAACGGGTGCTTTTGATAACGAGTAAAATGTTTCCTACCTTTGGGAGAACCGGATCGAAGGTCACGGAATGGAACTCACACGTGAGTCTTAGAAGGAAACTCTGCAGGTTTGATATAATATGATGGGTGGCCGAGAGAGCGGCATGCTTAGGGATTCATGCTGAATGACCGCACGGAGCAAGGCGCTGGGAAAAACTCAACAAAGTAAAAAAGGACTTAACCGCTACTGACAGGAATACGAGCGGTCCATGTTGGAAGCTCGAAGCAATGAGTGTGGGCTGGACCCAAATCTGAATGGAGACTTGCTTGGTTGATCGATGAGCGTTGCCGAGTCGACCGAGATGAGAGCTGTGTCGGCTGATGCAGAGGCTGTGTCTGCAATGGGAAGCACTCCTCGCCTAACTCGAGGGCTCACAGAGAAGGGTATTGGCTATCGCTGGTCCTTCCCTTTCCCGCTAACCATTGAAAGAAGAGCGATGGACTACCGAATTACAAGTGGCCAAGAGGCGCAACAGGTGTTATGTCCTAAAGGAGGAGATGGTGAACGAAGGCCCTGGAGGGGATGCTGACGTTGCAGCAATGGAATTGAGCCAGGAGAGCAGCCGAGTGTAAAAAGAAGCATGCCGGGGGGGTAGAAAATAAGAAGCTCAGCACCCCACCGACTGTGAAATGAGACTGAAGTCTTGGGGAAAAGAGATGATGTAGACACAGGCCCCAAGTGGCCAGGGACACACTGGATCAGACTGTGGGAAAGGATATTTTATGTGAGACGGTGGGCGAAGCAATGGTCGTCTCTGAAGGCCCATCACAAGGTGGGCATTTCGCATGAAAGTGGGGGGAGGAGAGGACGATGGAGAGGGGGGGAAGGGAGGGAGGTAGCTTAATGCAGAAGGGTTGGGTTTCCATGTTAGCAAAAGGGATCCCATGAGCCCCATTGGTATCACATGGGGCAGGAGGGTGGGAAGGGAGGGGGGTGGTTTGAGTTTGGGGGAGTTGCAGTCCGCGAGAAGGTGAATTGCAGGGCTTTATGTGGATTAGAGTGGTCGGGATATGTGTTGAATCTCCTGAATGGCGCGCATTGATAACCGGGCTGGGCCGATGTACTTAAAGTGGGGACCTTAAATGTCAAGGGCCTAAACTCACCCACTAAGCGAGCTCTACTTGGGAGGGAATTCTGCAACGGGGATTTGGATATAATGGTGGTACAAGAGACCAGGCTAGTTCATGGGGAGGAAAAGTGTATCCCAGGGGCCCAGATTGGGCAGGTCTTCTGGGGGGTCCACCAAGAGGGGCAGAGTTGGTATCCTCCTTAATGGGAGAACCCACATTGGTGACCCACTGGTCTGGAGGAGGGCAGATGGAAGGGTACTGGTGATCTCTGGGGGCCCTCAAAGGAGTTCAAGTGACCCTTGCCATAGTATATTTTCTGAACACGGGACAGTCTCGGTTCTTACAGGAAGTCCTGGGGGAAATACTCACCCGAGCATTGGATCTACTTTTGCTAGGAGGCGGGACTTTAACCTGTGGCCAGACCAGTCCATGGATCACTGTGGTGGGCAGGATCCACTGGGAGGTGGGGTAACCAAAACAGAAGGAAGGCTCATTGGCTATATGACTGATCAGGGTCTCATAGATATGTGGAAGGAATGCCACCCTGCAGACAGGGGCGTCACCTTTTTCTCCCCAGACCATGGGTCCAGAACAAAGACTGACTATTGGTTTGTGCCTCAGCAGCACATTCAAAGGGTTTCAATGAGCAACATCATCCCGATTAGCTGGTCGGACCACGATATGGTTCACATGGGCATAGTATTGACGGGCCTAAGACCCAGGGAATCACTTTGACGATGTAATGACATCCTGCTGAAGGACGTTGCCTTTGCTAAAGAAATGAGCGAGGTGATAGATGAGTACTTTTGGTTAAACGATAGTGTGAGGTTGAACCAGGAATGGTATGGGAGGCAGCCAAGGCAACCTGGAGAGCCCTCCTGATAAGAGATGGCTCTGCCAAGAAAACAGTCGGGACCCACCTCATAGGGAAGACGAGGAGTGAGATCCGTGGGTTGGAAACGTTGGGACTGGAGGAGGCGGGGAGAGAGGAGGACAACTTAAGTTTGGCATGGGGAAAACAGCAGGAGTTGAAGGAATTTGAGATGGGGAAGGTGTTCTCTAGTCTACAGTTCCTCAAACAAAGATATTATGAGAAGGGGATAAGGCAGATGCCCTGCTAGCGTCTAGGCGCTGGGGTCAGAGGACTGTAAGGTGGTTATCGGTAATTAAGCACACTGAGGGGCAACTGCATTCCATGACCGGGGAGGTGGTGCAGGAATTTGCCAAATTTTACGAACAACTATATGGAATAGAAGGGGGTTCGAGGAGGGGGAGCTTGACTGATACCTAAACGGGTGTGGGGGGGGGGGGTGCCCCTGCCTATTCTCCAGAGTGAGATTACAGAGTTGGAAAGGCTGATCACCCAGGAGGAAGTTCTGAGGGCAATTAGTGTATTGAAGTTGCGGAATTCCCCTGGGGAGGATGAGTACACAGCAGGGTTTTATAAGGCTTTCGCAGGCTCCCTGTCCAATACATGGAGAAACTATTCAACAGCATCCTGGCCACTGGGAAGGCACCCCCCCCTCTTTTGGTAGAGCACTAGGAACGATCATATCCAAGGCAGGATGTGACCCCTACCGCCCTATCTCTCTTTAAAACATTGACGCCTAAATCTTTACTAGGGCCCTGGCCACGAGAATGGAGGGGCTCATGCCAAAATTGGTCCACTCTGACCAAGTAGGGTTTATTTAGGGCAGCCAGGGCTCTGATACATTGCGCAAAACGCTGCACCTGATGGAGGCCACAGCGAAGGAGGGAAACCCTGTGTTCGTCACATTGGATACTGAGAAAGCGTTTGATCGCGTGGACTGGGGTTTTCTTTACAGGGTCCCACACAAATATGTGCATTGTACGCATCCTTGGTGGCCCGAGTGAATCGGAGGCTGTGGAGGCCCTTTGACCTGATGACTGGCAGACAGGGCTGCCCCAACTCGCCATTCCTGTTTGCGCTCACGATGGAGGTGCTCGCGGAACAGCTCAGGAGGAAGAGCAACCACAGGACGTACATTGTGTGCTAATTGAGTTTACTTGACCACTCTGGGGTTGAGTTGTTTGCTTAAAGTCAGAAACTACACGTATAAGGGGAAGTGTTTAATGAAGGACTGGTGGGAGGGAGGGAGGGTGGGGGTGGAGCGGAGGAGGATCACAGCAAAGTTCCGGTGTTTGAATCGCTTGCAGAGGGATCGCACCCTCCAGTTTGGTTGTACCTTTCTATGTCTTCTTGAAATCAATAAAATCTAATTTACAAAAAAAGGGAACATTCGTTATAGTCTATAGTTTGTATAGAGTTGGTGATCCAATCCTACCTTTTTAATCAATGGAGTGACCGTCGCCCTTTTTAAAAAAAAAAAATATATATCTGGTACTTCATTGCTCATAAATGTAGCATTGAGAAAACGGACCAAAAAGGGGGTGACTAGCTCCCTATTGTCCAGTATCGTTTTAGAAGGGAGACTTTCCCCAAAGCATGTGGTAGGTCTCATTTTCTCCATATTTTCATTAGACACTGGTTTGAATGAAAGGCCCAATTTGGCTTGTTGAACTATTTCCTCCCTAAACTGCAGACCACCGACGTTGTGTGGGTTTTCCACATTGTCCCTGATATTATCATGAGCTATTTTAATCTTCTCCCTAAGGACCTTCGGAATGGCTTTGCAGTCTATTGTTTGAGGGATAAATTGATCCAGTTGGGCCTTAGGTTTCTCCAAATCTCTAAGGATTTCAAAAAGCGTTTTAGAATCATTACTAGAATTTGCAATCTGGTTGTCATAAAAGGTTTTTTTGGCAAGTGTAATTTCTTAACGATATAGTTTGTGCAATGACTTCCAGATACTTGTATACTCCAGTGGCCGCTCTATTTCCCACATTTTCTCTGCCCTTCTTTTTTCTTGTTGGTGAATAACAAGGACTGGGGTAAACCATTTCTGGTTATTGGTCTTTTCCCTAATGGTTTTTGATGTAAGTGGGGGCCACCCGATCGAGCAGGCTGGAAAAGGTTTCTTCATATGCTGATACTAGTATATGAGGCAGATCCTCTGCTAAGGTATTGCTCATTATCTCAGTCAAGCAGTGCAGTTCTGTTCATGTAATGCCCTGCAGGGGTTCTGGAATATCGCATAGTGACCTATATCGAATAAAACACAGGCATCTCCCACATGAGCACGCACAACCCCACTCAATGTCGGTGCTGCAAAGGATCAAGGGATATTGCACTAAGAGGCTTCTGAAGTGACCCCCCCCCCCCCACTTCCAGTGGAGAGGGGCATGTGGGCTGCTGTCTGATACAGGGGCTCTGGTGCCAGAACATGGCACACTGTTTGGCAGAATGAGCCGCCCTTGGAAGGGAAGGGCATAGGGATTTCTGTTCTGGGTTTACATTATTGCATTCGTGGCCTCAAAGGTGGGCAATCTGGGGCAGTGCAGAGTTCAGTGTGTGCCAGGAGAAGTGATCTGGTGGGTTGTGGTGGCGCAAGGCTTTCCCATGCCCTCTGCTGCATCTTCGCCAATGCGCACTAGAGTGGGATTAGTTTTGGAAGGTGGAAGAGATAATGCCACTTTCTAGACTGTTCAAGCCTTGTCCTCTCTTTAGATAAGGCCAAAGGTCACTGGTGCCAACTACCCATGGTCTTGTAAGAGAACTTGAGGGAGTCTTACCTTTTGGGTGAACAGCACTTTGTAGTGTGTGACTTGTAAGTCCATACTTATACTGGCAAAACACAACTACAAAAACCAGAATAGCAGTCATTTATAGAGCGCCTTTCACCATTGGTATGGTCTTGATGCACTGTAGGTTGAACACCCTCGGGGGACTGAAGTTCAGGTATGGGAAATGTTTAGAATGCGTGTGTGCACTTCAGCCAAAGCGAAGTTGGGTTGGGGTGGCCAGGTCCCTACTAACCACCTATATCGAGCTGGCAAGTGGATGGGTGACTTGAAGTTGGCAAGAGAGTCCAACAGTCGTAGATTCATTGTGTCGAGCTAGAATGAATTTTTGTCGTGGGCGGTAGCTGCATTCTAATGGCAGAGGTGTTGCGCAATGTGCCGTTGGAAGTGGAGTGTGGTTGCAGATGTGTGCAGGTGAGTGGCTGTGCCTTCGGCTATCTTCTGTAAGCATGGAGTGTGATACGTGCTCTTCTTCTGCTGCTGCTGGCTTCTTGGTTTCGTAGATGCGGCACGGACCCCCCCCCCTGTGTTCTGCTGGAGTGTATTAGATTCTTCTCACCGTCATTCAGTAAATGCATGGGAGGTGGATGCTGTCCCAGCCTGGGAGGGTCGGGGGGGGGGGGGGCAATAGCCATGTCTTGAGGGTCCTCTGCAGTGCCAAAAGGTCCTCTATGCATCGGATGTCGGGCGGCATTGAGTTCCACATAGTGGGGGCTTGGACGGAGAAGGTGGAGCCTCCTATTCTGGTTGATTTTGAAGGAGGGGATGACCAGGAGGCGTGCAGTGCCTGGACGCCGGTTCCTGTTGGGTTGGCAGCGGGTGATTTTCTGTTGAAGGAATTCTGCACCTGTCTTGTGGAGGGCACGGTGAGTGATGCCCATGGGGTCTTTTCAATAAAAAAATAAATAATGAAAACCGTGTTTGGCTGGTCCCCTACTCGTGATTCTGCTAGCTCACTGACTTAGGGTGTGGCAGGCCTTTTCTGGTAGGCCCACCACATCATGCCAAATGGGCATTGCCTCTGTTTCTTGAACCTTTTTCTCAGCTATTAAAGACAGTAAGGAATAAAATATTTTAATGGAAGCCACCCTCCTCCCTCATCTGCTACATTTCCCCTGAGAGCAGCTTTAGAGGGAAGTTCCTAATTCAAAATGGGAGGGGGGCTTTATTTTCTCCATTGATTGACTTAAATAGGGTTGGGGGTCAGGGAGGGGGGAGGTGATTCTGCAAGCGCACCAGAGACCTTTGTGACACTATGAAAATGCTGATTCTCCCTTGGTGTTCATTGCAAATCCACCCCCATTGATATCCATGAAAGAAAGCGGGTAAGAACAAGTGCATGTTTGTTAATTATTGGCAAAGGATAAGGTGCCAACATTCGACTGCTTCAACAACTGTAGTTAAGCACTCAACAAGGTGCCGTGCCTACCTCCTTGCTCCAAAAGCATTGTGGGAAGAGTTGATCGGAACAGCTGGTACATGTCCTAGGTTCAGGCTATAGGAGCCATACCTGGCAAACGCCTCCTCACTAATATCCCACAAGTCTTTGCTCAATTGGACATAAAGGGAAATCCCCCTGTTGTCTCGATTTGGTCGGACTTCCGTTCTAAGTTGTGTTGCTTGTTCTGGATGAATTTTGGTGGTAGTCGATGTAGTGCATCTAGTTGAATTGTGAGGATGGGTCATGCGTGGCCTTCAGGTGAACTTTGAGAATAGCCATGTAGAGCATTTAGATCAATTTGTTGGGCAGCCATTGCATTGTGTTCCATTCAGAGGAGTCCGCAGGATGGCCAATGTATTGCAGATAGCCCAACTGCGAGGGTAGCCAAAGTACTGCATTTGGATGCTTTGAGGGTATTACTCTTAGATGGATTTTGGGGTGGGGAGTCGATGTATTGCACCAGATACATTTATAGGGCACACGCTGTGTAAGCGCTACTATACTAGGGGCATCTGTATAGCCAATGGCCAGGATTCTAGCAGAGCTTTATCCAGCTGCATCTATGTAACCATGATCCATCCACCACACGTGGCTACATACCACCCACCACACGTGGCTACATACCACCCACCACACGTGGCTACATACCACCCACCACACGTGGGTGCATACCATCCACCACACGCACCATTACTAAGACGCATTTCTCTACACCTCCGCTATTAGAATGCAGCTATCCTGCATGATAAAATTTGGCCTAGCCGCACAGAATGCCTCACCTGCTCTCTAACACTCTCCAGACTACATCCACATTTAGAGACACGCTACACAACACCTGTGGCACAAGAATGCAGCTATCCCCCATGACATAATTCGATCTAGCTGCACACATCATATACCTCCTGCTCTCGCACTCTCTCCAGAGCACGTCCCAGCAACCACCATCTAAATGCACCAGTATAGGATACATAGCACAACCCCTCTACGATTAGAATGCAGCTATACCCCACGATCAATTCTGTCTAGATGCACACATGCCATTCCTACCACTGTTTACATCTTCTGAGGGTATCCATTCTATTGCATTTGGACGAATTTCCTGTAGTAACCATTGTACAGCATGTAGATTTACTTTGAGGGTGACGGTTGTACTGCATTTGGAAGAAAGTCTGAGGGTGGCCATTGTATTGCATTTAGATTTTCTATTTCGAGGGCACAGCCACCCAAACGCCTCTGCAACCATCCACTACTCTGGCAACATACATCTACCATTAGAATGCAGCTCTAGCCCACGATAACATTCGGTCTAGCTGCACACCTCTCTCTCGTATGCTCTCCATATTACCTCTCTGCACCCACCCACATGCCTGCTAGACATGGGTGACTAGCGGGGACTTGGCCACCCCTACCTACCTTCTCGCATGGGCTAAAATGCACATGCATTCTATCCGTACCTGGACTTTGGTCCTGCACAGGCGTTCAACCCATAGCACGTTGGCACCATACGAATGGTGAAAGGCGCTATACAAATGGCAATTACATTAGTAATTTTACGAGAACAAGTGGGGACAGCACACGCGAGTCCTGTTAGTCCCATGTGTAGTGTCTTAAACTTGTAAGCATCTGCATTGAACCCTTTGCATTTGTTTATTTTATCTAGAGATCGTTGATGGCAATGCCAAGATGACGCTTGGTATGATCTGGACCATAATTCTTCGCTTCGCCATACAGGACATCTCGGTTGAAGGTGAGTTGCTACTGCTCCCGCCCCGATTCTAGCTGCGCGCGAGCATTCCCTAAATCCTAGGTCTTGACCGTATATGGCTTGCCAGATGTTTTAGACTACAACACTCCCTTCTACCCTAGCCAGCACAGTCAAGTCAATGGTGGGGGATCATGGGAGTCCTAGCCCAAAACTCTGGAGCCAGAGTTTGAAGTCTGCCCCTGGACTAGATCACAGGAGGTTATAGTCCCTGTTCTACGTAAAGGGGGGGGGAGGTGGGGGGGGTACG
Source organism: Ambystoma mexicanum (assembly GCF_040938575.1). NCBI lineage: Eukaryota > Metazoa > Chordata > Amphibia > Caudata > Ambystomatidae > Ambystoma > Ambystoma mexicanum. Next base: position 95,577,855 of record NC_090940.1, read on the forward strand.
GAAATGCAAGCCAGCATATCCTGTGTAATCCTGCTGACCTTCATGCACACTAATGGGCCCTTGAGTGGATGTGTGGTTGGGAGAAACGCCGGCAGAACAATGACCCTCTCGTGCATAAAGCCCAGGGGGGGCAGAGAGGAGGGTCCCTTGCCTACAGAAGTTAACGTATTTTATTTATCGGGTGCTGTGACGCATCAACCCAATAAGTGTCCCATTGCACATGAGGTGGACTAGCGCCATTGTCTTTGTTAAAGTCCTACTGTATCCCCTTCAGATACTTTACTGAATTCTTCCTTCTCCGATGTGTTTGACCTAGCCCCCCTGCACGAATACAGAGCCCCCTTCATGCATGCATTCCAGTGAATTTTCCCTAGCTTTGGGTGATTGGTGACAGGCGAATGCCTGTATGAGTATTGCTTATTGAAACAGTGCATGTTGTGTGTACTGTTCTTCAGTGCACGGCATGCTGCAGGGTGCATGCTGCCAGAGTCACAGGAGACCAGGGGTACATGCAATGCAGAGGGAGAGCATGACTGGCATGCCTATGCCCAGCTGAAAGCACCTAAGTGCGGGCATGGCATGGCATCCCTGCTCCTAACCAGTCTCATGGCTATGAAGAGCTGCCCCAAATCATTGCCATCCATGTACAGCATGTGGGGGGGGGGGGGTAGAGGACTGTACCGGGGAATGCCCAAGGAGGGCTCGCAAAAAAGCCAAATCTATTGGCCATGTCAGAGCTTGTTCAGTTTGAGTCCTGGAAATGGGTGACACGTGTTCTGCTTTTCCATACAGAAACATCTGCCAAGGAGGGCCTGCTGCTGTGGTGCCAGAGGAAGACCGCCCCCTACAAGAACGTCAACATCCAGAACTTCCATATCAGGTATGGGCACGGGGCAATATGCCATGCAGCTAACGAAAACCCTAGAGCGTCGCACCAAGACCCAATACATTGGGATTTCAGCCGAGATGCAAACGACTCAAGCCAGGCTTGAGGGGCTGGGAGGTTACCATTGCCCCATGAGGCCCAATTCGGTCGCCTGCTGTCTTGGCCCCCATGTCTCTGTTTAGGGAGCAGTTTCCTACATTTGGGGCACCAAGTCTCTGATCATGTGTCCTGAATACACTGGAAATGCGGGACATACCGAATTTTTATTCTTGCATAATTGTACAGATCTAAGTCGAGAATACAGTGAGAATAGCTGGAAACCAGTATTCTACAGACAATTGACCTTTCCACAAATAACGCATCTATTTTAAAGGATTAGGGTTGAAAGCCCGATATGGAAATGTTCGTGGGAGAAAAGACCTTAGAATATTTTTCCGAAATATCCTGCGGTCTTTTCTCCCCTGAACATTTCCAACTTGGCCCACACCCACAGTCCCACCCCCAAACCCCTACTTACCTTGCAGCAGCCGCCCACTCGCTGTGTCCCTGCAACGCCTGTTCCCTTTCACTTCCGTGATCGGGAACTGGCACTGCAAGGTCCTTTCTTTTTTTTTTTTTTTTTTTTTTTTTGGTTTTTATTTTTTGTTTGGCGGCGGCTGCAGGGGACACCCCTGAGCACCGAATGCGTGGGTTGGTCAAACTTTTATACACTCTGAATTTTCAAACAGCCGAAATTCGGCTAAATCACAAGCTCGATCATTTCTGGCGTTTCCATTTTTAAAGCGGATTTATTTATTTGTATTTATTTAATTAATTGTGTTTATAACGTGTCTAATACCATACTCGAGTTCGGTTTATAAGGGCGGGTCTGGGATTCTAACCTGTTTCTCTGCGTGGTCTTGCTTCCAAGACCAGCGTGTTGCCCCTGTGCTGTCCTCCGTTCAAATTATGCAAAGGATTAAAAAAAATACAAACCTGGTGAAGAAACTTGACCAATCGTGTAGCCTCAACTAATCAGCAGGTGTAACTGGGATCCAAATGATTCCCTTTCACGCCGTTCAGTGGTAGGTTTTCCTCTGAGACCGCGTGTTTAAGAGCAGACTATTGGGCGAGATCCAGCGGCTTCAACGTGTCACGTAGCCCTGGCCATTGTTAAATCTATCTGCTGGTCTTCAACCCTAGAATAGAAGGGGCTCCCCTTCCAGTGCTTGCACGCTCTTCGTAGGAGGTTGGCCTACAGCAATGTTCCTCTAGGTCCCCCATTAAAAATAAAAAGTGGACAAATGGGGACGGGGTGGGGGGAGCCAGTTGTAGATATGGCCTGACTGTCATGTACGCATCTACATTTCTCCTGCTGCTTCTTTAGGCAGAGGGAGCAAGATCTAGTTAAATCTAGCAACCTCTAGCACGAAAGTGTCTGGTACCAGCAGTCATAATATCACCAAAGTATGGTGTGAAACCTTAATGCCATGGCAACAAAATGCTTCTCCCTTAACTAATGTTTTAAAATCCATCCAGCACATCCCAGGCCTTCTAAATAGCCAGCATCGCTGTCTCTTCCGGAACTCAACGTAGAGCGGAAAGAGCAAGGGCAGTAACGGAGGACTTCAGGTGGTCTAGTCTCGAAACAAAACCCACCCTCTCCAGTCTGTCATTCGAGCTTGTTGTCTTCTCTTCAGACACCCAAAAGGTAGAGTACAGGCCCTAACCACCGGTAGAAGCCTGAATTCTATGCCTCGCCTCTCTTCTCACTGTTTCTAGCTCTGTACCAAATCGGCAAGCTTGGGTTGGGGGGGGCCTCTAACTGCCTGTAAATGGTGCATTCCAAGGTTCCCTTCGTGGTGTGAACACCCTGGGAGCTGGCCAAGGATACCTGGATAGGCTTGGTTACAGGACGCGCCAGGGGAGGCTTACCTTTGTTACCCCTCCCTGGCACAAACTGTAATCTCATTAGGGCCCTCATCATATCCTGCACTACTGTGTGCTAGGTAACCTTCCCCCTCCATTAGAGGACCTCCCCTTTTGGTTCAGGACTACTTACTTGGATGGCAGTCACCTAACACGCAATAGAGCCCTCTGGTGCGGGCTCTAACACTTAATAGCTTTTCCATCTACGAAGCAGAATTCGGGTTCAACAAGACTTTGAGTTGTCCATTTCCATTTATGTGCATCAGAGCGGCCTCTGCCCTTGGAATAACTGGCATTCCCAAAAGGGTCTTAAGTGATCGGTCTTGTTCCTGTGGCGGAACCTCTGGATTTCACCAATTTCTTGCTCAAGAATTATGCATCATAGGGGGATGCCACTGCCATGGTGCCCCCTGCACTTCCTAGCTGCCCACCTCCTGAACTATCAGAGCTGAATGTCTCCCCATGCCTTCGGGTGCTGTATGGTTTTGCAAGCCAAGAGGCAGAAACCCTTAATCCCAAGTACTCCTAATGCCGGTGGGGGCGGCCTTGTGCAGTGGTATACCAACATGCGTAAACCATTGTTTCAGCCTTTCGCCACTTCTCCAGGAACGTGAATTTGGACTTTGCAAATTTAAATGCCCACTTCCTGTTGGCCCAAAAGTTCTCCCAGAGAGCCATCTAATCCTGCACAGCTCTTTGGCTGGCGCAGCCATAAAAAGTAGCTGTGGCAAAGCTGTAAAGGCTGGGGAACAGATAGTATTTTCTGTGTAGGTCAATGACACCATGGACTGGAGGATGGAATGCAACTGGTTCTTTGGCAGGGCTAGGAATTCCTTTAGATGGCACCCATTAGTGAGGCATTCTGCTATCCTCCTTCTGGCGAATAGTTTCTGCTGGATTGTGCATGGGCGCATAGTTGCAGCATCCCGGTTCAATAAGCACATGTCCATATGCATCCATATGGAAAACAATCTGTTTATCTGATGCTAAACGTTATTCTCTTGCGCATGGAGCCAAAGGCAGTTGCATAGGTCCAATCACTTCTCCGAACAATGGCAACGCTTACTGCGCAAGTAGCGCAGAAATGCAACGCTAAATTACGTGATGAGCTTTTTGGTGATGCACCATGGAGGAGGCCACTGAAAAGGGCATGTTATGTGACTATTGGTGCTATGCACAGCTCTGTGTACCATTCTTTCACTGTTCTCTCTGAGTGCTTGGATAGTGAAACAAAACTGATGCCAGTGCGTGCAATATTTTGGTGTGTGTGTGGGGTGCGTCCCCCATACTATCACAAATATTTCCCACCAAAAGTCTTGCATTCGACACACAAACTGTCGTTGCGTTGCCGCGGAGGTCCTCCCGCGTCTCAAAGCATATTAGTTTGCCTAAAGCATGTGCTAGGTGGCACTTGGACCATGACGCACGTGCTCGAGTGCTCCTGTCCTATTGAAATTCGGCTCTTGCCGACAAAATGGCGACCCTTGGGGTCCTGGAAGAATGGCTTTCCCAGTTACTGACGATTCGCATCCCCTTTAGCATGGAGGTGTAAGGAAAAATAATGTTCAGGATGCCTCATTTAAAGGCACTTTAAGATTGTCGCAAGCTGTAACTTTCTGCAGTTCTTAAAAAGCTTGTGGACCTGGGGGCAAAACTGAAGTTTTCGGAACAGAGTTATTCTTCAATGAGCTTTACTTAGGAACAGAACTTTTATAACGTATTAAGAAACGCCTCCTTCAGAAGTATTGCACTTCAGTCACAGTCCATAATGTTGTGTATTGACCTGTAGAATCCTTTATTTAGCTTGTCTTGGTGTGTTTCATTATTTGGGTCTTTGGCGCTATGCTGGCATCTTTGCATAGCAGCCTCATCATTGCATATAAATTAGGAATTCTGTCCCGCCATAGTTACCTTAAATATATAAAACCCATGATTTGAATCCGAAAAAAGCCCCAATCTCATATGGGGCCCCACGGGAATCCGTACACACTCGGGGTGCTTTCATACCGACATGCAACAATACCAAACTACTTCAGAATCTGGGGAGGGCCTTTAGATTTTCCAAGAATGTTTTTATTTTTTATTTTTATTTGAAGTATTTCATTGCTGCCACTCATCGGCCATTGGTATGTCTCCCTAGCAACTGAAGTTTGGATTAGCTTCCCGATTCATGTGGATTCTAGTAGATGGTAGCCTTGATTATGGTTCTGTGGTTTCCAGAGGTGAAGTGGCTTATGATGTCGCATATCGGGGTGTCATGACCTACCACTTGCCCATGGACCACTTGCTGTTGCCAGCTATCTTATTACTGCGTCACACACGTGCGCGGCTGCGCCCTGTGGGCGTACCAGACCTAAAATATTGCTGCAACAAAATATCTCCTGCGAGCAGCCTGGATCTCGATGCATGGTTGCAAGGATGCAGTGTGCCATGTGTTGGTTGGTAGAAAGTTGTCATGCTTGTTGGTATCTAACGCATTTTGTTTTGAGGCCCATCAGATTGTGCAGTAATTTACTAGGCAAAGGCAGCAATAGCTTAAATATGCAGGTTACCCTGTGGCTATAGAATCCCATTGTTTCAGTTTTTTAAGACCCGATTGACTTGAGTAGTCGGCAACAGTTGTCGGGGAAACGCCGCGTCCACTGTGACGGGGCGCAGGATGGACATGTGCCTGTAGAGTCAGGGCGGAACTCCAGTGGCAGCGGGTCACCGTTGTTTTCAGCAACCACTTCCTCAGTTTTGCTGACGTTGACCTTTCCAACGGAGACTGGGCGCCATTTGCCAACATCAGGGGCCAGTTTTAGACTTGCTTGCTGTTGCAGCTGAGTGCCTAGTTCCAATCTAAGAGTATTCAACGCAGGTGTAGAACTGGACATTATATGATGCCATGAAAGCTGAGAACAGTTGTACCCAAATATGTTCTATCTGGGTGGTGGGCGGTGGGGTAATAAAGGGTCCAGGTGTTTTCCACATTGAAAGGTGATTGGTTGGGAGACGTTTAGTAATGGTTTACTTCGAGGGAAGGTCCTGCTACTAGCAACATAAATTCAGCTGCTAATAGTACCATTATTAATAGAACTATTTATGCTTCTAGTAGTGTTGGTATTGGCATTTAGTACTACCATTGGAAATACTGACATTCGTACTTCTACTGCTAGGATTATCGCCATTGGAACTACAAGGCAAATTTGTTTGCAGTTTGGTACATTTATAAAACTCCAATACATACAGAGCCTTACAACGAATAATAAATACTGCTAGCACTAAAATTACAACTAGTAGTACTAGTATGGCTAATGCTACTACAACTGGTGCCATTACAGTAAACGCCACGACTAGGACAATGCCTACACACACTTTATTTCCTACAGCAAAGGCTTGCATTTGGACTGGTTTGCATACCCACAATGCATTGCTCATGTGACCGAACTGGAGATGAACTTCCAGTGGCGGCTAATAGATTGCACAGTGGCATTTGTGACTTTGCTCAAATGGTTTATTCTACCGTCACCTTTCAGGTGGAAGAATTGTACTCAATCTTTTTTTTTTAAACCCACTATAACTTTGCTGGTGTTTGCTACACATGCCTCAAATGATCCGCCACCAAAAATGCTGTTGACTGTACTGCACAGATGATGCCTAACAAGAGTGAAACTTGTATGCAGTTGCCTGTAGCCTTGAACTGTCTGTCTGTCTGTCTTGGCTTGAAGAAGCTATGTACATAATAGCATTGCACAGTAAGGTCGATACTGGTTCTGAAGCTGAAGGCTTGCATTGGGGCTAATTTGCATATCTGCAATGCTTTGCTAATGTGGCTCTGATGTGGAGGTCAACTTCCAGGGATGGCTACTGGGTGCCACTGTGGTATGCATGACTTGGGAGGCGTGCCCGCAATTTAAAGGTAGAGGTATGCAGAAAAGACCTTGCAATCAGTGTGGACGAGGGCAGTCGGCCCTTTCCCCTCTTGGCTCTTTTATTTTCAGTGTTTATCACATTTCATGCCTTTTTCTCCTTTCTTAATTTAGACTAATACTGTTTATTTTGTGCAAAGATGACAAAGGACAAAAGTGTGTTTGGTGTGCGTGTTTGGGTGCGCGCGTGTTAGTGTTATTGAATAGCTGAAATGAATTGTTGTGCTGCTCTTATCCCCTGATTTGGCGATGATATTCCTTCAGATGACCACAAATGGGAAAAACTGTAAACCATAGGGTCGCGAAGTCCAGTCCATGTTTTCATGATATCCAGGCAAGCAATATTTGACCAGTGGGTCAAAAGGTGCGTTATAATACTTGATGATGAATAAATCACTTGTGCACTGAGCAGCAGTGACTCGGACAACCAAGGGCTACAAAGTAACCAATTGTCTTTTGTAATGCATGGGTTGAGAGACGCCATCTTGTCTGTGTGATGATAAAACCGTTTTGTCTCCTACAGCTGGAAGGACGGCCTCGGCTTCTGCGCCCTCATTCACAGACACCGCCCGGAACTCATAGACTACGGCAAGTTACGAAAGGTATGGAGCTTGTCCTTGCCTGATGGTTAACTTTCAGTGTTTTGGCTTCGTTTGCTGACATTCTCCGTTCCTGTTTGATATACACCTTTTTAGTGCATTTCTAACTCTTCTACAGTGCAGCTCTGCTCCTACTGCTTTAGACATATTTCTTGATGCCATCATGGTTCCCCAGTTGTGTCTCCGATGGTCACAGATTGTTGTGGACGGTAATTATCTGCTTTATCTGTGATGATGAGCAGGTGGGGGGGTTCTGTGGGAGCATGGTGGGAAGCGATGAGATGGATTTAGAGTTTGGTAACTACCTACCCTTGAGTGCAACCTCAACATTGTTCCTCTGGTCATGGGTGGTGTGTTGGGAAACAATTGTATCATTTTGTTCATGTTGCAAAATTGCTCTAACACCTCATTGAATTCTCCTGTGTCGGCCCGCCCCTTTCCTGAAGCTGCTTCTTCCTGCAGGTGGGAGGCATTAGGAGGGAGGGAGAGGGGTGTGGGGGGGCAGAGGTGTTTATGTTCCATCATCACAATTCCCACCCTGCAGTTGTAGACAATGGTCTTTGTCAGGATTGTTCTGCAGCGGTCGCACAGTGACGAGGAGGAGCCACAGCAATAGGAAGCCAGTGGGTGGGCAAACATCTACCCGTGCCATTCTGCACAACCCATCTCATGGCCTTTCTCAGATCGTGATAGATGCCCTAGGAGTCTGAGGAAGGGTTGGTTCTCTAACCAGTCGTTAGAACGTTACCAGCATATCCCAAAACCTGGTGATTGTGGAAAGTTCCAAGGGGATGGAAACCACAAGCTTAAACCGGAGCGTACTGGGAAAACCATGAACGCCCAATTCAAAATGATCATTCTCGTTTTAAAATGATAAACCTCAGATGCTGAGGGAGTAAACCTGTGGAGGGTGGATTGGGGGGGGGGGGTTGTTATCCCAGGACTTGCTAAAGCACTAAAGCAGTTTTGGAGCAAACCCAGAAGCATGTGTGCGTTGAGCCCCAATGGACTTGTGCTTGACGGTAAAAGCAGGAGCGCTGGTGGAGACTTCATCGGCTCCTCCGCGGACCCAATGCAAATCCACTGAAATGCTGACCTTAGAAGCTCCGAAAGATAGCCCAACACACCACTGAGCTCATTAAACCGCCAGAGGCTATACTTTTAGGCATCCGTTTCCTGCCTACTAAGTTCTTATATCCTCCGCAAACAACTGCGACAGCACTAGTCCACTCAGTCGGAACGCCTTTGTTCTGTGCTAAGTCCCCACCAAGGAGAGCTGGGCCCTTTCTGCCAGTAACGGCACAGCACTGTGCTTGCTCTCTGGGCTACAACTTCCGGTCCAAAGCTGGAAAACCAGATAAACCACCTTGACCTGGGCAGGTGCATATTAAAAAGAGATCTTTGTTTACACAAAGGCACACTAGTAAGAGCTGGAGGAAAGTCTGTGTGCTGCAGCCTAGCTAGGAGGAAAACGAGCAAAGCCACCCAAAGTGCTAACCTCCTCGGATGTGCGCCCCATGCACGCCCAAGGACTCCAGTGGAAGGGAGTGTGACGTGTGCCATAGCTTTGTATACTGTATCCCTTGCCAGTGGTTGGTACGACAGATGGCTTCTGGCTTCAAGAGCACACCCACTTTTGAAGCAGTTCAGGATGTTTTAGGGAAATAATGGAAAAGGGGCTCACTAAGGGCCATCCCTCTCTCTCATCTCCCCTGGGTGCCCCCCACCAAGCCACCTTAACCTCACTCCCACAATCGTATAGTAGAAGAAGAGGTGTCTTTCAAACACTTGGTCCATTCCTTGCACGTCCTTGTATGCCTCGCCCTGATCCATCCTTCTCCTCCCTTCCGCTATCCCCCCTGTCTGCTCTCCCCCCCCTGTCTGCTCTCCCCCCCCTGTCTGCTCTCCCCCCCCCTGTCTGCTCTCCCCCCCTGTCTGCTCTCCCCCCCCCTGTCTGCTCTCCCCCCCCTGTCTGCTCTTCCCCCCCTGTCTGCTCTTCCCCCCCTGTCTGCTCTTCCCCCCCTGTCTGCTCTCCCCCCTGTCTGCTCTCCCCCCCTGTCTGCTCTCTTCCCCCCCCCGGTCTGCTCTCTTCCCCCCCCCGGTCTGCTCTCTTCCCCCCCCCCGGTCTGCTCTCTTCCCCCCCCCCGGTCTGCTCTCTTCCCCCCCCCCCGGTCTGCTCTCTTCCCCCCCCCCCCGGTCTGCTCTCTTCCCCCCCCCCCCCGGTCTGCTCTCTTCCCCCCCCCCCCGGTCTGCTCTCTTCCCCCCCCCGGTCTGCTCTCTCCCCCCCCCCGGTCTGCTCTCTCCCCCCCCCTCCCTCCCCCCCCGGTCTGCTCTCTCCCCCCCCCTCCCCCCCCGGTCTGCTCTCTCCCCCCTCCCCCCCCGGTCTGCTCTCTCCCCCCCCCCCCGGTCTGCTCTCTCCCCCCCCCCCCGGTCTGCTCTCTCCCCCCCCCCCCGGTCTGCTCTCTCCCCCCCCCCGGTCTGCTCTCTCCCCCCCCCCCCGGTCTGCTCTCTCCTCCCCCCCCGGTCTGCTCTCTCTCCTCCCCCCCGGTCTGCTCTCTCTCCTCCTCCCCCTGTCTGCTCTCCTCCTCCCCCTGTCTGCTCTCCTCCTCCCCCTGTCTGCTCTCCTCCTCCCCCTGTCTGCTCTCCTCCTCCCCCTGTCTGCTCTCCTCCTCCCCCTGTCTGCTCTCCTCCTCCCCCTGTCTGCTCTCCTCCTCCCCCTGTCTGCTCTCCTCCCCCCCCTGTCTGCTCTCCTCCCCCCCCTGTCTGCTCTCCTCCCCCCCCTGTCTGCTCTCCTCCCCCCCCTGTCTGCTCTCCTCCCCCCCTGTCTGCTCTCCTCCCCCCCCTGTCTGCTCTCCTCCCCCCCTGTCTGCTCTCCTCCCCCCCTGTCTGCTCTCCTCCCCCCCTGTCTGCTCTCCTCCCCCCGCTGTCTGCTCTCCTCCCCCCCGTGTCTGCTCTCCTCCCCCTGTCTGCTCTCTCCCCCTCCCCTGTCTGATCTCCCCCCCCAACCTCCCCCCGTCTGCTCTCTTCCCCCCTGCTTCGGTTCACTCCTTTCTCTCCCTCCTTTTGGTCTTCCAGTCTGTTCCTGTCATGTTCTTTCTTACTCCCATCCTCCTTTACTCTCTACTACTATTACCTCTCTCTCCTCACCACATTACTACTCTACACTCCACCCACATTTTCTCCCCAGTCACCCTCTTACACTCCTAATCACCTTCCCATGTACTTTCACCTCCTACTTTGTCACTCATCTTGCACGCACATTCACACCCAAGTACCATTTTCTCCCACCAATCAATACCTCACCTTGCACAGGTTTCTAGCAATCCTTCTCCACACTCCTGTACAGTCCTTCCTCTGCTTGTTCTTTTGTTCCTCCTTTTCCAACTTTGACCTCACCCGAGTAACACATGCCTTCCTGTTTCCTGTGGCCCCTTTTATCGTCCCCTTTGCCTTTGAATTGGTTTTCTCCCTCAGCTGGTTTCCCGTGCCAACCGGCAACCTTTCCCCCCCTCCCCCCCCAGTGGCCGGATTACAGGTATACTAGCATACATAGCTGGCTTCAAGCCTTGGTTGAGGTGGGTTTGCCGGCATTTTGAAAGGACTGCCTGCTCTTCTATTCTTCCTATTCTAAAAAACCTTCTTCTTACCCTTTCCTGGCTTCTAATGTTCGTCCTATTTCTTTTGCCCTGTCCTTCTAAACTACTCAAACGTCTTGTTTACTCTCGTTTCCATTTTTGTCTCAGATAATTCTATACTTACCTGCTTTCGGTCTGGGTTTCAGCCTTTTCATTCTAATAAAACCGCTCTTCTTTCTGTCTCTAATTCTTTACTTTCTGTACGTTACTCTAAACACTCATGTTTGCGTATTCTGTTAGAAAGGTCTGCGGCTTTTGACACTGACGATCACTCTCTCTGACTTCTTTCTTCTTTTGGGTTCTCGGGGTCTGTTCTCTTGGTTCCAGCTAATATCCATCCCAAAGGACATTCTCTGTCTCTTCGGCTGGATCAACTTCTGACCTCTGACACACTTCCTCTTGTCCATGGTGTTCCCTAAGGCACTCTGTCCTTGGCTCATTCCTTTTTTTCCCTCTACAATTCTCCTTTTTAGCTCATGCTATTTCATTGTTCGGTCTTTCTCGCTACTTTTATGAGGATGATACTCAACTTTTCATGTCTTTCTTTTCTTTCACTCCTGAAGTTCACAATAAACTCTCTACATGTCTTTTAGCTAACAGTTCTTGGATGACAGAACGTTTCTTGGTATTAAATGCTGCCAAACTGATGTAATCCTTTTTTTCCTGCTAACACTGTTCCATTTCCTCTTCCTTCCTCCTCAATTTGTGTTCCTCCTTCTCATCGTCCCATTTCTTCTACAGCTCCTAATTTGGGACTTTTACTTTGATTGTGATCTATCTTTTTTTCAGAATATCTCCCTCTTGTCTCGTCCCTGTCGTTATCACTTGTACAATATCCGTAAAGCTTGTCCTTTCTTAGCTTTTGATGTAACAAAACTTCTGATCTCTTCATTCATCTTTTCTCGACTTTTCTTTTCAGTCTCTCTCGTCTTGCCCGCCTGAAATCAGTTTTCAATGCCTCCGTCTTCGTTTTCTCTCTGCATGAGTCAATGGTTTCTTCTCTCCCAACTCTTGGCTGGCTTTCTTTCCATGCTCGACTCAACTTTCTCTTCCCTCTATTTCTTCATACTGTTTACTCCACTCCTCACTGAAGGCCTATTTACTGCATACTGAAATACAAGGCTGATTGCTGTTCTATTCTCGCTCGTATTTTCATTTTATTGTACCGCTTTTAAGAATCTATGTACAGTGCTTTGGCTTAAAGCGCTTTATAAATCCCAAATAAAATACACACAAAAAGAAATTGTCAACGTATAGTCAATTATAAAGTCTGGGTCCCGATGAAAAGGAGCGTCCAGATTGCTGGTTGGATACACGGAATGCTCTGCTGTCTCGCTGAAAGTCTAAGCATGGTTGCAGCCCATGTCGTGCATGGTGTCCAGATTGCTGAAGGCAAAGCCCAGGTTGCAGTCCAGGACATGTAGAGTGTTTGAGTTGCAGGTTGGATCTGTGGGTAGTGGGGTGGTCCTGCAGTTGTTTGCATGGCACTCCTGGTTGGGTTGCTCACTCGATCCACTGCCAGGCCGTCTGGGTGCTGTATTCCTGTGGAACAAACATGGGATGGGACAAGAAAAGGGATTGGGGCAATAAAAGCACTCGATTCTCATAGCCAGGGACAAGTAAGAGGGGACAGACTGTGAGTCCCTTCTAACTCCCACGCCCGCCTTTGGGGCAGGACTGGCTCTGGTAAAGACTCTGGTAGGCCTCCTTCCCCCAGGTTAAGAGGGGTCTCCATCCACCCCGTGTTGGGGGGTGGGGGGGGTTGGCTCCCTGACCCTTTGATATTGGGTCGGGAATTGCCTTCAGTATTTTCTTTTTATTAAAAGGAAAACCTACTGTGTGTTGACCTAATGAACCAAGGAAATGCTGGGTGGGTGGAAAGGTGGCATGAAGTCTACCAAGATGTAATTGTCCTTCTGACAATGGAGGATAGGCTGAGCACCACTTTTACAACACGTGCAGTGTTTAGAGTCCAAATTTGCACGCGGGTGCCCGTTGCTGCTGAACAGCAGTCTGCTGCCTAGAAAAGCTGCCTTGTCTGCTTTCCCCATAATGGAAGGCCCCTTGGGTGTGGCAAGCGACTGCTCTCCTGTTAACCGTAAACATAACTTAATGCATTCACCGCTAAGTGGCCGTAAGGCGATGTGCTCATGCTTAACCACCTATGTGCATACGCTCCACACTCCACCCAGTGCTTTGTTTATCTTTGGCAGCTGCTCTAAATGGAACAAAAAACTGTGAAAATGCTACCCTCACGCGCTAGGTGTATGGGGGTACTATAGCCGCCCCAGTATCGTGTATACTGACGTCTCTTGGCTGGCCACTGTTGTCCAGTGACCTGGACTCCCATTCTTGTGTCCTCTTAAAGAATTGACATGCTTTTAGCTCCTAGTCTGTCACCACATTTCATGTGGTTTCCAGACATGAGCACTATATGAATTGATAAGAACACCAGACCAATTGGGGTTGAAAAAGATTACATTTCAGAGGTATAAATTCAGGAGATGCGGAGCAGACAGCCAACCCTTGTGCTTCCTCAGGGCTCAAACACTTCACTGAATGCTTAATCTGCCCTGTGGTGCTTTTATAAGCCTGATGAGGGTTGCATTGAGAGTTGTGAGCAAAAAAGATCATTATTCATCGAGGTTCCCTTTGTTTCAGGCGTCCGGTGTAAATGGTGTCCTTATTTCAGGCGGCTGCTGGTAACATCTTGTTATAATAGACTGTGACACCGCCTGAATCTCATTCTACCTGTATAAGTAATTGCGACCAAAGCCCCTTACAAGGCAGTTTTTTGATGTTGCATATGTTTTCTTTGAATAGTGGCCCCATTGTTCCATGTTCTTACTAGAAAAGTAGAGCCGGCTCTGCTTCAGTCCAGGAAGCTATTTGCAGGAGTGAAGTTATTTTCTTCTACTGCGTGTTTTACGCCCCTTGTGACTCACTCAACTTGTGTGATTCGTTGTCTGACTTTTTTTCTACATAAATTGTGGAAATTCGCAAAAATGTTCTGCTTGGTGGGAAGTCTGCTACTACTCATGCCCTGGCAGAAAGTGTGCTGGTGGCTTTCCACTCTTGGTCTCTTTTTCCCAGAGTTCTCTAGTGAGGCCGTTTCTAGGGCAGTTTGCAAACTTAAGTCTGCTGCTCCGTCGGATCCGGTCTATCTTTGTGTTCTTAAAGACCTCATGCCTGGTATATTCCCTTGGTGACTAAAGCAATTAATTTTTCCTGTCCGTCTGGCTGCATCCCTGGGGAGCCCAAGCTATATATTGTTGGTTCCATGTCATTTCATCGCCTGTAATTTCATCCCCTGTCGTTTTAACTTGCACATTCCATCGAAAATGCTCATTGTTCATTTTAAAAAAATAAGAATGGGGGGGGGGGTCAGCCACCCCAATCCCCCCTCCCACACTTATTTTTGGCTATTGCCTACCTGCCAAAACCCTTATCTGCCCTTTCCCAACCCCACCCCCTAAAAAATTCGATGCACACATTCGATGGAGTGTGCACATTAAAATGCCTGGGGATGAACATGCAGGCGATGAAAGGATGTCGTACCATATTGTTCCCTTTTTTAAAAACCCTCACTAGATGCATGTTCTGGCTAATTTTCGACCTACCTCTCGTCTTCCTTCTTTCATGAAATTACTGGAAGTCTTGGTTTCGCCTCTTCTTTCTTCCTTTCTAGAAACTGCTTCTTCTCTTGACCCGTTTCAGAATCAGGGTTCCGGCCAGGTCGGGGAACTGTGTGTCCTGGTGTCCGTAGTTGACAATCTGGCCAGGCTGGTTGACTGTGGAGGAGTGGGTGCCCTGATAATATTGGATCTGTCAGCGGCTTTTGACATTGTCAACCAATCCATCCTGCTCAGCCGCCTGGTCGCAGCAGGCCTCTCCAGTCCCGTCCTGGTCTGGTTTACATCCTTCCTGACCGATGGAAGCCAATCACTGTCTCTTCCTCCTTTTCTGTCTTCTCCCGTGCTTTCTCGTGGTGTCCCCCAAGGCTCTGCCCTGTCTCCGATGTTATTGCACATCTATGTTGACCCTTTGGTTGGGCTCATTTGCTTCCAGTGTTACTCTAACGCTGACGACACCCATATTCTGGTCCGCTTTGATCTTGGGTCAAACTGAGGTGTTGTCTCCGTTGCCTGGTGGCTGTGAAGGGCCGGATGGACAACAATTGACTGAAGCTCAACAGGGATAAGACCGAGTTTCTGGTGTTGGGTTCTTCTGCTGACTGAACTTCCTGGGCTGCTTCCTTCTGGCCATCTGCACTGGGTAATTCTCCCATTCCAGTGACGGTGGTCAAGAATCTGGGAGTCTATCTCTTCTCTTCCCTTTCTATTACTCCCCAGGTTAGTGCAGTCTGGAAAACGGGTCATTTTCTGCTTCAAGTGCTTTGCAACGTGTTAACATTTATACCAATCCATCTGCGCCCCATGGTAGTTGCATCACTGGTTATGAGCCATTTGGACTTTTGCAATGCCCTGTTCCTGGCCCGGCCAATTGGTTTGATTTATCGGTTGCAGCTGTTGCAGAATCTTGCTGCACGGGTAGCTACTTCTACCCCGTATGGCTCCCATATTAGCTCTGCACTACGATCTCTTCACTGGTTCCCGGTGGCCAAAGGGATTACATTTAAATCCTTGTGTTTGGTCCACCGGGTGTACTATCGCCAGGGGGCAGAGTATCTTCAAGACCCATTTCTGCCGTACATCCCCGAGTGAGCGCTCAGCTCCGGAAATGCTTGTCTTGTTGTTATTCCCAAATTCCACTTGTGCAGGGTGTGGGGCTGGGCATTCTCGGTTGCCGCTGGTAAACTGTGGAACAATCTCCCAGTGGCCCTTGGGCGTACCGAGTCGTCTACAATTCCAGCGTTTGCTGAAAACTTTGTTACGTTAGCCTGTATAGGTAAATCCTAGCGCCAAGATGCCCTCGAGTGGATGTGCGCGGTATAAGTTCAAGTAACATAACATAACATGTGAGCTGTCAACTTCATACTCGAGCACAATCTCGGGGCCACCCTTGCCTGCAATCTGTCCTCTCCATGCTCGATCTCGGGGTCGCGCCCTTACCTGCCTCGCTGATTGCTGCTGTAAATCTGCCTCCTCATGCCCCCAACTACTGGCTGATGGCAAGAAAGAAACCACTGGGTATTAAGTGCATTATAAATAACCTATCATGTTATATCAAGCGCTAGCAAATCTGCACGGCACTGCTTAGCCGCTCCCCCACCTGCTGAACCTCTCCCAATTAGTACCCCCAGGACTAGAGCGCTCCACCCTGGGGCACTGTAGGGGTCTTTACCTCTTGGTATCTGCGCTGAATACCACATGGTGGCACAAGCACACATGTGCACTGGGCGAGAACCAGGTGGCTTTCTCACATAATTAGACTCCGTTCTGAACCTTTTAAGATGCAGAGGAGAGAGGTTTAGTGGAATCGAGGTGCAAATGGGTAGTAATTACTAGGGCCCAGCCAGCCCTTTAAATCCTAATCTGGCAGAGTGCACACACACATATTAAGAAACTTTTAGAACTTTCCCATACATGGACTGCGGTCCGAGAGGGCGTTCCAACCACAAAGCGCATTGAGGCCATACAAATGAGGAAATTGCACTATATACTTGACGACTACAATACTATATGTTAGAAGTAGGAGAACCTATGATCTTGCAGTCGGCACTTGATCTGTGCTTATTGAAGCAATCCGTTGAAGTCCCATCACAGCCATCTGTATTCCTCATGGTCAATATCTCTGCGCATGTCACCCCAAACCTTGCAGAATTGATGCCACGGATCCTCGCTCTTGCTGGATTATCTCCATGAAATAGTATAAATGTAAGCTTTACTGAATCCAGCGATCAAAGCAAGGAGGTGGCTTTGCAAGCCCTTGCAAGTCATAATCTACCTGCACAAACCAGGATCAAAACGAGAGGCTTGTGCTCGCCGTTCTACACGTCAACATGACCCAGGATCCTTAATTGAGCTGTTGGTTGGCTGTATTTATCCTGTATGTGTCTCCTCTTCCAGAAGCTTGTTTCCAAAATATATCAAATAACAGGGTAAGCGGCAAAGGCATGGGTGCGATGTGCACCTGTTTGTTGACACGTTACAATCAGAGGTGAGGCTTGGCCGCCAACCTGGAACATTCTCTGCAGTGACTAATATAAAGAACAGATTGTATGATTGTCTGGGAGCTTTGGCTTATGACATTGAAAACGGGCATATCTATGAGGTGGTTCTGCTGATGCTACCCGTACTATTTGCAATTCATCTTCAAATGTGCCACTAACTGACTGAGGTTTGTAGCCTCTTATAAGCCTGGCATTCATTTTAATATTTATTTATAGCATTTATGTAACGCCCAAACCCAGGGGTATCGGTGTGTTTACGAGAAACCGCAAGCATGAAGTATTCAACAAATAGCAGCATGGAAAGATAGTACGGGTCAGGTGGAAGGGTGTGACAAAGGAGTGCCATCGTAACAGAAGTTCATCGTATTTATCGAACAGCCACGTTTTCGCAAGTTTCTTGAAGGCATCATTGTAGGGCTCGTTTCTGATATAGGGTGGTAGAAAGTTCCAGAAAGTGGTCGGTGTGAACCTGAAACTTGCGCTACCTGCGTTGGAATGTTTGAATCGAGAAGTAACCTAGGTGGTGTGGTTCGATGAATGGAGGGGAGAGTGCCTGGTGTCTTAGTGATGCTGTTATTTGGATTAGGGGGGGCTGCTTTATTGATACAGCGGGTGGGCAATGCAGAGGGGTGCAAGTCAATACAGGCTTTAATGAGCAGCCACTGAGCTTCTGTGCGTGCTGCCGTGATGTCATCCGATCGACGGAGTCCCAGTGCCGCACGTAGTCCTTTATTTTGTAGAAGTTGCAGTTTGGCTAGGTTGGTAGGTAACATGCACTCAAGGAGGACATTGCAATACTCCAGTTTGTGTAGTATCAGGGCTCTGGCAAACGTGAGGCAGTTATTAATGGGAAGAAATGGTTTACTCAGTGCAATGAGTTTGGAGGTGTAAGCTGTAGAGGAGGCAAGGTTATGGATGTTCTTAGACATGGTGAGCTCCGCGTTGAGGTAAACCCCTATTTTGTGGTCGTTGAGGCAGAGGTTCTTGTTGGCCACCCAATAATAAGCATAAAACATAAAAGCAGCATCATTTTGCACTATTGATGCCCACAATGCCAGTGTGCCCACACTCCGCCATAGGGGGGTCTTCATTCAGGAGGGCATAACAAAGGAATTCTGTAGGTTCGGCCGCTACCCATTACTATTTTAATTCAACTGGAATTCAGCCAAAATTATAGATTGGTGCTGCTCTATTTCCTTGCCGCAATATTTTGAAATCGATGCCCCCACATCCTGGGAGGGGGCAGAGGGCACCTGGGTAATGTCTTGCCTCTGGCCTCCTTGTTGCCAGCAGCCCCCTTTACCAATTTGTGATGTATTTCTGGTTAAACCCATATCTCGCCACTGCGGAGATGCAAGCCCTCGTGTCGCTGGTGGTATTCCGAAGCGAAAAGTGGGTATCCAGTGACTATAATGGAAAAAAAACCAGAGAGGGATTGTTTAACCAACCCAAAACGGCAAAAGAACACTTCTTTTTTTCATTATTTTTTTTATTTAAAAAAAGTATATATGGGGCTGAGAGGGGGTGGGGGTGGTCTTAAACTCGTAGGGAAACAGGGGGGTGGGGGGGTGAGTGTCATGGGGTGTGGGGGATGAGCCCGCCGAACCCCCCCCCGCCCCCACCCCCTCCAAATAGAGCAAAAAGAAATGCAGTAGTTATTTTTCACTGTTTTGGGTTTGTTGAAAAATCCTTCTAATTGTGATAAAATCACATAGCATCGAAAACCATTGCTACACTGTGTCGCGACCTACACCAACAACGCTGAAGCAGCTATACAAAAACTGTATATTCTAATAAATATCAGATGCTATAAAGTAGCTATCCATCGGTTTTTATAATCACATGTGAGCGTCACAAGGAGGATAAATGGAACACATGGATTTATTAATTAATATTACAAACACATTGCACAATAGATGTTAAAGAACACCATTGGTGATTGATAAATACAAGACACGCTTCCAACACAGATAAAAAATACTTCTGGCAAATACGTGCATCAAAGTGCTTCAATCCACAAAAATAATTGCTTACATAAGCAATCCGCTAAATACATGGAAGGGATAACGGACCCATATTGTCGGTCCTCATTGGGCACATGGATAATTCTGTGGGTTTCTCTAAAATATCACAGACCCGTATAATCAGTCTACTGGCAGAGACAACACAATGCCAATAGCTGTCGCCTATGATGAGCTCACGAGGAGGTATTCCAAAACCTATCCCGCTGACTAGTTTCAGCATGGATCAAGATGCAATAGTCCACGATTTCATCAGGACTGGAAAAACCATATCCTAAAACACAAAAGAAATCAATCCGAATAATTGAATAATCCACAAGTGATACTAAGTGATTTCTTTTTTTTAATAAAAATGAACACTTGAACATCTCCTGTTGGAGTAGGGTAAGGATGTCGTCAAAACCCGCCGAAACAATCAACAGGCTTGCCTAAAAGACGAATGAAATCTACCTGTTCCCAATTTCGCACCCGTAAACCAGTGGTGAAAAATATACAAACACTGACTGAATTGAAAGAGAGCGGATGTAGTCGAGAAGTGTAAACACATCTTCTTTCCAGAGGACGAGTCCACTGGGAAGGAAAAACAAAACCACATTTACAATTGCAGACTCCTTAAATGGAATAAAAATATAAAGGATAATGGGGCTCCCCACATTAGCTAAAGGGTTGCATTCATCAACCCTCGCTTCTAACTGGTCCTGTGTCGGGTGGAGCCAAATAGTGTTCTGCAGACCACGGACAGGACGGGTCTATTACAACCCTATCCGGATCAGCCGTCGCGCTGCGCTCCATCATATGCTTCTATTACACACACCTGCTGCTCTTTGCTAAGGCACCAAATGGGATGCAACCCGTCCCTCGATAACCAACAGAGAACGTTGCATAAATGGCAAGTTCTTGGGGTAGCGTGCTCGCATCTCCAAAGTCATATGGCGTAATAGTGATCTTTCAAAAGACTAGGCCGCCCGCCTCGTAAAGTGAACCAAGCCGGCCTTCACTTATCGTGATGCCATGATATTTGAAACATACCTTAAACACGGTAGTCGCACTTTTCAAAGGGGAATTTGCGGCTCTCTCCGGGGCTGTGCCCTATGACTTTACTTCCAACATCATCCCTCTAATGCAGGGTCTGCAATCATTTACTATCCAAATGTTTTGGGCTACAACTCCCATGAGCCCCCTGCCCGCCATATTTAATACCTCGGGATCATGGGAGTCGGTCCACAACATCTGGAGGGCCAATGTTTGCAGACCCATCTGTCCTACTCTAATTAGGATTAACTGTCCTTGCGTTAAGCATTTCTGTGGCAAGAGTTAAAATGTTTTGGAGAATTCTGGTCGCCCCTAGTGAAACTACTGCAAAATATTGCATAGCATCTTTCGTGCTCGAATGCAGAGCATCGTCGTGCTAGAATGCAGAGCATCGTCGTGCTAGAATGCAAGGCATCTTGAAATGCAGACTCTAGGCTGCTTCCTGCGATGCCACCCCAGATGCCTTACATGTGGGTGGTCAGCGAGAATGCCCTTTGCCCCTGCTATCTCGTCAGGGAAGGAAGTGGTCGATCCCATTATCTCTGCGAGAAGATTGAATAGTTTGCCAAGATAAGAAGTGTCTTTCTGATTGTTCTAGTTTGTTTGCAAAATATGGGTGCTTCCTCCCATATCAAGCTGTCGGATGTACTTCATAGCTAGGCTTGCACGTCTAAGTGTGGTGGGAGTTATGGGGGTGCAAAGGCTGGCATTCTGTGAGCCCAGCTAGATTGTAATTTCGATTAATTCCGAAATCTAATCCATTGATCCTATTAGCGGCCACTTCTTAAGACTTTCAAGCCCACTAAAATGAGCACGGACGTAGAACCACCGCCAAGGCGATAGATTGATTCCAGCAACATGGTGAACCCTCTTGGAGCTTTGCTAGGAGAAGATCTGTACAGATGTTTGGGAGAAGGAAACCTTGCTGTGTGAAACAAGGATGTAGGCCCCCATTTAGAATTGTGCACATTTTCTCTGCAGATCTTCCCTTGTTGAAGCATATGTTGTATCGTACGGAGCTATGGGATCTTGTAATGCTGTACCCCTCATGTTTGCAGTAGGGAAGGGTCAACAAGCTTAATAGGTTGGGAACTTCTCCTGATTGGGAACCCTCTGCATGGCCTCATCAAACTGCCTCCCAAAGGGTGTTTTGACATCGAGTGGAGCAGTTTGGCCTGGCACCTGAACTTCTAATCCCTGGAATGTATCTCAAGGCTGGATGCAGTGCAGTCTGTCTGGCAGTGTAGCCGATTCAATTGCTTGAATAATGTAAAACATGTCTACTTCCATAACATAACTGGACTATTTGTAGAGTGCATGTTCGCCGCCAGAGGGGCATCTCGGCGCTGTTGACAGGTAACAGATGTTTGTCTAGCAATGGTCTGCAAGGTTTGGAAAATGTCCCCCAGCTGCTGCTGTCACCGTTGAGCTCTGATTCGTGCTACCTGTGGAGAGCTTGACTGCCATTGGTTGGCCTAGAAGGGCTGGAGCAGTCTGGGTTTCTGTGGCACTGTGGACCGCTATTTCCGTAACCCGGATAAGGCATACATTAAAGGACTGTCGCAGGGAAGTATTTGCAGAGTACGCAAAACCCACTCGCCATTGACGCACAAGTAGAAAGTGCATGTGGTTCAGGCAGATTGTATGTTTCTTAATGGTGTATGGGAGAAGTGGTGTACGGTGATGCAAGGCCTTGGAGGCCCACCCACGTAGTGGGTTGACTCCCCCCGGATGGGAGAGCTCTGACGTGACAATGGGGAAGGGCAGCATGGGAAAAGCGGGGAGGGAGGTCAAGAGAAGAGGGCGTAGTGTGGGAACAGGCAGGTGTGAGGGGCTGCCCGTGGTGGTGGTGGTGGTAGTAGTGGGGTGGGGTCACATAACAGTGGGAGCAGGGGGAAGTAGCCCTCTTTGTTCCAGCCGCAGACGATGAGGGGTAGAACCCTCCCGCCCGCACCTTAGGCTAAGGATAGGGAGGGAGGTGGATTATACGAAAATCACATGTAATGTTCGACATATTGTTTTGATACTGTCTTTCACATGCAATGTATCCCAGTGCAGGACTCCATGCACACTTGGTGTGCAGCTGTGCATGCAGAGGCAAAGCACTGCTTGCACTCTTGCCTTTAGAGTGCCTCCGCCACACTCCACTTAGGCGGCTGCTTTTGCTACAGTGTAGAAGTGCAGAGGCTGGAGGCACCATTTCCCCACACCCACCCACCACCCTCTCCCCTTCTGGAGACAGGAAACCTCTAGCCTTCTTGAAACTGTTTCATTACAGGCTGCCCAGGGCTGGGAGCGGCTAGGTGCAGGCCATCTGCAATGGTACCATACAGTGACCCTGAAAGCATGAGACCGTGGGCACAAAATCATGGCTCAAGCCCCAGGCTAATGCCTGAAGCTGTGTAGTCAAACAAAAATATGCTCAGGATATAAATGGCCTACTGTTGTGGGGGCCGGCTATTGGCATCAAGCCCCTGTGGGTGCTATGGGACATCAGCACCTTGGAGGCCCAGTACCTCAGGGGGTTGCCGGGGAACATCCCGTCTTATATGGGCGGGGGGCAGGGCAGACCCTTTTTTATTTTATTTAATTATTTGTATTGCGCCGTTAACTCGCGAGTTTCGGGGCGCAGAAACGTGGACACAAAGACAACAGAAATGGACGGGACAGTTCCTGGAATCAAGGATTTAGTGGGTCATGAGAGTCGAGGTCAGTTGAAGAGATATGTTTTCACTAATTTACGAAAACGTAAGTAGTTAGATTCTTTCCTTATGTGGGCTGGCAGATTACCCTACCCGCACTTACAGACCTTTGTCACCTTGCTGGCTGAGAGGGCCCCATGGCAACATGGCCCGCAGGCCTGTGCTCTCACAGGGGTGGGCCTGCAGGCTTTAATGAGAGACTAACTCAGTTGTACCTCTTTGGGAGTCTGCAGCCGTTCTGTTGCACGTGTCAGCTTGGGCCATGACAGTCATGACACCTCAAAGGGCAATACACGTTGGGGGAACCCACATCTTAAAGGGGCAATACACACATGAGGGTCACACATCACACCTGCGTACAATATGAACACATGACATTGCTATTATATTCCGTTTGAAAAGTAACCATGTTATTTATTCACCCATCGTCCAGTTTACAAAGAGGCATGAGCAAAATTTGTTGAAAGTGCCCCTTGCCTTCTGCGCCAACATGTCCGATATACTAGCCCACGGGTTCACTAAGGAGCCTAGAGGCAGGTGCAAGGGGACCTGAAGGCCCCCCTCCATTCATGTGTAGATGGACTTCCACAAACACATTTGACATGAGTGCCCACATTTGGCCTTTAAGGCCAATCATATTGGCAGTGATTGCCCTTCAAGCGGGGCTTATCCTGTGGCTGCCAATATTTTCATTTCATTCCTATTTCAGGAGGGAGGTGCCAAGCCCCAAACCCTTTCTCCTCTTTTGGTCACCAAAACGCAGGCTGGAGCTGGAAGACGGCGGTCTCGAATGCGCGTTTCCAGTGGTCGAAGTGTACACAAAGAAGTAGTGGAACTACGGTCCCTGCTGGCCCCATTCCCCACAAACCCCATCGCCACGCCCCCCACACGCAATCCAAACCCCGAAACACACACACCTACTGTTTAAGGGAATGTTCAGTGTCGTGCACTGAAGTGCAAGTTTCAACTTCGTACACTTTTTTATTTTAAAACAAAAACATTCCAGACGGTTTCTTATTCAAATGAAAGTATAGGAACAGTAAACAAAAAAAAATAGAGGAGCACAGCTTCCAATCGCTCCCACCACTTCGACCACTGCATGTTCCCTGTGCATAGCTTTCAGGACGGGCACCGAGGACCGGTGCCACAGCGGGAGCGCTTCCCACTGTGAATTCACTATACTGCCTTTTATGCTTCTGGCAAGAATTTCCCTTTGCCAAAAGCATTTGGCCAGGTAGATTCACTTTGAATAATACTGCCACCAATAGAATGCAAATTGAAATATAGAAGGGGGCAAAGGACCCTCCTTTTTTGTGTAGGGGGCCTGACTCCGGAGGGTGGGAGAGAACTATCAGAACAGTATGTAGTCAACGGCTACCCCCTTTTCCATAGACGCACAGGAGGTACAAGGCGTCAAGTGGCAATGATTGCGTACTTCCAATGACACAGTAGTACATGAAATTGCACCTTTTTTGCTACTAACCCACCAATGCATTTCTTGATTTCACGTGTATGTTGTACCATTTATCCTACACACGTTTCTGCCTAATGTTTTTCGAGTTAATAATTTTTGTTTGATATTTCTATTTTTCTGTGATCTCTGTGCTACTATATGCTAATCTAGCCACACTGTACTATAGGTGTACCTTCTGTGTGCGCATGTAGCCGTTGACCCTACATACTGTTCTGCCACCAATATAATGCAGGCTTTTCCTTGAGACGCATGCGCACCTATCGCTCAAAACTGGTAAGCACGTGTTGTAGTACTCTGGGACACAAGCCTTAGTTTTTTGGTGAATGGTTATAGAGCTGCCTGTACGTCTGCTAAAATGCGTCTCCTCATTGGCTTTCTCGATGATCTTCTCCTTTACAGGACGACCCGCTCACTAACTTGAACACCGCTTTCGATGTGGCGGAGAAGTACCTCGACATCCCCAAAATGCTGGACGCAGAAGGTAACCGATTGTTACGATTGGCCAGATCGCAGCGCTTCAAGCCTGACCGCACGTTTTCGAAGGCCTTGAAAGCCCATCTTCGCGGCATGAGCTGCACCTATAAAAATGCATCTTGCTTCTGGCCCAAGGTGCTCCGTAATGCCACAGACAGCTGCATTTTCAGTTCCATAAGCACACATCCTCTATTTGGCTTTCATTTGTAGCTTAATTTTATTTTGCTTGTTTCTGAGGTGTTTCGTTTTATAAAACATGAACTGCTTAGTATGCTCCTTAGCCCCCTGCCCCCCTTCTCCCTTGGCCCTCACTGCATAAACGTAGAAAGCTGTTTGAAATAACCATATGAGGAAGAAAACCTGTTTTTTATTTTGCTTTTTAAGGCAAGCTACCTTTACAGAGAAAAATGATTGAGCGCGACTTTAAAAATTAGATTTTAAGCATAGACGAAATAGAACATATTCATTTTCAGCAAAGCAGTAACACAACCATTAGAGGGTTCGTGCCCACCGATCAATTTCCCACATTTCTTAAAAAGTTTGTGAAACTCAGAGGCGTTGCTGGGGGGTGGGGGGGGCTAAGGGGGCTATAGCCCCTGGTCTTTTGGTTGTAGCCCCGGATAGAATCTCAGGAGCTACAACCAAAAGGCTAGCTAGCCCTCAGTTCCGACATCAGCATAGCCCCGGGTCTTTTCCAGACCCAGCAAAACCCCTGGTGAAAGGACCAAGTGTTTTTTTTTTTTTTTAATTGGCATCACTTAGTCGGGGTGGCGCGTTGTTTTTGTGCAGATGTAGAACAGTTGCATGCAACTGTGTATAAATTACAGTGTGAGATTATTTCACGGTCATTGGAGCCACTTCTCTACTGGACTACAAATGACTTTTGATGCCCTTGAAACTTGTTTGCCCATTCAATCGATTGCAGGCTAATGGCTAACATTTGATTGTGCCTGTAGGCAGTGCTCAAGATAAGATTTGGAAGTGGGAGTATTTTACTCCCTGTTTTAAAGTTGGGAGTAAAATTCTTTTTTAGGGAGTAAAAATATAAGTCCATTTCCCCAATGAGAGTATTTTATAAGCGAGTAAAACTTTTTTGGGATAAAATAATTCTTTCATGCACGGTAAAAGATGCATCTTTAAGTCTTGCGATCAGGCAGTCATAATAGTGGTTTCTTCCTGTGGTACTACATGCACTACTGGCACAAACATACCTTTTGAAGATTTGTGGGTGAAAGCAGGGGTGCAAGGTTATACGTGTCGGTTTCCTATTTTTAGTTTGGGGTATTTTTACTCCCCATTTTCATTTTTTTGGAGTATTTGCCTATTTCTAGGGAGTAAAAGTGGCTGATGCACCCTTTATCTATAGGGCTGTGTGTAGGTGTTGTGAGGAGAAAGGAACCGGGCTAGTTGTGCAAAATGCAAGAGTTCTGTGAAATTTGAAAAAGGACAAATACTGTCGGTTTGGTAGCCATTATGGGGCTCTTGTGTAATGAGCAGGTGTTGAGTGGGCAATGTACTGACCCTTAAGTTCTCTCCGGCGCTGAAGATCAGTCTCTGAGCAGAGGCCTTTAATTAAAGGGGTATGAAAATTAAAAATGACTTGTTCGACTGCTGGCTCTGCTAATGCAGTCCAGACAAACATTTCCATTGCCACAGCCATCGTTGTCCATTAACAGAAAACTTAAATTTACAACACTGTCAGCGAGGAACCTATTAAGTCCAGTGATTTCTTTTTTTTTTAAGGGGAAAAACTAGGCATCTGGAAAAATTGTGGCAGCTCTTTAAGGTTTTGATTAGAGGTGAAATGCCTTTCTTGGTTATATCGATATTGCTTAACCAACCAATCATGATGAGGTTAGCAAATGCACAATTCCCCCTCTTTCTTACAAATCGGGGTTCAAAAGCACTGGCAGATAAAAGGACAGTGCAGCATCACTCAAGCTGAGATGTAAACTTTGCTCCTTCGCTTTCACACTCAGCAACCTGGCTGCTAGGGCATGGCTCCTCTTTGTCCATCACAGCCCATCTGCCATGGAATGTTCCGGTCCAAGTGAGGAGTTGCACCAGCAAAAAAAGTGGCCTTATTTTCGCTCCAAACCAAAAAGATTGAAGTGTGGAGTTTAAATCTGCAAATGCGCAATAGTGCAACAGACTAGCAAAGATGGAAAAGGTGTTTAGCCGGTTAGAAGAAAACAAGGGCTCATCAAAACAGGATGCTAACGGGTCTTATTGACATAAAGGCGTGTGTTGGGTTTTAAAATACTTACCGCCTCATCACGAGTTTGGTGGTAACCCTTAAATGCAGCAGCAACGCTATTACCACCGCATTTAAGGGTCCGCCAAATCACGGGTTTGGCAGGATTTACCCCAGCTCTGAGCCGGTAGTAGCGCTGAAAATTCCCCATTGGGCTCAATGGGGAATTCCCCAATGGGAAATGGGGACTTACCGCTCTGCGAAACCAGTGATCCGGCACTAATAGCGCCGGGGGGGGGTTGGCGGTAACGCTAATTGCCCCGGCGGTAATACCACCCAACTCCTGATGAGGCCCTTGGTGCTCAAGGCAGGACATAGATGTCTGACTGGGCTTCCAATGAACATTTCGACCCCAAAATACCTTGGATCCAAATTGCAACATAAAAAATATGTACATCAATAATATTGACATGCGCTTAATGTCAAACATACACTTTTTAAATAATTGACCACTTCAGTTAAGCACTTGTTCACCAGCACCGGAGCTAAAATAGTACATTAACCCATTCCTATGTTTTAACCTGGAGTGGTTTTTGCAGAGTTTTTCAAATTTACAGTATGTACATATTAAGTGTGCTGAGGTTATTTCTGAGGGATTTGCAGGACTAATATTGTTTAATCTCACTTTTCACCTAGACTTGCTTAGTTTTCCCATTCATGTGCTGTTCAGTCTACTTGTGCATTACACGCCCAGGAGCAATCTTGGGATCAATAAGATGTCCGTTGGGTGAGGCACCAAAGGCGATCTGGTATCAGACCAGGTCTCACCCATCCAGCATCATTGTATTTGCCGTTTATGTCTGGGCAAATGTAAGGGATTTGTGGTGTTCCGAGCCTCCCTCATTAGCCATGGTCCTAAACGAGTCCTGGTCTTTTTTCTCCCTCTACTCGCTTGGTTAGCTGTCCTCCTCTTAACCTCAGATTTTTCTCAACAGACATTGTTGGAACAGCGCGACCGGACCAGAAGGCCATCATGACCTATGTGTCTAGCTTCTACCACGCCTTCTCAGGAGCCCAGAAGGTATCCCCGGAGCCCATGCCTCCTCCATGTGGCACCTTGTTCCTGTTGCTAATGTTCACACCTTTCTTTCTCTCGTTCTTGTTTTCTAGCTTCCAGGTACTTCTCTGTTTTGGCCGGGTTGGCTGTTGCTCAAAGTGGCACCGAGGCAGAAGTGGGGGAGCTGGGGGGAGTGGTCGAGAACTGGGGAAATTGCAGATGAGACTTAAAAGTACATTGAAGCCCTAAGGTCCCACCGCAGAGGGGCAGCGCTCTTTAGCCTTCCTCCCCATTATTGCTTGTACCATGCTCTACATTTTAACCCTGCCTCCCCACAATCCCTGATGTAGCTGTTCCTTCCCTAATTCTTCTGGGGTTGACTTTCATACATTCGATGGATAGCGGGTAGTTACCAGAGCAACGACGATATTCTGCTGAGAAGAGTACCCGCCCATGCGCCGACCTCTAGGAAGGGGGAGGGGAGAAGGTTTATCATCAGTTTACTTTAGCCTCTCATTCATTTCATACATATTAATTAAGGTACAAAGAGGTGCTCAGGGAAGCAGACAGGTGGGGTGCTCATTTTCTGAAGGCGTACACTGTAAGTAGAACATTAAGCCGTGTACCAGAAAGCAAAGACGGATCTGCAGTCTCACACTGAGAAAGGAAAGTGAGTCTGCACCCCACTTTCTCTTCCAACTTCCCAGTGGATGGTCTGGATGAACCACCCTACTTTCCATCAAACGTAAGCGGGTTTAGGGCATTTTCCACGACCTATTCTCCACTATTGGGCCATTTAATTTCAATGGAAAAAAATTGGGAACGCCTCCTGACTGAGTGCGCTACCAAAATTTGAATGAAGTTACCTACAAATTTCCACCTGCAAGTTTGTAGATCTTGACCATTGATGTTTGATCTCAGATGGAGGCCAAGCGTCAGGATAATTGAAGCAACAGGCAAGATCGCTGCCTGTTCCAGGGACCCTTTTGATGGTTCCACTCAGTCGCGTTTGAATGTACTTTTGTTACGATGCCTCTTGTTATCCTGCTTTGTGTGGCCGTGGAGAAGAATTGCATTCCAGGAGCAGCGAACTCTGCTTTGTTGTGACATTCATTCAACACAGTTGATCACGGCATCCTCAATAGCCAACTAAGAAGGAATGATGTGCAACGCGCGCTCTAAACTGGATCCACTCTTCCCTGACTACAGGCTGTTGCACTCCCCTGGTACAGATCTGCTTTTCTATCTGTCAATTGGAGGATTCCTCCAGTCCTGGGAGAATGCTCGTCCTATTTGTATAGACCTGCAGAGTAGCCCAGCGGTTAAGGGGTTAATATTCATCTCATGCCTTCACTTCTGCTCATCAGTCCTTTTGGAATTGAATTCCTTGATGATGCTGATGACAATCTACTCTTTAAACTTAAACCACCTTCCAGAATTACTTGTGACAATTTCTCCCAATGTTGTGTTGCTATTGACACTTGGCTAGCTTTTTGCCTTCACAACTGAGACCGTAATTGTGGGTTTCATTTCTGAGGGCCTGCCACTAGACTCCTGGCCCCCAACGCTGTGTCTGCCCAGCACTACTCCATCTAGTTCAGGGGTCTTAAGGTTATGGACTACAGCTTCCATGACCCCTCAGCATTGACCGTGATGGCTCAGGCTGATGGGAGATGTAGGCCAAAACATCTGGAGAGCCAGTGGTTGCAGATCTCTGATCTAGTGAGAATCAATGCCCGTCTCAAACGTCGCAGCTTGCTCGGCTCACAAAGTCAATAACCGTGGCCTTCCCATGAGCCAAGAGGGGACATGAGAATTTCTGTTTTTGGCGAAGATTGTGATGTTAGGGCAGAAAGTTGCTAAATTCGAGCCAGGAAATGGGATTCTTGTGAGGAACCACTTTAAGGAAGACATTCGGTTGCTTGAAGCAGCTCTTAAAATCAACCGGTAAAAATTGAAATGTAATGAAACTTCCTGAGATCTATTCTCAATGCTAGCTGCACATGTTAGTACTAACTGAAGCAAAGGCTTGTGTTCGTGTCTGTTGCATATTCTAATGGATAATTCCGGAAGTTTAAAAAAACTAATTATTGTAACACAATGGCCATGTCATGAGTCTTTTCGACTTGATTTAACTTCTACGTTTATTTTGAACCGACATTTTACAACTTGCCATAAGATTGGTATAATTTCCCACTGAAGCATCTTAAGTCGCAAAGCACATCCAGCACCTTGCGCGGATGCGCCCCAGTGCCGTGTTGGTGCTCCTTGATCCCCGTAGAGTGCTCCTGAATTTTTGCCCCCTAAAGCCGTCCCATTAAGTCTACCACCTCTTTGGCAGGGTCGTGAGTGCATTCTTCAAGCCATCCGTTGTGGCGTTAGAACAAAAAGTTGTTGTGGGGTACTAATGAGTTATCCGATAGACTTCTTATTTCTCATACTCAAAAGTGTTTAAGATTAGGCTGCCTGCCTCATCTTTGGTGTTAGGAAAGGACCCTGTCTTAGTTCCCCAGCACTCACTCTTTATCTCCCAGTGGGGGCACAGTATGTTCACAATACTTGGTTTGACTCCTTATTCCAAAACCAAGAAATGTCCATACACCCCCACCAACACCACTGCACCCCCACCAACACCACTGCTCCCCCCGATCCCTTGCGTTCTATGTGGCAACACCCCTTAACTGTGCCGCTGTCTCGATGCAAAGTCTTGATGGCTGGAGACGTTTTGCAGTGCAAATCGTTTCCCTTTTGGGTCACTAAATGTATATAGTGGAGATCCTCTTGTTTTAATCCTCCCATTGCACTGTAGCGGCATGATCCTGCAAACCTTTGGTTTCTTGGCGCTTTGAGGCAATTGACATTGCAAAACCGAGCCCACTAAATTATTCCAAAATCATATCTTCGAGAATTGTTATTGGTTGTCAACTTGGCAGAGAAAGTGGCGCGGCCGTGGAGTTGCGCAATATCTGGGGTTTGCGTGAAATCGCTGAAGCCAGAATTTCAGAGCTACTCTGTAAAAAATAAATAAATAAATAAATATGCACGTCCACAGCGTCTGCCCATACAATGGAGCTGGGGGGGGGGGGGATTGAACCCTCCTCAAGCATGGCTTTCTAGCGACCCATAACATTGAGTGTTTGAGCCTTATCGGTACAAATGATTCACTTGTTTGTGCTGTCCCCCCATATTACACAGCTCACTTGCAATCCTAAGGGAGTTTGTGATGCGGAAATATCTGGTCAATGATCTGCTGCAGTCTATAATGTAGTGAATTTCCTCAATTTTCCAAATATATACCCGACTACTTCTAGTAGCCAACATGCTCAAGTCATGTAATCAATCTGGTCATGCAAGCTATCTCATTGCTGCTTCCTGTGTCCTGGGTCTCCGGAGGCTTTGCTATTTATCCACGGCTGTGTATTCTGTTAATCATTTTTCCAAACTCTCTAGTTTCTTCTAGAAAGAGTTCGAAATGTATTGTGCCACTTGAGGGGCTTGATGGGGGGCTGCAACATTCACAAAGATGTTGAAACCACAGTACTTGGATTTTTGAAGGTTATGTTGGAGTGCGTTGGCCTTTGCTTGGGCTCGAATGATTCTGGGTGCCTTTGAAGCCAAGTTTCCAGCATCCTCTCTACCAATCGCATCCGCTCTCACCCATGCTGATCCTTCGGGATCGATAAGCTGCCTTCAATGCAGGTGACCCCTATACACCTCTAATAGCCATCTGCATATTGGGGGGGGATCAGAGGTAGCGCAGCCTTCCGGTGTCCATCTGTTCTGTGACCCAGTCCTCTGCCAAGTTGACAGCCACCCAAGGGTTGGTTGGTGCCTCCTAGGACGGCATCCTTTGACTCCGTTTAGACTTGGTCCCTTTCGGTGAAGTCCTCTATTTTTGGGGCTTGTCTTATCACCTACTCATTCATATCCAAATCTCCTTCTTTCCCCGTTGGTTACCTCTCACTTCACATTTTGAGGAATGAATTACAAAACTAACGTAGACTTCTGCTATTGTGTAGCAGACTTCTGCTATTGTGTAGCTATGCATTCCTCCCATTAACACATAATTGAAATTATCCAAGTTTCGTCCTCGCCTTCTCCCACCACTATACCCCCTTCCATCTCTTTCCCCAATGCCAGTTTCTTCTCAACCCAACCTCCATGTACAGCATCATTAGCAACCCGTCTCCTCTGCGTTTGTTTGCACCACGGCCACCAGATTCAGCCTGTAGGTCCTAACTCGCGTTTCCATGCCTACGCCGCTCTGTACATCACTTTTCCAGCCCAACAAGGGCCCCCAAAAGCCAGCCACGCAACACTACCAGGGAGCTCACCGCCCCCCCCCTCCCTTGTGGGGTGGGGGTTGGCTGCAAGCTGATTGGGCAGTCTACTAAGAGTTCAGTTTATTGACTAGTTCTCTGGCAGCAGTGGAAATCATCTTGAAGGCGGGGGGGGACTAATATCTACAGGAATGAAGAAACTAGAGCATTGGCCAATCTCATGTGGATGTCTCCTGCTCGCTTACATTGTGAGGATGACCGATGGGGTACACTGCAGTGGAGAACAGTGTGGGGAGGGTTGAGAGCAGGGGTAGATGCCATTTTGAGCCCAGAGCTGGCCCGGTCGGCTATGTGTTTGATCTCTACTTTCAGCTTTCTGCATGGAGTTTCTGTGGCCTGTCCTGCAATGCATGCTGGGAAGCAGCCTCCCTCTCTCCTGTGGTGTTCTGTTGCTGTGTGGGTGCTGCTGCTTCTGACTTTTATCCTTTCAACCTCTTCTTTTCCTTCTTTGCACAGATATTGTAGGCAACCTAAGGCCGGATGAGAAGGCCATTATGACCTATGTTTCATGTTACTACCACGCCTTCTCAGGTGCACAGAAGGTGAGATGTCTTCCTGACGACACCCCATTCTAGCTCTCTGGTCCCTTGCCTCCCAAGTCCCACATGCTCCACATAAAACTTTTAGCCGATGCATGCATCTTGGGGAAATCCATTTGGCTGAGTGGCCAGGTCCAGGGGCAGGTTTTAGTGCCACTCATTTTTCTTTTTTTAACCCTGGTTCTTGGGATGCACAGGGAGCTCTTGGCGTAGTACTATACCAAGCAAATCTCCAGAATGGGCAGTTCTAGCACTGTGGACTCTTCCCCCTCCTGAATGATGGTGTGGTGAGCTCCTGCTCACACCCTGGATGCTTTTAGAGCACTATGGGCCCTTCCAGATAGTTTTCAGATAGTTTTCCACCACAATAAGCTAGTCCAAACTATTCTGTCTATGGTGCTCACACCCAGACCATTCCTGGCCACACTAAGTACTCCCAGACTAGCCCTCCATGAGGTGCATTTGCGAGATCCTTGCTGGCCATAGTGAGCACGCCCAGAGTAAGCCTGACCACAGTGGGCTTGCTCAGATCCTTACGAGCATTGATGATCTCTCTCAAACCAATTGTCGCCATGACTACCTCTTCCAAACTAAACCTGAAACTGTTACGCTCTGGTAGGTTGGTTCTCACCAAAGTGGTACGTGTCCTGACAGTTGCCAATTAGGGTTCAGTCTACTAGGCCGCTCATGATGGTGTGGTCACTAAACTATTCTTCAGCACACAACAGTAATCACTCGTGTTCCACTTCTGAACATTGCAATGTCCGGGATATTTGCTGCCACAGTTAAGCTCTTCCATGATAATTGACTACATTGCATTCTCTAATGCCAGTGAAGCTAACCGCGCTGAGCCCTCCCGGGCTGTTTCGGACCGCGCTGAGCCCTCCCGGGCTGTTTCAGACCGCGCTGAGCTCTGCTGGGCTGTTTCAGACCGCGCTGAGCTCTCCCGGGCTGTTTCAGACCGCGCTGAGCCCTCCTGGGCTGTTTCAGACCGCGCTGAGCCCTCCCGGGCTGTTTCAGACCGCGCTGAGCTCTCCTGGGCTGTTGTGCACTATGCTGAGCTCCAAATGTTTCCGAAGTACAGTGAGCTCCACCATGACCTCCCTAACCACTATAAACTAGACGGGACTGCTCTTTGCCAATTTAAAATGCTGCATAGTTTAGTACATACTGTAAATCCACGTCGTGATGTTTACAAGATGCTGGAAGCTTTGCATACACAAAGTGGGAAAATATTATAGTCTGCATGTGCCGCGGCGACTGGGTTTCACTGTCCTACACTATTAAAACAGTAGCAACAGCACACTGGTCTGGTCTGAATGAAATCATAGCAGGGATGCCTACCATTGGAGACCTGCAAACCATTTGCCACAGTGTATACAATTAATTGGATACAGGCTGAAGAGAGAGCCTGTCCAGTTACCAAACTATTCAGCGTGGGATGGGACTTTTGCAAAGCAGTCGCTGTTCACATCAATGGCTGTGTGTTCTGATTGAGAAATAAATATATCACAATACGTGCAATGCTTCATGTGACATTCTAGAGCTGCCTCTATCCTACTCTTGTCTTTGACGCGTTCTCCTGTTTCCTTGATTTGAATTCTAGGATAGCTCAGGGGCAATGTGTTTTGTCGTGTAAGCAAGACAACGCAGCGCAACACAGGTTTGAATCCCGATTTTTTTTTTTTTTTTTTTTTTTTTTTTTTTTTTTTTTTTTTTTTTTTCCCCTCCCCCCACCCCCGGCTTGGAAACCACTTGCTGGTATTAAGCGCGTTATAAAAGAACAATTATAATATATTCAGGCCATCAAAGGTCTTGTAGCCTCTGCAGTGGAATGGCTAGACAGCTGATGGGCTGCACAGTCACATGTGGTTTCTACAGGTTAGCTTCACCCCTCCAGGAATGTAATGGTATAGTCCAGGGGTCTGTAACCTTCGGCTCTCCAGATGTTTTGGACTATCACTCCCATCAGCCCTCGCCAGCATAGACTATAGTGAAGCGACCATGGGAGTGGTAGTCGGGAATTTCCAGAGAACCAAATGTTGCAGACCCCTGGTATAGAACCTTTTGCTATCCATCAGTCTGTTTAAAAATGCTGTGAAAAGGGGACAGCAACTAAAGACCTCTGAAAGCTGTTTTGACAAAACAAGACACCCGGAGTAGTTTCTGCTCCATTTTTATTTGTAAATCTTCACCAAATGTGGTATAAAATAAAATAAGCTGTGCAGTTGATTTGATTTCTGGGGATGTGTAATGCTCCTTTCGCATTATGAGTTTATTATGTGGCTCTCTATTTCTGAAGCAGTAATGTAGCCAGCCAAGCCTTTCTTTTAAATAAAAAAAACCTACTATACTACGGATTGCCCTGGGCATGAAATAATCCATAATCGGTGCACCTGATAAACCGGGGGTCTGTGCCCCTTAAGTGCTAAGGGTGTCTTTGTTCGTCCTAAATTCACATATGGGATTCTTGTAGTCTCTCCCCACCACAGCACTAAGATGAACTCCTCATTTTCGCGAATTCCTGAATTCAAATAGTGTAGATTATAACAAACTTCATTGGTTTTAAAATTACAAATATAATTTTAATTGCTTAAGTGCTTCAATCAATAATGAGAACCTTTGTAAGGAGCACTGTTGGTGCCAGTCTGAGCTTCCATGCCAATAGTATGTAATTGCACATTTTTTTTCTTACAAGGACCTGTAGGAAGTTGTCCTATTTCTGCAGAAAGTACTTGAATTCCATGGATCAAATATTGCATAGAAATGTACATTTCATGGAATGTTTGGTGTGTATTAAGTCCAGTTCTCCAGCATTGGATCTTTCCTGGATTCACATGCTCATGAATATTCCATGTCAGGCTGGAATCCTCGGTAATAACAAATCAGTTTTGCTTTAAACTTAAACTGCTGTACTTGTAAAGCCTATTATTACGGTACTTGTATAGCCTATTGCTGTCACTTTAGGACATGCTGCCCTAACCAATGACAGTGGTCCTCATTAGCTCCACCCCTCGTGGCCATCTTCAGATTTTTACCGCACATTTGCGTGTTGGGACTCCTCATTTCACTCCTCGAAATTTTGTTTCTTTTTTCGAGAACATTTTCTAAAATGTTTTTCTTAATCATTCACGGCTCTCCAAGGCGCTCACTCTATCAGCTCAGACACCTGCACCTGGGCGACCGCACGTCCTGTCGCCAATCCCACATCTACTATGACCGCATCCACTTTAAGCATGTCCTCGAGGAAGCAATGGCCGCAAGGATGATTTTCTTCTTGTTAGCCCAGCAACAGCTAAAGCCTGCTGTTCTGCTTTGGTGATGTTTATCCGGCATCTGGGTGTAGGACCGGGACACCAACCCCTAGAGAGCACAATATGACCACCCGGCAACTGTGGTCCATGTAGCACCTCAAATATATCACCAAATCCAGTGAAATCTGTCGCAGGCCTCAGCGCCTCCCGCTGTCATTTGCAGAAGCAAAAGGTGACAACCAGGATGTGAAAGGCAGGCTAGTCGGCTCCCGCGCATTTCCAAGATGTTATCACACTCTTTAATATCACCGGACCCAGCGTGTGAAAAGGAGTTGTGGGCGCTCCAAAGGCACTCGCACACAGCAGCAACAGGGTTAAAACGCCCTCCACGTTGTCTGGGTGCGAGTCCTGACAGCCAAGTGCTGCCACACCACAGGCTTTCAACTGCACTCGGGCCTCTCCCCTGCAGGGCTTGGGTGGCGTCAGGGAAGTGCCTCTCCACCTTGGTACTGCCTCTTCCGGGGGGGGGGGCACGCTCCTCTGATGGCACCCTCTTCCTTTTGTCATGGTAGTTGGCCGCCCTCTGCTGTCTTGGCCAGTAGTCGGTGTGCGCCCAGTTTCTCAGCTCTCCACACCTGCAGCGAGTGGTCCCCTCACCGCCGGGAGCACGGACCATCAGCACTGCTCTACACTGCTAAGCTGCTGTGCTGTACGCCCTTTGCCGCCGCCTCTGCAATTCCCCCTAGTGGAATGCCGTTTGCGGGTGCAGCCTCAGAGGTCAGCTCGTTCAGGCCTTGCAGGGTCTGCGTCGTCACATGCAGCAGATGCTGGGTATCTGCTCACGGCAGGCTTCTTTCTGCTTTCCGCTACCAGCACCAGCTGCTGTGCGCTCTCTTTCGGGCCCTCAGGAGTCCTAGGCAGCCAGCCGAGGGACAGCGGCTGCCATTTTGGCAACTCCGGATGGATCAATCGTATGTCATTGCTCTCTCCGACCTTCAATTTTAGCAGCAGTTTCGCCTCTGTTCGGGTCGTGCCACTTTCCGACCCAGATCTCTGCTTATGAACATAAAAGACCGGGCAATCTAAAGCTATTTCGCAGGATCTGGCAGAAGCTTACAAGGAACACAGCCTCAACGCATGACTGCTGGGCAATTCCCCACCGAACATCGTCTTTGATGCCAGTTACTTAATCCACGGCCTTGTCAATGACAGTCCCACCTCGTCGACTACTACTCCATACACGAACCCTTTGACTATGACAGTATCGAGGATTGATCTACCTCCAAGGCCAGCATCTGCACCATTGGTGCCTATGGCACAGTGGACGACTCCACAAGCACCAGTGCTCCTTTCATCTCCTAAGAGCACGAGTGTGCACAAGGAGATGCCCCCACCTTTCTCCCCTACCATAGCCAACTAAAACCAAACCACTCTTCACCCTGGTGCCAGTGAGACCTCTTGCCCAGTTGATGCAAAAGTGTGGTCTCCGGAGATGAAGAGTCTCTGGTGCCTTTATTCTCGGAGCATGTGGAAATGGAGGAAAAACCAGACCAAATTCTGCTGACACCCTGACCACCAGTACCTGTGCCACCAGTGGCTGCACCTACAGTTCCTGTGGGTTCGCCAGCAGCACCCAGAGACCTGTCTGTAGACATTCTATCTACTCTACAACCTTTGGTCACTGAATTGCAGAAGCTCCAGCCCTGCAAGGTGGCCTCCATAGCCTTCTCGTAAGGCACTGGCTTTGCCTCCAAGACCAACTCTGCAGTTGTTTGCTGCCCCCACCCCTGCAGCTACGTTCAGACCCGGATACGGATGCATCTCCGGACACGCATACTACTACTACGGTGTGCAGTCATAATGTCGACAGTCAAAATGTCGACAGTCAAAATTTCGAAAAATAAATGTTGAAAAAAATGTCGACAAACAATAATGTCGACATTTTTCGATATTTTTTCGAAATTTTGACTTTATTGTATAAATAAATATATATATAAGATGTGTTGAGTATGAGGGGTGGTTGGGGGGGTGTGGGGGGGGTGGCAGGGGGGTGTTGGGTGAGGGGGGGTTGGGGGGGACCCCCCCATAGTAAATGATACTATTTTTATTTATTTAATTATTGACTAAATAAATATATAATTGGTATGTGTTGAGTATGAGGGGTGAAAGGGTGGTTGGGGGATGTGGGGGGGTTGTTGGGTGAGAGGGGGTTGGGGGGACCCCCTCCATAGTAAATGATCCTTTTTTTGGTTATTTATTGAATAAATAAATATATAAATAGAATGTGTTGCATATGAGGGGTGGGAGGGTGGTGGTGGGGGGTGTGGGGGGGTTGCAGGAGGGTGTTGGGTGAGGTGTTGATAGTTTTAAGGGTTTATAGTCATAATGTCTAAAAAAAAAAGTCGACATTTTTTTTTTCGAAAAAATGACTTTTTACATTATAAGTATAGGATGTCGACATTATTATTTTCGACATTTTTGTTTCGACATTTTTGTCTGTCGACATTTTTTTTTCGACATTATGACTATAAACCACTACTACTACCGATTAGTACGACGACCTGGTGGCGTCTATTGGGGCAAACCACCAGACATGCCTGGCAGAGATTTGTCACCGGACGACATTGCCTGTTTCCATGCTCTGCTCGCACGAACTTGGAAGCTTTTTGACCTTGTTCCAGAAGAGCAATGAAAGGAGGGCTTTCTTTTTCAGAGACGTGAAGCCTCCAGGAAATCTATACTTGCCGTCCCAATGCTTGACAACATCTGGGATGATGGGCTGTTGATTATGAAGAATCTTTTCTCAGCACTTCCAAAGAAATACTGACTGGAGAAAAAATATAAAGAAAAAAAAATGTCTTTGCACTCAGCCAGACCCTGACTCTGTGGTATCTGCTGCCACAAGAAAGAGGTCGGCCATCCCATCCTGCCCTTGAATGGTGCCCCTGGACAAGGAAAGCAAGCATCTAAATGATTTTGCAAAGTGGGTAATTACCACAGCCGCAGCCAATTTCTTGGCCGTTCTCTCCAGGTACGACAGAGTTCTGGTACAAGATCGGCTCCATCTTGTACTGCCTGCCTTTTCACAAACCGGATGATGCTCTTGCTTTGTTGCACGACGGGGAAGCGGACGCAGATCATTCCATCACCGTGGCTCTGGACATTGCTGACACAGGCTTCCGCCAGATGGGCAACAGAGCAGTCCTAAGGGGCCGGTGTGGTTAAAAGGCACTAATGTTTGGCCCTGAGGTACAGTCAAAGGTGATGGGTAAGCCTTTTGATGGGGTGGACCTCTTTTGGGGAAAAAAGGTAAACTAGATACTATTGGCCATCAAGACAAACGGATACTGCTCAGTCCCTGGGTACCCTGAAACAGAAAAGACTGTCTTTTCGGTCCTGGAAGGGCAGATTCTCCTGGACCTCCAGAGATTATCGGCCTGCCTATCATCAACTATCCTGCACCAGATCACAGGCAGATGGAGGTTCACAAAGGCTAATTAATCCACACGCAGTCTCTCCCACTAGCCGTGCAACACACCGAGCAAACCATCCAATCCCTGGCATTGCTGGGATTCCCCAAGTCATGCATGTTCATCTGAGTACACCCTGTTCTTGGGCTCACAACTCAACACCCTGCAGTGTCTAGCTACCCCTTTTGAGGAGATGGTCAAGGCCATACTCAGCAGATACTCAGATTCAGCAGCTGTCCTCTCTCCAACTGACACCGGTTCGCTCAATCAAGTCATTACTCAGGATGATGTCCTCATGCATCCCTCTAGTATCTCACTGCAGACTGTATAAGACCTCTCCAGGAACTCCTAGATAGCAGGTGGTAGCGGGTGTTGGGCTCCCAGAATGACAAGATCTCACTCAACCCGGCGTTTCGCCAGGCTTTGCATTGGTGGACTTATCGACAACACCTCACGTAAGGTGCCCCCTTTCACCCACGGGCACATCGGGCCACGGTGACAACAGACACCTCCCTGGAAGGTTAGGGGGTGCACACTGGAAGGTTCCACGCCAGAGGACTCTGACAGCAGGAATAGAAGATACTACATATCAATGTGTTTGAGCTCTGATCTGTGTTCTGGCCTCATGTCCTTCCAACCCCAGCTCCAAGGCAAGGTGTTTCACGTTTTCACAGACGACACCACCACAATGTTCTTCATCAGGAAGCAGGGAGGGACCCGCTCTCCCGTTTCTGTCCAAGGAGGCACAGACACTGTGGCACTGGGTGCAATCCCAGGGCATGTTCCTCATTCCCTTTTACCTAGTAGGGATCCCCAACACTATCGCAGATTCCCTTAGCACGGAACCGCGATCCGGACCTGAAGGGGTACTCCATCATAATCCAAGTTCTTCATCTTTTCTCAAGGTGGGCTCGCCCACAGATTGACTTGTTCGCCACAGCGACCAACTCCAAGTTTGACCGGTCTACCAGCAGGGGAGGTGTCTGGGTGACGCTTTCTCCGTGCCCTGGGAGGGCCAGTTCCTATATGCATCTCCTTCAATTTCACTTCTATGAGTAATCCATGCACTCCATCTGAGCCGATGCAAGATGCTCCTCATTGCTCCGGCGTGGCCATGGCAGATTTCGTATTCCGACCTTCTAAATCGGTCGGTCGCACCTTGCATCAGACTGCCTCTACGCCCAGACCTGCCCTCCAGAGGAGGAGGGTCCATTCTGCACCACGACCCAGCATCCCTGCAGTTGACGGCTTGGTTCCTGCAGCCCTAGAATTTGGACTCTTCACATTGTCTTTGGAATGCAGGAAAATTCTGGCAAAGGCTGGCGCTCAGTCCACTCTCTCCTGCTACAAGCACAGGTGGAAATGTTTCACTATATGGTGTCATTCTCAAGGGCTCGCCCCTCTTCAAATCAAGGCTAATTCAATACTACCATATCTTCTATCATTGGCAAAGGCAGAGCTGGCCCATGCATCCATAAAGGTCCATCTTGCGAGTATCTCTTGTAATACTTGCACAGCGGCAAGCCTTCCTTGTGATTTCATAAGATAGTTCAGGAGTTCCTTGAGGGTCTGTTCTGGACATTCCCTCCAGTAAAAGCACCAGCTCGAGCATGGGAGCTGAACTCTCTATCCTTGTGGGCCCACCTTTTGAGCCTCTACATCGAGCACATCCAAAGTTTCTCTCATGGAAGACTGTTTTTCTGTTGGTTATTACATCTGCCAGACATGCTGGAGAGTTGCAAACTCTATCATGCAAGCCACCGTATTTGACTTTC
Organism: Ambystoma mexicanum; assembly: GCF_040938575.1. Classification (NCBI taxonomy): domain Eukaryota; kingdom Metazoa; phylum Chordata; class Amphibia; order Caudata; family Ambystomatidae; genus Ambystoma; species Ambystoma mexicanum. The sequence goes on from NC_090940.1 coordinate 95,619,259, forward strand.
CATCAATCCAGGGTGGTGGTGCGCACTCATCCCTCATTTATGCCAAAGGTTCCATCGACTTTTCACCTGAACGAGCCGCTGGTCCCCTACCTGTGTTCTTTGGCTCTCCCATATCTCGGGCAGAAAGGGCATTGCATTCACTCGACGTTGCCCGTGCTTTGTTTTATATCGCACTCATACGGCTTTCGCAAAACTTCATTTTGTAACATTTGGACCTGTTAAACAAGGAAGGGCTCTGTCAAAGGCGTCCATTTCCAGGTGGCGGTCTGGCTGCATCTCCTATTGTCATCGTCTGGCGAACGGACCACTGCCAGGTAGACCAACGGTGCATTCCTCCAGAGCTGTGGCTTCTAATATGGCGCTCCTGTCTGGTGTTTCCCCATGCTCACATCTGCATGACTGCTACGTGGAGGTCTACCCACACCTTCACGTAGTTCTATCGCACTGACAGGGATTCCAGGTAGGAGTCTTGTGTCGGCCAAGCGGTGCTTGGCAATCTTTTTGCTTGAGGTGACTTTCCATTGCTTCTGTTGAGACCTGTACTGCCTGCCAATGGCTGTGTATGTGCACTGCTATGTAATCGTATTCATGAGCATGTGAATACATGAGATCCAATGCTGGAGAAGGAACACGTTACCTGTAACTCCTGTTCTCTGGCATGGATTTACATGCAAACCCTCCCTCCTTCCCCCTCTGCGGCTCTTCTTGGTCATACTGCCACTTTGCGTGCTTACCAAATCTGAAGATGGCTGCCAGAGGCGGGGCTTAGGGAGAGGACTGTCCTTGGATAGGGGCAGTATGACCCAGAGGACAGTGATTGGTTTAGAGGAGAAATACAGTTTTAAAGTGAAAGTGAAACTGTTTTTGTTTTTACCAATGATTCCCACCCTGATGGGAAATATTCATGAGCATGTGAATCGATGACAGATGGCAATGGTGGGATACAGGAGTTACAGGTAAGTAACTTGCTCCTTACCTCTCATCACCTTCTACAATTAATTCACTTTAGTTACTGAAATTAGAACCTAAAAAACTACCAACGTCCACACAATCCGTTTTTACCAAATCCACAAGGGTGCTCAGTCTGCTTCTCCACCCATCAGGCCTGGTCTTTTGGTCACACTACTCTGTTGGGGAAGGCAGTCGTTGTATGTGCGTTGTCATATGTGCACACCTTTATCTGAATCGAGGCACCTTTGCCTGAAATGTGTTGCTGGTTTTTCCCCCCCTCTCAGATAATCTGGCTCCGCTCTTCCTGATGGTGAGGTCACATGATCAGCTTTGCGCGTCTTTCCTTCTCTTGTCTTAAAGGTACAGGCTTGGTGTGATGTGTTTTGTTGCTGTGCCGTCCGTTGTTCCTCTAAACGTTTTTATCCAACTGCCTAACCGCCGGCAACATGTGCCAACTTCTAACCGTCTCAGAATCTCATACTAAACCCTCCTGAGCATCTGCACGTTTTTCAATATTTATATTTTTAATGAGCTAACTGAGTCTGTTTTGAATTTTACAAATTCTAATAATCATTCATAAGTGTTTTTTTTCTGCTTTTAAATGTTCTGGGGACTTCCAAGGTGTCCCCTTCGCTATTGGCATTTGATGAACTGAAAGAAATATGAAGAGGATTTGGTCAAAGTCTGCAGTCTGTTTTTTATGTCCATCAAGAACATTCCATGTAAAATCTTAGACATGGGGGTGATGGCCGACATAGAATTTCATTGCATTGCACATTTCACTCCGTGGAAACCAAGAGCTGGGGGCCAAATGGTTAAATAGGAATGCATCGACAATGAAGTGGTTGGATGGAGGAAAACTGTATGAGACGTAATTGGCCAAAACCTACTTGGAAAATCTATCTCATTCTCTGAATTCTCTCTATTTGTCTTTTGCGGACAGTCTAGAGACCTTAGCCTTAGGGTGACCAGAAGTCCCGGTTTTGCCGGGACTGTCCCAGTATTTGGTGCTCTGTTCCCCTTTGTCAAGATTATTTTTCCATTGGAAACTGCTGTGGTCCCGGTCTTTGGTAGTAGGTCTTCATAGCTGGCAGGCACTGCTTGCACAGAAGGAATGCTGTATTTTATACCTTAAGATAGTGTTAGTTTGTGATAAATTAATTATAATGTGTTTATTTAACAGTAACATTTAAACCCCCTTCTCCTCCAAACACTACTGAAGTGTAGTGCCTTGATACTAACTTTCAAGAGTTAGTCCTACTTTTATGTTAGTTGCACTGTCCCGTTATGTTTTTTTTACTTTTTTAAAACTGGTCACCCTACTTAGCCTGCATCCATAGAGGCTCACTCGGGTAGTTTACGATCTGTGGGTTGGCCCTTTCTTAGGGCGACAGACGTCCCGGTTTTGCCGGGACTGTCCCGTATTTGGTGCTCTGTCCCCCTTTGTCAACATTATGTTCCCATTGGAAACTGCTGTGCTCCCGGTCTTTGGTAGTACATCTTCATAGCTGACCGGCATAAATGCACAATCTCGCACAGAAGAAATGCTGTATTTTACAACTTAAGATACTGTTAGTTTGTGATAAATTAATTATAATGTGTTTATTTGAACAGTAACACTTAAACCCCCTTCTCCAACCGCTACTGCCTTGATGGCCACTTTCAAAAGTTAGTCCTACTTTTATGTTAGTTGCCCTGTCCCGGTTTTTTACTTTTTAAATCTGGTCCCCCTACCCTTTCCACTTAAAACCTCGCCAATACATTCTGCCCCGTCTCGTTGAGGGATCTTAGTCGGCCATCGCTGTGGGTTTATTGCAGGAGCGTGGGGGGAGGGGTAGGTGGGGCATCTTGGTAACAGATGTCCTGTATACACGTGACTGTACAAGGCCTCCGCTCACTGTAACCACGAGCTAAGCCCAAAATCTGTAACTGAGACATGTGCTTGCAACAGCGCCTCGATGCCCTTGGGCTGTAGCGCGCTTTACAAATTCAAATAAATAAAATCTTCACCTGCACCAACAAAACTCTTCAGATTGTATTAAAAAGTGCAGAATTCTGCAGCACGTGCATGTCATTATGCCACGCTGTGTAAACGACAGTGACTGTTGACAACGTCCAAGTGCTGAACACACAACCAGACGGCACGGAAAGCGTGTGCTGACTGAACTGGAGTCCTTGCTGCCCCAGCAGCAAGAGACATCTCATTACTGATATGTGCGTTAGGGTGCCATGCAGCAGAACGGGTGGATTTATGTGTACATGTAGGGCTGTGTGCTGTGTAGGCATGCTGGTACCGATGCCTTTTCACCCACATAAGACCCGAGCTTTGAGTTCACTGCTGCCCCCCGACTCCCCACCCCCCCCCCCCACACCAAATCTCCCTGCCCAAACATGCATGCATGCATAACACACGACACCTACACTGGCCTCCTAGACATACTAGCAATCCTGCCCCCGGGATCCATGCACCCATGTCCCTGTGCGCTTTCACCGGCCCTGCAGACCGGCCACTTGGGGGTGGACCCCTGCTTCACCCCCCCCCCCATCGCATCATAGCCGCCAGCAGTCTTCTCCTACAAACTCCCTTATTCTCTCTGGCCTTCCACCACTAGGGCCAGCGCAGGACAGCACCCACGAAAAGTCCGCCGGCCAACCGCAAAACGCCCCTCTCTACTGCTCCACAGATTGAGTCATTTGAGTAGCCAGAGGCAAGAGCTCTGTACAAGCTAAAAGTCCTATACATTCAGAAGTCATTCTCAAGTGAAACTTGCACAGCCTTCAACACACACGCACACAAATGGTGTTCATTGGCTCCCAATCAACATTAGGCCTGAGACCCAGGCAGCACAGCCCCCGCCATCCTCCCCCAACACCACAACAGGGTGTTTTATATTCCCCAATAAACCCTAAAGTCACCCCCAACAGCCCTCACCTTGCCTCCTAACTGAACCCAACTTGGGCTCCAACAGACGGACATTTCTAGCTGGGACTCGGCACAATATAGCGGTCTTCAAGTCCCAGCAGCCCTTTGGCCATGCAGAGCATGAGTTATGCAACCGAGCCACATCCCCCATCTTATTAAAGTGTAGTGCAAACACTGGCATGCCGAGGCAAGAACCTGACCCATGGAGTTGCGGTGTGTACAGACCTGCGTTGCTTTACAGCCATGTTTGTGTGACTACAACTGGAGACCGCACGCTTCTGTGAAGAGAATGCCGGCTTCTTGCAAACATTTCAAAGATGCTTTATAAGTCTTTAAAGTGTAGTTGTGCATTAAAATGTACACAATAAAACTGATACGTAAGGGCTAGCAAACGGAGACACTAGTTTACTGCTGTGCTTCACAGACTACACTAGCCAGAGCAATGGCAATAAAAGATGAACTTATGTTAACGTACCTCAGATTTAGCTGAATAATGAAGTGATTCTAATTGACAAAGGAATCGGTGAACATAGTTTCAATAAGTGCTGGGCAAAGGGCTTAAAAAAAAAAAAGTGGGAGGACCCATCAACATATATATAATTAAAAATGACATCACTGCAAGTGTAGATATGTTAAAAGGAAATGTGCACATTTTATTTAATTTCTTTCCCAAATCTAAGGAAGTGCACAGGACAAAATGGCCTTTGCATCCCAGAAGATGTATTATGAACCCCAAAAAAGAGCCCCAGAGAGGCGCTTGTGGCTGGCAAAGTATAAAAGGGGTGCACCTTTTGGACCCAAAACGCTGTATTTAGATGTTGCATGGGAGATTTGGGAGGCGTCTTCAGCAGACACCCGTGTGGTCTTGTGGGTACGTGCCCCGCCTGTAGTGTGAACGCTCCCGGCTTCGGCCCCGCACTCGAAGGGCGCAAACTACTTTCTCAATTCCTCGCCCCCGCAGGAGAGACGGCGTCCGCTCGCGTCTTCCCTCGACTTTAGACCCGAATAAGTGCTTGGAAATGTGCACAGAATTTGTAGAAAAACATTTTCCATACATTAGTTTCATTCAGTCTAAGGGTGCAACGTAAGTTCCAGAAAGTGATGAGTGGGGAAGCGCGTGCGAAGAGAGTGAAGGGTAGAGGAGCTTGGGTTCTACAGTCGAGTGTAGAGCAAGACCCACCCAGACTGGCTGCGCTCTGATTTCCGGGGCCTCTCGGTGCACGCAGGGGGCCTGGCGTCGGGTGAGAGCTTGGGCTAGAGCTGGAAAGCCAGGCACGGCCAATGCTTAGGACAGTGGTCTTCAAACGTTTTAGGCCTAGGCGTGGAGAAAATGCAGGCAGGCCAGGGCCCTGCAAAAAATGCCAAATGGACACGAAGTCCAAATGGCTATGAACTATCACGCGCCGTCACTGCACCCTAGTCCCAGCTTAGTCACTGGGCTCCCCCACCTGCTCCCAGCACAGTCACTGAACTCCCTTATCCCACTCTTACCCAGTCCCTGTGCTCTCCCCACCCCAGACCCTGGGCTCTCCAAACCCTGCTCCCATCACATCACTATCCCATGGCTCCTGCCCATCCTGCACCCACCACAGTCCCTGGGCCAGTGGTGGCTGGTGAATTTTTTAAGTGGAGGGGCATACTTTTTTCCACCAGATATGCCATAGCGACTGAACGCAGCGAGGGAGCCTGAAACAATCAAAGGGCATTCTGGGGGTTTCCCCCGTGAATTATTTTAAAATAATGGGTTTAAATTTTGCATTTTAGAACATACATACTTAAAAAAAAAAATGGATAAAAAGACAAACAGTTTGCAATTGGGGTTGGGGGCCCATGGGGGAAAGCATGATATTTTTTACTGGACAGCTATGATAGAAATCCAGTAAAAAAAGAAATACCATCCCTGTTGCCTGGGCCCCACAACACCTCAGAAGGAGAGCTGATTTTGGCAGGTGGGTAGGGGGGGGATTATGCAAAAATGCATTTTTAAAAAGCATTTGTTGGACAACCCTCCTTCCCCCCCCCCCCACTAACGAAAATCACTCAACCAACACACACACCCCAATCATTCACATGAGCACCCATCACCATACACTCACTCATAACACAAGCATACACGCATCCATACAAATTTAAATAAGTGAACATAAACATACCTTCTGCAGGGGCCTGTGCGTGGATGCTGAAATGCCCTGCTCCAGGCTGCTCTGTCCCTATGTGCGCAGGAGCTCCCACTCGCACATACATCATGCAGTGCCCCAGCCAGCATTTCTAATGAGCTGTGCAAGGCTGGCAAAGGCAAAATGCCCCCAGCCTTGCATGGCTCAGTGAGCACGCAAGGCTGGGGAACTGAACTGTCAATGGGAAACGGGGTTTCCCTTTGACAGTTCAGCCAGCCCAGGTGCACTCCCTCGGCTGGAAAAATCAGCTATGGGAGTACTCATTGTTTCACTCGGCTGGCTCCTCCATAATGGGTGAGGGGGCCACTTGGTGGACGCCCTCGCCCATTATGGAAGAGCTGCCAGGCTTGGACTGGCCTATAGGGCAATGCCTGTACCAAAAATGCTAGTGTGCCAGTCAAAATGGGGCACTTTTTTTGGCCAATATGGGCCAGTTGGAGTTAATTCAATATGCAGCTAGTAGTTTTGACCATTGTTGGTGAATACATATTCTTTAAATATCACAATTTGCTTCCATTTTAACACAAAACACCCCCTTGGGTACTATCCAAACAGACTGTAACTAAAGGAATGAATGTCCACTTGCACCTGTGGGCCACTTTTTCATTGGTGCCTGAGACAGTTTTATGCTCCAGTCTGACCATGTGAGCCGCCCCTGCCCCTTTCCTCCAATCTAAAAAAATATATATATTTTTATTTTTAACATTTCATATTTCATGCTGGGCTCTCGCGCTCCACCCCCCGGGGATGCGGCCATGCCCCACTGCGGGGGTGCGCCCCCACAGTTTGAAGATCTCTGTTTTAGGAACTATAAACTGGCTCTGAGTTGGCAAGATTTTAAAAACTCAATAAAAGGGTGCAGGCGTGTGCCGCAGGCTTTCTTTCATCTCCAGGAGTAACCGTGAGCAGGACCCCGAATTCAATAAGGTTGGCCCTGCTTCAGGTCAGACCGGGGTCCTTTGCACTAGATACGGTTGGGCTACTAAACCAGGCTTAAGAGGGATTGGGTGAGCCAATGGGGTGGCAAGCGTTCCAAGTCACCCTTAGTATGTGCCTGTAAAGGAACCGCAATGTGCCAGTGGTACCATGCCCACTTGTATTCGTTTTCCTTGTTTGTTCTGGATTTGAGACCATTTTTTGTTACTAGATATCTGAAGAGCGCCCCGTAAGTAAGATCAGAGAAGTTTCACCCCTCCCCACCCGCCCCATCTACATCCTTCACGAAATTGTCATAACTCATTCACCATGTCTTAATCACCTCGCCTTTCCCAAAATAATTCCTTTCTCGATGCCACCCTAACCAGCAATTCGTCATTGGTCCCCATGGCTTAGTATCGCCCCCCCCCCCACACCCTCCCGCCTCCCTTCTGGCGAGGTACGTAACATGAGACAGAGCCACTGGCCTCCCGGGGGTCACGCCGAACATATTCCAATCACTTCTTTTCTCTTCCCATCTGCAGGCCGAAACAGCGGCAAACCGGATCTGCAAGGTGCTGGCGGTGAACCAGGAGAATGAGCAGCTCATGGAAGACTACGAGAAGCTGGCCAGCGGCGTAAGTGTTGCCAGATTCCATGCAGACAGCCTGCACCTGAAGCCCATGTGGGGGGGTTCTCCCTTTGAGTAATCCAGCACTTAATTAGCTCCTTTGAATGCATGTTGGGCTTTAAGTGGGCCGGGGCTGAGCCCTTTCACGATCCAAAATGTTACTTGGTGCCAGGGGCAACCAGACCCAATATCAAAAAGAATGTGAGTAACGGTACAGCTCCTTCCCACTAGATGGCACTATGGGCCATGTTTTGAATCACATCAGCAGTTTGTGATTTGGAGTTCCGAGTATTTGTTTGGTAATTCTACAGTATAGTATATTTTTAAATCGGCAGATTTTGTGTGTGCCATAAAAATGCTCACAATGCCCTTTTAAGATAGATTTACAGAGCTGAGGACCATTGTCCTCAACAATGGGTGAGAGGATGTGGATATAAGACCAGATGATGCGGGGGGGGGTTGGTGGGGGCGAGGTACAAACATGGACCGGTTCATCCGGTTCTTCTCTGCCCCGATATCCCAAGAGCTGCCAGTGGTGGTTTGGGTTCCCACACTGTGATAACCCTTTAGGGCAAACACGATGCCGCTTGTGTGCCTCCAGCATGCACCTTAGGGGTGCACAGTTTGCTGCAGGGGGCTGGTGTAACCGGATCGGTCCACAATGGCAGTGCTAGGCTAACCTAATGAGTCCATGTAGTCTTGCCTCACTGTAATTGTCCCAAGTACCACATTACAAGGATTTGTAAAGGTCCAGCCTAGAGATGGACGAGGGTGCCCTGGGCCTCTAGTTTGCCCATCCTTCAGATGGGGAGAAGAAAAGGAAAACTGGAACATTTGAGGGTGGGGAGGTCCGTTCTAGGGGGAGGAGGGGCTGCTAGTTGATGGGGATTGTTCATGTGAGGAGAAGGGTGGATTGAAGAGGTGGGGGTAGCTGTAGATTGTAAAAGCAGTGTCCTTTAGCGGGTATTTGTTTTAAGGCGGCGGGTAGGCTGGGAGCTGGTGCTGGTTTTGAATCATTCATAATATGCCCATGGTGACTGCCCCTGGGTGCCAGTGGTGCGTGGTATAAATCAACAAAACATTCAGTTAATGAAGTAAAAGTGGTGCAAGAGATTGTGCTCTAAATGTGTGTGTCGCTTGATGCGCAGCTTTTGGAGTGGATCCGCCGCACCGTCCCCTGGCTGGAGAACCGGGCGCCCGAGAACACCATGCATGCCATGCAGCAGAAGCTGGAGGACTTCCGGGACTACCGCCGTCTCCACAAACCCCCCAAGGTCCAGGAAAAGTGCCAGCTGGAGATCAACTTCAACACCCTCCAGACCAAGCTGCGGCTCAGCAACCGGCCGGCGTTCATGCCCTCCGAGGGCAAGATGGTCTCGGTAAGAAGCAGCGGGGGAGGAGGGGTCCGATGGGCAGGCGTGACCTGGTGAGACACAGGGACAAGTGTGCATCAGAGTTGAGGTGGCTGTGCTTTAGAGGCCAAGGCCCTGGTGTGTGTGGAGTGTGTAGCAGGGCCATTGCATGATGTAAATTCGGGATGTTTGCCTAAAGGAGGGTATATGGGTAGTGGGGGTTCTCCCTTTCCATAGTTTGCTGAAGGTTGGTTTATAAGGGTTTGGGTCTATTTGACCTAATCACATTTGACTGAATTTATATGACCTTTTTTTCGGTCTAAAATGCAGGGGGTGACCCCACACAACCGCCCCCCCCCACCCCACACACACACACTTGCCTTCAACCTAATCTAAAGTGCTGCTTGGAGTCAGTCGTATGCCGCAGTGTCTGATGCAGTGGGAAGTGTTGGAGTCTAATGGCCTGCTTAGGACCCGGTCCACCCCTACTTCTAGTCACTGAATGTGAAGAAAGGGGATGGTTTGGGTTGAAGGGCATTTTAACAGCAGGCGACGCGAACCTTATTGAAACCTTATTGTTATTATTATTGTTACCTTCTGCATTACTTTGTCGACCATTGGTTATGGATCTGTGTTTCAAGTCTATTGATCATCTCGCTCCTCGGATTGTGTGCAAGTGAACACACCTGTTGCGCTGCAGGAGCATTAGCGCGTGCATTGTAGCCGCGTGGCAGACTACGAGACCCTTCACTGGGTGCGATGACTAGTAAGCCCTGGACCTTCTCACCTCTTTCCATCTCTCACTGTTAGGACATAAACAACGCCTGGGGAGGCCTGGAGCACGCGGAGAAGGGCTACGAGGAGTGGCTCCTCAACGAAATCCGCCGGCTGGAGCGGCTGGACCACTTGGCCGAGAAGTTCAGGCAGAAGGCCACCATTCACGAAGCGTGGACTGATGGTAAGGCGGGACCCGGCTGGCTCGCTCTCTGCACTTCACTTTTGCCTTCAGTGTACCTTTGTGTGATGCGTTTGTGTAGGTGTGAAGCCCTGTTGGGGGACTCCCCATCACTCATGGACATTGTCTCGGCGCAGTGGGGGCCACAACTAGGGGTTTCACCCAGGGGGTGGACTGGGAATCAAGAGGCCCTGGAAATAATTTTCAAATTGGCCCCATATTACACATTTTCAGCAAACCCAACCCTTTTCCTATGGGAACATTTGAAAATACCACACAAGAGGCCCAGGGTGCAGAGGCCTACCGGGATATCTCCAGAGTTCCCTATAGGCCAGTCCACCCCTGGTTTCACCCTAGAGAGCCAGCTGCCACATTCGTTTTTGTTGGCCCATTTCCCACTTAAGCACTTTAGAACGAGCTGAACCTCTGTCTCCTTTGACGCACCCTCTTGCACGCAAGACCTAGTTTCACCCCTTGTCACTCACAGGCCAAATATTGCCCCCCATGTTGCTGGCAGGGTCCAGTTTTTATAACCCCCAAATTACTCTCTGGGCAACTTGGGGGTACAGTATTACACCCTCAAAATGTCCTCGGGGTCTGTTCTTGCTCACCATCTTGTTCTCAGGACGCAGTTCTGCCCCATGTCACTCTCCAGTCCCAGTTCTGCCCCCTCATTGTAATGTCGTGATGGTGGACCTCCTCACGCTACCACACAATTATCCGCTCACACAGGTAAGGACACGCGGACAACTGGAGCTGGGGTGCAACACTTCTTTAATCACTTGCATCAACCTCTAACTTTTTGGTGGTAACCCCGCCTCCTCCCACTCACGTGGGTCGCAGCCCACTGATCCGTGTCAATAGACAGAGGACTCCTCCTCTGACAATAGAAAGAGGCGACACCACACCCATGTTGCTCTTGGGGGCCCTTCTGCTCCACAAACACCCGCGTACCTCTGTGTGCATGCGTCTTGCTCCCTGAGCGCACGCGTGCCCCGCTGTGCGCATGCGTTTCCTCGTCCCGTGCGCCCGCCTCCCCCACATCCCTCCCTGCTCGCACGTTCTCCCCGCCCCCCCTCCCACATGGCAGGCACTCCTCACATGCGCTCCACACAGATGCATGGGCTCCACGAGCTCCGTGCACACACTTGCTCTACACAAAGACGCACTCGCATGTGCTCCATACACACAGTATATGCACCAGGGGTGGACTGGCCTATAGGGAACTCTGGAGATTTCCCGGTGGGCCTCTGCACCCTGGGCCTCTTTTGTGTGGTATTTCCAAATTTTCTCATAGGAAAAGCTTTGGGCCTGCTGAAAATGTGTCATATGGGGCCACTTTGAACATTATTTCCAGGGCCTCTTTTGGTCCCCAGTAATTATTTCCAGGGCCTCTTTTAGTTCCCAGTCCACCCCTGCTATGCACACACGCACGCTCTTCAGACTGTCACCCAAGTGACCGAAATGCAGCTACTTGCATGCGCTGGTCTCCCGGCTCTGCTCCCTGGTGTGGGTAGCTGCTGCAGCATGCAGTGACGGGGTGCTAGACCGCACGCCCACTCTTTGGCAGGGGAGAGAAATCACGTCCAGGGCTCGAATAAAATTACAATTAAATGAGTGCTACTTGGCGAAGTGAGGGCATCGCAACTCTATTACTATCCATGGCCACCCCCGGTGGCACGTCGGAAGGGGAGTGGGTCACGCAGGGTCGAGCAGGCCGAAGTGCCTCGCTGGGCCGTGAGAAGTGAGCGGAGGGCAGTATGGGGCTCCATCTAAGGCCGGTACAGACAGTGAAAGGGAGCCTGGATGTAAGTGGGGCAAGGCCATGGGCAGTGCCATGGGCCTGCCTGGGAGATTCCAGGATCTCACCCCCAACTCAGCTGGTGTCTGGGGAAGGCCAGAGTGGTAATATCAAGATCTTTCTGCAGTGCAAGCGGGACCAGCCCAGCTTCCAGGGGAAGCTTTGCTGGATGGGCATTGAGTGATTGATTGACTGACTGTCTGGAAAGTGGAAGCTACCAAAAGGCTCTGGAGTGGTGTTCACAGCAGACCCAAGGTGTAATCCCATGACATCTGGGAACGTGTACAGAATGGGTCTCCGTGGGGGTGGCGGGGGGCATGGTGTGCAGCGGCAGAACAGATACTGCATGGCAAGTCTTCATCGCGCCAGTACCTCCAGTACGATGCCCGCAGCAGTCAGATGGAGAACAGGGAACGGCTGTGCAGTCCGTTCTTGTTAGTCATTACTAGAAAAGGCTTGTAGAGCCAATACGTGATCTCACTCCTGACTGAAGGTGGAATGCGCTTAACTATCTGTGCTCTTTAAATCAATTGTTTTTTTTGGGGGGGGGGGGGTAATGTGTAGAAAGCCACAGCTGCTTGCTGGAGCAACGCACATGCAGTGTGAGGGCTGCTACAGCCTCAGTATGCGACTTGGAAGACGCTAAAGAGAGTGCGACAGGTCGAGGTCAATGCATCGTTGGTTATACAGTTCTCCTTTTGAGAACTCCAACACTTAAGTAGCTCATTTGAAGACATGCTGGGCTTTAAGTAGCCCGGGGTTCAGCCCTTGCGGTCCAAAATGTTACTTTGTGGGGGGCTCTGCTCGAGGAACCAGACCCAATATCAAAAAGAAATTGAGTAACAGTACCGCTTGTTCCCACTAGATGGCACTATGGCCCATGTTTTCAATTAGATCACCCATTTGTGATTTGGAGTTGCGAGTATTTGTTTTGTAATACTACAGTATAGACTAGAATAGTGGTTTATTTTATCCGCAGATTATATATATATATAGCCCTCTGCTCTGTAAATCAATGCAAAAAAAGTATTGCAAGCATTTTATATCAAAAAATAAATACAATTATTCAGCAGTAAATTAAAAATAGGTCAATGCAGGCTCCAGCCAGCATCCAGCCAGCTCTTTTGAAGAAGAGCATGATTCTTCTGTATTACTTGTTACTGGATTATATATACGATGCCCGCAGCAGTGAGATGGAGAATATATATATATATATATATATATATATATATATATATATATATATATATATATTCCAGTAACAAGTAATACAGAAGAATCATGCTCTTCTTCAAAAGAGCTGGCTGGCTGCTGGCTGGAGCCTGTATTGACCTATTTTTAATTTACTGCTGAATAATTGTATTTATTTTTTGATATAAAATGCTTGCAATACTTTTTTAGCATTGATTTACAGAGCAGAGGGCCAGTGTCCTTAAAAATGGGGGAGAGGATGTGGATATAAGATCAGATGATGCAGGGGAGGTAGAAACATGGACCAGGGACAAGGACAGTAGAGCATGATATAGGAACGGGATAGTGGAGGAAGTGCTACGAGGATGTGGATATAAGATCAGATGATGCAGGGAAGGTAGAAACATGGACCAGGGACAAGGACAGTAGAGCCTGATATAGGAACGGGATAGTGGAGGAAGTAGAAACATGGACCAGGGACAAGGACAGTAGAGCATGGTATAGGAACGGGATAGTGCAGGAAGTGCTACGAGGATGTGTATATAAGATCAGATGATGCGGGGAAGGTAGAAACATGGACCAGGGACAAGGACAGTAGAGCATGGTATAGGAACGGGATAGTGCAGGAAGTGCTACGAGGATGTGTATATAAGATCAGATGATGTGGGGAAGGTAGAAACATGGACCAGGGACAAGGACAGTAGAGCATGATATAGGAACAGGATAGTGGAGGAAGTGCTAAGAGGATGTGGATATAAGATCAGATGATGCAGGGAAGGTAGAAACATGGACCAGGGACAAGGACAGTAGAGCCTGATATAGGAACGGGATAGTGGAGGAAGTGCTACGAGGATGTGGATATAAGACCAGATGATGCAGGGGAGGTAGAAACATGGGGCAAGGACAGTAGAGCATGATATAGGAACGGGAAAGTGGAGGAAGTGCTACGAAGATGTGGATATAAGATCAGATGAAGCAGGGAAGATAGAAACATGGACCAGGGACAAGGACAGTAGAGCCTGATATAGGAACGGGATAGTGGAGGAAGTAGAAACATGGACCAGGGACAGGGACAAGGACAGTAGAGCATGATATAGGAACGGGATAGTGCAGGAATTGCAACGAGGATGTGTATATAAGATCAGATGATGCGGGGAAGGTAGAAACATGGACCAGGGACAAGGACATTAGAGCATGATATAGGAACAGGATAGTGGAGGAAGTGCTAAGAGGATGTGGATATAAGATCAGATGATGCTGGGGAGGTAGAAACATGGACCAAGGACAGTAGAGCATGATATAGGAAAAGGAAAGAGGAGGAAGTGTTTTAGGATGAAGGGGTGAGGGATAAGGGATGTGGTCTTCTTGTAAAAGGTAGGGGCGAGAACAGGGAGATGCAGTGGTGTGGAATGCTTTGCAAGTGGTTCTTCAGAAAGGAGGCGAGCTAGGATTTAAATGGAGAGAGAGTGGGAGTAGTGCGGAGAGGAAGAGCATTCCAGAGAGAGGGAGTGAGGAGAGGAAGAAAGCGGAAATGAGTGAGCGCAAGGGGCATGAGAGGCCAAGGATCATCGTAGGGAGCGAGGGGGGAGAGTAGGGAGTGAGATGGCTCGATAAGTACGGTGGGGCATGTCTGCGTATAGTTTTGAGAATGAGTTTATCATTTGCCTTTGTCTCATAGATAACCAGCCTACCTGACAACAGGCTGGGGAGGTGGGGCAGAGGCGTAGACAGGGTAGGGCCTGAGCAGGCAAGGCCCGCCCAAAATCTGTAAATGCCCACTCAACAGGGCTGAGTGGGCATTTACAGATGCTAATGTCATTGCGGTGGGTCAAACAGTGGGGATTTACAGATGTTAATATCACTGCGCTGGGTCCAACTACATTAGCTTCAGGCCCCACTTGTTAGACAATCCTGGTTACTCCTCCTGAGGTGGAGGCGAAGCAGGGGAAGGTTGAAGAGTGCACGAAATGGCAAAGTTTGTCGGAGGTGAAGGCAAAGTTGGGAAGGCCATATAGTACACTGGCACAGCAGTCAGATCGGGAGAGCACTAAAGAGAAGAGGAGGTGCTTAGTAGGGTTGAAGGGAAGATGTCTTATTTTTCTGATCTTGAGGAGATTACATCTGGCTGCAGTGGCAGATGAGGAGCGAGAAGTTGTGAGATGGGTCGAAGACTACATCAAGGTTGCGAGCAGAAGCAGAGTCGAGAAGGTAGTCGGGAGAGCAGACCGAGGAGTGGGAGAGGAAGAGTCTGTTTGGGTGGGAGTTAAGAACTTATGTATTAGTGACGTTGAGCATAAGTGAGTGAGATGTCATCCAGTATTTGCTGGCTGCGAGACAGAAATATTTCCTCGTAGCTCGTCGGATAAGCAGGGGAAAGGAGAAGATAATCTGTGTTTTATCAGCAAAGAGTTGATGGGAGAAGCCATAGGTGGAGATCAAGGTGCCAAGCGTAGAGGTATAGAAGGTATCGTACCAAAATGTCAACTACAAAATTCTGACATGTACAATACTGCGCATTTGCACCGTACCAAAATTTGGACTCATTTTGGTGTGGCGCAAATGCGCAGTATTATACACCGACCAAGGGGAGCAGCGCTTTCGGGGGTGTCCTGGCTCCACTTGTTCGGTGTAATGGGAGTAGGGGATTGCGGCGGTGTCCCCGCTTCCATTACATGGAAAGCGAGGGACAAGAACGTTTTTAAAAAAAAGTTGGGGGGGGGGGGTTCTTAAAGTTTCTAAAAGAAAAAAGGACCCTGTGGCTCCAGTTTCGACCCACGTTAGTGGGAGGGAACTGACGCTGCAGGGATAGAGGGGAGTCAGCAGCACACACGGGTGTGCTGCAAAAAAATATAGGTACAGGGATGCGGGGAACAACTACATGATCACAGTGCCTCGCCGTAATAGAAGTCAGAGACTACATTTTCGGCGGCACAGTGATCATAGATCTGTTATTGGGAGTGAAGAGAAGTGGACCCAACCCTGCCCTTGGGGGAACACCAACAGGAATGGGTTGAGTGGGGAGGTAAGGCTGTTCTAGTACACCTGGAAGTGTCTGGGGCGAGATATGAAGCAAACTAAGCATGGGCCTTGTCTCTGATACCTTGGAGAGTGGAGGTCAGAATGGTTGACAGTATTGAAGGCAGCAGAGAGAGGTCGAGAATAATAGATGAACGGGTAGCATGACTAGCGGCAGAGATGTTGTTGCTGACCTTCAGGAGAGCGGACTAGATTGCAGAGGTCGGAACCCAGATTGAGGAGAATCCCAGAGGTGGTGTGTGTCAAGGTACTCAGTGAGTCGGTTCAAAACTACACGCTCTAAGATTTTTGAATAGTGAGGTAGAAGAGACAGGACAAACGTTAGCAGGACAGTTGGTATCTAGGCCAGGATTTTTAAGGATGGGGATGACAGTAGCTGATTTGTAGGATGATGGAAAAGTGGCACTGTGAAGAGAGGAGTCGAGAAGGGGGGGTGGAGTAAGATATGGAGCAACACTGGGAGCAATGAGTTTCACTATGTGTGAGATAGAGGGTCGATGGGGGCACATTAAGCGTTGGCACATCCTGTAGCAAAGTAGAGCAATCATTAGCAGAAAGCAGAGATTGATGAGGTGCGATTTCAGGTGAGAGATTTTTTCGGAGCCGCCTAAATTGAGTGGATTGAGGCAAAATGAGAGGGGGGGGGGGTAGAAGTCAGGTTTATCATTCGAGAGCAGAGGATTTGTTTTGAGGAGCAGCCTGGTAGAGTTGGAGATCTGAGGAGTGTCTAGATCTTTGCCAAGAGCAAAGGTGTTTAATAATTTTTTTCAGTATGTGAATGGTCTGTGTAATCCAAGGCCGTGGACGGGGTGGGTTTAGGAGTGAATGCAGTAAGGGGGGGGGGGTGGGAGAAGCGGTAATAGGTGCATTAAAGCTAGAGAACGCTTAATCAGTGGATGGATCAGTGAATTTTGCATTGGAGGAGACGGAGTGGTGTAGGTCGGAGAGGTAGACTCGGAATTCGGAGGAGGGAGGGAAACTTGCGCTTAGTAATGGAAGTGGTAGGTGGAGAGAGTGGGGTGGAAGTAGAAGTGCAGATTGAGGCAAAGACGATGGAATGATCAGAGGGAGAAGTAGCAGCGGCGCTAGTAGAGGCAGAGCATTGAAAGGAGGTGAGAATAAGGGCAAAGGAATTACCATTTGAATGGGTGGGCAGAAGAGAGCGAGTGGTTAAGGAGAAGAGGTCAAGTCAGTGGAGAGAGGGTATGTTATGAGGTGATTATGAGGAAGGAGTCAATTAATTGGGAGAGACGGTCAATAACTTGACGAGCCGGACCAGGTGGTCGATGGAGCAAGATAATATGAATGCCGCAGGGAGCAGTGATTGAGGAGAAGGTGTATTCAAAAGAGGGAGAACTAGCAGGAGATGGGGGTGGGGAGGGGTGAGTAGGAGAGATGTAAAGTTTGGAAGACACAAACAGTCCTATACCACCACCCTAGCAGTTGGGTGGGGTGATTGGGTTAAGGTGTAGGCAGGGTCATGAAGGGCAGCAAGGATGGCAGTCTGGTGGAGGAATCCAGTTTTCTGTAAGGGGTAACGAGGTCCATAGAGGGAGAATATTAAATAAGGAAGTCTTGTTACAGACGGATGGTGCATTCCAAAGAGTACTATAAAGAGGGTGGGATGCAGACGCATACTGGCGAGTCTGTGAAGTGGAGAGGCGCTGGGGGTAGATGCGAGAAGTATGAGGAAAGTTAGGGTCGGAGGCTTTCTGAATAGAGTGAGTAGGCGACCGAGAAGAGGGATGGCATCGACGAAAAGAGACGTTGGGGATAGGAAGAGTTGAAATGGAAGAGAGAAGTAGAAGAGAAAGTAAGAGCTGTTTAGAGCTGTGCATGGTGGGGGAGGGGCAGAGCAAATACCTAATTGGTTACTCACAAGCAAGTAGCAGGATGCAGCAAAGCTATACCTCAAAGGCATAGAGGCTGGATGAAAGGTTGGCCCTTAGCTGTTGGCCGGGGCTGAGTCGCCTCAAAGCAGGGAGTCCAATACTGGAAGTGGTGAGGAGCATCCAGTGGCGGGAAGACTGGGCAGGACCACCTTTCTGGCTACAAAGTAGGGCAGCCCTGGAGATGGAGTCTGGGCCCGGCCGCCCTGTTTGTCGCTTAATAGTGGTGCAGGTGGCTATTGCATTCCACGCACCTTATATATTTTGCTCTTTCTTGCAAGGTATGGAAACAGGACTGCGTTGGTTAGGACACTCACTAATTGCAATTCTTAGGCCAGGTTTGATGCGTCTTAGACCCTTCCCCCAAATAAAGCAGGCAAAGCAGGTTGTTGGCAGTGGGATGGAGAGCTACTTAAATCTTGTTGCCATCCCAACCTTCTGTAACACTGCTTGCTCATGCGGTCGGCGTACAACTGTGTAGAAGGTACCACTGCTGAGAAAATCCTGTTTTTCTCTCGCCAACACTATAAAATCTGTTACAAACTAAACCTGTTTACTCAAAATTTAAACCTCCAGTTGATTTCTTACTTGCTGTATCTTGTGGTGGATCAGAAGGAGGAGTTGGAGGCATTGAGGACATGTTAACTTTTTCTTCAATGGAAATCATATATCAAAAGCCTAACACTAACGGATCACCCTAAAGCTGCCACCCTTCTCTGCAAAGCCATATGAAATGGCAGCACCGGGTCAGTGGGTGGACCTTGGTCAAGGATATCTGTTGGGTCATCCTGCAGAAAATCCACTGGTGGCGCAGACCACCCCAAGTACTCCGTCACCTTCGACATGAGTCGGCTGTACGAAGATTCAGAATGCTACCAGGCTCAGGCCTGCCAAACTCAACCTCCGGGGAGGTATCAAGACCACTGGCATCGTGCAAAGACTGACACAGGTCTTCCAACTGGCTATGACCGGTCATGAGGAACCTCAACAGGCACCAAACCTTCCTCAGACCCTTCATCCACCTCCGATTTAATCCAGAGGCTGGAATAAATCCCTGTATGAGGGCACAGAAAAAGGCTCAAATACAGGCCTTACCGACTTCTTCAGGGCATTCCTCGCAGTTTCCACCGATGCACGGGGTACCTCCGGTAAAACCTCCAAAAAAGGCGTTGAGGGCGTCAACAAAATCGGCATCAGTGTCGAGCGTGGCGCCGATTGCTTCGACACAGACCTCGTGGGCGGTGCCCCGAACGTGTCCTTCGATGGCCTCGGTGCCGATGACTTCCTCGGAGGCGGAGCCTCGAGAGTCCCTCAACGGACATGGCGTCGTCGTCTTCGAAGACCTCACAGGCTCCGACGGTCTCAAGGGCGACGAGGACCGGTACCTGGAGCAGACATGGCTAGAGCGATCCACCTTGTCCGATCGGGACCTCGAAGGCTCCCGATGATCGTGCCGACCACCCAAGCCCGAAGGTGTGCGAGCACATTCCCTGCCAGCTTCTTTCGAAGGCGCGGACGGAACGGAGCCCTGCAATTGGAAAATTGCCATCATCTCCGTACGAAATGCATCCCATTCCGCAGGAGAAGAATGCTTGTTGGGACAAGCAACCCGCCGACAGGCGGAGTCCTCGGACAAGGACGGGGAAGGCGACCGATGATGGCGCTTCCGCGAGTGCCTCGAAGAGGCAGAGTAATGGCGGGACACACTCCGGCACCGAGACCCCCTGGACTTACGCTGACGACGCGGAGAGTCGCCTCTCGAATCGTCGGTCGAACGTCCAGCGGATTTTGACTTTCGGGGCTTGGACACCCACCCAACAAAGCTTCTTCTGCTCCCGCAAGGCCTTCGATGTCAATGACTGGCAATCGTCACAATCATCCGTGGCGTGGGCCTCACCGAGGCACCAGAGGCAGGCTTTGTGCGGGTCTGTCAGCGACATCTTGGAACCGCAGTCCCGACACTTCTTGAAACCCGGCCACGGGGTAGAAGACGAAGACATGATATCTTTACAAACTAGCAAGTTCGAAGAACCGATAGAAGTACTCAGAAGAACCGAGGCGCGCCGAGATCTCCGAAGCGAACACGTTTGCGGAAAAAACGGAACTGAGGCTACGGGCGTCGTGCCTCATACTTCTAACATCCGATGACGTCGGCTACACGGAGGCCCTAGAGGACAGCATATCAACATCTACGCAGGATGCAGATGCTGAAAATTTTCCGAAGCCGCACAGCTGTGGTGATTACCTGTCATAGATGTGGAATACGTCGTCGGAACATCCCATCGAAAGAATGTTACCAGGTAAGAAAGTAACTTGTTCTTCTACCAAGTAGGTCAACTTTTGAAACCGTTCTTCATGGTAAATCAGTTTAACCTGCTTTAACCCATACACTACTGTTTTCCCTGCTTGCATTTGACACTTTGAAGAATGATATAGATTCATTTATAATCCAAATACTTTGCTGGATTACCTTGCACCCATGTTGCAGATGGACATTCTCTCCCGTGCCTCATTGCCCTCTCCAAGAGAATCCTACTTTTGTTTTAACCCTGGCCTGTTCCCATAAAGCTTTCTTATTGTCAGGTTGATTTACTATGTGGTTTGGTGCTTTGCAAAACACGTAGTAAAAGTAGAATGGGAGAATGTGCTCTTTCTGTTTGCATACACCGTACAGTTTCTTTTGGTGTGTAAATCCACCCGTCCGCCATATTGCTAAAATGTTACTGCTGCTGTACGTGGTCACAAGCTTTACCCCACCACTGCATTGTTCCTCCACTCTCCAAGCATCTTGGCGGCTGCGTCCGTGAATGTCAATGTGCATTGCTCCCCTCGCTGAGGCCGCAAGCTGGCTCTGAGTCTTAATATCAGGGTGTTCATTGAGCATGGACCTAGCTTCGAGAAGCAACCCAGTTGCTTTACAGAGGTATACAACAGTACAGATGCCCAATGGAGCTCTTTTCAGAGGTAACAGAGCAGATATACAGTGGGAGGTAGGATAGAGAGAGGCACAGAGGCACTTCTTGTAGCCTCGTCCTGCTTTTAATAAAATTACAGGTGGTGCTTATATCAGCAACCCCCATCGCTTTTCTTCGTTTCCCCGTTGCTTCCCACGTTAACGGCCTGTGTCTTTGTATTCCCTGGACTCTGTCTCCCTCTGCAGGCAAAGAGGCGATGCTGCAGCAGACTGATTACGAAAGGGCCTCCCTGTCGGAGATCAAAGCTCTGCTGAAGAAGCACGAGGCCTTCGAGAGCGACCTGGCGGCGCACCAGGACCGCGTGGAGCAGATCGCCGCCATTGCCCAGGAGCTCAAGTATGACGCAGCGCGCGCGATTTAGTGCCATAGCCGGTGCCGACTGTCAGACGAGTGTCTAGCGCGGAAACAGTTGAAGGAGGGAGGGAGGGGGGGGGGGGGTGGTGAGGACAGCAAGATGCAAAAGCTGAAGTGGTTCTGCATGTTACAGGGACCAGGCTAGGACTGGCCTATTGGTAGGGTGGCCAGATTTTGAAATACAAAAACCGGCACAGGCCAAAAACATAAAAGTAGGACTCACACCACCCCATCTCATGCCTCCTCCATACACATTAAAATACATATTTCCAGCACTTCTGTATATTAACTGCAGGGTTGCAATGTATAAGACTAGAGCGTTTTTCCTTTCATAGTTTTACAGACTGTGAGTTTATTCACTGGTCCCTGTGACGCAATTAGTAAAAGCATATAGCTACGAACAAGAAGGTTGTAGGCTCGAGGCTGCCCTGCGGTGTCACATCTGGTGATGGAATGCTGGGGAACTGTACATTATGTAAAACTGCTGACTTTAATTGTAGTATGTCTGCAGTGACTACCCTCTTCCCAAACCTGGGATGTGGTTTTTAAATTAAAAATACTCTCGGGCAGAGCCGGCCTTAGGGGGGGTGAGCCGTGCGACCGCCTGTTGTGCCACACCCCCTACGCCAGCTCGGGGGAGTCTTTTAAGAGCTCCTCTGAACTGGCGTAGTGGCAGAAGGCACGGCAAGTGGGCTTTTGCTATTACAATACAATTCTGTTGTTGGCACCCTATTGTTAAATGCGCCCCTTCGCCACAGGCGATTTAATGACAAAAGGGCATCATTAGCCCCCCACCATGCCAGCTCGGGGGATTATTTCAAGGGCTTCCCCGAGCTATTGTGGCAGAAGGCATGGCAGGCGCCCCATTGTTAAATGCACCCGCGGCCGCGGAGCGTATATAATAGGGTGCTGATGCACCCTACTCATATCATTACCTCCTCGCCCGAGCGAGTTTTACATTTTTTATTTTTTTATTTTTTATAAATGGCACATCCTGGCCCTGCCCCCCTCCCCCTTTTGACCTGGGACACGCAGGGTCAGAGGGGGGGGTGCCAATTCGGCCAGGGCGCTGCTGCCCCGAAGGCCGGCCCTGCTTTCAGGACGGGGGGGGGGGAGAGCAGAGGGCTTAATTCCGGGGCGGTCCCGGCAAAACTGGAACATCTGGTCACCCACCTATAGGACAACGCTCGAACAAAAAACTCAAAATGCTAGTGTGGGGGTACTTTTTTTGGCCCATGTGGGCCAGTTTAATGAGTTACTTCACTCTGCGACTAGTAGTGTTGACCAGTGTTGCTGAGTAAATATTCTTTAAAATGCACAATTTGCATCACATTTCATCAAAAACTTCCCTCTTGGGTGCTACTCTGTCGCAAAAGGAATGAATTTCCATTTGCAACTGATATGATAATATGATATGGTAATTTATTTATATTGCCCCATACACAGGTATTTCGGGGTGCGACGAGGCAAGGGAAGGGTACATGGGAGAACAGAACGGCGATCTTACTAGGCCCAGTGACGATGAGAACGCGCAAGTGCAGGGGAGTGGTGGCGGGGGGGGACACAAGGGGAAGGGGGAGGAGTGGGAATTGCTGAACACGAGATCAAAAGGGCCTAGCAGTTCGGGCAGGGCTGCTCCCATTGGTGGCAGTGCCGGACTGATTTGCAAATGGCTGGACCCCATTTGCAATGGGGCAGTCAGGCTAAAAACAGTGGTGTGGAAGGCTGCCCAGAGGAGTGCCAGTGGTTCAGATTAATTCAGAACCTTTCACCCATAACATGTTTGTTTATACAGCAAGCTAAGGCATATTGCATGACCACAGTGCTGATGTGGAACTGATGTGTCCTTCAATCCATGTTGAGAGCAGGGCAATGTTGTTGACTCCATTGAAGGCTATGGAGTTTGAGCGCTCATTATGAGATGATAATCCTGAGTTCTGAGGGCAGTGCTCTAGATTATCACCATTCGCACCCCTACAAACTGGTGCTTCTTGTGTGATAGAGCATTATACATTTCTTGTGACAAAAACCACCAAAGATGAACGGTGTGAAAATGGAAAATGGAAAAGGGATTTTCTGAGGGGAGTCATGTCTCCATTCCCCTAGCTGGCCTGGAATGTCATGAGGGTGGGTTAGTTGGACCTTTAGGATGCAGGGAGGCGGTAAGGAGTATGCTGGGGTGAGCCAAAAGGGGGCCAGGCAAGCAGGGTGTGTGTGTTCTGGGTGGCAGGTGGCACGATCGAAGCAAGGTGATAGGCCAGCACACCCGCCCAGGGGACTTATGACTGGTATATGTTCTGTATTTCAGCAATGACCTCCTATTTCCGGTGTCCCCCTGTTTTAATTGGAACCTTCTACTCTCAATCAGAGCATATTGCAATGGCATCTCAGCTCGTCTGATGATGGCTCCAGCCGCTGGTATAGTCGCTTACCCTCGCTGGAGACCCTCTGCTGCAGGCCACAGTGCTATAGTATAAACAACGCTCCAACACATTTGCACAGCTAGATCTTGCTCAAACCTTTACGTAGCGCCTTGACTTGTGCCTCTGAGGACATTTTGTGCCTCATGGATCTACTCTGCCTCTGCTTTCCGAAAGTTGTAAGGGGGAAACCTCCCAATTGTCTTTGTAGTTGATTTTAAATAAGCACTTCTGGACTGTACAGATTTTAAGAAACCGTATTGTTCAAAAGTGAATGAATTTGTGTCCACAGCTGTTTCGCTCCCCCAACCCACCACAGTGCTTCCTCAGGACTCAATTTTTATATTCACATTCAGCATTTCAACATTAGCACAGTGTCTCGTGGATTATTAAAGTCTGTGTTTCTAGTTTAAATTAACTAACTTCTTACAATTATTAAAGCCTATACATGCTTGTTGGCACCAATACAGGTCAGGCAGTGTGTGTAAGCTGGGCACGTTTTGTCCATACCATGCATGGTGTTCATATTGCGCGTTGCTTTGAAAGGGTGCCATGCTGCACAACCTCTCGTCCTGGCGTAGTAAAACCAGTTTTCTTCGCAGCGAGCTGGACTACTATGACTCGCCGAGCGTGAATGCCAGGTGCCAACAGATCTGTGACCAGTGGGACAATTTGGGGGTTCTAACCCAAAAGCGGAGAGAAGCCTTGGAGGTGAGTTTATGTCAACAGTTTTCACTGATATTAACAATAGACATGATGGCATGCCCTTTAAATGAAACTGAAAAAAATGATTTGCCTTTTTTCAGAGGACCGAAAAGCTGCTGGAGACTATTGACCAGCTGTATCTCGAGTATGCCAAGAGGGCGGCGCCCTTCAACAACTGGATGGAGGGTGCCATGGAGGACCTGCAGGACACCTTCATTGTCCACACCATCGAGGAGATCCAGGTACTGGAATCAATCGACGCTCCATGAGCCCAAAATATAGGGAATGCAGCCTCAGAGGGAAGGCCCACGAAGGATTGCCCTTCCCTCTCATCACAGTAGTTTAAATGAAAAATGAATCCTTTATTGCGCGCTATATACCGGAGACCAGTCTCCAAGCACAGGACCAGCATTCGAACCTGTGTTGCTCTGTGTTGTCTTGCTTCCAAGAAAAACGCATTGCCCCTGAGCTATCCTTGCTGAAACTATTTTGCTCAATCGCCCAAGTCTATTGATCTGGGGTCAGAAATCTGCAGCTCTACAGATGTTTTGGCCTAATATGCCCATACCTCAATGTGGAGTAGACAGGCTAGGGTTGATGGGAGTTGAAGTCCAAAACATCTGGAGAGTCAAAGGGGTGCAGCCGCCTGCCTAGAGGTGTACGTGGACCTTGCCGGGTTAGGCTCTATAAACCCCATATTTTAGACTGTATATGTTAACACCTTGGATAGTCGATTTCTCTTAAGGAAGTCTTCCTGGTAGACGCTTATCTATATACGTCACAGGACACGTGGTGTGATATAATTGAGGTTCCAGGCAATATGATTTCTGGAGACATTGGGTCTTGTGATTGGTGGAGACACACCGCGTGACCAGGCGCTTGAGTTCACATTAATGCCTGACCATCTCCCCCCGCTGACCCCCACTCCTAGGGACTCACCACAGCCCACGAGCAGTTCAAAGCCACGCTGCCGGACGCGGACAAGGAGCGACAGGCCATCCTGGGTATACACAGCGAGGTGACCAAGATCGCCCAGACTTACCACGTCAACATGTCTGGCACCAACCCCTACTCGACCATCAGCCCCCAGGAAATCAACAGCAAGTGGGACCACGTGAGTAGACACTTCAGCCTGGTTTTTACAAGTGCGCGTTCGCAGTTCTTGGGAATACTGTCCATTGTCTGTTATTTAAATGAATGTGCACAACGTCTTCTCTCATTTTAAAGTGAGACGTGATTTATGCTTGTAAAATTATATTTAAACCGCGTCTTCCTGTCTGCAGTAGAGTGGCGAGTCTAGTGAGTGCGGTACCACCTATTACAGAGACTCGGAAGCCTACAGTTTAGCAAATTGTGTTCATGTTTTGGTACTTATTTTTCTAAAACTGCCAGAATTGCCACTGGTTTCAACACAGCAAACATCACCTGCATTTTTGGAATTTAAATCCCCGGGAATCCGCCTGGCTCGCTCCAGGGTTTAGGACACCTTACAGGACGTTGAAAGTCATTACGAACTCATTTGGAGACAGACTAATGTATTTCAGGTTCCCAGTGAGCATCTCGCTATGGCGAATGCCGCCAGGGGGCGACATTTCCCCAAATATGCACCCTCTGTAAAATCAAACCCTTTCCCCAAATATTCTAGGATTGGAGTTTATAATCATAAATGACACCCCTCCCAGAATGCTTGGATTAAGTATTTTAGGGGTCAGGAAAAGAAATGTACCTCCCTGGCGATAGTTATCAGGCGACAGTCACGTGGCAGCGTAATTTGGCGTGCACGCTCGATTTTCAGTGTTTAACCATCTGTGTATTTCTGGCGGGGGTTGTGGGATTGGACGGAAGCAATTTTCTTGCAGGGTGAGGCTGTCCTTTAATGTGGTAAAGCTACCGTCTGACACATTAGCACAACAAGGGCAGTCGTAAGGAAGTTCCTTTTAAACCCCTTTAAATCCCTCTAGACGAGGCTGTTAGCAGGTCTGCGGTGGTTAGTCCTGAGTGGTTAACTGGTTTGGATCTCCCCTCGGCCACCCCACCATCCATGTTCTCCGTTTGGACCGGCCCTAAAAATGTATTGAATATTCGGGGTTCCCGGTCAATAACTCAAGTGTTTTCTATTCATCATTCAAAACCAGAGATCACACGGTGAACACCTAAATGGTTATTTTTTGTGTGCAGCATTTGAAGAAAAGTAAGATTTTGTGTGATGTGGTTGCAGCGACACACCTTTAACTTCACTGTGGTAGTAGACGCCTTCGTAAGCAGTGAGAAGGGCGTAGGACGCTGGTTCTTTAGTCTGCGGCACTGTATGCAGGGCTGGTGCTGTGGCAAGACGGGACTAGGTAGCCACTGTCGGCTTGTAGCTAGGAGTGCCATTACACTACATGCGCCAATCGCCTCTGCCCGCAGTCCTTGCGCTGGCTCCAAGTCCTGCATTGTTTGTATGGTGTGCCCGTAGCAGGCTATTTAGACTCTCAGGGTTGTCCCAACTCCACACCTCGAGGACCGGAAACATGTTGGATTTTCAGGATCTCCCTCATTAATAATCATGAGATAAATTTGCATACAATGATTCTAAAAGTATGCCCAGGTTTTCTCATGAATATTAATGAGGGTTATCCTGAAAACCCATCAGGATTCCAGCCCTCGAGGCCTGGAGTTGGACAACCCTGTTTAGAGGGTCTGCTGCACGTGTTTGCAGCGGTCCCACTGCATGCAGCGTTTAGCAAAGCCTCTTTGCAATGGTTGTTTAGGGAGTCGATTACACGTATTTGCAGTATGAAAGTCACGGGTTTCTTATAGAGCAGGCACGACTGATCTTTAGAGAGCCTTGCCCGCGTTTACTGCACCCAACATGTAGCTACAAACGTGTGTGCTGCATGTTCCGTATCATGTGTGCACTGCATGTGCAGTTTACACTTTGTAGTGCAATTATAGAGGCACAGATGTAAATGTACATTTGAGGTGCACTGCACATATTAACTGAAGGGGCACAACACCTTTTTGTTTGTAATGTACCAGTTTACATTGTGCACTGCATGTGTTGGCATTTGTTTGTTTTTTTAATTAACGAGGGTGCAATGCGTTTATTGTTTATATCGGGGTTGTCCACCTGGAGGCCTCAAGGGCTGGATCAGGATACCCTCATTCATAATCATGAGATACATTTGCATACAGTGACTCTAAATGGATGCACATTTTTCCTCATGAATATTAATGAGGGCTATCCTAATGAGCCGTCAGGATCCCGGGCCTCGAGGCCTGGAGTTGGACTACCCTGGTTTATATGGCACGCTAGGTTGTGGTTTACCGTGGGTGCACAGCAGAGTTTGTGAACCTGGGATGTCTGCGTTGTATCTCCAGCTTGTGCAGTCCGTGTTTTATTGAAAGTTGGTGTAAGGCATGTGGACTTCACGAAGGACGCCCCCTGCTCACTGCCCTGTGTTTCTTTCAGGTCCGGCAACTGGTGCCACGGAGGGACCAGGCCCTGATGGAAGAGCACGCCCGGCAGCAGCAGAACGAACGACTCCGCAAGCAGTTTGCTGCCCAGGCCAACGTCATTGGACCATGGATACAAACCAAGATGCAGGTAGGATGCCACCTCGTGGGTACCTTGTGTGGCAATGGCTAGAACATGTGCATCTCCAATGGGCCATAATGGCACCCGGGGAATTGAAGGGCGACGCAAAAGTCAATGCAAACACAGGCATTGCGCGCAGATTCAGCAGGCAACCATTTCATCAAACGCTAGGAAGGCACCAGTCTGTGGCCTGTGCCCTCTCACACCAGCCCAAGTAAGGATGCCAGTAGGACGGTCCAGCAGCTTCTTCATTTCAGTTCAATTCGCTGCCATCACATCGACTGGGCTCTTTAACTGCCATTTGTAAGACGTGATCAGGGCCCAAAATATGCACTCGCCACTAGGCGTTGGCTAGTGATAATTGACTCTTGGTGAGTAAGACATGACTTGCTGCGTGTATACGTCGTACTCAGTTGGCAAGTGACTTTTTATGGCTGGCTAGTAGCTTGAAAATGTAAATGTTTACCCCCATATCATGATTCCTTATAATTTCTCCAAACAAGTGGAGAAAGTGTTTCTGTGCCTTCTATGTGCCGTGATCTTGGGGCTTGCACTGTCGCATAAAAGAGGCTGTCATCTTCCTCTTGGGGTGCAGCAGCTAAAGGAGGTGGGGGGGATTTGGCGAAGTGTGTGGTTTCTACCTCTATTGCTTTCATCTGACTAGCTCAGTGACCCTTTTTCCTGATGAGTCCCAAACCCGCATTAGGGAGGCATCTCTGCCACGTGGCCTGTGCGACCCCAAGTCTCCCAGGGCCAGGGTGTCCCCACCTACTTGGTTCCACCCTCTGTGAACCGACCTTGAACTGGCTCCATTGGGTGGTGGCACAGATGTCTCTTGTTTGGGATTCAACTTGCTGTATCAAGAGGAATGCGCTAGAGGGCGCCCATGCCTTAGAAATCGGTGCGATTTGTCCAGCTAAACATGGTTTCCTTTGTGTGAAAGGGAACCGACTCCTTGTATGGTCTCCCCAAAGAGCACAACAGGAACTCGCCAAGACCAGATGTCTGGGATTACTCACTGGAATTCACCCACAGTGGCGCCACCAAACGTTTGAAAGGATGCAACCTTCTGATTGGTCGCTCTCTGACTCCAACTACGGTTCCCGAGGGCGCTCAACCTACCAGCGCGTTGGTATCATACCAATGATGCATAAGGTGCTATATAAATGCAAAGTAAAATAACATAATGGTTCTAGAGTATAAATTTAGTTCCTAGTGTTCTTTTTTTTAACCTTGGAGGAAACACCCCGTTACCTTGTCTAACCCTGGACGAAGTCCCATGCCACGAGAATGATGCAAACCCAAAGGAGTTGTGGGGAGCCCTGCTGCTCTATTTTACCAAGGCTCCCCTTGTGTCCACGGACGCCAGGCTTGTCAAGAGACAAGTGGGGAGCCCACGGATCAGCGCTGCTAGCCTCCAGGAGGCCTGGTCTCCAGAGACCGCCTTCCGGCTCATCCCTGTGTGGATGTGACCGAGTTGGGAGTAAACGAGGCCCCTGGTTACACAATCGTACACATGTTTTACTGAAGGTTATGCGTTGTCCTGCATCTGTCACTACCCCATTGCTCTCCCAAGAGTTGCCCCTGACTGTCGGCGACCAAGCCAAGCTAGCGCTGACCCCGTGGCCTAGCTGCTGGTCAGCCTCTCTCCTTCCCCGAACGCGGGGAGGAGGGAAGCCCTCCTAACAGGTGGCACAATATGCACAGGGTAAGCAGCAGGAAGATGGAGAGCTAGTCTTTGGGGGGGTGTGGAGCGGTGGGCTGAAGGGGCTGAGACAGTGGTACTTCTCTTTCGGGGCAGGTACTCCAATCTTGTTGTACCATCACTCGCTTCGATATTTTAACCGGGAGGCGTAAATAGTGTAGGCATCTGTACCCAGGATTAAACCGCTGCAGGGTGAAACATGGCTATGTCCACAGCATCATGTGTGGCACCGGGGATCCTGTATGTTGATGGAAAATGAGGCCCTTGATAAAAATAGCTTCTGGAGAATCAAGGGGTGGGGGGTGGTGTGTTATTTAATATCTGTATGTGGTTTATTGGGATTCATTTGTATAGATGGAACACACATTCTGAGGTATTTTATATTGTTGCCTCAAATGCATTGGTAGGTAATGTTGTGGAGATATATCATTGTTATGCTTCATTCCCCCCCCCCCCCAAACCCCCTCTGTGAGCCCCCCTGCACTCTTTGCTGGACTTGACATCTTTCTTGTTCTCCTGAATGAGGGGAGACATTTTCCCCTAATTCATTCTTTGTGCTCTGACCATGGGAACCCTGTCCACTGTGTTTATATTTTATTTCATGGAGTCCTGCTTTCCTGCATACCTTTTAAAGGCATCTGTGTTTCACTTTTGCAGCCCTCGGCACCCTCTGTGCACTTTTGAGGAAAGCCCTTTAGTGTCTCCTTTTTAAGTTATTGTATTTTCCTTAAGAACTAGTGTTCCCAAGGATAGGGGGATACTTTGTATCCTTAGCTTTTCCTTTTGAGAGACCAGCACACACCACCCTATGTGGAGTGCTGAGGGGGGGTCACACAGTATCCCCTTCCTCACTGCTCCTGTTACACTAACAAGCATACAAGTATGGCTGGTGGCAGTGGACGTGTCCTACCGACTTGTGCTATTTTTGCCTGCAGTCTGTATTCACAGCTGTGGCTCTGCACAGGAGGGTCACCTTGATTCCAATATGGTGGCTTCATTCCTTTTTTGCCATTTCTTGTCTGGTTGTTCTTTCTTGGTCCTTCTACCATCCTGGGAAGGAGAGGTCCTGGTTGAGTTTTGTCTTTGCGAGAACCCTTTGTGTAGCCCGCTGAGGCTCCAGTGTGTCTGCGAGGAAAGGAAGCATGGGAGGATGCCAAAATTCTATCCCTTGTCTTCTGGTTTGCCTGAAAAGGAACCAGTTCACACTGGAGGTACTGGCTGTCCTGACTGGACAGCCACCCACCCCTTTCTGTAAACTACAGGGAGAGTTTGCAGAGGATTAATGTGAAATCTTAATAAAAGGTGAGGGTCCAGAGGCAGAAGGCAAGTCGACCACTGCAACAGATGTTTTGAAGAAGACGACCAGAGATGCCTGCATACACTTTCAGTAACCGACCACTACTGTCCTAACCCAGTTTTCAACAGGGGAGATCCGAAGAGGACTCCTCCTTCCCTTTGGCTTGTGGAACCGGTTCTAGGTTAAAAGTTCGAAAACAAAAGGGTCGAATGCCTTTTTTTTCGACAGTAAAATTACCGAAAAAAAGGTCACATTTTTTTGTTTTTTTTATGGGGGGTTGCCCCCCAACCCCCCGTTTTCTTTTTATAAAGTTTTTTATATATGCTAAATGAAAAAATAAATAAATTCGATCCTTTTTTTCGGTCATTTTACTTTCGATCAAAAGGTCATTTGACCCTTTGCATTCGAACGGTCACCGGTGGAACCAACTAGCCGTAAGACAACCTGCAGAGCGAGCCATCCATTTATGTGCTTTGCCCTTCCTGGGCTGCAAACTGCTAATATGAGGGGGCTTATGACCCTATTGCAATGCATTGTCTTCCCATGAACAAATCCTCTCAGAACTTTGGTGGGCTCCAATTGGACCTCCACAGGCAGGATCCCCCTCCTCAAAGTTCCCTCACCAGAGTGCAGGACTGAGGCAGATTAAGAGGACGGTAAACGCTCACCATTGGAGCTTGTGAAAAGTCACCAAAACTCCAGACTGATGGACTACAAAGAATCCTTTGAGTCCTTTCTCTCAACTGCTACTGCAACATCCTTTCCAGAGTGGCTCCTTTTGGTCCCCATGGCCAAGGAACGGGAGACTGGGTTTGCCGCTGTTTCACCGGGAAATAATTCAGCTGCATCTTCACCACTCCTCAGGTACTGTGGGATTCGAGGCAGTACTTTCCTCAAGCCGTTTTGTCGGTGTGCCTATTGCAGTGTTTGTGTTCAACGATACCGTTTGCCCAGCCCTAACGCTTGTGCGTCTATAGAGAGCCTTTCCCAAGGGCCCTGAAAACATTTTGACCTACAAAAGTTTTCTACTTGTAATTGAAGAATCCTTTGGAATTTTACCGTTTCTGCTGCTGTGTCTTACTTGCTTTCGCTCCTATCTGACTTTGAAGAACTCGTACCTAGTTAGGGATGTCCTGCTAAAGTTTCAAGGCCATTGGAAAGTATTACACATCATTGAAGTGTTGAACTGCTATTACTGGTGCTGAATAACCCTTTTTATTCCTAAAACAGAATATTTTCTGAGTTGCTATAACAAGTGATTTTACTTACCATTGAACTGTCTTCATGATCTGTGTATGATAGGTTATTTATAACATGCTTAATACCCAGAGGTTTCTAAGCGCAGACCCGGGGATTGAGTGTGTTGCTCCGTGACACGTCTTGCTTCTAAGGTGAGCACGTTGCCCCTGAGCTATCCTCTGAGTACTTCCTACTATTGGTTTACTCACCTGAAGTATTGCTGGTGCTTTCTATTGTGTTGATTAGTTTAAAATGGTACTTCGTAACCTCAATATTACTTTGCCTTGTGTATATACAATGAACGTCTATTTTGCTACAACTGCACATGTGCAAGTTTCTTTGGACCTAAGTATTTACTGAGTTCATTGTTCTTAGCTACAGCTCACATCATCCTCCTAAAATGAGCCTGGCGGCTCTGCCATTCCCCCAGCACTTTGGGTAGTTCAGATCTATACTAAAAGTTGGGGGACCTGTACACCAAAGGATAGTTTTGTAAAGTCTCGCCTCCTTGGTATAAATTAGGAAAACTCCCCAAGCAAGTAATTGGCCAAAATAATTTTTTGGTGCCCATTTCCGTAGGCCCCACCTACGGGCATATAAATATTCAATCCAGAGCTTCTGAAGGGGTTGATATCTGGATCAGAGTTCATGTTTGGGCATACATTGGCATATTGTGTTAAGTTTCATATCTTTCAGTGTGATAACATGGGTCTCATTGGCTGGCTGATCGTAGTACATCTTTATAGCACCACAAAAAGGCAACACTGTGTTGGATATGTTAAGCTTATTGTTAATCAGGCCTTTAAGAGTGAGAGATGGGTCATTATGGTTGGATAATGCCCACACCCCAGTTGATTGTCCAGAGCAAAGCCAAGGGTATTAAGTTGCAAAAGGGAATTATCCCAAGCGTCAATGACCCCACCTGAAGTCTACAAGGCTATTAGTATTTTGCAGGTGCCCTTTTATTTTACCACAATGTCAGCTTTTAGGCTGCTGAGGTCAATAACGGTTGACTGCATTCTAGACCTGCTGATTCAGCCGGTCAGATAGCACAGCAAGTAGGAGTGCTCGCTTTGTCAACCTTGCAGAGCCTGCCGTTGCAGGTTGGAATGCCGGCAGGGCCAAACTCAGCCTTTCATTCTTCCGAGGTCGATAAATGAGCACCACACACCGTGGGTAATAATGAGCAGTGCTCATATACCTGAGGTTTCGTAGCGCTATATAAATGCAAAATTATTATTGGTTTAGGAGGTTCAAGCTAATAATTATGGTTTTGACTGTTGACTTAGTCCATTTGGGGTGCAATGTGATGAGTGTGATGCATCCAGCGCCTTTGACTTTGTGTTGACTAGGAAACCGCTAAAGACACAGGTTGCTTTCTCGAACCTCTACTGACTGTGGCAGCTGGTCAGAAATGTTTAGTGGTAGACTGCACCGCCTGCAGGTGAAGGTGCCCAGTCATAGTGTGTGGGCTGACTCCGGATTGTGTACTTCTCCAGCATGGGGTCTGGCATGGATTCACATGCTCATCAATATTCCCCGTCGTCAGGCTGGGAATGAATCCTCGGTAAAGAAAAATCAGTATCAGTTTCGTTTCTGATCTGTCTTTCGTAGTAGTAACCAATCACTGATCTCTGCGTCATACTGACCACAGCCAATGACTGCCCTCTCCCTAAGCCCTGCCTCTGGCAGCCATCTTCAGATTTTTACCACACGTTCAAGTGTTGGGATCCTCATGCTATTGCTCTCGGCGTTAGCGCTTTTTTCGCGCTTTTTCTTAGGAAAATTTTCTCTTTCGGTCAAAAGAGCCTCAAGCTCCACCGTTTCTTTATCCGATCAACGGGGACCCGTGTCGGATTCTTTTACGCCCCTCAAGGGTGAAGATTTCGTCGAGCCATGCTTTTGGAGGACTCCAGAAGTTTCTCAGGCCCTTCTTGAGCATGGCCCAGGAGAAGGGAAGCTCGACGCCCGGAAAGCTGTTCAGGGTCTGCCCTGGATGCCAGCTTCAGAATGTCTTTAAGGAGGACGTACACTCCCTTTGCCTTTACTGCCTGCATGAAGACAAGACGCACGTGGAGAAGGACTGTGCGTTTTGCGGCAATATGTCGGAGCAGACCATGAAGGACCGCCATCAGCATCTCGCCAACTGGCTGGAAGGAAAGAGCCCATCAGGCGAGAAGAAGAAGAAGTCCGAGCGGTCTTCTAAGACCTTTGAGGGCGCGACGGGGGTCCAACAGAAGGCCAAGCACCGCAAGTCCACTGGCACCGGGAGCGCCGAACGGTCGGGCTCTACGGGTGCCAGGCAGGGCGCATCCTCCCCGGCGCCATCAACCACGAGCCAACGCTCTGGCTCGGGTAAGAGGAAGGCCGAGCACCCGGCGAAGCTCCTGGAGAGACCCCGGTCGTGCTCGAAGGCCCCATCGGAGGGGGAGCAAGGTGGTGACCCTCCCCCCAAGGAGAAGGCGGTGAGCGCACCTAAGGTGGTGAAAGCCTTGATCCGGCCAAGGCCTCTATCGAGACAGTCGCGGCAGCCCTGGCTCAGCCTGTGGAGGCTACACCAGTGGTGGCGACCTCGGGGCCCAGAATCTCCCTGCCACCGCGGAGGGAGTCCTCTTTCATGCCCATCGACAGGACCCCAGTGAAACCTCCGACGGAGAAGAAAAAGGGGGGGCAGGAGGTCGTCGTGGATTCGGCCTCAACCTCTGAGGAGGAGCTGATCGAAGTCTTAGGCCACGGCGCTGGCGTGGAAGAAGACCATCCTGTCGGGAGGGACCCCGACGTGGGAGACGACGAGAACGTCGAGGGTGCCGACGGGGCTCCTGATCGCCCGTCGGAACCCCCTCAACCAGTGCCGCAAGACAACTCGGCGGCCATTTTGTTGGCTATACAGTCCCTATGCTCGGAGATAAGGACGAGACTGCCGTTACCACCAACGGAGGAACCGCTCCCAACGGGGGACCCAGAGCCAGGCCCTTCTGGGAGCCCTCCTCTTAAGAGAAGGATTCATCCTCCACCTCCTTTTCAACCTTCGCGCCTTGCTCAGCCCTCCTCCCCGTCCACGACACGTGGGGATGATACGGGGACTGACACGGCCGCGACGGGTACTTACGACGAGGATCTCCCGTTGTCACCTCCCACCCGGGCTTCCCCGCCCGACGAGATTGGATCGTTTCATGCCATGATCGCCAGGGCATCCAAGCTTTTCCAGCTCTGCCCGGAAGAGAAGGAAGGTTTCCTTTATCAACGGCGCGGGACCAAGAGGAAGACTGTCCTCGCTGTACCTCTACTGGACGATATCTGGGATGAGGGTCTCGCCCTCCTCAAGAACCCATCCACAACGCCCGCTAGAAGGGATCGGTACAGTACCGGGTCCCGGACGCGGCCCCCTTGTGCCTTCGGGCACAGCCGACCCCGGACTCGGTCGTCTCCGCGGCAGCCAGGAAGAAAGAGGGGGGGGGGCGCGGCCTCTACGTCAACCTCCCCGCCGGACGGCGAGGGAAAGAAATTGGACATGATGGGACGCAGAGTCATCTCTTCGGCAGCGACGACGATTAAGGCTGCCAACGCCTTGGCTATCGTAGCCCGCTACGACAGGGAGTTGTGGTACAAACTCGCCCCCCTGCTGGACTTCCTACCAGACGACAAGAGGGCGGAGGCCCTAGAGATCTTGCAGGAAGGAGAAGTGGCGTCGGACCACGCCATTACGATAGCGACGGACATTGCGGACACTGGATTTCGCCAGTTGGGCAACGGCGTGTGCCTTGGGCGGCGTGGATGGCTCAAGGCTACTGACTTCCGTCAGGACGTGCAGACCAGAGTCTTGGACATGCCGTTCGACGGGAGCAACCTGTTTGGGAAAACAGTGGACGATTCCCTACAAGCCATCAAGGCAGACACAGAGACGGCCCGGGCTCTTGGTGTTCTCCAGCAACGACGGCCGCCCTTTCGGAGCGGCAGAGGCAAACAGGGTGCCTCCAAAGGTTCCAGCAGCGGATTTTCCACCTATAGTCAAGCGGCCCGTTCGTCGACACAGGAAGCCTACAGGGGACGAGGCAAGTCGGGCGGACCCCGCCGTCGTTGCCAAGGAGGACAAGGCAGCAAAGCCTCGTCGAAGCAGGACTGAACCGGCCGTGGGGTCGGGCCCCCACCGAAGCACCCCGGTGGGAGGCCGGCTGGCGAGCTTCGTCAGCGTGTGGGAGTCCATACCGACCGTTGGGTGCTGGACGCCCCGGCTCAGGTTCACGCGCTCGAGTTTCTAAAGAGGTGCCCACGCGTCCCCCCTGTGGCCAGGAAGGAACATCACGTCCCTCAACTTCTCTTGGAGGTAAGGGCGATGCTCAGGAAGGGCGCCATCGAGCTCGTCCCAAAGAGGCTTCCGGGCTCCGGAGTTTACTCAAGATACTTCCTCGTGAAGAAGACGACGGGAGGATGGCGTCCCATCCTGGACCTACGACGACTGAACAAATTCATCAAGGCACAGAAGTTCAGGATGGTCACCCTCCAACACGTCCTGGGTCAACTGGAGGAGGGCGATTTCCTGTCGTCGGTGGATTTGGA
Source organism: Ambystoma mexicanum (assembly GCF_040938575.1). NCBI lineage: Eukaryota > Metazoa > Chordata > Amphibia > Caudata > Ambystomatidae > Ambystoma > Ambystoma mexicanum. The sequence goes on from NC_090940.1 coordinate 95,655,912, forward strand.
GGATGCCTACTTCCATATCCCCATCCTAAAGGGACACCGAAAGTTTCTCAGATTCGTGGTCCAAGGGCGTCACTACCAGTTCAGAGCCCTTCCCTTCGGATTGAGGTCGGCACCCAGGGTGTTCACCAAGTGCCTCGCACCGGTGGCGGCGCGGCTGCGCCTAGAGGGGATCCACGTCTACCCCTACCTGGACGACTGGCTCATCCGAGCGAAGACGAAGGAGCTCGCCGTGGAGCACACGGCAAGGACCGTCCAACTACACACGGACCTGGGATTCTCCATAAACTACGCCAAGTCCCGCCTGGTGCCCGCGCAAGACGCACTGTTTCTGGGAGCGAAGCTCGACAGTGTCGCTTCTGGCCTCTCCGTCGGAGGAAAGGACGAGGGCCATCTTGGGCATGGTGCAGCGGATGCTGGTTGCGGACGCGGCCAGGGTGAGGTCCATCAAGTCCCTCCTCGGAATGATGTCGTCTTGCATTTATCTCATCCGCCTGTGCAGGCTCCGGATGCGCCCTTTGCAGGAGTTCCTGGACGCGCGCTGGATCCAGACGACGGGCAGCTTCGAGGAGAGGATCACACTCGACGAGAGTTTCCGACGAGCGATCCGGTGGTGGGGCACCCGCGCGCATCTGACGGCGGGCATGGACTTCCAGACCCCGGGCCATCAGAAGACGGTGACCACGGATGCCTCCCTGGAAGGGTGGGGAGTGCACACCGAAAATCTGCCTTTGGCTTCCGACGGAGAAGTCCCTCCATATCAACGTCCTGGAGCTCCGTGCAGTGTTTTGGGCCCTCAGGTCCTTTCTTCCGTCCCTCAAGGGCAAGGTGGTGAGGATCTTCACCGACAACACCACCACCATGTTCTACATCAGGAAGCAGGGCGGTACCAGATCCCCAGCCGTGTCCAAGGAGGCGCAGGATCTGTGGTATTGGGCCGTCGCCCAAGGGATGTTTCTGGTGCCGTTTCATCTGGCAGGAATAAAAAACACCATCGCCGACTCGCTCAGCAGAGAGCTGCGCTCGTGCCACGAGTGGGAACTACGACAGGATCTAGTGGACCGCCTCTTCCGACGGTGGGGCACACCCCAGATCGATCTGTTCGCGACGGCGACGAACTCCAAGTGCCGGAGGTTCGCCAGCAGGTTTCCCCAGCCGAGGAGCATGGGCGATGCTTTCTCGTTCCCCTGGGAGGGCCTGTTTCTATACGCGTTCCCTCCATTGCCGTTGCTGATCCGGCTCATCAACCAGCTCAAGAGGTCACGGTGCAGGATGATCCTCGTCGCACCTGCGTGGCCGAGGCAGATATGTTTCCCGGACCTTCTGGACTTGTCAGCGTCCCAGTCAATCAAGCTGCCAGTGGACACGGATCTTCTCTCCAGGGAAGGAGGTGCCATCCTCCATCAAGACCCGAAGTCGCTGAACTTGCAGGCCTGGCTCCTGCAGCGTTAGAGTTTGGAGGCTACGACATACCGGCCGACTGCAGAGAGGTTCTTGCAAAGGCCAGGGCGTCCTCAACTCTTAAATGCTATGAACACAAATGGAAGAGGTTCTCCGTCTGGTGCCACGCACAGAAGATTAACCCTCTACGGATTATGGCTCCCCAAGTACTGCGGTACCTACTGACGCTGGCCAAGGCTGGACTGGCGCACGCGTCCATCAAGATTAATCTTGCTGCGATCTCCCGATACACCAGAACCACGGGACGGACGTCTTTGTGGTCTCATCGTCTGGTGAAAGAATTCATGAAGGGACTGTTCAGATCGTTCCCGCCGGTGAAGGCTCCGGCCCCGGCATGGGAGCTCAACGTGGTGCTGACCAAGCTCATGGGACCTCCGTTCGAGCCTCTGCACTCGGCTCCGTTTAAGTTCTTGTCGTGGAAAACAGCGTTTCTTGTGGCCATCACTTCCGCACGACGGGTGGGAGTGATCCAGGCCCTTTCCTGCAAGCCCCCGTACTTGACTTTTCACGACACGAGGGTAATGCTCAGGACGCACCCCTCCTTCATGCCCAAGGTGCCGTCGGACTTCCACCTCAACGAACCCTTGGTGTTGCCTGTTTTCTTCCCGTCGCCTTCGTCGCCGGCTGAAAGGACTTTGCACTCGCTGGATGTGGCTAGAGCGCTGAAGTTCTACGTGGACCGCACAAAGTGCTTTCGGAAGACGTCACAACTTTGGACCTGTCAATCAGGGGAAGGCTCTCTCGAAGGCCTCCATTTCCAGATGGCTCTCCGGCTGTATCATGTACTGTCATCGGTTGGCAAACCGACTGCTGCCTGGCCGTCCGAGAGCCCATTCCATCAGAGCGATCGCAGCTACCACGGCCTTCCTATCTGGTGTGCCCTTGCTGGACATCTGCAGGGCTGCTACGTGGAGGTCGACGCACACCTTCACGAAATTCTACTGCGTCGATCGGGATTCCAGGGAGGAGTCCAGGGTCGGCCAAGCAGTGCTGCGCAACCTTTTCGCCTAAGGTGAGCCTGGTGAGGAGGTAAGAATTGCTTAATGTTGAGTTTTGGATATAATGCTTAATGTTGAGCCTTTGCCACCTCCCGTGGTTGTGCATGTGTGTACTGCTATGTATTCTTTTATTCATGAGCATGTGAATCCATGCCAGACCCCATGCTGGAGAAGGAACAATTTACTTACCTGTAACTGTTGTTCTCCAGCATGGGTCGGCATGGATTCACATGCGAACCCTCCCGCCTACCCCTCTGCGGCTCTTCACTTGGTCATACTGCCACTTCACGTGCTACCAAATCTGAAGATGGCTGCCAGAGGCGGGGCTTAGGGAGAGGGCAGTCATTGGCTGTGGTCAGTATGACGCAGAGATCAGTGATTGGTTACTACTACGAAAGACAGATCAGAAACGAAACTGATACTGATTTTTCTTTACCGAGGATTCATTCCCAGCCTGACGGGGAATATTCATGAGCATGTGAATCCATGCCAGACCCATGCTGGAGAACAGTTACAGGTAAGTAACTTGTTCCTTCTGCGTTTGATCAAATTAGTTGCAAATCTGGTGGCTAATTCAATTTCCTACCAAAGAACTTGTAAGCTGTCTAAACACTATCGGAGCAGTCATGTTGAAGCCTGTAAGTGCAGCTGGATGTGTACTATGTCTTGTGGGCAGTCAGTAGCAAACCTGCGTTTAATGACTTGTTTCCTCCCTATCTTCGTTCTTTCACAGGAGATCGGGCGCATCTCCATCGAGATGCACGGCACACTCGAGGACCAGATCAGCCACCTGAGACAGTATGAGAAGAGCATCATCAACTACAAGCCAAAGATTGACCAACTGGAGGGCGACCACCAGCAAATCCAGGAGGCGCTGATCTTCGACAACAAGCACACCAACTACACAATGGAGGTAAGAGACTGCAGGATGTGCTGTTTCACGTGGTGCATGCTGGGGGAATGATCCATCTCTATCAAAGAAGAGATTCATAAAACATTTGGGACACGAGGAATCCTCTGCCCTAAATGTCAGAATCTCTCAAGCTTCCTGTTGCCATTTGTTGGCCCTCCCTCTACCATACCGGGAGTGTCGTTGGCCCTCCCTCTACCATACCGGGAGTGTCGTTGGCCCTCCCTCTACCATACCGGGAGTGTCGTTGGCCCTCCCTCTACCATACCGGGAGTGTCGTTGGCCCTCCCTCTACCATACCGGGAGTGTCGTTGGCCCTCCCTCTACCATACCGGGAGTGTCGTTGGCCCTCCCTCTACCATACCGGGAGTGTCGTTGGCCCTCCCTCTACCATACCACCATACCGGGATTGTCGTTGGCCCTCCCTCCCTCTACCATAACGCGGAGTGTCGTTGGCACATTGGGTTCAGCACATGATGTCGAGCTCTAGCTAATCTGAAGATCAGGTGTTACAATTTCGACCCCATAGACCAGCTAACCTGATGCATCATTGGGTTGGGCACACATGCACTATGAGAAGGGTCATTCTGGTTGTATTTCACTGTATTAGCCAGTGCTAGCCTTTAAAAACACTGTGGGCTCGAGAAAGCCTTGTGACTGAAGAAACGCATCTTGTTGCGTGGCATTTCTAAGGTGCTATCTATGACAAAATATGTTTTGATAGTTTAACAACAAAAAAACACACTTGTATTTTCTGTTATAACATTTCTGAATAAGTAAGTAAATTGTTCTGGGCCTTGATTTGCGCTGATGGCGTTGAATCATTGAACAGATTATGAACCTGGGTCGCAGCCCCTGGTCGCGCCCTAATGGGGGCGAATCATGGAACGGATTATGAACCTGGGCCGCAGCCCCAGGCCGCGCCCTGATGGGGGCGAATCATGGAACGGATTATGAACCTGGGTCGCAGCCCGGTAGGACTATTGTGGCAGTTTAGCACCTCTTCTGCTGTAGGTTCCGAAGTACATGGGCCACACCTCGGGCAAGTTGGAGATCAAAAGTCTGTCTTGTGCAACAGGTTCTCACCTTTTTATATTAGAGTTGCGATTTTCGAGATTGAAATGCAAATTTTCCTCCTTATTGTAAGTTTCCATGGGCTGTGCAAGCAGAAGCAATTGTCAATTATGGTTATGCTCGTTCAAACAGCGTACTGCTCTGTCAAACAATATTCTGCGTGACCGCTTATGTCTTGAGTGAAAATTAAGAGGGAAACAACTAAATTCCAGTCAAGTAAAATGGCCTTTTCTCTTCGTCTAGCATATTCGAGTTGGCTGGGAACAACTCCTCACCACAATAGCCCGGAACATCAATGAGGTGGAGAACCAAATGCTGACCCGGGACGCCAAGGGCATCAGCCAGGAGCAGATGAATGAGTTCCGGGCCTCATTCAACCATTTCGACAGGGTATGTGCCATTTCTCGGTGAGACTGCTCGAAGGGGGCTGGGGGGAGCGGGCAGGGGGGCGGGAATGTTGTACCAGCTCTGAATGGAAAGGTGGAAATGGTGCATAGATTTTAAGAGCACCATGGGGGGGGCTGTGTCTAGAAAGCAGGTGGGGGCACCTTAGCCATGCCTTGGTCTGAAGTCCCCTTTGTTCTTTAGGAGGCCATTGGCTGGGCTGCATCAGGGCATAGGTGAAGTGTCTGCTGCCTGGGGCCAGGGAGGGCTAGCGATGGCACAAAGTAGATCCCGCTTGCAATAGAAGCATCTTGTCCACTGATGCTGTAAGGGCCCCTCGCTGCTATGCTGCAGGGCCAGCCACTATAAAACCTGGACCTGCCTGTCTAGCCACTCGGAACATTACTAGCAGCATTCTGCTTATTGAGATAGAAGCCTCAAAAGGGCACGCTGGCCACACATGCAAGGACTCTTGCCATCCCCAGTCCCTCAACATAGTCTCCTTCTGGCATTACTGATACTTCTTGTGACAGAAGAGTTTTTCAGATCCAGGCAAGATGTACTCTCACCCCACCCCCTAGTAGGAAAGGTGCACTTGACTTTAGACCGCCATTACTTCCCAACGTGCCACCAAATGAACGCTGCTGCTGTGACCTGACTCTGTGGCCTCTATCCTACTCACTTCACTATAAGCCAAGTTACGCGGCCCATAAAATGCTCTTGTTTACCCTTGGGGTGTCCTGGTCAGGGCCACTGTGCTATGGCACAAGATCGGCCATCAAGCTCTCCCCTGCAATGAAGATCTGGGGCGGAGCACGTATGCATCCACATCTTATTTCAGTTTGCAGCACTGACAAGTTGGATGATCCCTAAAGCCGTTGCCACTTCCTGATTCTGGGCCTAGTTTACAGTTTACACCCCTACAGTAATTGATGTGAAGGTCCGCTACCTGCTGCTAGACCCAATCCACGAGACCCCTTTAGGTTATTTCAGTTTCGAGGATGCCCTGTGCCTTTTCAATAGCTTTGGTACCCACACAAACCTTGCCGCCTTATGCAATGTGCCTCTAATAAGTTTCCAAGCAATGCATAAAATAAAAACTGCTGGGGATTTGTCCCTTGAGATGTTCAGGGCACACCATTCCAATTATAGCCATGGGGGTAAAATGGAGCCTTGGGGGATTTGGGGCTTGAATCTTGAACATGCATTGAGGAGAACTGCTTTTAGAATATTACTGTTTGGTGGAGCTTGCCTGCGGGGAGTGTGGGGATGGGTACGAGGGGGCAGAGTGGGGCATGCACCAGAACTCAGCAGATGCAGTTATGATCTAATCTGCACTCGTGTGTGTGTGTGTGTGTGTGTGTGTGTGTGTGTGTGTTGATGTATATATTTCTGATGCTTCTTGTGAATCTGCTTAGAATCACATGTTGTGCATATAGTCTGACATCTAGTGGTAATCGCAGAGTATTGAATCTGGTCTTTCAAGGATCGAAAGTGGGACGTCGACATGGGCGTGCTTGTAACACTATCCCTAACATGATGTGTAGTGTACCCAAAATTTCTCGCGCATCGAGGTCTCTCAGATTGTTTTTTTATTTCACCCAGCTAGCTGGTCGCCCTATGCGGAGCTCGTATATTGCAAAATTATAACTTCTTTGTCCATGACCATTGGTCGTTTAGTCTTTGATCTTTCATCGATGACTACTTCTGCATCCTACGCCGAAGACGCCTGTGGATTTCGGCGACTGGTGCTCCGGTCGATGCTGTCGATCACGTGGCCTTGGCATGCCGGCCAGGCCTATACAGTGGGGAGAGTGGGGCCCCAGGGTTTTGATTCTTTGTAGAATGCATTTTACATTTTCTTTTCCCTTCTGGTTTTGCTGTCACTTTTCACCTCCGCTATGGAGAAGACTCCCTTTAAGTTTTGCCCGTCCAGCAATGGCAAATCGCTGTGGAAGGACATTCACCGAAGGTGTAACAAGTGTCTCCCTAGTGATCACGATGTGCAGTCCTGCAAGTCTTGACAACTTTTACGTCCAAAGACGCTAAAAGATTGACGGACGAAGCAGTGGGCAGCCTACACCATGCAGGCCGAGATTGGTTCCCCCTCCGCCGAAGGTGCCTCGAGTGACTAGGATTCAAGCAGCAGCCATGGCTCCGACGTTGAGGCCATTGATCTATCTGCGGAACCATCAGGTTCCGAAGTGCCCGTCCCCGGCAGGCAGGCCAGCCACCGGTACTGCTATGGGGAGACAACATCCTGGCAACAGGGGCATACCTGAACCACAAAAGGTAAAGCACACAACCCCACAAGCTTCCTCGACGGACATGTCGAGAAAGCTACAGATGCAAACGGGCCTGTCAAAGTTCCAGCGATGGCCACCGATCCTCATGATCGGCCACCCTCCCTGCAACCGTCGATAAGGCATGCATCCAGACATTCCAGCCATAAGGACGTCACCACCAAAAAACACGAGCGCCGAGGGACCAAAGGTTTCGGTGGCACCGCAAACCTTGACAATGCCGACAGGCGTGTCAACACTCCCCGATCTGCCGAAGCTACGCGAGAGTCTTGCGGCCATTGTTATGGCAGCAAACAAATGTAAAGACATGTCCAGACATCGAGAGGAGTATTCAGAAGGGCCACTGCCCCTCTCTAAGGATATGACTGACAAATCTCGACCATCTAGGGAACCCCTGTCCTACAGAAGAGCCCCCCCCCCTCCACCCTCTATCCCCCCTGCAGACTGCTCTGGTTCATCTCTATGGACCAGAGTTAGGTTTGGAGGTTATGTGGACAAATGGTCAAAGTTTGTTGACTTCTCAGAGAAATGTATTATCCCAAAAAGATCAAGGGAGGAGGATTCTTGCCCTACTCTTTCAAAGGTGCAAAAACTTTCGTACATTCCCCCAGGAAGAGGTTATAGAATTGTCAGAACCTGAAGAACTCTGAGGACCCCTATGGTCAGGAAGAAAATCCTTATGAGGAGACACCAGACCAGTGCCCAGACTGGGGTCGGGAACAGCCGGCAGGGGAGGCACCATGGCTTTCCCCCACTACAACTCTAGATCAGACGCACATTCCACCAGGTTTGCCAACAACACTACACTGCTGGCAAGTTATAATGACGTTCAATGGAACTTACTTCAGGAGGGCCTACAGGAAGTCCCACAACCGGTACGATCCCGCCTGCTGGCGGTTGTATTGGAAGAGATGACAGGTCAACCAAAATATCCTGAAGAACACTTTAGATGCAGCTGAAACAGCGGGCCGGGCCGCCACAGGGAACCCTTCTTAAAAGGCACACCTGGCTCAAAAATGTAGGCTTTAAGCCTGAGACACAGGCCTCCCTCATAACCAAGCCAGTTAAGGGCGCTAATCTGTTTGGGAAAGCAGTAGACGATGCTTTAGAAACAGCAAAGAAGGAACATGAGACTCTTAAGTCTCTGAACCAAATTACAGCAAGACCCTATCTACAGCGAGGAGCTAACTCTCGCCGGTCCTTTCGGGGGCAATCCTTCTCACGTTCCCTCCCCCCGCAACCAGTATGGGAGAGGGAGTGTGCCATAGTCCTCTGGACAGAGCGCAATGGCCACAGGTCAATACCAACAAAGGGGTCAGCGTATAGGCAAAGACAGGGGTAGGAACTCCACCCCAAGAGGCTCCCTGGCCTCCGCTCAAAAATGACTCACCAGTCCGGGTCCCCTCCCAATCCTCCCTGGTCAGGACAAATAACCGCTTTCCTTCATGCATGGGAGGGGGTCAATTCAGACCAGTGGGTGCTCAAGACCGTCGCCTGCGATTATTGTATCGAGTTCCGCTGACCACCTCGATAATGACCACCAACGTCTAGACGCCTGTCGCCAGAACACCTGAAAATTCTGCTGAAAGAGGTGGAGATCCTTCAAGAAAAGGGCACCATAGAAGTCATCCCCATTCTACAGGTAAACAAGGGTATTTATTCAAGTCTATTTCCTTTTACCCAAAAAGGATCTCGCCATGCACCCTGTGTTAGACTGCACCCAGCAAACAAGTTTGTCAAGCCACAAAAGTTCAGAATGACAAAATTGCAGGAAGTAATCACACTGCTAGTACAGGGGAATTACATGGCAACATTGGACATGAAAGATGCATACTTTCATATTTCAATGTTGCCAGCGCACAGAAAATACCTAAGGTTCATGATAGAGGACACGCACTATCAGTTCAAGGTCCTTCCCTTCGGCATTGCCTCGGCCCCAAGGGTGTTTGTTCTGGCGGTAGTAGCGGCTCACCTGCGCAGGCTGTCCAGTCTAGCCTTACCTCGATGACTGGCTAATAAGAGGATCTGTACGCAACATGCCTAACAAATACCCAGAAGATGGTAGCTCTCCTCTTCAGTCCGGGATTCTCAATCAACGAGAAGAAGTCCAGCCTAGACCCCAGCGAAGTCGAGAAATTTCTGGGGGCCCTAATTCGGACCGAAGACTGTCTCGTCTTCCCCTCCAACAAGAGGGTGCAAAACATGCTGTTCCTGTCATGACACTTGCCCCTGGCCCTCACTGGCAAGTCAGTCTTCCAGTTAGGGCCACGTCAAAGGCCTTAAAACCCTCATCCAAGACTCGCTTGGAGTCGGTCCTGGCACCTTTGGCGCCAGGCTCATAACCATCATGAAGACCAACATTAGAATGTGACTATTTACTTGGGACTATTTAACTTTGGTGGGTGGGGGGGTTCAGCCAACATGGAGGCACACACATAGCTCAGTTACAAGGAACTGAGCTATGCGGTCTAGTCTTTTGGGTGTGGCAGGCCTGGGACTATTTTACCTGGACTACTTTACCTGAGACTATTTAAACCGCACCCAAACAGCAGAACATGCTTTGCGTTCTTCTGCTGTGGGCAGCATAACGCTCACCGTGTCCAGTTCTTTGATGCCAGCTTACCTGAAACCAAAGACCTGCAGAGAGAGAAAGAACACTATTAAACTTACCTGGAACAGTATCCTGTCTTCAATCCATCGCTGACTCAGTTCCACTCACCTCAAGGTACGAACTCCATCATCCGGCACCGCATGCATCCTGGAATACCATAACCTGGAAAGAGGAGAAAGAAAGACCGCATTACTAAGAGTTTACTCACGTTTTCTCCCGAATGAAGAAAGCCACACAATTCTTACCTGCGTAGTCATCTCCTGGTCAGTTTCATTGCTGGAACATTACGGCGCTTGGCGAGGAACATCGCAACCTGCTAGGAGAGAAAAGACACAGGTTAGCAATATAAAAGGTGAAACCGCCACGCATCGCACATTACTCACTGGACAGCATCACGCACACCGCGCTTTCGCCTACCGGCCCATGCTCGTCTTCAAACTGCATGACAACACCAAAATACCTTTCCATACCTAAAGACATTATTATTCGAACTAAGAGGAAAATAAGAACTGCATATAAACACTGTAAAGCAGCAAACCTACGGAGTCGCAGTAGGCCTGGATTCCCAAAGGGGGGCTTGCACCAGTGAAGTAACTTGGTCGCTGCTCACCCCCAACATTTACGCGCCCCTGCCACGAGGAGCAGGACGGAGAATCCACCTTTTACAATATTAAGGTGAGGAGAAGGCCCAAGGGGGAGGAAGGAGTTGAGGCCAAGGGAGGTGGGAAAACAGACAATCTGGTATTGAATCCAGCTCTCCTATATTGCAGACCCATCTTTAACCACAGGCCTTACCAAGGGACCGGGAGAGGGTTCGAGAGTGCAAATCATCCAACCAGAGCTTGGGGGCATCCCCGTGGATACCAGGTGAGCGTAACATTTCCAGATCTCTCACGATGTAGCCAATCACAAGGTGGCAGTACACAAAGCCATGCAACTGTTAGGGATGATGGCCTCCTGCTTTTATCTAGTCCCACACACACGTTTTTGCATGTGCCCGATGCAAGAGTGGCTCTCCAGCCAATGGTGTCAGTCCAGCAGACAATGGACGATCTACTGGTTGTCTTGGCAGCCCTCGGTCTCTCTCTGCTGTGGTGGTCGAGGGAAAACCTCTTGCAGGGGAAGACCTTCACTACTCCCGCAGTAGAAGCCACTCTCACCACGGACGCATTTGTCTCACGGGCTGGGGGCTCACCTCCTTCATCACACGGCGCACAGCGTTTGTTCACCAGTGGCAGCATCCAACCACATAAACCTGTTGGAGTTGTTATCAGTGTTAAAAGCCCTGAATGCCTTTCAGTTGCAACTACAGGGAAAGACAGTACTGGTCCTCACGGCCAGCACCACGGCCATGTGTTACCTGAACAAGCAAGGGGGCACTCACTCTATCAGGGCTATCCAAACTGTCTCAGAACATATGGAAATGGGCTCTCAAACACAAGATGTTCCTTCTGTCACTACATGTTCCAGGGGAACTCCATATTCTGGCAGACGTACTCGGCAGAGACTTCCTACTCCCTGTTGAGTATGAGTGGTGATTGCACGAAGACATTGTTCTCAACGTCTTCGCAGACTGGGGCTTCCCAGAGATCGACTTGTTTGCAACTCTGGAGAATGCACAATGCCCAGATTACGCCTCCAGGTACCCACAGAACCGCTCCAAGGGGAACGGTCTCTGGATAACATGGTCAGGGAAATTTGTTTACGCCCCCCCCCCCCCCCCCGGACTCCCCTACTCCACAGGATAGTGCACAAGATGCACCAGGAACCAGTCGCAATGATTCTGGTGGCCCTGATGTGAGCCTGCCAACCCTGGTTCTCTCCTGATGGCAATGTCGGTCTCCCCTCCGAGGAAGGTACCATGTCCATAAAACATGCTACCACAGGCCAGGAGGGAGACACTGCATCCATGCCCGCAAACTCTCAATTTACAACACACATATTGTCCTATACCTGACTCGCCTACTAGACTCAGGCCTGGGTTTTAATTCCCTGAAGGTTTGCTTAGCTGCACTTTCAGCTTACACTACATCCCAGAAAGGTTTTGTGGTGGAAAATACCAGTAATCAAGGCTTTTATGGAAGGGGTTAAAAGACTTCATCCCCTTATTTCCAACCCAGCTCCCAATTGGGACCTGAATGTGGTTCTAACAAGACTAATGGGACTTCCCTTTGAACGTATGCATAAGGCGAGCCTTATGGCACTCACTTACAAGCCCGCCTTCCTGGTTGCAGTCACTTCAGTAAGACGAGTTAGTAAACTACAGGCCCTTTCAGTTGAAGAACCATTTCTCACAATTCACAAAGGTAAGGTAGTTCTGCACCCTCACCCATGGTTTGTGCCTAAATTCATTTCAAAGTTCCGTGTAAACCAATCAATAGAACGTCCCACCTTCTTCCAGAACCTCACTAACGTGGCAGAAAGAAGCCTACAGAAACTTGTAAGGAGAGCAGTCATATATTATCTGTAAAGAAACGAAACCACTGAGAAATGAACCCGTTTTGTTTCAGTGGCAGCTGGTGGAGAAGGGGACCCTGTCTCTAAATCAGCGATTTCAAAGTGGATCTTAAACTGCATCACACTGTTGCTACACTCTTGCCAAGAGCGATCTGCCCTTCAAGACTAGAGCACACTCTTACTCAGGGCACTGGGGCTTCCATCCATATCCTGGAGTCCTGTACACACCTTTACAAAAAACTACTTCCTGGATACTCACTCTAGGTCTGATTCGCAGCTAGGACAAGCAGTACTAAGACATATTTACTACTGTTCCTTCTCACATCCCACCACCATCTCTGGGAACTGCTCGCTAGTCTATGCACAGCATGTGATTCTAAGCAGATTCACAGGCATCAGAAGACATGCATTACTTACCGTAATAGCATTTCTGATGATTGTACCTGCTTAGATTCACATGCACCCTCCCTTCCTCCCATCTTGGAGTTGAAGCAACATAGACGTCTTACTCCTTTCGCTCTCTGTACTCACTCACAATAGTCATAGGCTCTCTTACGGCAGAAAAAACACAACCAGAGGGACCTCGACGCATGAGGGATTTTGGGTACAATACACGTCACGTTACACAAGCATGCCCATGTCGACGTCCACCTTTCGATCCTCGAAAGACCAGATGAAATACTCCGCTTGCCACTAGATGTCGGACTATATGCACAGCATGTGAATCTAAGCAGATACAATCATCAGAAATGCTATTGCGGTAAGTAATGCATGATATATATAGATGTCCTATTTTGGAAAACCACGGGATCCAATCTGCTATGGTGTGTATGCTGTCTGCCATGCCTTAAGTGGACTTGCTTGCAATGGCTGCTGTAATGATTACTAACACCGGAAGTGTGGTAGTGGCAGAATTGTAGGGGCTAGTTACATTGGTCGCCCTGTGTGTGCTCGCTTCCGCCATGAAGGTGAACTTCAAGGCACCTGGATTCGGATTAAAAACTGTGCACTTCCAGTGTGAGCACGTGCATCCAGGCACTCGGCTGTTTAATGATTGCTTAAGAAATTAATAAATGTTTATATGTTTGACTGCAGCAAGCGCGTTGTTCAGTGTTTGTGTGGCAGCAGGCTGAGCAGCCTCACAACTAGAACCAAAAGACAGCTATAATGTGGAGACTTGACAGAGTTCCCCTTGAGTTGGGGAGGATGCACAGGAAAGTGTGTGGGTATTGTACACCGTTTATGAAAATAATGATGTGCACTTTGATCATGCAAAGTACTTTTCCAGAATGTGGTAGGTACACGTTTTCTTGTGAAACCTGCTCATTTTCTGAACCATTTTCTGAAGTTTTGCAGAGGGTTCAGCTCTGCCATCGCATTAGTGCAGAATTCCACCAGAATGTCCTTACTAGAAGCTGGGCAGGCTGAGTGTGGCATTGGGCTCTGTGGGATTGAAATCGCTGCATGCGAGGATAGCATTGGTCGCTCAGATGGGCACCCCGTCCTTAAGCCTTAACCTTCACACAGTTCAGTGTTGCACCCAAATGTAATGGACTCTTGAATAGCGCAACGTCTGCATCCCCCTTGCGGCCTAACCCTCAACCTTGCTAGCTAGCTCTGGGAGGACCTACCTTTTGCATTTCTCTTATGCGGAAAAGTGAGGGTTTCAATTTGCAAGATCACAGGTTACACTAAAGTGTAAGACAGGGCTACTGTGACTTTATTGCAAAGCCTACTGGAGTATTGCATAAGAATGTTTTGGTGACCCACATTAGCAGTTAAAAAGGGTATGGCTGAATGCAATTTACATGGGTTTGAGAAGCCATGTGGGGAGGGAATCAGAGGCAGAGGAAGAGAGATTGATTGTGATTCTTGGATTTGGTTGTGAAGGATGGAGACAGATTGTGATTCTTAGATTGAGTTGTGAAGGATTGCAGCTTCTCCGCCTTACTCCGCGATTAAAGTTCACTCTGCTCTGTTTGCAGCAGCGCATCACAGCTATGTACTAGGAACTATGGAAAAAGCATCTTGAGCACATCCTGCCATGTCACTAACTGTGCACTTGTTTTTTTTTTCTTTTTTCCTCTCTGTGCACGTTGTCTTGTTTTTCCTCCCCCACTTCTCCTGTCTCCCTCTCTCAATCTCTCCTCACGCCCGTTGCATGGGGACACCGGTTCTTTTCACCATGTGCACCTCCCACCCACCTTGCTCATGGCACGGCATGTCTCCCTCACTGCGTGGCACCTCACATTAAAACAAAAAAATAGGATCACTCTGGCAGATTGGGTCCTGAGGAGTTCAAAGCCTGTCTGATCAGTTTGGGCTTCGATATTGGAAACGATGCACAGGTATTGATGACTGGTGCGGAACGCTGCCCGCCTTTAGGCCAGGGAGCCAAGAAAATAATGTCTCCTTTTTTCTTCTTTTCCTTTGTTTCTTCTTTTCCCCTTCCTGTCATCAACGCGTCACTTCCCTTTTGTCAACGTAACGCTTGTATTTCTGATGTCGCTTTCATTCCTCCATTACCATATGTGCCGTTGAACATTCCCCAACGTCCTTTATGGTCTGTATGCATCCCTTTTGAATGTTTTTTTTCTCCCAAAATAATCTTATTTCTTGTTATTGGGTGGCATTTTGTATTTTCCTCTTTTAAAAAATTATTTTTTGTCCTCGAACCTCCCAACATGGCCACTTAATTTTTCAACATGATACTTATTTTTTTATATTTATATATTGACACTTTTTTAATTTGCTCATGGTTGTGGTTTCCAAATGATTCCCGTGTTTTACATTTGTTATTGTTTTGTTTCATTCCTGGGCAATCGTCCACCACCCTCTTACTATCTGTCTTGTTCGTTTTCGCCCAACCCCCAACATGATCGCTGTTGACTCTTTCTCATGGCAATCTGCCCTTTTCTGGAATCTTCCCCCTCTCTGCTGCTTCTTGTCTTCTCCCGTCCTCTTGCTCCTCCTTCCATGCCACCCGTCGCAGAAGAAGACCGGTATGTTGGACGGAGAGGACTTCAGAGCCTGTCTCATCTCCATGGGTTACAACCTGGTAACGTAATGCACTTGATCCCACCTGCGTTCCTTGTGGTTTGTATTTGGTGTTTTTTTTTCAGTGGATTGCAGGGATCCTCTGACATGGATTGAAAAGAATGCACAAAATGTATGGTTTTTCTGATTGCAGAAAATCAGAATTTCTCGGTTGATGTGGTCCAACTCACTCACTGGAAGAGGATGACTAAGTAGGCCGGTAATCCTGCTTCCTAAGTCTGGACGGTTGGGAAAAGTGTGCCCCTCCCCCCTTATATGAATGCACAGTATCTATCCTGGCAGGAAGTGTATTAAAAAAAAAGAAAAAAAAGTTCAGCCAATGCTAGGGCTAGAATGTTTTGTGCACCATCATTTCATTGTCCCGATGCCCCACATCCTAGCGAATCAGGCGGCCAAAAGCCTTTAGTGATCCGACTTGCCGGGCTGCATAGAGTTGCAGCAGATCGCAGCCGCTCTTAGTCCTTACCAACCAGTGAAAGCAGGAGCGGATTTCCTGGGAGAGAATCTATCACTTTCAGCCCCAAGATTCCAATCAAGCCCAGTGAGAGACCCCTTCAAATTATCCAATTTCATGTCTGTTGCCGTCACAGGCCCTGTGTGATCTCCAGCACTACTCTTCCTCTGACTCTGTTATTTTGTTTGAACTGCTTGACTGTTGCAAAATACCAGCTGTCCATAATGTGTTGGAACACTAATCATCAAAGTGATAGAAGGTCCATGTGCGCTCAAGTCGAGGTTTTCCCATAGTGCGAATACCGTTCCCTATTAGCACTATAGTAAGCTTTGCCGTACTGCTAAGGTGCATTGAAAGAATAGGATTTTTTGCAAGAAAGCAGTTTGTGCAGGTGTGCCAATACCGTGCAAACCAGCACTTGACCAGTGTAACGTTTCTCTGAGCCCTGGAGTGCCATGCTATCCCAGGACCAGACTCCAAAATGTTAATCCATTGCAGGAAATAAGTTTTCCAGTGATTTGATTTTTGTGTTTTTTGTTTTTTATTTTTTATTTTTTGGTTGGTTTTCATTTTACCATAATTAACTGATATGCTATTTGTGATGTGCACTAGCCACGGCCACAACAATACCACTGAGCACACGTGGCAAGAGAATTTCTTTAGTTTAAAAAACGAACTACTTATCTAAAGGGTGCAAGTCCAAAGCTAAATATCACATTACACTTGTCTATTGCCCAATATTTAATTAAAACAATCAGTTTTTCGACAAGCATTACGTAAGGCATATATTGTGGATGGACCACTACAAATGACTTAAATCAGTGGGGTTAATTCACGAACTGAGAGAATCTAGCATTCACATTGTGTCGAACAAATAGTTCATACGTGAACAATGTCTTGTATTAATATTTTTGTCCTGGTCCTACAATTAAATTAAATTTGACAACCATGTTTCGGCTGGCAAAGAAATTCTTATCGGCCTTCTTCAGAAAATAGTAACTCTGTTTCGAGGGGATTGGGTCCTCCGACGTATTCCATATCTATGAGAGTAATCGCCACGGCTGTGCTGATTACTGTCATAGATATGGAATACGTCATCGGACCATCCCATCGAAAGAACGTTAACAGGTAAGAGAGTAACTTGTTCATTGGCTGGAATGAGAGGTGTTGCCACATATATCAGACATTGTTTTTAACTAGGAGTTCATTGCTTGAAAATCATCTCTGAAATAGTTGGGTCAAAGGTGGCAGCTTCTTCCCACCATGTGGCTAAAGTCGCAAGAGCATCACCGGCCCCTCGAACGATGCGACAAAGATATTTCCTTAAATTGATGACATCCTTCTTCAATTGTGTGTTGCATTAAGGTGGTGTTTCAGGTCTGGAAAATGTCAGCCTTTTATAATTGGGACTTTAAAATTACATCTCTAAAATTCATAACTTCTGAGTGATTCCCGAGGTATTGTGTAAAAAAAGAAAAAAACGAATCTGAAAAACCGAGACAGAAAACCTTATTTTTTTTGGCTGAATTTTTGTGGGATTTTCAGAAAGTTTTTTTAATAAAATAGTCGGTTGTACGGGTTTTAAATAAAAGGGAGGCGATTTTGGAGGGGGAGGTGGGGGGGTCTCCACCCAAATTTTAAAAAAGTGGAAAAAACATTGTTTTCGGCCTCAGTTCTTTGTGTTCGCCATTATAACGTAGATCTATTTTCGAGACATGTGGAAATTAGATATCTGAATTCTAAAATTAGAGCTATGATGTCTGTTACTTTATCGTTCTCCGTAGCGCCCTAGGGGTCTTTGATTGGGCCACATCGGAACAGGCGTCTCTTTTGAAAGAGAATGCTGTGCTATACTGCTTTGTTTGGAAAATGGGTCGACTCGCTCTATTAATTGAATGGTTTCTGAACATGAAAGAAGGAACAGTTTGGTGCCATTTTAAACCATTCCCCTGTGGGCAAACTGTGATGTTCCCCCTGCTCCAATCACAACTTTGGAAATGCTTTCTATAGTGATACATTTGTGTCAAAAGGTAAAAAATGTGTATCCGATGTTTGTTCTGTGGGCCATACTTTATAAGTAGATGTCAAAACCCCCATATGTCAATGTATCTAGTAGAAACCATTTGCAAAGTGCTGGAGGTGATTTTTCAATATGGGGCAATACGAGACCTGCAGCAACACTTGTTGTAAACAGTCTACAAATGTCTGTAGCTTCATTGAGGACAAGATGTTTCCCTAGAACCGTGGCTGCTCATTCTGGAGCAACATTGTCGAGCAGTGCCCTGTAACCTTTAGCTTCCCAGATTCTTCGGACTAATACTCGCTTGATTCCTCACCATTGACTATGCTGGTTATGGCTGATGGGAGTTGTAGTCCAAACCATTTGGCGAGACAAAGACCCTTGCTATACGTAGTCATAAAATGCACAATGGTGTTCTGCAGAATGATTCAGAGCAACAACTGTTCCTACTTCCCGTTTTCTATTAGATTTCTGAAGTTAAGCGGAACGCTTGAGAAATTTCCACTTTGACAACTTAGTTGTACAGATCAGCATATCTTCTTTTGATGTGTACGTTTTGTATTTGTGACATTATTGTATGTACAAGAAACATAGTGGCAGTGGCTTCCTGTCAAGATCATGGCCTTTCTGGGGAACTAGTCTGGCCGCTGCTGGTTGTTGACTTTTACATTGGCTCTTTCCAGGGCGAAGCTGAGTTTGTCCGCATAATGGGCATCGTAGACCCCAACCGCTTGGGATTGGTGACGTTCCAGGCCTTCATCGATTTCATGTCCCGTGAGACTGCTGACACAGACACTGCTGACCAGGTCATGGCTTCCTTCAAGATCCTAGCTGGCGACAAGGTGAGCGAACCGAGACTACCATGTGACTGCTCTGAAATACTAAAAACTCTAGTTGATCTCTTGACTAGAATGGAATACTTGATTCTTCATGGTGTTACAGAACAGGAGTCAAACTTCTAATTTTCTCTTCTCTTTAAAATGTAGTCATCTTTGTCTCAGTAATGTTGAATGAGCGCACGTGTGTGGGTTTGTAGCCTAGTGAATACCAATCTGTTACTGCTTGGGTCCACAGCTGCGCTCAGGATGGGACCAGATGGGAAGAGGGGCATTCTGGACATGGTTGTATTCCATTTCCTTGCTGCATTTGGATGAATGGTGCTTGAGCGTTCCAGAACGCAACTGGGTCGGATTCAAGCAATGGAAACTGAGGGGGGGCATTACCGGTAGGGTAATGCCCCTGGGGTGATAGTAAGAAGCCTGGGAGAAGCAAGGGCTTTAATCTAGCCTCTCGGGTATTACCCAACCAGTAATGCCCCCCTCTTAGGGTTCTATTGCCATCAGTACCCCGGCACGTCATACCAGGGTACAAATAGCAAATTTTCTCGAGTTGAGAAACAGTGCTGCAACCTTTTCTCAACTTGAGAAAAATAAAAGCAAAGAAATGAATGCCAGGGATCAGGTAGAAGGGACTACACATAGTCTATTTCCATTCCATAGTGCCCTGACGGGAGAAAGAAAAGCCTTGTCGGGTAAGTATTTTTCTACTGCTTAATGCCTGGGTCGGGCCAATGAGCTTGCTTGCTACCATCGCGTTGACCCTCTCTGGGTACTAATACACATTATTGAACTTCTCCAGTGAGGCGTATCATTCTCACCCTGTGACTGTATTCTTCATGTGCATTCATCACAAGGACCGGATCAGCCCACACACCTCGCCTTTGGATAAGCTCCTCTCTTCTTCACCTCCATGTCAGGATCCCCATCCTCCCTTCAGACCTAAAAGGTGATATGGTAGCGTTTTCAAATTACTAACAATAGAACAGTATTCCGAACCAACACGCACTCCCATTACCCCTCATCTCCCATACCACACCCTTCTGTGACATATCTACAACCTCTGCACGACGCCCGTAACCTCAGTTCCGTTTTTTCCGTGAACATGTTTGCTTCGGGAATCTCGGCGCGCCTCGACTCTTTGGAGTTTCTGTTGTTTCTCGGTTCTTCGAACCTGTTTGGTGTTCGTGAAGTATTTCTTCGTGAAGATGTCTACCTCGTCTTCCACACTGCGTCCGGGCTTTAAGAAGTGCGGGGACTGCGCGTCCAAGATGTTGGTGACTGACTCGCACGACGCCTGCCTCTGGTGCCTTGGGGAGGCCCATTACACCGATGACTGTGTCGACTGCCAGTCGCTCACATCCAAAGTCTTGCGGGAGCGCAAGAAGTTGTCGGTAGGTAAGGTGTCCAAGCCCCAGAAGTCGAGGTCTGCGGGGCTTTCGACGGACGATTCGAGGGGCGACTCTCCGTGTCGTCGTCGGAAGTCCAGTGGGTCTCGCTCCGGGAGTCGGTCCCGCCACTCCTCTGCCTCTTCGAGGCATTCCTGGAAGCGCCGGCATCTGTCGCCTTCCCCGTCCTCATCCGAGGACTCCGCTCGGCGGCGGGTCGCTTATCCCACCAAGCATGCGACCCCGGAGGAATAGACTTCCTCCGGGAAGAAAATGTTAGCGATTCTCGAATCGCAGGGCACCGGTCCGTCTGAGCCTCCGAGTGGTGTCGGTCGTGATCGGTCGAGACACCGCTCGTACACCTTCGGGCTCGGGTGGTCGGCACGATTCGCGGGAGATTTCCCGCTCGGACAAGGGGAATCGTTCTTGTCATGCCCGTTCCAGGTCCCGGTCCTCGACGCGCTCGACACCGCGTGAACCTGTGAAGTCTTCGAAGAAGACGTCGACGCCTGTGGCGCCGAGGTTGTCGACGGACTCTCTCGAGGCTCCACCTCCGAGGAAGTCATCAATGCCGTCGGCTCCCAGGATGTCGAAGGACACGCTCGGGGGCTCTGCCTTCGAGGCCTGTGTCAACGCCATCGATGCTGTCGGCGCTGCGCCTGTCGTCGACGCCGATTCTCTCGACGCCCTCAACGCCTTTCGAGGTTGTCGATGGGGGTACCCCGAGGCTCGGTGGAACCCCCTAGAAAGGCTATGGCCAAGGTCAAGCATGCCTTTGGTTCAAGTTTTGTGCCTTCTTACCGCCCTCTGGAGTTTATTTCAGAGGTGGATGAGGGTTCTGATGATGGCATGGTGCCTGACACGGTGCCAGACGAGATTCTCTCGGGCCATAGCCCGTTTGAGGACCTGAGGCAGTCCCTACATGATGCTAGTGGGCTGGACACTTCTCCTGAGCTGGAGTTTTGTAGGCCTGAGCCTGGCACTCATGCCGATTCTTCGTACCGGTGCCTTATGTCAAGGGTCACCGAGTACTTAAGATGGTCTGCTCCCCCAGGGGAGTTTGTTCAGGATGACCTTACGGATATCCTCAACATTGGTCCACCAACTGACCCGGTACTGCCATTTCATATGGCTCTACAGAGAAGGGTGGCAGCGGCTTGGACTGCTCTGGAGAGTCTCCCGGCAGTGGGCAAGTCTTTGCCGTGAAAATACCGCCCAGTCAGTAGTGACCCCTGCTACTTGTCCAAGCACCCTACTCTGGAGAGTTTGGTGGTGCAGGCGGCTGCGGCCCCGGCAAAGCAGGAGTCGTACCCTACATCCCTCCTGATGGGGACGACAAGCGTTTTGACGGCTGGGCAAAGTGTTTTCTCCAGGGGGTATGGCGCTTCAGGCAGCCAACTCCATATGTGCCTTGTCTCGTTTCACGCACACTCTGTGGAACTGTTTCCTTGGCGGCTTAACATATTCCCGAAGGGGACGAACGGGAGGATTTCCTTGACATGGTTCAGGATGGCATGGATGCCATGTGTGAGGCTGTTCAGTCGGGTTTGGACATGGCAGATTGCGTCAGCCGGTCCATGGCGGTGAGCACTGTGATACGCAGGTTTGCATGGTTGCGGAAGTCGGGGTTTGCTCCTGATGTGCAGGCCCGGTTCCTCAACATGCCCTTTGACGGGGAACATCTTTTTGGCAGCAAGGCTGACGAGAGCCTTGAGAGGTTGCAGACCTCAAAAGCTGCTGCAAAGTCGTTGGGCGCTGCAGTTCGACAACCTCCGCCTTTTCGTCCTAGGGGACAGCAATGGAGGGGAGGTTACTTTCATTATTACTCATCCTTTGGTAAAGCGAGAGGAGCTGCCAGTCAAAGGGGCCACCGTAGGAGTGCCAGAGATGGAAAACAAGGTACTCGAGGTGTTAAGGCTGCTCGGGCTGTTGCCTCTTTGCCTTCAGGCAACGCCGCAGCCGCTTCAGCTCAGTCATGAGGCCCTGTCCCATGGTTCACCGGTTGGGGGAAGACTGGGCAGCATCTTGCAGAGTGCCGCGCCATTACTTCAGATGTGTGGGTTCTGGTGATCATAACCCACGGCTACTGTCTTCCTTTCCAGCAGAGGCCTCAAGACAATCCACCGGGCAATCTTTCTTTGAAGAGTCCGGATCCGCTCCTTGCGCAGAAAATTCAATCCCTGCTGGAGAAGGGCGCCATAGAACTGGCGCCTGTAGCGGAGAGGAACAAGGGATGGTATTCCCCTTATTTTTTGATTTCCAAGAAAGACTGGGGATTGAGACCCATCATGGACTTGCGCGGTTTGAACAAACTCCTCAGGAAGGACAAGTTCAAGATGGTTACTCTCTCTCAAGTCCTCCAGGCCCTTCAACTTCAGGACTGGTTGGTGTCTCTCGACCTCAAGGATGCTTATTTTCATGTGCCGATCCATCCAAAGCACAAGAAGTACCTGAGGTTCTCCAGCATGGGTCTGGCATGGATTCACATGCTTATGAATATTCCCCGTCGTCAGGCCGGGAATCCTCGGTATAGAAAAAAATCAGTATCAGTTTCGTTTCTGATCTGTTTCTCTTAGTAGTAACCAATCACTGGTCTCTGGGTCATACTGCCCCCAGCCAATGACTGCCCTCTCCCTAAGCCCCGCCTCCGGCAGCCATCCTCAGATTTTTACCGCACGTTCAAGTGTTGGGAGTCCTCGTGCTGTAGCTCTCGAGCTTTTGCTGCGTTTTCGTGCTTTTTCAGGAGATTTTTCTAATTTTTCAGTTAAATAGAGCCTCAAGCTCCACCGTTTCTACATCCGATCAACGGGGATCCGTTTTGGAGTTTTCTACGCCCCTCAAGGGTGAAGATTTCGTCGAGTTA
This sequence comes from Ambystoma mexicanum, assembly GCF_040938575.1. NCBI lineage: Eukaryota > Metazoa > Chordata > Amphibia > Caudata > Ambystomatidae > Ambystoma > Ambystoma mexicanum. The sequence continues at coordinate 95,678,725 of NC_090940.1, forward strand.
CGCTTTTGGAGGATTCCAGAAGTTCCGAGGCCTACCCCGGACATGGCCCAGGAGAAAGGAAGCTGGACGCCCGGGAAGCTGTTCAGGACCTGCCCTGGATGCCAGCTTCAGAATGTTTTCAAGGAGGACGAGCATTCGTTATGCCTCTACTGTCTCCATGAGGACAAGACGCACAAGGAGGACAACTGTGCGTTTTGTGGGAACATGTCGGAGCGGACCATGAGGGCTGCGCCACCTCCGTCTCGCCAACTGGCTGGAAGGGAAGAGCCCGTCAGGCGAGAAGAAGAAAAAGAAGTCCGAGCGGCCTTCTAAGTCCTGTGAGGGCGCCCCGGTGACGGGGGCCCAACAAAAGGCTAAGCACCGCAAGTCCGCGGGCACTGGGAGCGCCAAACGGTCGGGCTCCTTGGCTGGCAGGCAGGGCGCATCCTCCCCGGCGCCATCAACCACGAGCCAACGCTCTGGCTCGGGTAAGAGGAAGACCGAGAACCCGGCGAAGCTTCTGGAGAGGCCCCGGTCGATCTCGAAGATTCCGGCAGAGGGGGAGCGAGGCTCGGACCCTCCCGCCAAGGTGAAGGCCCCAGGCATCCAGAAGGTGACGATGGCCTTAATTCACCCTGCTAAGACCTGGATTGAGGATGTCGCTGCGGCCCTGGCTCAGCCTGTGGAGGCTACACCAGTGGAGGCGCCCTCAGGACCCAGAGTCTCCCTGCCACCGCGGAGGGAGTCGTCTTTCAGGCCCATTGAGAAGACCCCCACAAAGTCCTCGTTGGAAAAGGTGGGGGAGGGGGCTGGTGGCCATCATGGATACGGACACGACCTCTGAAGAAGAGCTCATCGAAGTCGTGGAAGAGGCCCAGCCCATCGGGAGGGATCCCGACGAGGGCGACGACGAGAGCGACACAAGGCTCCTCAAGAGCCCTCGCGCCCGTCGTTTCCGGCGCCGCAGGACACCTCGGCGCCCATTTTGTCAGTGATTCAGTCCTTATGCTCGGAGATAAGGACAAGGTTGCCCCTTCCCCCGACGGAGGTACCTGAGCCAGACCCGACGGGGGAACCGGAGCCAGGACCTTCGTAGAGTCCACCGCATAAGAGGAGGACGACGCAGCCTGCGCCACCTCTCCCACCTCTGCAGCCCACTCTGCCTTCCCCCGGTCTACGACCCACGGGGATGATACAGGCACGGACATGGCTACGACAGGTACAGATGACGGAGGCGACGACGGGACGTGTCACCCGTCGCCCCCTGCTCAGCCGTCCCCGCCCGACGAGATAGGATCCTTTCATGCCATGATTTCCAGGGCATCCAAGCTTTTTCAGCTCTGCCCAGAAGAAAAGAAGAAAGAAGGGTTCCTTTACCGACAGCGGGAGGCTAAAAGGAAGACGGTCCTCGCCGTACCGCTTCTTGATGACATCTGGGATGAGGGGTTCGCCCTCCTCAAGAACCCTGCCACGGCGCCGGCAAAGAGGGACCGGTACGAGAAGAAGTAGCGGGTCCCTGACGCTGCCCCCTTGTGCCTTCGGGCACAACCTACCCCGGATTCGGTCGGCTCGGCGGCAGCAAAGAAGAAAGCTGGGCGGCCTCGACATCAACTTCCCCGCCGGACGGCGAGGGCAGGAAGTTGGACACGGTGGGACGACGGATCATCTCATCCGCAGCGACGACTATTAAGGCGGCCAACGCCCTGGCTATCGTAGCCCGCTACGACAGGGAGTTGTGGTTCAAAATCGCCCCTCCGTTAGACTTCCTTCCGGACGCCAAAAGGGCTGAGGCCCTTGAAATCCTACAGGAGGGGGAGATTGCTTCGGACCACGCCATCACGGTGGAAACGGACATCGCTGACACCGGTTTCCGTCAGTTGGGCAACAGCGTTTGCTTGAGACGACGAGGATGGCTCAAGGCCACGGATTTCCGCCAGGACGTACAAACCAAGGTTTTGGACATGCCCTTAGACGGGAACAACCTGTTTGGGAAGGCGGTTGATGAGTCCCTTCAGGCCATCAAGACAGACACAGACTGCCCGGGCACTGGGAGTGCTCCAACAACGACGGCCGTCCTTTCGGAGCTCCGGAGGCAGACAAGGTGCCTCCAAGGGATCCGGCAGTGGCTCCTCCACTTACCGCCAAGCGGCAAGATCTTCGTCCCAGGAAGCCTACAGAGGACGCGGCAAGTCAGGTGGTGCCTGTCATCGACAAGGAGGCAAGGCAGCCTCCAAACAAGATTGAACCGACCGTGGGGTCGGGCCCCCGCCGAAGCACCCCAGTGGGAGGCCGGCTAGCGAGGTTCATCAGCATGTGGGAGTCCATCTCCACTGACCGTTGGGTGCTGGACGCCCTGGCCCAAGGGCACGCCCTCGAGTTTCAGAAGAAGTGCCCTCGCGTTCCACCCATGGCCAGGAAGGAAAATCACGTCCCTCAACTACTGTTGGAAGTAAGGGCAATGCTCAAGAAGGGTGCTATCGAGCTCGTCCCAAAGAGGCTTCGGGGCTCCGGAGTTTACTCAAGGTACTTCCTCGTAAAAAAGAAGACCGGAGGATGGCGCCCCATCCTGGACCTACGACGACTGAACAAGTACATCAAGGCACAGAAGTTCAGCATGATCACCCTCCAGCATGTGCTGGGACAGCTGGAGGAGGGCGATTTCCTGTCGTCGTTGGACTTGGAGCATGCCTACTTCCACATCCCCATTCTAAAAAGACACCGAAAGTTCCTCAGGTTCGTGGTCCAAGGGCGGCACTACCAGTTCAAGGCCCTCCCGTTCGGATTGAAGTCGGCACCCAGGGTGTTCACCAAGTGCCTCGCACCGGTGGCGGCGCGGCTGCGCCTACAGGGGGATCCACGTCTACCCCTACCTGGACAACTGGCTCATTCCGGCAAGGACAAGGGAGCTCGCCGTGGAGCACACTGCAAAGACCGTCCAGCTGCTCACAGACCTGGGATTCTCCATCAACTTTCCAATCCCACCTGGTTCCGTCACAAGTCGCCCTGTTTCTGGGAGCCAAGGTCGACACAGTGGCATGGCTGGCCTCGCCTTCGGAGGAAAGGACCAGGACCATTCTGGGCAAGGTGCAGCGTCTGCTGTCCACGGACATGGCCAGGGTAAGATCTATCAAGTCCCTCCTCGGGATGATGTCGTCCTGCATTTATCTGGTGCGCCTTTGCAGGCTTCGGATGAGACCCTTACAGGAGTTGGATCCAGTCGACGTGCAGCTTCGAGGACAGGATCCCTCTCAACGAGACGTTCCGTCAGGCGATCCGGTGGTGGGGTACCTGCTCCCATCTGTCGGCGGGCACAGACTTTCAGACCCCAGCTCACCAGGTGACGGTGACGACGGACGCCTCCCTGGAAGGTTGGGGATCACACTCCGGAGATCTTCACGCGAGAGGCCTTTGGCTCCCGGAGGAGAAGTCTCTCCACATCAACATCCTGGAGCTCTGCGCGGTGTTCTGGGCCCTCAGGTCTTTTCTTCCGTCCCTCAAGGGCAAGATGGTGAGGATCTTCACCGACAACACCACCACGATGTTCTACATCCGGAAGCAGGGCGGAACCAGGTCCCCGGCCCTATCCAAGGAAGCCCAGGATCTGTGGCATTGGGCCGTCGCCCAAGGGATGTTTCTGGTGCCTCTTCATCTGGCAGGATTAAAAAACACGATCGCCGACTCACTCAGCAGGGAGCTGCGCTCGTGCCACGAGTGGGAACTACGCCAGGATCAAGTGGATCGACTCTTCCGACGATGGGGCGAACCCCAAATCGATCTCTTTGCGACAGCGATGAATTCCAAGTGCCGGAGGTTCGCCAGCGGGTTCCCCCAGCCGAGGAACATGGGCGATGCTTTCTCGTTCCCCTGGGACGGCCTATTTCTTTATGCGTTCCCTCCGCTGCCGTTGCTGCTCCGGCTCATCAACCAGCTCAAGAGGTCCCGGTGCAGGATGATCCTTGTCGCACCGGCGTGGCCGAGACAGATCTGGTTCCCGGCCCTTCTGGACTTGTCAACGTCCCCACCAGTCAAGCTGCCGACGGACGCAGACCTTCTCTCCAGAGAAGGAGGCGCCATTCTTCACCACAACCCGGAGTCGCTGAACTTGCAGGCCTGGCTCCTGCAGCACTAGAGTTTGGAGGGTACGACATCCCGGCCGACTGCAGAGAGGTTCTTGCAAAGGCCAGGGCGTCCTCAACTCTCAAGTGCTACGGACCTAAATGGAAGAGGTTCTCTGTCTGGTGCCATGCACAGAAGATTAACCCTCTGCGGATTACGGCCCCTCAAGTACTGCCATACCTACTCACGCCTCCATCAAAATACATCTGGCTGCAATCTCCCGATATACCAGGACGACGGGACGGGCGTCCTTGTGGTCTCATCGCCTGGTGAAAGAATTCATGAAGGGACTATTCCGATCATTCTCGCTGGTGAAGGCTCCTGCCCCGGCGTGGGAGGTTAATGTGGTACTGACCAAGCTCATGGGGGCCCCATTCGAGCCTATGCATTCGGAGCCTTTGAAGTTCCTGTCATGGAAGACAGCTTTCATCGTGGCCATCACCTCCGCACGACGAGTGGGAGAGATCCAGGCCCTATCTTGAAAGCCTCCATACTTGACTTTTCATGACACGAGGGTGGTGCTGAGGACACACCCATCCTTTATGCCCAAGGTGCCGTCGGACTTCCACCTCAACGAGCCCTTGGTGTTGCCATTTTTCTTCCCGTCGCCTTCGTCGCCGGCCGAGAGGACTTTGCACTCGCTGGATGTAGCTAGAGCGTTGAAGTTCTACGTGGACCGCACGAAGAGTTTTCGGAACACGTCACTGCTGTTTGTGAACTTTGGGACTGTGAATCAAGGGAAGGCTCTCTCGAAGACTTCCATTTCCAGATGGCTCTCCGGCTACATCATGCACTGTCACCGGTTGGCAAACCGACAGCTGCCCGGCCGTCCGAGAGCCCATTCGACCAGAGCGATCGCTGCTACCACGGCATTCCTGTCTGGTGTGCCCCTGCTGGACATCTGCAGGGCTGCGACGTGGAGGTCGACGCACACCTTCACAAGATTCTACTGCGTCGATCGGGACTCCAGGGTCGGCCAAGCAGTGCTGCGCAACCTGTTCGCCTAGGGTGAGCCTGGTGAGGAGGTAAGAGTTGCTTAATGTTGAGCCTGTTGCCACCTCCCGTGGTTGTGCATGTGTGTACTGCTATGTATTCTCTTATTCATGAGCATGTGAATCCATGCCAGACCCCATGCTGGAGAAGGAACAAGTTACTTACCTGTAACTGTTGTTCTCCAGCATGGGTCTGGCATGGATTCACATGCGAATCCTCCCGCCTACCCCTCTGCGTCTCTTCACTTGGTCATACTGCCACTTTACGTGCTACCAAATCTGAGGATGGCTGCCGGAGGCGGGGCTTAGGGAGAGGGCAGTCATTGGCTGGGGGCAGTATGACCCAGAGACCAGTGATTGGTTACTACTAAGAAAGACAGATCAGAAAAACGAAACTGATACTGTTTTTTTTTTTTTTTTTTTTTTTTATACCGAGGATTCCCGGCCTGACGACGGGGAATATTCATGAGCATGTGAATCCATGCCAGACCCATGCTGGAGAACAACAGTTACAGGTAAGTAACTTGTTCCTTTGCAGTTGGCGACTCGCACTTTCAGTTTTGGGTCCTGCCGTTCGGATTGTCCTCCGGCCCGAGGGTCTTCACCAAGCTCATGGTAGTGGTGGCAGTGCACCTCAGGAAAGGGTGGGGGGGGGATTCACGCATACCCCTACCTGGACGATTGGTTGATCAGGGCGCGCTCTCCCAAGCAAGTCCTGGATCATCTGTCAGTCACCTTCCACTCCCTCCACAAGCTGGGCTTCTCCCTCAACTTAAAGAAGTCCCATTTGACACCAACTCAGAGGCTCCAGTACATCGGAGCAGTGCTTGACACGTCCCTGGGGCAGTGTTTTCCTCCCCAGGTGAGGGCTCATCACATTCAGCAGATGGTGCACAAGTTTCAACTTGCCCAGACTCTCCCAGCGTTCGAGTTCTTGAGACTGCTCGGCCTCATGGCATCCTGCATTCTTCTGGTGCCAGAGGCCAGGTTGCGGATGAGATCTTTGCAATGGGCACTCAAGCTCCAGTGGTCTGTCCTCCGGCAGGATATCGGACCCTGTTCAGGTGCCGTCTTCGGTCACCCAGGACCTTCTGTGGTGGGCCGACGAAGGCAATCTGATGGGGGGCTCCATTTTGGCTGCCCTTGCTGGAGGTGACGATCGTGACGGACGAATCCCTCACGGGATGGGGAGCTCATGCCAACGAGTTGACAGTGAGCGGTCGTTGGTCTCCGTCGGAGTCCAGACTCCATATCAATCTGTTGGAGCGGAGGGCCGTCAGGCTAGCCCTGAAGGCTTTTCTGCCGACTGTGTGAGGAAAGAATGTCCTGATCCTGACGGACAACACGGTGGCCATGCACTACCTCAACAAAAAGGGGGGGGGGGCAGGGTCACTTCCTCTGTGCAGGGAGGCGATGCAGCTCTGGTTCTGGGCAATCCAGCAGGAAGTTTCGATCTCAGCAGTTCATCTGGCAGGAGACGAAAACGAGAAGGCGGATGCTCTGAGCAGGCAGAGCGCGATCTCTCGCGAGTGGGAGTTAGCTCAGGAGATTCTCCTGGAGATCTTCACCCTTTGGGGGACCCCTCAAGTGGATCTTTTCGCCTCCAGTGTCTACCGGAAGTGCGAGAGGTTCTGCTCGCGGGAATTTCCTCCAAACGGAGCCTTAGGAGATGCGTTCGTGGTGGAGTGGTCATTCCCACTGCTGTACTCGTTTCCTCCAGTCCCAGTCATCCCGCAAGTACTGCGGAAGTTACGGAGGTTCAGTTCCCGGATTATCCTCATTGCTCCGGCGTGGGCCCGGAGGACGTGGTACCCGGACCTTATCGACTTGTCCATCTGCCCTCCACGTCTTCCCTACCAAGACAATCTGCTCTCATGGAAGGCGGGGGGGTTGTCAGGTTCTCCATCCAGAAGTAGGATTGGGACCTCCCTGAAGACTTGATGGAGGTGTTGCTTTCGGCCAGAAGACCCACAACAAAGTCCATGTACCGTTGCCGTTGGAGAAAGTTCTGCAACTGGTGCAGGGTTAAGAATGCAGATCCTTTTGCATGTGAAATTCCCATGGTTCTGTCTTTTTTGCTTTTTTTGGCCCACAGGGGCCTTCAAGTGGATACCATTAAAGGTTACCTGGCGGCTCTGTCCATATTTAAGCGCTTGTCTGAAGAGTGTTCCCATTTTTAAAATTCCTTTATTTCTCAGTTTCTGAAAGGGCTCACTAATGTGTTCCCTCCGTCACCTTTCCAGGTGCCCGGTTGGGATTTGAACCTTGTTCTCAAGTTTCTGATGGGTGCTCCGTTTCAACCTTTGCATTCATGCCCTTTGAGACTGTTAACTCTTAAAACTGTATTTTTAGTTGCGGTCACTTCTGCTTGCAGAGTGAGTGAGTGAGTTACAGGCACTTTCAGTTAAGCCACCCTTCACTGTGTTTCATAAGGACAGGGTTGTCCTTAGAGTTCGTCCTTCTTTTCTCCCGAAGGTGGTGTCAGAATTTCATTTAGGCCAGAAGGTGGTTCTTCTGGAATTTTATCCTCCTCCACATCCTGGTAGGGAAGAGAAGAGGCTCCATAGGCTTGATCCTAGGAGAGCGTTAAGCTTTTATATTTCTCGCATGTCCCGGGTCACAGTGGACGATTAGCTCTTGATTGGTTACGCTGGAAAGCGTTTGGGACAGGCTGTGACGAAACCGACTTTGTCTCGCTGGATTATTTTGGCTATCTGAGTGTTACCGCTTGGCGGGTAAGGACCCACCGGTCAGTTTATGGGCCCATTCTATGGCTGCTGTGATGCAGCCACCTGGGCTTCAGTACATACTTTTGTACGTCACTACTCCCTCGATTCCATCCGGGGGCAGGATCTGGCCTTTGGCAAGGCGGTCCTTTACTCCGCAATTTGATTGGGCATGCTAAATTTCTGTTTTCTAAAATTCTTTTCCCACCTCCTTGCATTGGTACTGCTTTGGGAGTCTGTCATAGATATGGAATACGTCGGAGGACCCAATCCCCTCGAAGAACAAGTTACTCTTTTACCTGGTAACGTTCTTTTGATGGGATGGTCCGACGACGTATTCCATATCGCTCGCTCCCTACCTTTCCCGCTACAGAATTTCTTATGCGATTGCAGCTTACGTGTCTGCAAGGCTTTGTGTCAGACTGGCAGAAGACTGGTGGCACACGTTCTGGGGAAAAAACTACAACTGAGGCTACGGGCGTCGTGCGTCCTACTTATAGCATCCAGTGACGTCGGCCGTCGTAGGAGGTCCTCGAGGGTGGCGTATCGACGTCATCGACGCAGACAGATTTTCCAAAGCAGCACAGCTGTGGTGATTACTGTCATAGATATGGAATACGTCGTCGGACCATCCCATTGAAAGAATGTTACCAGGTAAGAGTAACTTGTTCTTCTGATGCTTGTGAATTTGCGGAGTCACATACTGTGCATATGGTCCGACATCTAGTGGTAATCGCAGAGTATTGTATCTTGTCTTCGGAGGATCGAAAGGGGACGTCGACATGTGCGTGCTCGTAACACTATCCCTAATGTGACGACTAGTGTACCCAAAATCCCTCATGCATCGAGGTCCCTCAGATTGTTTTTTGCCAGCCAGCAAGCTGGTCGGCCCTATGCGGAGCTCGAACATTGCAAAATGTGTTACTCTTTGACCACGACCGTTGGTTGTTTAGTCTTTGACCCTTATCCATCGACTTCTACATCCTACGCCGAAGAATGCAGATTTCAGCAGCTGGTGCCCAGATTGACGCGGTTGACTGCATGACCACGGCAGTAGGGAGAGTGGGGCCTGGGGTTCTATTTCTTTATAGAATGGATTTCCTTTCACCCTCTCTTTGCCCTTCTGGTCTATCACGTCACACCTCAGCTATGGAGAGGACCCCTTTTAAGTTTTGCCCTTCATGCAATGGCAAATATCCGTGGGAGGACACGCACCTAGGTGCAACAAGTGTCTACCTCGCGATCACAAAGAGCAGTCCTGCAAGTCCTGCTGATTTTTGCACTCAAAAATGCTAAAAGATTGACTGACAAATCGGTGGGCGGCCTACGCCATGCAGGCAGTGATTTTTCCCACAGCACCCCACTCCCCAGCGCAGGCGCCTCGAATGATGAGGAGTTTAGCGGCAGCCATTGCTCCAATGTGGGGGCTATTGACCTATCTGCAGAACCTTCAGGTTCCGAAGTAGCCGGCCCCGGTAGGCAGGCCGGCCACCGGTTCTGCTATGGGGAGGCTACATCCCAGCAACATGGCCACGGCCACACCCACACCACAAGAAAGCACACAACCAAACAAGCTCCCTCGACAGATTTGTTGACGAAGCACAAGATGGCAACGTGTCAATCAAAGGTTTCGACAGCATCCGCCGGTCCACAGGAACGGCCACTCTCCCTGCAACCGTCCAAACGGAATGCATCCTGCCACTCTTCCCATAAGGCCATCTACACCAAACACCACAAGAGCGTGCCAGCTCAAAGGGGTTTGGCAAGGCCAAAGTCTTCAACGGCTGTAAACACGTCAAACACTTCCTGAGCAGCCAGAACTGCGCAAGAGTCTCGCGAACATCATTTTGGCGGCAAATAAACCTTGAGACGCTTGCAGACATCGAGAGGAATACACAGAAGGCTCACAGCCCCTATCTAAGACCATGGCTGAAAGATCTCAACCTCATAAGGACACCTGTCCTCCTGAAGAGCCCAACCCCCACCAGACTCCTCTAGTTTATGTAAATGGACCAGGGTGAGGTTTGAAGAGTACATGGATAAACTTTTTTAATTTGTAGATTTCTCAGAAAAATCTATCGCACCATAAAGACCTGGGGAGGAGGATCCCTGCGCTGCTCTTTCAAAGGTTCCAAGGATTTTAAGTCCATTCCCACAGGGGGAGGTTTTTGGCATTTCAGAGCCCGAAGAAGTCTATGAAGACCCCTATAATCAGGGTGAAAAACCTTTTGAGGACACACCAGATCAGTGCCCAGTCTGGGGTGATGAACAGCCAGTAAGGGAAACACCATGGCTTTCCCCCACTGCCTCTCCAGATCCAGACACCCTCTGTCTAGACCCTCTCTCCGCACCAAAGACGAGTCTCACCCATTGACAACCAGATGGCCTTCAATGCTATTCTAAAGAAGGCTGCTGAACATGTTAATATTGTCACAGAAGAGGCAGTACAAGATGCAGACTTTGTGGAAGAGATCTTAAAAGAAAAACCACCCACAAGTCAGGCGATACCTCTACTTAATTTAACGAAGAAGCGCATTGCTCCCTCTTTGTTAACTCCATCTCCAACAAGAGCTGTCAATCCTCGAGTCAAGAAGCTTTTTCGCCCCTCCCCTTCAGACCCGCTGTATATACGGGGACATGCCACTCCCGATTCCTTAGTAGTCACCACTACGAGGAAAAGTACCAGAGTACACTTGTCTATGGCTGAAGCACCACCAGACAAGGATTGTAAAAAGTGATATTCCCTTTGAAAGCGCATTACAATGTTGGTGGCTTATTCCACTTGGATTGCCAAAGAGCACCACATTGCAGGCCAGTTATAGTGACGTCCAATGGAATTTACTCCAGGAGGGCCTGCAAGAAGTCCCAGAACCGGCACGATCACAACTGCTGGCGGCTGTTTTAGAGGGGAGGCAGGTCAATCAGAATATCCTTAAAAATACCCTGGATGCTGCAGAAATAGCAGGACGGACCCTGGCCCAGGGTACCCTGCTTAAAAGTAGAGCATGGCTAAAAAATGTGGGCTTTAAGCCTGAGCCACAGGCATCCCTTATTAACAAGCCAGTAGATGAGACTAATTTGTTTGGAAAGGCAGTGGATGATGCCCTTGAAACAGCTAAGAAGCAGCATCAGACCTTAAAGTCCCTGAACCAAATTATGGCAAGACCATATCAGCAGCGAGCGGGTAGCTGTCGCCGATCCTTTTGGGGGCAATCCTTCCCACATTTCCCCCCCTCCCCCCCAATAACCAATACGGAACAGGGAAGGCACCATGGTCCTCCAGACAGGGAGCAACTGCCATGGCCAATATCCACAAAGGGGTCAACGCCGAAGCAAGGGGTAGGAACTCCACGCCAAGATGCTCCTCCGCTCAAAAATGACTTGCCAGTCCGGGCCCCCTCCCGTGCCTCCTTGGTCGGGGACGAATAACATCTTTCCTTCATGCATGGGAGGGAGGATCACCACAGACCAGTGGGTGCTCAAGACTGTCACCTACTGGTGCTGTATAGAGTTCAGCCGGCCACCTCAATACAGACTCCCTACACCCAGACACCTATCACCAGAACACTTGAAAGTTCTGCTACAAGAAGCTGGGATCCTTCAAGAAAAGGGCACGATAGAAGTCGTCCCCATTCTACAGGTAAACAAGGGTATTTATTCAGTGTACTTCCTTGTACCCAAAAAGGATCTCACCATGCGCCCTATGTTAGACTTGCGCCCAGCGAACACATTTGTCAAGCCTCAAAAGTTCAGAATGATAACATTGCAGAAGTAATCCCTCTGCTGACACAGGGATTACATGGCAACATTGGACATGAAAGATGCATACTTTCCTATTTCAGTGCTACGGTCCGGTCCGATAGCACAACCAGTTGAGCGCTTGCTTTGACATCTGTGCAGAGCCTGCTGACGCAGGTTCAAATCCCGGCAGAGCCAAACTCAGCGTTTCATCCTTCCAAGGTCGATAAATGAGCACCACACACAGTGGGTAATAATAAGCAGTGCTCAGATGCCTGAGGGTTCGTAGCGCTATATAAATGCTAAATTATTATTATTATGGTAAAAAACAAGCATGATCAGTTCAAAGTCCTTCCCTTCGGCATTGCCTCAGCCCTGAGGTTGTTTACAAAGTACTGGCGGTAGTAGCGGCTCACCTGTACAGGCAGTCCATTCCAGTCTATCCTTACCTCAACGACTGGCTAATAACGGGGGATTCTTACGGAACATCAAATACGCAGAAGACGGTAGATCTCCTCTTCAGTTAAGGATTCTCCGGCAACGAGAAAAAATCCAGTTTGGACCCCCGCCGGGTCAAACAATTTCTGGGGGCTCTAATTCGGACCGAAGACTGACTCGTCTTCCCCTCAACGACAGAGTTCAAAACATGCTGTTCCAGATCCCTCTTTGCAAGATGACCGTACGCAAGGCCATGCGACTGTTGGGGATTATGGCCTCCTGCATTTATCTAGTCCCACACGCACGTTTGCGCATGCGCCGAAATGCAAAAGTGGTTCAACGGCCAGTGGTGTCAGGCCAACGGACAAATGGGACAATCTAGTGTTTGTCTCGACAGTCCTCGTTCTCTCTGCAGTGTTGGTCGAGAAAGACCTTCACCACCCCCGCAGTAGAAGCCACTCTCACCACAGACTCATCTCTGATGGGATGGGGGGGGGGGGGGGGCGCTCAACTCCTTTATCCGACAGAGCACAGCATTTGGAACTCAGCAGTAGCATCCAACCATATAAACATGTTTGAATTGCTAGCTAAATTCAAAGCCGTGAAAGCATTTCAGACACATCTACAGGGAAAGACAGTCCTGGTCTTCACGGACAGCACCACAACCATGTACTACCTGAACAAACAAGAGGGCACTCACTCTCCAGGGCTGTCCAAACTGTTTCCGAACATATGGAAATGGGCTTGCATAAACACAAGATGTTCCACCTGTCATAAAACATTCCAGGGGAACTCGACATTCTTGCAAACTAGCTCAGCAGAGACTTCCCACTACCCGTAGAGTACGAATGGCAATTAAACACAGCCATTGTTCTCAACGTCTTCGGGGACTGGGGCTTCCCAGAGATTGACCTATTTGCAACTCTAGAGAATGCTCAATGCCCAGATTAGGCCTCCAGGTACCAGCAGAACCACTCCAAGGGGAACGGTCTCTGGATAATATGGTCAAGAAAATGTGTTACGCTCCCCGATCCACCCCAACTCCCCTACTAAACAAGATAGTGCACAAGATGCACCAGGAACCAGTCACAATGGTCCTGGTGTGCCCTATGTGGGCCCACCAACCCTGGTTCTCTCATCTGATGGCAATGTCAGTTTCCCCAGCGAGGAAACTACCATGCCTGTACAACATGCTGTTACATAACAGGGGGAAAACACTCCATCCATGCCTGCAAACTCTCAATTTAGCGGCCTGGCTCCTGAGCTCCTAGAATTCAGACACCTCCAACTTCCTGAAAGATGCATGGACATACTTAGAGAAGCAAGAAAACCTAACACCCGACATTGCTACTCCAATAAATGGACACGCTTCGTCATCTGGTGCCATTCCAAGAGCATCAATACCAAACAATGCTCACCCACACATATTGTCCTGTACCTGACTCACCTACTAGACTCGGGCCTGGTTTTTAATTCCCTGAAGGTACACTTAGCTGCACTTTCTGCTTACACTACGTCCCAGGAAAAAGGTTTTGTGGTGGAAAATACTGGTTATCAAGGCTTTTATGGAAGGAGTTAAACGTCGTCCCCCCTTTCCAACCCAGCTCCTGGATGGGACCTGAATGTTGTTCTCACAAGACTAATGGGTCCTCCCTTTGGACCTATGCATAAGGTTAGCCGTAAAGCACTCACCTACAAGACCGCCTTCCTGGTGGCAGTCACTTCTATAAGAAGAGTTGGTGAACTGCAGGCCCTTTCAGTGCTAGACCCGTTAGTCACAATTCTCAAAGATAAAGTGGTTCTGCACACTCACCGACGATTTGCGCATACGTTCATTTCTAAGTTCCATGTGAACCAGTCAATAGAATTATCCACTTTCTTCCAGAACCCACTAACGTGGCAGAAAGAAGCCTCCACACACGGAATGTAAGGAGAGCCATTGTGTACTATCTGGAAAAAACTAAACCCCTACGAAAGACAGACCAGTTTTTCATTTCAGTGGCAGCTGGTAGAGAAGGGGACCCTGTTTATAAATCAGCCATTTCAAAGTGGATTGTAAACTGCATCACACTCTGCTACACTCTTGCCAAGAGATATCTGCCCTTAAAGCCTAGAGCACACTCTACTCGGGGCACTGGGGCTTCCGTAGCATTCATTGCAAATTTTCTCTCAAGTCCATTTGCAAAGCAGCAACCTGGAGTTCTTTACACAGTTACAAAAACTACTGCCTAGATACTCATTCTAGGTCTGATTCTCAGGTGGACCAAGCAGTACTAAGACATCTCTTTGCTACTGTTCCTTCACACATCCCACCACCACCTCTCGGTACTACTCGCTAGTCTATGCACAGCATGTGGCTCTAAGCTGATTCACAAGCATCAGAAGACGTGCATTACTTACTGTAATAGCATTTCTGATGATTGTTTCTGCTAAGATTAACATGCGCCCACCCTTCCCAAACCCCCACTCACGAACTAGAAGCAACATAGACATCTTACTCCTTTCTCTCTCTGTACTCACGATAATCATAGGCTCCCTCATTGCTGAAGAAACACAACCAGAGGGACCTCGACGCGTGAGGGATTTTGGGTACACTACCCGTCACATTAGGGATAGTGTTACAAGCACGCTCATGTTGACATCCCCTTTCGATCCTTGAAAGACGAGATGCAATACTCCACAATTACCACTAGATGTCAAACTGTATGCACAGCATATGAATCTAAGCAGATACAATCATCAGAAATGCTATTACATTAAGTAATGCATGTCATCTCTCAGGCTTGTGAATCTGCTTACATTCTCATGCTTTGCATAGGCCACCATCCTGTGGTTGGTGCAGAGTTTTACATATTGTGTTCCAAATTTGAAAAGGGGTGGGAGGTGTAAACTGGGACATGCCTGTTCAACTATCCCTAGCCTTCCCTCTAGTGTCTATATCCTGAACTCAAGCCCAGATAACGTTTGGATGACCCATGGGGTAAAAATGTGACTTAGATTTAAGCTTTCACCCTGAAACCAAAAATAACCGAACATGCCATGCCGGCACCTAAACCGAAGCTGTCTAACAAGCCTAGTGGGGATCACTTATAAATAAAAGTACAACTGAACACTCCATGCTTATGTCGAAACCAAAACACAAGACATCGGAAAAACCTTCGAAAGTCAAGTTGGGACAAACTGTTTTCGAGGGATGTTTCGGCAACAAACGCGTAAAATTAGCTCTACACCCAAAGAAGGAAAGGGTACATCCATTTTGGCAGCAGTAGAAGGGACAGGAACTCTTGTCACCTGCTATGCAGAAGAGTAACCTCTCCTTCAGATTTGGAAATAGAAGACGAAATAACACCAAACACAACACACCAAGCAACACCTCAGGGAACACGGTCCAAAGAAAGGTTTGCTTCTATGATGTAAAAAATGTAGTCCTTCCTGGACTTTTGTAAAACTCTGCCAACAAAAGGAAAAGGGGAAACCCCTTTTTTCAGTCCACTCCTAAACAAATTCTAATGTGTGATCTCAATAGGTTGACCAGGTTCATGAGGGAGACGCTATAATAGAAAAAGATATTTACACGGATGAGGAATTTACAGTTGAGAAAGAGGACAACCTCAAAATTGACCCTGATGATTGTACCCTTCGTTCACCAGACAAGACAGAGCCACGATCAGGTTTTGTATGCTGATCTTCTTAGAAGAGCAGCTCCAAGATTCAATATCCAAACAGAGGATCCCTGGGAGGAAACTGACTTTACTGAAGATATGAAAGGGAAATCTGTTTTACAGTCTATCCCACTGCTTGAGTTTTCCCCCTCATTAGTTAACCTGATGCAAACTAAAGCAGTTATCAGCCGTCTAGTGAATTCTTTGGTAGCTGCCACTACCCAGAAAAGGGGTCGCACTCCATTAGCAACTAGCAAGTCCCCCCTGGACAAAGGCAAAAAAACCTATGCTTTCAGAAGTAAAAAGTTATATCTGCAGCTCATGAGGTCAGGATTGCTAAGGCCATTACAGTGAGACATATTCGGTATCAATGGGACAAAATTGATCATTTTGCAGACCAACTATATGAAACCATAAAATCAGCTATGATTACAATTATAACGGAGGGTAAAAACTCTACCATAAACACCTTAAATGGAGCTAAAACGGCTAGAAGGCTGGTTGATAGCTGGTTCAGGCATTATGAAGAGACCCACCTGGCGTGGGGGGGGGGGGGGGGCCAGGATTTAAACCTGAAACACAAGCAAACCTGCTGGACAAACAAGTGGAAGTTAACTTTTTCTTTAGGGCAGTAGTAGAGTAGGGTCTAGAAAGTGTTCAAAAGGAACGCAACACTCTAAAGAGTCTGGATCGAATAACAGGGAAAACATTCCAACAGTTGGGTCTTTTGCAAGCCGGCGAACCAGCCTTTTAATCAGCCGGCAGACCATTCAAACTTCCCACCAGTTACCAAAGTAGTTATCCACAGAGTACAAGTGGATATGCTGGAATGTGTCAACCTCGCAGAGGTAGAGTATTTAGTAGGGGGTCCACCCTTAAGAGGTGCAGCTTCCACCACAAAATGACTGCCCAGTAAAGGTCCCCTCCAACTCCAGTAGGATGACGCATAACCTTGTACACCCACACATGGGAGGGGATAACCTCAGACAAGTGGGTGTTAAGCACAGTCAAGAAGCGGTACTACCTCAAGCTATTCTCAAAAAGCGCACAGTCATCCGCCTACAGCAGAACAGTTCCCCAAGAACATCTGAAGCTTAAAAATAGAACAAGCACCAAGGGAACAGGAAAAAGCAGGAATTTATTTTCTAGTTACCAAAAAAGACAAGACCATGAGACCAGTGTTACATCTAAGAATGGCCAACAAGCATGTACAACAAGTATGTAAAGCCTCAAACATTCAGGGTGACAACCCTATAGGAGGTCATAACACTACTGAAAAGGAGAAGTCAGGGCCTTGGATATGAAAGGTGAATACTTTCATGTGTCCATCTTCCCAGGTCATCGCTAGTACCTCATATCCAAAATAAAAAACAATCATTACCAATTCAAGGTTATTCTTTTTGGAATTGGGTTGGCACCACGTGTACTTGCCAAGGTGCTTGCAGCTGTCGCAGCACATCTACGACGCAAGACAATTCCAGTGTATCCTCATCTGGACGATTGGTTAATACCAGGAAAAGCTGTGCTCAGGGACGTCTAACATGTACACAGCACACTGTGGATCTATTACACAGCCTGGGTTTCTCAACTAACAAGATAAAGTCCAGTCTCATACCAAGCAATACATTATTTTCCTAGGTGCAATTTTAAACACTCCGTCAGCAACAGTCTATCCTAAATCAGAAAGGGTACAGGCATTGCAAACGCTAATTCTACAATTCTAAGCATGTTTTATGCTAACTGTGCAGAAAGCCCACGAGACTTCAGGGCATGATTGCATCCTGTGTCTTCAAAATACTCTACGCTCGCCTCAAGATGCGCACAATAAAACAGAGGCTTGTCGCGCAATGGTCCCAAAAAGCAAGCGAGTTGGACAATCTAGTTGTAGTCTCTCAAACAGTGCACAAGTCTTCATTGGTAGTCAACAAACTAAATGATCAAAGGGAGACCCTTCATTTCTCCACCACAAATAACAATAATGGATACATCCCTGTCAGGATGGGGAGCACACAGTCAACTCCTCACTGCAAAAATGAAGTGGTCCATACAGAAGAAGGCTACCACGTAAGTTGGTTAGAACTGCTAGCAATAGAAATGTTGCTAATATATTTTTTGATGGGGGCAGGAGGGAGCATTCTCTTACAGACAACACAACCGCAATGTTCTAAATTAACAAACGAGGTGGAGCACAGGCAAGACAACTGTCCGCTCTTGCATGAAACGTCTGGCACGGGTGCGTGCAAAGAAACCTATCAAGCACATCATGTTCCAAGGGAACTCGTCTGTCTGGCAAACTCTCTCAGCAGAGCTGTATTGCCAGAACAAGAGGGGGAACCCAACACCAGTAAACTCAGATCTTTGCCTCGTGGGGACACCTGACAGTCAACCTATTTGCAACAAACTAAAATAACAATTTCACAAACTTTGCATCCAGGTTCCTGCAACCAGGGTCCCTAGGCAATGCACTATGGGTGAATTGGTCGGGGATATTTTCATCCGCTACCCGGGCCCAGTACCTCCCCCAATGCCACTAATCCAAAAAATAATTAATGAACTACCACACAAAGAGTCGAACAATGATGCTCCTTGTCCCGATGTGGGCAAGACAACTCTTGTACTGACACCCACTATACGTGTCTCTATGACCACCAATCAAACTTAATCCAATTCAAGACCTGCCAAGAAAGACAAAACAGCAGAAAACTCCCCCCAACACCACAAAAGGACAACCCTAGCAGCCTGGCTCCTGAAGTCATAGAATTCGGACATGTACTACTACCCTCATGATCTATGGATATCCTAAAGGAATCTGGAAAGCCAATGACCAGACACTGCCATTTCAACAAATAGAAAAGATTTGTCATTTGGGTTAAGAAGACCCAGATCAATCCCATAGACTGCTCAGCTTCCGGTGTGATATACCTTATGTATCTATTAGACTCATGACCAGATCATAATTCACTTACAAAACATTTAGCAGCTTACACGACATCTAAACAGACAGTATCATGGTGGAAAATACCAGTAGTTAAACCCTTCATAGAAGGGGTCAAACTGATCTATCCCCCAGTGTCTCCTCCTCCCCCAGGGTGGGATGTAAATGCTCTGCGCTCACGTCTTATGGCCAAACCATTTGAACCAATGGATAAATCCCCACTAAAAGAACTCATAAAGTGGTGTTTCGTATCGCTAACACATCGATCAGACGAATCGGTGAATTGCAGGCTCTATTGGTTATTGACCCATTTGTAACAATACACCAACATAAAGCAGTGTTGAGAACTCACTGGCAGTTTTCAACAAAATTCATCGCAGAGTTCCATGTTAATCAATCTATTGAATTACCAGCTTTCTTCAAATGCACAGTAGAGGAGAAAAAGCATTACACATGCTTGATGTTCGTAAAGCTGTGAAGTACTACCCAGACAAACCAAAGAAGTACGAAAAACCATACATTTTACTGTATCAATGGCAACAGGAAGACAGAAGATCCATGGACTAAATCAACAATTGCAAGGTGGATTGCTGGATATATTCAAATGTGCTCCTCTATGGCAAACATAACACTTCCATTTACCCCTAGAGCACATTCTATCCGCAGTATTGGAGCTACATGAGCTTTCTTTGCTAATGTTGTTTTCAGAGCCATTTTCAAGGCAGCTACATGGAGTTCGGTGAACACTTTTGCTCAGCATCTTTGTGTTGACACACAATCAAAAGAAAATCCTGCTGTAGGACAAGCGTTCTTGAAACGCTTATAGTCATCTACTCCTTTGGCTCGCCCATTACCACCTCAGAATACTGCCTGCTAATCTTTGTAAAGCATGTGAATCTCAGCTGATTCACAAACCCTAGAAAGCAAATATTACTTACCATTAATAGTCTTTCTGTGGCTTGTATTTGCTTAGAATCACATACACCCACCCATCCTCCCCACAAGAAAGCAAGGAAGATGTAACATTTGAAATATATATATATATATATATAGGTAATCTAGCTTGACATTGCATGTCAGAAAACAATCTTGGGACGTTGACGCGTGAGGAATCGTGGGTAACCACACGCAGGATAGGGATGCTGTTGCAGGTAACACCCCTGTCATTGCAAATGTTTTCAAATTTGAAAAATATGCAATACTACCCACCCACTGCTAGATGGTGGACTCTACAAAGCATGTGAATCCAAGTAGATTCACAAGCCTCAGAAATATATGTATTTGTATGTCTATATCTAATTCAGATTTTGGTTTCCTATGTATGCCTTTCCCTGCTGAAGCATGCTTCAAGTTATCATTGCTTTGAACATCCTTGTATTATCCACAATCATGCCTTATTGCTCTGTTAAATATTTACTCATGTCTGCAACTGAGATTGCCTGGCACTAGAGAATCTAGATAGTGATGACTTGTAACCGGTTTGTCTCTAATTTACAGAACTACATTACTGCAGATGAGCTGCGCAGGGAACTTCCACCAGACCAGGCTGAATACTGCATCGCAAGGATGGCACCATACAGCGGGCACGATGGCGTACCAGGTGCCCTGGACTACATGTCGTTTTCCACAGCACTCTATGGCGAAAGTGACCTTTAACCCCTCCCATAGACTGTATTGTCCTCCTTGCTCACCTTTCTTTGTATGCAATGCAGCCTCCGTTCACGTCCCTTGTTTGTCTCCACCTATCGCTTCCGATTACTAGAATATCATATTTTAGGGGAGGGAGGAACATTTTATTTTCCAAGACGTCTGCCTGACTCTCAAAGCTGCAGTACTACGAAACACCGAAATACATCCGCCTGTCGCTGAAGCATACACCGGCGGTGTAATCTAACCCGAAGCGCACACCATTGGTGAAATCAAACCAATAGATTGACATTCACTTATTTGTCAGAATTCCATTGAAATCTCCATAATGTGTTGCGTCTTCTTTGAATACGCCTGCGACGTAGATGCACCTGCCGTTGCTGATAAGCGAACTATACAAAGCAATCCTACTGGACCTTTTCCAAGAGAACTCTGCATGTATCTGCCAGAACCGTCCAGAATACGAATGTAGCCTAGCACTTCAAAGATTCCTACCAATGGCCATTTTTTGAAACCGGAGTGACTCATCCAATAAAGGGTGCCCACTGTAATAGCATGTTTTCAGATGTGGAAAACAAGTAGGCTTTTTTTTTTTTTTATATATGCCAGTTCAACTAAAACGGGAGCAGACTTGATTTCTTAAAATGTTGGGTAGTGCTGTGTTTTTAAGTTCTCTTTGATGGACTGATTGTTCTACCCAGTTCTAATTTCTTATTTTGATACTGCTGATTCCATCTGCGGTGGATTCAGAATTTTAGTTATTTTTATCGTGCAACCTCTATTTTTTCCAGGGTTGGAACCAAACCCCGGATGAGTCCTGTTCGTAGGAGAACTGCGCTGTGTATAACCGTGCTGTGATTGCTTTGAAGGTGGTGCATGACTGGTCCTTTGTGTAAGAGGAATGCTGGGCTCTTTTGCCATTGGTGGAGTTCTTCTTTAAAATGATAGGCTATCCGTTTTGTCTTTCCATCAAAACCAGATTCTTGTCTCTGTGAGCCCGGCTGGTGGCAAAGCACAGTGCTCCATCCAGTCTCCAGTGGCTTAGCTTGGCTCCATTACATATGCTGTGCTGTACAGTCACTCACAGTATAGTCAACATAGCTGTTAAAACATGCATAGCAAGCCTTCTGATCACATTTGCACCGCTGCCTGCAGCATTGGCCTTCTATTATCTATTTGGATCCCGGAGAAGCTCTTTGGATACCGAGAAAATTGAATTACATTTTTAAGAGCCCACCAGGTGCGAGGGTTGAAACACTGGGGCAATGGAAGTAAAACTCACAAATCCATCACAGGTGACCCTTTCTTTAATAATGGCTGTTTACAGTAAAGATTTTTTTCAGAAAGCAATGAAATTTGAAAAAAAATATTTTATTATAGTTGACAAAAAAAAGCTTATTTTTCTTGGCCAAATTAAGGCACAAATTTAAAAAAGGACTAAAGAATTGCACAAATGTTTTTTTTGGGGGGGCGTATGGAATCGTGGCATATTTAAGAAAGCACAGTGTTGCATTCCAATTGTCTTGTATTTTTTATTTTTACTGTTTTTTTTTTTTTTTTTTTTTTTTTTACAAAACATCCACAATTTTTATGCCATCGTGGGTCTCCATTATGTTGAAGCAGCCATGGATGTGCACTGGGTTTTCGCCGGTGTTGCCTGTTTTCATTGGTCAGAAAAAAAATATTTTATGGGGGAATAAAAGCTTTTAAAAGGGTTACATGTTTTCTAGAAAGGGCGGGTGGTGAAAGGGAAAGTTCCTGCATTTTCAATATTTAATTTAAAAAATAAAATGAAATTTCAATATATGCCTCTTATGTTATAGGTTCACATGTTTTATTTCTTATGTCGCTGAGAACCGTCATGGGTTTGGAACATGAATCTTGTAAAGATTTAATTCTTTGATACCGCTTGTCACAGACCATATTAAAATATTCTTGTGATAACACTGTTGCCTTGAATTTCTTTCCTCCATTTTGGTTTGCTGTATTTTGTTTGCTTTGTCCTTGTCTTTCTTAAGACACTCTGTATCGACAATCATTTGTACCGTTTAGGGTCAATACAAGATACGGTAGCGCTGGAGTAGCCAACAAGTCCTCCTTCAGATGTTTTGGCCTAGAACTCCCATTATCCTTCCCCAATGGCTATGGTGGCTTGGGCTGATGCAGGCCAACATATCTATAGAGACACTTGGTTTCCTATGGGGTAGAAAGTACTTGAGGCCATAACCAGGTAAGCTGCTCACTTTTTACTATTACCTAATTGTTTCCAAATAAGATGAAGAATTGTGGTGGCCAAGGCAATGTTTGGGTCCATAGTTGGTGGTGTAACAAGGGAAATGCACAAAAAGACTGAATTTAAAAATAAAACATGTGGCATATTTGACCTAATTTAGGCTGTACTAAAATCTCGTATAGCCTAAAAATGCAAACAAATATGCCATACAAACCCATTATAGCAAACAAGGAGAACCACGGTGTGCCCTGTATACGGGAATAAAGTTAAAGATAAAAAAGGAAAGGACCCTGCAGTGCCGGTTCCCAAGCACGAACGTGAAGGGAGTAGGCGGCACCCAACGAGGTGTGCTGTCAAAGGTTAAGTAAGGGCAGGAGGAGTTTATTTCTAGAGTATGGGCTGTTACGATCGAGTTAGCTACGGTCATATGAACCACAAATGTTTCGGTTACGGTCAAACCATCCAAATTCGTAACCAGCAGACCATTATCTTTCAAATGTACATGTCCATTAGTGACCTATCCAAGGCATGTTGAAAGACATGTAGAGACTGAGTGGATCCCTTTTCTGGCAGAAACTTGCTTTATTTACACATGTCATGATTTCAGTATCCTCTGTCTGTCACTCTGTTGAGTGGGCTGTAAAGATCACACAAAGCAGACTGGAATTTTAACAAAGGTTTATTAGGGGATCATTTCCAACTTGGGCAAATGTTAACTCCAAGGAAACTGATCGAATGGCAACCTCTTTTCCTTAATCTGGTGCATTTGTTTCTGGGTCAAGGTCTCTCCAGATCTCTGCCTGGCATCAGTCAGGCTTTGCAAGATAACATAGGCTGTCCTGGAAGTAGTTTCTGGCTTTCGTTTGTCCTGTTGCAACTCAGTCGTTGGAGCCTCTTGCTGGCTTGATGGGGATATGAAGTACTAGTTCCGTCAGTTGTCTGGCCAATGTTATCACAAACCCACATTTCCCAGAGTGGAGGCAGGCTCTGAGGTTCCACAGTCTTTTCCAGAGGCTCATGAATCTATCCCTAAGAGATTGGAGCCCCTCTCAACCTAGTGTGGGAGGCCTACCAGGGTGGAAGCCAGAGACAGTCCTACCCCAGAGTTAGGTTGCTTGCAGTTGAGTAGGCCCCATTTCTTGCCCCCTCCCCAAGTGTCTGTCTTCACATTTGCAGTACCACCTTGCACCGCCCTATGACCAACATGCTGGCCAAGTTCTTTTTTCTTTTCTAGAGCTGTCAGAGAAGCAATAGCCATGCAGTGAGAACACCTGCCAGACAACAACCCAGCCGGAGCTCATACATGACTTTCTCAAACACTGTGCACTGCTCCCCATGCCCCGGCATGCACGCAAGCAAGCAGCCGCACTAGCCCACCAGGGACTGAAAGTGGAGTGGCAGTCGTGCAACACGACTAAACTTATCTTTGGGGAGGATGGAAGACTGCTATGGTTCCCTAACACAAACTCTTATTTTGCAGTGTGGGCCGCCCTTGTTGCAGCACATCGGGCCCGCGTGGAGTAAAGGGGTGGCTTTTAACCTGTGCTTTGTAACATCCTGTGATTGTAACACCTTTCGGGCGAGGGGAAAATGGGACCAGATTGGCCAGTGTCTGCAAACCAATCCTAGGATGGAGATGAGGATAAAAGAGGCAATAGAAAGCTGTGGGATGGTCGGGTGAGATCAGAGGAGGTGGCAGACCAAGAGACCAGGAGGAGTGTATTGGAGTGTGGAAAATTTCTTGGTGAGAACAAGTGGCACTGAGTGTGCATGCAAGGCTGGCGAGTGAGGTTGTTGGAGGGAGTGAGTAGACAGTGGTTGAGGTGCAATGAGTGCAACAGGATAGAAGGTGCAGGAGGGAGAAGTATTATCCAAAGTTGGAGGCAGTAGTAGAAGTGAGGTATTTGAGGGACAGTATGGGAGAAGCAAGGGGTAGGGGTGGAGGTGGAGGTGAGAGCCTTCTAGTAGAGGGAGGCCAATATTATACAGAGGGAAACATCAGTGTGCTGCAAGGCACACCCCCAGAACCTCTGATGGCTATTAACAAAAGTGGTAGTGTAGTACTAGTTTAGAAAATCTGAGGGAGCCTAGCTAGAGAAAGCCATGGACCTTGGGTTATTCTAACCAGCTAGCCTAGAAATGAGACAGGAGGACACTCAATATACTGACTGGGAACTCCTAGGTTAGGGTGTAAAATGCCCCTTGCCAGAGAGGTAGGTACGTCCGTAGTGCCCTGCAAAAATATATCATTAAAAACCCTTGAACAAAAGCCAATTATTGGCATATGTGGTGGTCATGTAAAAAAGTCCAAGCTTACTGGTCGGAAGTGCTTAGCTGGCTTAAAAGGCGGGGGAGGGGGTTTATCCACAAGACCCATTCCTGCTAATATTTGGATTACAGCAAAGGGATGAACATTGGGAGAAACTCCCGGATCTGACACACTCACTACAGTTAGCAGCCAGAGCTGCACGGGCTAGGACATGGAAGAGAGCAGCCCTACCCACGAGGAAAGAATGGGTGGCAGTGGCCAAGGACATCTACTTTATGGAAAGACTAACTGCAGCGATACAGGGCTCAAGTGCACAGATAGAAACCGGCTGGCTGCAATCCATGGAGGTGTTTGTCAATATGGAGGACACGCCCAGAGGGCTACAGGGGCCCCCGATCTGGCCTGAAACCAGCCTTTGTATAGAACACATTGAGCCTGACTAAGAGAAGTCCACTATACACAGACGGCCATAAGCCCGGTCGGAGCTGCCCAAAGAGGATAACCATGGACAAGCGGATATCGTGTGTCCCGAGAAAATGGGTTTGGGGGGAGGGTTTGGGGGGTGAATACATTAGAGAACTATGGTTTTCAAGAAAAACCCTGAACAGTCTCTGGGAGTTGGTGTATTCTTTAGGCCTCTGACATTAGCCATATCACATTTTCCTCCTTGCGTCCAGGGACATGCTTGTACCTAAGGGGCAGCCTCCTGATGTATCAGATTTTCTCTGATAATGCCTACTGAGCCTCCTCCTAGCCCACTCAACCCCTCCCCCCCACCTCTTCCCAGCTCAGTCAACCCCCAAAGGATTAGGGTGTGCGTCTCCACCGAAGAACTTTTTTTCTCAGTTTCTCCTTCGCTCCTCCATCGCCAATGCCTCCTTGGCTCCACCTGTAGCTGGTGGTTCCTCCTTTGCAGCTCCAGTCACTGGCGCTATACCCTTGGGTCCTCCTGGTGCTGTGCCCTTGGCTCCTTCGATCACTGCGCTCCTGTCGCTGCTGCTGCCTCCTTGGCTCCTTCCGTCACTGACGCTGCATCCTTTGCTCCTTCTGTCGTTGCCTCCTGGGTTCCTTCTGTTGCTGCCGCCGCTCCCTTGGCTCCTCCTGTTGCTGCTGCCGCCTCCCCCTTGGCTCCTCTTGCTGCTGCCGCCGCCCCCTTGGCTCCTCCTGTTGCTGCTGCCGCCGCCCCCTTGGCTCCTCCTGTTGCTGCTGCCGCCGCCCCCTTGGCTCCTCCTGTTGCTGCTGCCGCCGCCCCCTTGGCTCCTCCTGTTGCTGCTGCCGCCGCCCCCTTGGCTCCTCCTGTTGCTGCTGCCGCCGCCCCCTTGGCTCCTCCTGTTGCGGCTGCCGCCGCCCCCTTGGCTCCTCCTGTTGCGGCTGCCGCCGCCCCCTTGGCTCCTCCTGTTGCGGCTGCCGCCGCCCCCTTGGCTCCTCCTGTTGCGGCTGCCGCCGCCCCCTTGGCTCCTCCTGTTGCGGCTGCCGCCGCCCCCTTGGCTCCTCCTGTTGCGGCTGCCGCCGCCCCCTTGGCTCCTCCTGTTGCGGCTGCCGCCGCCCCCTTGGCTCCTTCTGTCGCCTCCTTCTGTCGCTGCCGCCGCCGCCTCGTTGGCTCCTTCTGTCGCTGCCGCCGCCGCTTCGTTGGCTCCTTCTGTCGCCGCCGCCGCCTCGTTGGCTCCTTCTGTCGCTGCCGCCGCCTCGTTGGCTCCTTCTGTCGCTGCCGCCGCCTCGTTGGCTCCTTCTGTCGCTGCCGCCGCCGCCGCCTCGTTGGCTCCTTCTGTCGCTGCCGCCGCCGCCGCCTCGTTGGCTCCTTCTGTCGCTGCCGCCCCCGCAGCCTCGTTGGCTCCTTCTGTCGCTGCCGCCGCCTCGTTGGCTCCTTCTGCCGCCGCCGCCGCCTCGTTGGCTCCTTCTGTCGCCGCCGCCGCCTCGTTGGCTCCTTCTGTCGCTGCCGCCGCCTCGTTGGCTCCTTCTGTCGCTGCCGCCGCCTCGTTGGCTCCTTCTGTCGCTGCCGCCGCCTCGTTGGCTCCTTCTGTCGCTGCCGCCGCCTCGTTGGCTCCTTCTGCCGCAGCCGCCGCCTCGTTGGCTCCTTCTGCCGCTGCCGCCGCCTCGTTGGCTCCTTCTGCCGCTGCCGCCGCCTCGTTGGCTCCTTCTGCCGCTGCCGCCGCCTCGTTGGCTCCTTCTGCCGCTGCCTCGTTGGCTCCTTCTGCCGCTGCCTCGTTGGCTCCTTCTGCCGCTGCCGCCGCCTCGTTGGCTCCTTCTGCCGCTGCCGCCGCCTCGTTGGCTCCTTCTGCCGCTGCCGCCGCCTCGTTGGCTCCTTCTGCCGCCGCCTCGTTGGCTCCTTCTGCCGCTGCCGCCGCCTCGTTGGCTCCTTCTGCCGCTGCCGCCGCCTCGTTGGCTCCTTCTGCCGCTGCCGCCGCCTCGTTGGCTCCTTCTGCCGCTGCCGCCGCCTCGTTGGCTCCTTCTGCCGTCGCCGCCTCGTTGGCTCCTTCTGCCGTCGCCGCCTCGTTGGCTCCTTCTGCCGTCGCCGCCTCGTTGGCTCCTTCTGCCGTCGCCGCCTCGTTGGCTCCTTCTGCCGTCGCCGCCTCGTTGGCTCCTTCTGCCGTCGCCGCCTCGTTGGCTCCCTCTGCCGTCGCCGCCTCGTTGGCTCCCTCTGCCGTCGCCGCCTCGTTGGCTCCCTCTGCCGTCGCCGCCTCGTTGGCTCCCTCTGCCGTCTCCGCCTCGTTGGCTCCTTCTGCCGTCGCCGCCTCGTTGGCTCCTTCTGCCGTCGCCGCCTCGTTGGCTCCTTCTGCCGTCGCCGCCTCGTTGGCTCCTTCTGCCGTCGCCGCCTCGTTGGCTCCTTCTGCCGTCGCCGCCTCGTTGGCTCCTTCTGCCGTCGCCACCTCGTTGGCTCCTTCTGCCGTCGCCGGCTCCTTCTGCCGTCGCCGCCTCGACCTTGGCTCCTCCAGTCGCTGCCTCCTCCAGTCGCTGCCGCCTCCTGCATGCACATAGACGCACACGATCATCCTCGGCGCCTTCCTATGCCTGCTCTCTTCGCTCTGCAATAGTCGGAATTTGCCAAAAGCCCAGCTTTCACATAAGCATACCCACGGATCATAGGGCCAAATGCACCAAATGGAACATTTCCCAACAGCTTGACCCCTTGCCCAGCAAAGCTGCGATTCTCCAGCTTCCTAGGACTCCGTCAGTTCTAGGAAGCTGCAGAACCTCCGTCCTTTAAAAGGAAATGCATGCTTTTTTGATGCATTTGAGAGACCAGGGAATCGTGTGCGTCCTCCCCCCAGTGCTCTGCGTCACAGAGCAGGTGGCATCACTCTGCCGTCATGAGCACCCCACAGCACGTATCAACACGTTTTCATCTCTTTTGTCAACCACAAAAAAATCCTTCTCCTTGATAACAAATTCACCTGACCTTTTAGTGCATTCAATTCTTTTCTATATTCCAGACAGGATGTTTTCTTGTGCATAAATCTTCCAGAGTATGTAACGATCAGTTCTTGATACATTTCATACAAATCAACACCAACATTGCATACAGATAGTCCACGGACCAGAATTCCCCGACTATTGAACAGAAAAAAGGTTTCTAGTTCAGAAAAGGTCCACTGTCGTGAACAATCCGAAGGAGAAGCAATCAACTTCGCAACTAGTGTGCGCACAACCGAAACAGGCCGACATGTGTTTGGTCTATTGTGGGGGAACTGCCATGAGCCGAAATTATAAAATGATTGGTGTGACCTTGTCAAGAGGGGATGGGAAACCCCTCTCGGCCTGGGGTGGGAGACCTACCAGCCAGGAATCCAAAGCCCTCCACACGTGCCAGTCTGTTCATGTGCAGTACCCCATGCGTGGGACCCACAATGCGGTAGAGTTTTCTCTTCTCATTTCAGAAACTCAACAAATCCGAAAGGTGAACATCAATGAGGCAGAGAATTATTCTCCACCCCTCTCTCTCTTCCCCCCTGCCCCATGCAGAGACTCCGGAGCGCTCCGGGCTGAGGGAAAACCACTGGAGAGAGACCCAGTTTCCACATCCGCCAACATACTCGAGCGCTATGCAGTCAGTGCTGCGGGAGAAGAAGGAACAGAGAGGAGGTCCCTGATGCATCACACTGCACGCTAGCCTCCGGACACCAGAGGAGTGCAGAGCATGTCCCTTAGACTGCCAGGGATTTGAAACAGAGCAAACGGTCACTCCAACGGACTGTACATACCTTAAGGGGCACCGGGTTTCAGACCCTGAACACTTGGCAACGTGGCTCGCCATTCCTAGCGGAAAAGTAGCAGAGGTAAAGCCACTTTTGGAAACTTTCTGTAACTCTGATCCCTTGCAGGGGTGGGAGGACAGGGCCAGATTGGCCAGGGTCTGAGAACCAATCTGGGATACGGAGGGGGTTAAAAGAAGCACCAGCGGGGAGACCACTAGGGGGCGCGGGACAAGATGGCTGCTTGAGACTGCAGCTTCTGCTCTCTCCAGCATACCGGAGATGAAATTGTGCATCCAGACCCACAGAGGTTCCGTGAAGCGATAACCGCCCGCACCGGAACGTCCGAGACATCCACGGGTATGTTTGTAGCTCCATACACGGAAGTAAAGAGGGAGAACACGGTGGGGCCTCCCAGCGACGGTGCCAGGGAGACCAGGGCTGCGGGAGGTGTCGCGGCCTGGAGTTGTGCGGCCCCGGCTTGCACTACAGCTGCGGCAAGGAGAGAAGGTTTGCAGCGTGATGCAGGCATCCCGGGGCAGACAGTGCTGAGAGGTGTCTGTGATCTCCGATCCATGGGCTGGGCAGCACGCCTGCCCACGGAGCTGCAGTCGGACCCCAGCAGGGCCAGCGGTTTGTGGGATGCCAGCCGGGGACGCGGAAGGAGGCAGGAAGCACCTGGACCGGTGTCTGCACGCACAACTGGTGAAGGAGGATCTGCGGGGAGATAACACCAGGTGGCAGACATATACAGCAAAGGAAGAGCCCCTGGTGGGGCAGGGAAGGCGGCAGACCGGAGCGAGCCATTCGCCGTCCGGACTGCATGGGGCGGGAGAGGTCCGCGGCTGCAGGGACGACGCCAGTGGTGAGGAACCAGTGTGAGGGGGAAACACCCCCTAGGGCTCACCCGGTACCAAGAAGTGCACAATACTGGAGACAATGCAACAAAAAGACGGTGCGTGAAGTCCCAGGAATACTGGGGCAGCGCGTGGGGCCTAGCAGCGATGGGGAGACCAGCCCTTTAATTGACTGACTGAAGTGTGCAGCAACTTGAAAAGAGGGGAACCACCTTGCAAGGAGAAGCCAGAGGGATCGGAGGAAAGCAAGCACCTAGACGTGTTGGGAGGTACGTGACCTTACCCTAGCCCTTTCCACGCAGGCAGGGTTTAGGGCAGCTGGACTGGTGTAGGGGTGGGAGGAAGGACCTGAAAGGGTAATAGGCCCAGCGGGAGCAGTGCAAGGGTTGAGAACCCAGAAGGAGAAGAAGCATATTGCCTCCACGCCACTGCGTAGCACTGATGCGGGCACACCCCGAACTCCATGCCCACGCCTAGAGGGGACAATTGATGACACTGCTAAATGGGGCAGAAAGGACAGCCCCTCGCCAATATGCTCAACATTACCACCCCCAGAGGCCCGTTGCCTCCACGACGCTGTGGTGCCTTGAGACAGGTGCCTGTGAGAGATAACTTAGAGGGCACACTCAGGAAAGTGAAGGGAGGAACACAAGAGGAGCCCAGGGTGACGTGGGCACGGAGGAGACACTAAAGAAAGCACAGAGGAAAGAGAGAAGATGGGACTTGAGTGCGCATTGAGAGGAGGGATAAAGGGTGTGCGCCAAACGTCAGTGCCCCAAGACGCGAGACAAGCACATAGGGAAACGGACCACAACGGCTACAGGAATCAACCTCTCCCAATTCTCTACCAAGGACGATACAGGAGACATTCTAGTGGAGATTAAGGCCTTGAGAGGGGACATTCAGGTGTTGCTGGCCGACTTGACGGGCGGAGTATCCGCAGTCGAGGGAAAATTGGAAGCTCTGGAACATAACCAGCTCAATGCCGATATGGTGGAGATGTGTCTGGACGCCAGAATGACGGTGCTCGACCTGAGGGAGGAGGAAATGAGACTAAAAAATGAATCCCCTTGAAAACAGGGAGCGAAGAAATGTGAGACTACTGTGCCTGAAGGAATCGGACAGCGAAACGCAGAGACAAGTCGAAGAAAAGGTACAAGCGCTAATTCACCAGCTCTTTGCAACAGAAGGGGGCAGGACTGTGCAGCTGGAAAGGGTGCACAGGGGTGGAAAACCTTACGGAAATGGCCTCTGTTCCATTGTTGTCAGGTTCTTAAGTTATAGAGGCAGACAAGAGGTCCTAAATAGAGCTAAGCAGCAACAAGAAATTGAATTTGAAACCTCTAGTCTCCATATAACAGGACCGCTCCAATTTCACGCTCGCAAGGAGAAGAGGCTGCAGGCCACTCACGACATAGCTACGTGAGAGGGAGATCCACTACAGATGGGGCTGCCCGTTCTCATTGGAATTCGAGGCAGAAGGAGTTGTATACAGATTGACGTTGATCGAGGAGGTGGAGCAGGCCCTGAGAAACCTCATGTCGAATGCGGGAGTCCAGTCGAGGGGTCCCCTGGGCCTGCAGAAGCCGACCTCTGGGGACGCACGTACTCGACCGGTGCCAGGACCACACAGGAGAGCCCAGACGAGACGGAAATTTGTGAGGCTCAATAGACCCTCACCTAGAAAAGACTCAGCGCGCCAAGAGAAAAAAAGGGGACTGGGATGAAAGTAAGAGGCTATGTATTGAGCAAGGAAGCGCGGGTGGGTGCAAAGGTGAACGAGTAACAATTGCTGGAGGGAGGTTATTCTAACTTCTCAAGTGGTCCCTGGTGAGGGAGGGAGGGGGCGTGGCGTCTCACGTTTCATTGTTCATGCCTTCACGTTGGAGGGATTTATTTTTTGGGAAGTTATGTGGTTTGGTACCAAGTTTGAAGGGGAAACCGACACTAAAAAGGCAAACCTTTGCAATTCTGTTCAAGTTCCTTCAGAGGGGATAAGACGTAAACCCTGTGGCCACGCCAATCTCTGGCTATGTGATGGCAGTGATGGAAAACTGACTCAGTTATGGGGGAAAGTGGGGTTAAGAGGGGCCTGAGGGTGGGCACCCTAAACGTAAAAGTTTGAACTCCCCGACCAAAAGTTTGTTGGTAGCAAGGGAGTTCCGGAAGGCCTCCCTTGATGAGGAGGAGGAGTGCGAGGAGTGCGAGGAGGAGGAGTGCGAGGAGGAGGAGGAGAAGGAGGAGGAGGAGAAGGAGGAGGAGGAGGAGGAGGAGTGCGGCGAGGAGGAGGAGGAGGAGGAGGAGGAGGAGGAGGAGTGCGAGGAGTGCAATGGACCGGTATGCACTGGTAGATGTGTGGCAGGAGAAACACCCAAGGGAAGAAGGTTATACGTTCTACTCCCCCTGCCATCCCCCACACAAAACTTATACGAGAATTGACTACCTCCTCCTTAACAAGGCACAGAGCTTGAGACTGGTAGAAAGCGCTATAAGGCCTGTGGGTTGGTCAGACCATGACATGGCGCTGGGAACCCTTGAAATATCTGGGTTATATAGGCCAAGGGGTATGTGGTGATGCAGTGACCCACTTTCTCTGGCCACCTAGCTGAGGAACTAAAGGAGTACTTTGAATGAAATGACACAGGGGAAGTGAGTACGGAAATGGTATGGGATGCAGGGAAGGCCACCTGGGGGTGGGGGCGTTATTGATAATAGAGGGGGCAAGGAGGAAGAGGAGAGGGGCTTGGTAGAAGGGAAGCTCCGTAAGGAAATAGCAGAAGGGAAAGAGGAGATGCATGCCGGGAAAAGGGACACAGAAGAACTTGGAGAGAATGTACTGGATAAAAGGGCAGAGTTGAGGGCTTTGGGTATGGGTGAAATGTTATGGAAACTTAGATACCTGAAACAAAAATATTACGAAAAAGGTGATAAGGCGACGCGCTCCTGGCGGCCAAGCCCAGAGAGGAGAGCGATGGGTTACGAAGTTGGTGGGCCCGGTGGCGCAGGAGAGTGATATAGCAGAAGGATTTGGTGCAGTACTATGAAACGCTATATGCTACTGAGGTTGGGGGGGGGCGGGGCGAGTTGGAACATACCGGAGCGATGTGTATATGAGCAGACTCGCACCTCTGGAGATAGAACATTTAGATAGCCCGATTACTGAGGAGGAGGTCAAGAATGCAATATCCCGCCTTCCCAGTGGGAAAGCCCCAGGAAAGGGCAGATAGATGAAAGGGTTTTACAAGAAATACTCCGGAACCCTGATACAGCATCTGGTTAAATTGTACAATCCCATCATGGAGACAGAAAAGGCCCCGGCATAGTTTAGTAAGGCCCTGATCTATGTCTTCCCCAAGGAGGGATGCGACCCATCCCACTGCTCCTCATACTGTCCGATGTCCCGCTTAAATTTAGATGAAAAGATCTTTACCCGCATTCTGGCAACAAGATTTGAGGAGAAACTGCCGCACGTAGTACATCCTGATCAAATGGGGTTTGTAGCGGGGAGGCAGGGGCCAGACGCAATCAGGAAGAATTATCGATCTCATGGAGCATGCAGGGAAGCACCCTGGGGGACAGGTGCTCCTAAGTTTAGACGCTGAGAAGGCATTTGATAGGGTGGAGTGGGCCTTTCTCTTCGGGGTGTTGCGGAAAATAGGGGTTGGGGAGAGGATGTGCAGGGCAATTAGAGCAACGTCAATGGGGTAACATCGCGTGAATTCCACCTGACCAGTGGTACCAGGCCGGGCTGTCCTCTCTCGCCCCTACTGTTCGCCCTGGCAATGGAGCCCTTGGGTGAGAGGATAAGGTGGGACGACGGGATAGAGGGTATTCTAGTGGGGCAGCAGATGTACAAAATTAGCACGTACACAGATGATATTCATATGTTCCTCTCGGACACATGAGACTCTTTACAGAGAGCACTTTGGGTCATAGGAGACTATGGAAAGGTGTCGGGCTTCAAGATAAACATTGAGAAGTCGACTATCCTTCCCCCTGGGTGAGGGCATGCAAGAACAGCTGCTGAGATGGTCAGGCCTGGGTATACCAATTGAAAGGGAGTGTATAAGATACCTAGGGGTGTGAATACCGTGGAGGTTGGGAAGAATTTACGAATGCAACTTCCCCCCACTTCTGCATAGACTAGCAGGTGACATGGAAAAATGGGAGAAGCTAACCATCTCCTGGCTTGAGCTGCTAAACGCCCTTAAAATGGTAATTCTTCACCGAAATATTATATTTATACCAAGCACTCCAAATAGCCATACCAGCGATACACTTTGGAGAATTGAAGAAGAAAATACTTAGATTTTTGTGGCAAGGGGGAAAGGAAAGGGTATCTTATAAACTCTTGATCCAGCCAAAGGAAAAGAGAGGGCTGGGACTACCTGAGATGAGAACGTATTACAGAGTGGCCCAGTTCAGGGCCCTTGTCGCCCACTTGCGTATGGAGGAGGACAAGCAATGGGTGGAGTATGAAAACTATTGTTTCCTCCCGGTCACCCTGGCGGGGTGGTTGTGGGCTCCGATGAAGGAAATGCCGGAAGGAATCCACCTGCTCAGAACTATAGGCCGACGTTATGGAGAGATAGAAGGGGTCACGACATGGCTCTCCCCACTGAGCCACATATGGCCGCCAACCATACGGGCTAATATACCAGACTATGGGCGTTTCCAGGACTGGTTTGAAGCAGGCCTAGAGAGGGTGGGACAGGTTCTTAAGAAGGATGGGTTTGTGGGGTTAGCGGACCTAGAAACTGCCCTGTGGGTGGGCAACCTGTCTTTAAATATCTTCAACTGAAAGGGGCACTAATGTCAGAGATATGTAAGCAGGAATTACAGAGAAATCTGACGCACATGGAGCGAGTCTAAGACACAGCGAAGGGTACTAAGGGTCTCATTTCTAAGTTGTACCAGGTGCTATTGGATGCTAGAGGGGATGAGGTATGTGCACTTAAGGGAAGGTGGGAAAGAGATATGGGAAGGGAGATAAATCCAGAATTATGGAAGACGCTCTGCCTGAATGCCCATCGAATGTCAGTGGCTTGCCAGTATAAGCTTCATGACAATGGTACCCGGCAAGGTTCGGGGAAATGTACTTGGGGGCAGACCCCCACTGCTGGAGGAATTGTGGACACATAGCAGGCTATTGGCACGTGGTGGAATTGTGATAAGGTGCAGCAGTATTGGAAAGAAGTGTTGGGGTGGATCAGGGACCTAGATGGGGTACAAAGGAGGATGGACCCGCTACTGGTGCTGTTTGGAACTGATATGGCGGACTGGATGAAACTACTGCATATGCTGCACTATCTTATGCTGGCAGCTAGGGCATGTCTGGCAAGTGGATGGAAAAGAGCTAGCCTCCCGAGTGAAAATGAATGGCTGACAAAGGCATTGGACCTTTATAGGATGGAGAAGTTAACGAGACTACTATACAATCGATCGCCGACGAGGGCCATTGAGTGGGCCCCATTTCTGGCAAACTATGACCCAGAACACTTACGAGATGGAGTGGAGATGGGTGGTGAGCCGGGATGAATGTTATCGGGGCAGGGAGCTAGCCCAATCAGTGGCCAGTATGCACAGGGGAGCATGAACGGGACGGGGATGAACAAGAACTGGTCCAAAGTTTTGTGTCTGGGTGTCTCTGCCCAGGCCCCCGAAACTCAAGCCATGTTGGAAGAGTCTGAAACAGAGATCCTGGGGGGAACCGAATGAGAGATTGCCCTAGAATGGCCGGAACACTGTTTGGGATAGGAGTGTGCGGGGGAGTTAAAATTTGGTTGGTATCGTGTAATACGAAGATTTATGCAGGGAACGTGCATTGAACTGTAAATGTGCAGATGCCAATAAAAATTGAATTTGAAAAAAAAAGAAGCACCAGCAAAACAGGAAATTGTGTGTTGGTCAAGTGAGGTCAGAGGAGGTGGTGGAAGCAGACCAGTGGACCAGCAAGCGGAAAGACTGAGTGAATTCTGGAGGCAATCTTTGATCCAGATAAGGAATAGATTAGTGAGTATAAGTGTACTGTGTTGTGAGTGTGCATGAAAGAGTAGCAATTGTGTTTAGGAGACAGTGTAGAGGGTGAATGTGAAGTGCGTGTGTGAGTGAAACAAAGGTGTTTGAATAGAAGTGGGATGTGTGGCAGGTCGGAAGAAGGAGTCAGACACTCGGAAGATGTGATTCAGGTTTTTAATAAAATTATAAGTAGAAGGCCTAACTTTCCCCATCATTAAAGGGTGTAACCAACCTATCTAAAAATCTAAAGGTGCTCGTCAAGGGAATGAATTATCTTCGCCTGTTCTTCCCTCCAGGTCATTCAATAGTCTTGAATTATGCCAACTGTGGACTAGATAGTCTCTGCGATCAACGCTTGTAGCTCCTCCAAAGCACTTTTCTTTCTCCTGCTATGTGGTCCTATTTTCCAAATGTCTTTTAAAATAACTTTTCTTGATACTCAGTTATTTGTACCCTCTTTCCATGCCTCCTCCTCAGGAGCACTTGGTAGGGATTTTCCTCTGTCCCTTTCTACACTTTTGTTATCTGTTCTCAGACTTTGAGGGTCTTTATTTACTAGTCATCCACAGCTATATTGATGCAGTGCCTCTCTTCTAGGCTGTTCACCTTTGGTTTGGGGGATCTCTTTGTGTGCTTTGAGGAGTCAGAAATGCAAGGCAGACAAGTAAAGGTTTTTCCGTAAGTAGCCATTTTGTTAAATAATAAGGGTCTGATAAATGCCTCTTTCCCTAACCTAATGAGAATTTCCCTACCTGTACGACTAAGACTAAAAGAAAACACTCTAATAAAAGATATCTGTCCCTCACACTTAGGCATACAACAAACATCATACAGGTATCAAATGGCTGTTTAAATGCAATTATATAACCATTATTTTCAAACATAAACTTAAACATTTATCCTTGCAACCAGGGTCGGATCCCCTTCCCCATGATTAATTCAGGAATTTCAATAACCACGTTCTAATCCAAATAGAAGTTCTTTTCACTCCATATGTCTTTTGACTTGGCACTTTACTTGTCTTATTGCTAAACATGTTTTATCACTCTTCAAAATGATTATCGCAGTTCCACAGTTCTTGCTTGAACAAAAAGATTCTGTCTTCACACTTTCAATCAGTATTTGATATAATTTCTTATCAGCCATTTGGTGGGACCAGTAGGCGGGAGCCGGCTCACAGTACAACGGCCCGCCTCAGGCCCCTTCACTCTCGTTTCCGGCTTCTACCTCGCGCTCTCCGTGCGCACCTTCTACACCATCAGTTGTTTCTTAACTGCAGTTGTGTTTTTGAACTTCGCGCTCGCCGCACGCACCACCTTTAATGCTCGTCTTTCTCTCATTACGGCTTCGCATTGCATCAGCTGTTCGAGCACACGAGATGTTCATTTTCAGCAATGCTGCACCAGAAAGGTAAGCTTTGTGGCCCTTTCAACACCACTTGCTGCCTCTGCATTAGCTGAATGGGGGCTGCACCTTTCAACTAATGCTGCATCCAATATTTGTGCAATTTCTTTTGTTTTACTCTGCCTCACACTGGAGTCGCACTGCTTCAGAAGCACGTGTTTAGGAGCATGTGTAGTATTTTCTTTGCACGGTGTTGTGGACTTTTCTCTCATCAGATCAATTGACTTTATGCATATTTGAAGAACCCCTCAACCATGGCCAAGATGGCTGCATGTTTTGCTTCTACCTACATGGCCTTGCTCAGTCCCTCCACCCCCACCATTGGCTAACTCTGAGATTATCAGCCAATTGGTGGGACTGGGAGGCGGGAGCCAGCCCACAGTACAAAGGCCCACTTCTAAGGCCCCGGTCTGCTCCCTGTCCGCTACCGGAACGCTGTTGAGGTGAAAGTGGAGGTGTGCAAGTATGTGTGCAGCTAGGCTGAATTAATCGAGGGTTGTAGCTGCATTCTATTGTTTGTTGGTGCAGAGGCAAATGTTGACATTGTGGTGTGTGTGTGTGTTTTTTTTTTCCCGGCCAACCTTTCCTGTTCAACTTCCATTGCCTATCGAGGGTGTGGTATCTCCTGGTTTCTTGATGGGTCAGATTGTTTGGCGGAGACTGACGGGTGGTGACAGGCAGACCTGTCAAAAAAACTCATGCTACAGAATAGGTGCTAGCGGGTTCCTCGGTCGGGAGTTCTGCTTAATAGAATCCCTGATAGGTGGTTCTACTAGGACATTACCAGATAGTTATATAAGTGCTAGAACATTCCTTGGTATATAGCTCTGCTGGATTCCCGGATGTGTGGGATTAGCAAGCAGGGGAATTTCCTGGGCTGATAGCGTAGTGCAATGATCAAGTTCATGAGTGCTATTAGTGCTTGGGTTGCTAGTTCTGCTAGATAGATTACCGGTGAGTATTTCTGCTATATACATTCACTGGTAGGTGTGATTAGCAGATTAACTGCTAGATGCTCCCCCTCCCTTCTGCCCCCCCTAGCCCCGAGTATCTAGTTCTGCTTTTGGATTTCCAGGTGCGTAGAATTAGCAGGCAAGTACCTTTTGTGGACTGATTGTGTAGTGCATAATTGCTTAGCCTTGTGCAAGCTCATGAGTGTTATTGGTGCTTGGGTTGCGAGTCTAGCACAATCACCCCTGATTAATGACGATGGCTAGCTTTTAGAGCATATGGACTTCCTGCAGATGAGACGATCTGTCAGGTACTCGGGTGCCGCTACGATTCGGGTTTCAAGTCTCGACAAAGGCTCTAGGTTGTGGACTTGGATATCTTCAGCCCTGATGGTCTATGACAGGGTCTTACCTGCCGATCCTACCCGAATTGGAGGTGGGGACCACTAGGAGGAGGGTAGTGCTTGACTCAAGGGTGCGAGTTTGGCGGTAAGGCGTAATGTTGTCTTGTAGGTATTTGGGGCCTACTTTGTGCACCGCTCGTGAGTAATACATAGGAATTTGAAGGTGGCCTTGTGTCCAATTGGGAGCCAGTGTAGGGTGCATAAATCTGAGATGTGGTCCCTTCATCCCAATGTGAGAAGCAGTCTGGCAGCCGAGTTTTGTGTCTTTGGAGGGAGTATGCATTGTCAAGTTTGGACATGACAATGGACCTAATTGCAGCCAGTCTGTTTGGGGTAGGTGAGGTAAGGGAAAATACGATTCAGGAGCCCGGTGGAAGGTGGAAATGGCAGGCTTTGGATGTATTGTTGTGTTGAGATGGGCACAAGTCCATTGTGCAGCCAAGAATTTTGACGGTGGTGGTGGTGGGGGGGAGGTGGCGAATGAGGGTGGCCAGGGAGTCGGTTGGGGGGTGGGGGGAATAGATCAGATTTTCTGCATGCCATGATCTGTTTTACCTGGGTTCAGAAGGAGATGGTTAGTCGTCATCCAGCAGTCAATGTCTGAGAGACATGCTGCTAGGTCAGGGCTGGGGTTGGTGGTCGATTTAAGGATTCTCAGGATGATTTGTGTCATCCGCATAGTTATAGCAAGGGAGGTTGTGTGAGCGGATGATCATCAGGAGGGGTGGTCAAGTAAAAGTTGAAGAGCAGGGGAGAGAGGCAGGCCCCTTGGGGTAATAATAATTTTGCATTTATATAGCACTGCGAACCCTCAGGCATCTGAGCGCTGCTTATTACCCACAGTGTGTGGTGCTCATTTATCAACCTCTGAAGGATGAAAAGCCGAGTTTGGTCCTGCCGGGATTCAAACCTGCATCGACAGTCTCTGCATGGATGCCAAAGCGAGCGCTCTTCTCTCTGTGCTATCTGACCGGGTACTCTAGTGTTTACTGGGTGTGAAGCAGAGAGAAAAGGGGGGGCGGGGGAGATGGGTGATTTGTTGTCTATTGGAGAGGAACGAGGCTATCCAGTAGAGAGCTGTCTCTCGAGGAGGATCATGTGGTTGATGGTGTCAAACGCTGCATAAAGGTCAAGAAGAATAAGAGCTGTGCTTCTTTCCGAGTCTGCTATCACTTTGAGGTCATCACAGATGGAGATAAGTGTGGTTTCTGTTCCGTGCTGCAGACGGAAACCTGATTGCATGGGGTCTCGGAGATAGTTAGATTCCACAGAACGATTCAGCTCTGAGTAAGCCGCGCAGTCGGTGAGTGTTGCCAGGAATCTGTTGTTGGAGATTGGCCTGTAGTTGATTGGTAGTAGAGGGTTGAGGGATGCTTTTTTTTTTTATTTTAAAGCCGAGGTTTTGACCCGTGCAGTTTTGAAGGAGTCTGGGAAGTTGCCACAGGTGAGGGAGTCATTTATAATTGACCTAGCCAATTCTCCTGCACAGGTTGAGGTGAATGATTTATTTGAGTAGCGGTGGGACAAGGGACAAGGGTTGGGATGGACTGTCGGCTTATGGATAGTTTTGTAAACTCATCACTCGAGATAGGGTTGAAAGAGCAGATATAAGAGTTCTCGGGGGTTGAGGAGTCAGGGGGAAGGTGGGTCTATTGTTTCCCAGTACTAATAGTCTGTAGGACTGATCAGTTTTCCCCTTCATAAGGGCGCAAAAGTCAAGAGATGTTAAGT
The DNA here is from genome assembly GCF_040938575.1 of Ambystoma mexicanum. NCBI lineage: Eukaryota > Metazoa > Chordata > Amphibia > Caudata > Ambystomatidae > Ambystoma > Ambystoma mexicanum. The sequence continues at coordinate 95,719,014 of NC_090940.1, forward strand.
CAGGATGGGGTCAAAAACTGAGTGAAAAGAATGGAATTCCATAGGGAATTATGGAGGGAAAGTTGCAAAAAGAAAATCCTTCCTAAACTTTAGAATTCTCAATCTCCTTGGTGTACTTCACTACTTTTTATTAACATCAGTCTTTCTTCACTCTCTATCGGCTTCAAGCACTTTCTGGTTTGCTCAGCCATTGAGGTTTAGGGAATCTGCATCTGAGTTTCGAGTGCTCTCAGGGTTTCACGACCCTTTAAATTCAGTGTATTCGCACCTCTCAGGTTAAAGTGCGCACTGTTTAATCAACGTTCAGGTGCATTGTAGCTGTACTTCTCAGGGATTTATTCCCCCAACCCCATCAAGAATCAGGGTTTCTGCACTGCTTTGGTACAAGTTCTCTCTGGGTTTCATCAACCCCCCAGTTCATGGTATCTACTTTTCAGGTACAAGTGCTCTCAGGGATTCACCACCCAGGTACAGAGATGGTGGAGCGCGCTAGGGCCCATGCTTAGTAATACAACCTACCTTTCAGAGGAATGGAGGAAGCAGGGGATGCATGGAGAGTAGATCAGTAAGAGTGTGGTAAGAAGCGGCCCCCTTTTTGTGTGTTTCTGTGGCCAGAATGTTAAAGATTGCTGACGCCTATCCCATGGCAATAGTCTGCTCCCCCTACTCTCATATGCTAGCTCACCTTGGCCTGCCACGGAGTGTGAGATCTTTACCCTGTCCTATCTGATTTTCCGCCGTGGTTCAAGTCTTGTTCAGGCTGGATATCGAAGCCGATGTGTGACATGCTTTTTATTGGTCAATCCTCTTCCTGTTTCCCCCCCGCCCCCATTTCCGCGTACCCAAGACATTGTAACAGACGGTGACTAAAAGGAAATCGGCTTCTTCAGCAAACTAATGTTTTAAGTAGAACCTGGTAAAGGACGACGCTTCTTATGTGAAGCAGTTGAGTACCCTGTTTATACATAGATCACTTGCTCATGAGATATGCGTCCCCGCCCACACTAATGGGACCGGTGAAGGCACTGCATCACTTAAAAGAAAACCTAGCATGCCAAGGGGGACATTCACACTGGTAAAGAGAGTAGGTGGTGTAGACAAGGCAATGTACAAGGGCAAGCCCTCAGGAGGGCATTGTCCATGCAGCCAGTTTCCTGCTAATACCTTGCATGTAGTGTCTAGCAACATTGAACCAGGGTTGTGTGTACTGTACTGAGGGGTGTGGGGGGAAAGAGGGTACCACTCCCCTCCACCCCCCGCCCCTCTCCCCGGGAACCAAAAGCTGCCTCTGTTACTGCCGTGACAGTGTAGGAAATGCCAATCAGGTTAGAGTAGTGTCACAAAGGGGAGGAACAAAACACCCAATGACCAGACTTTAAAGTTCTCACACAATTTCTACTTACAAAGACTAGGAGCGTGCACACTTTACGGGGTATGGTAGAAAGCCGTTGGGTGAACAGGGAAGCTGCCTAAAAAAAAAAATGAATGTCCGCTCCAGTCTCCTGGAAAAGGTTCTGTCTGAGGACAACCTTCAAGCCCTACACCGAGACAAGAAGGATCACAGACTGCTTGGAAGATCTCCCCTAGGACTTAGTGGGATCCTTCCCCAACAGGAAGAGGGCAGCTTCTCTACATTCCAATCTGTGTCAGGGTGGGTCTAACAGTATAGTGTATCCCCTACTATAGACTGACTGGTGGTCCCGAGTCCAAATATTCAAGCCCTGTTCATTCTGAGTGGTCCCCATCAGGTTAGAGTACTCCTTTGTTACCTTGCCTTGAGGCATTTCTCCTCCACTTCCAAGTCAAGTAAATGTTTCCTAAGAAGCTTTTCTGCCATTAACTATTTCTTACTGAGCATTTCTCCTCATTGTCCACTGATGTTCTAGCCTCTTTCTCTTAATTCTTTCCTTGGCCCCTCAGCAACCTTGCCCTCTTCCTTCCTCACTCCTTCTGCCCTGTTCACCTTCTCCTTCTCTCCTACATCTCGTCCCTCTTCCTACTCCTGTCCTCTGTCTCAACTTGTGCTTGCCATCACCCTCCAGCTTGCGAGAACCCCTCGTCTGCAACCTTTCCCTTTTATGCACTACCTGATTCTTAATTTGGGGCATGATGGAAACGTGCAGCCTTCATGAGGGACCTCATTGAAATACGGATCTGTATGTATGCGTGCGTTTATTTATTTGTACATTTATAAAGCACCCCAAGTCCTGAGGCATCTGGGTGCTTAACTTAAGAATATGGTTACAGGTTTGTTTGCTGTGGAAGTAGGTAACAGTTGTACCACAGAGCTTGCCTAGGAGTTAGGTTACACACAGTTTGTCATGGAATGGCTACGTTAATCTCTTGATTGATTGCATATACGGTTTAGCCTAAGAAGTTGTCTTACTTGCAAATAGTGTAGTGTGTGCGCCTTGGTTGCAGTGGTAGCAGGGTTAATCATGGGGAGCTTGGTGGTGCTATAGCCTTTTTGGGCGAAGAGTCAAGTTTTAAGACCTTTGAGGAACGACCAGAATGGCACGTCCGCTCTGAGCGAGAGCGGCATGGAGCGCCACTGTTTGGCCGTGATTTTGTTTTTTTAGGGCCCGGGTGTGGCTCAAAGACGTGCATGCTTAAAATGGTAGGTCACCATTTTGGATTCAGGTGCTCTCTTCTGCCAGACTCCAGCATATCGCTGCTGTGAACCTTCAAAGTGGGCTGTGTTGTCCTGGGAACCCTCGCTGTGCTGGCTGTTTCCCTTTCTTGCTTTGTAGGTAGGTTTCTAGTTCTAACCCGTCTCCTGCAACTCAAAGCTCACGAGTCAGATCTATGAACATTTCTACTTTGAGCAGATCCCATTATGCACTGCTTCTAGGTAGATCTCATGGAGCAGGTGGTCATCCCTGGCCCCCCAGGACTTCCCAAGCCCATCTATAGGGATCTAGTATAACCCACACCTGGTCTTTTCTGTTAAATTAACTGGTTGGGTAAGTTAACCCTCCTAGTGCAAAACTATACTAATCTTGTTGAATGGCCAATCTAGGAGTTTACACAATCAAACCTATCTGGGGCCTTGGCAAGAGAATATATTAAGCAGCCAGACCTTTACATAGGCCCAGTCATGGTGTCATTCATTCAATGTAATTGTCACATGGCCTAATGCATTTGCTCAGCTAACTGTCTAACCACTGCACAACCAGTCTATTGCACTCAGTCTGGGCTATCTGTTGTCAACTGATGTACTTTCAGAAAAGCCATAACCACTTTGCTGTGGTAACCTCATATGTCAAATTAAAAAGGGGCCTCTCTTGAAAAACGTATTGCCAATCCTTGCCACTAATTTACAAAATAAGCTGGGGTGATCATGAAAAAGAAAGAAGTGTTCACAAAATAAGTCAGGATTTTCAGGCCGTTGGCCTCTATGAAAAACCTGAAGGTGTCTTAACTGCCAGTCTCCAGGGATATGTTATCCAGGTGACCAGCACACAGCCATCCATTTGGATCCAGTTCCTGGGGGTGGAACAGTGCGGCAGGATCACCTGGATGAGGGATCTTCGGGGAGTGGAAGTGGGACGCCGGCGGGTGAGATGCGGTAGCCCCTTCCTTTTGTAACACCTTTCCACCAGGTAGAATACCTAGGGACTCAACTCTCTACCCCCTTTCCCAACAAGAAACCCCTTTTTCACGGCCAGTTCACTGTGGGAGAAAACAGACTAACACCCGAGCTATATACCGGACATGTCTTGAACAAGGGTCAGGCAATTACTGATAATTACACACACTTGACTTCCATCACACTTTCTGACACAGATAAAAGGTGGAGCACGAAAGCACACTCTGAGTAAAGCAAAACACATGAAGAAGTAGCAATTCCGAGATGGCAGTTTAATTAGAGGAGAAAGATGGCAAGACTAAAAAGGGTTGCAAGGAGAGAATTGCTACTTGCACATGCCCTTGAGAATAAGAAACATAAGACCGGGAAATAAAGCTGAAGAAAAGTGCATTGTGTCAAAGGTACCAGGGGCTCTCCCACATCGATAGCCGAGGCAGGGAGGAGCGATTGCTGCCAGGGTACGGTCCTTGGCTCCTACAACAAAGCTGCTCCAGTAAAAGTCAGCACAGCCATTCAGTCGGGTAGACTGCTAGCACACCGGTCTGTTAGAACCAAGGTTGCAAGCGGCAACATTGTATGAAGAAATCTGCAAAGAACACAGTGTAAGGCGTATGTTGTGAGCGATGCAAATATAATTGAATATCAAAGGGGTGACTGAACTTTTGAAACTAAGGTTGATGCCATACACAGAGTGGTCCGGCACCACGTGGGTGCTCATTCGAAGGTCTCTGTTAGGTATCCAACTGAGAGTGTAAAATTGTGAACTGTGAAATTGAAGTGGTCCTGCAATGGGTCAAGCCAAACCCAATGCACATTCAAAAGTCTTCGAGAGCTAATACGAAGTGTAATTGGTCTGAGCCTGGCTGAGGGAGACTAATTGTGTAAAAGGGATCCGGGGTGAACCATGAGTCACCTGAGTAAAGATATTCTGAAAGCAATGGAAAAGAGGATCTGAGCCTGGAAGAGGCGGATCCAAACTAAAGATTGTGGTAGAAAAGAGATCTGAGCCCAGCTGAGGGGGATCCAGGGTGAAGGGAGAATCGCCAGACTTGATTATTTGTAAAGCAACTCTTCATTGATTTGATACATCAGGCCCTCATAATCGAGACAATTTGATAACTTAAGAGACTTGGGCATGGAAGGCCCTGATGTTTGTAATGGAACTGTGTCCTCGTGCCGAAGAAGCCCAAGAGTGTGCTATGCTCGAGTGAACCGCCTTGTCCCATGCTGAAAATGTGGGGAAGGGAGGCCAATGGCCTGAACATCCTGACCGATCATTTTGTGAACACTTCTTTCTTTTTCATGAACATTTTCCCACACTATTTCTAAATTGGTGGTACAGATTGGCAATAGTTTATTTTTTTAGTATAGGCCCTTTTGTTTTGAAGAGACTCCACTAGGACTGCGTTATTATTTTTTGATGGTCATAGCTTGCTCCCATCTTTAGATTTAGGCTTAGATGGGCATTTATCACAACCTTCATGAAGTTCAATAAACACCTTTGAACTGTGGTTACATGTGTCTGTTTTACTTTGATACCATGCCTTCCTTACACCACCCTTCCCCACATTTTCAGCATTAGACAAGGCGGTTCATTTGAGCAAAGCACACACTCTGTCTTCTGCAGCACGAGGATAGAATTCCACTTTCACAGTTCAATACCTACTGTGTTCAAGCCTCTTTACTTCTTGCAAGTCTCTTGACTCAGAGGGCCTGGCATACAAAAACACGACAAAAACATTTCTTTCCTTTTCCAGCACTCAATTTGGGCGTTCACCATGGATCCACCTTGGCTGAGCTCAGATCCTTTTCAAAACAAAGTTCAACATTGGATCCACCGCTTCCAGGCTCAGATCCCTTTCAAACTATGTTCAGATAATTATTTTTTCGAGTGACTCAGGTTTCACCCCGGATCCCCCTCAGCCGGGTTCAGGTCCCTTTCTTTCACTCAAGTAGTCTCCCTCAGCTGGGCTCGGACCAATTGTGTTGTGCTTTAAACTATCAAAGACTTTCGAATGTGCACAGGTTTAGCTTGCTCGGTTGCATGATCGCTTTGATTTCAATATTCCTTTTTCTCACACTCAGCATATGTTGGATACCTAACAGACTTTTTATTGAGCACCCACATGGCGCCAGACCACTCTAGTGTATGGTATCTTTACTCCCAAAGTTCAATTATAAAGTTCAACTACTCCTTTTGGTTTCCAATTATATCTGCATCATTCTTTACAAATGCCTCACACACTGTTCTCTTTGTACAATGTTGCCACTTGCAACCTTGGTTCAAAACACACGCTGGTTTGGTATCGGTCTCTCTGACTCACCGGCTGTGTTGTATGTTCTGAGGCTGCTTTATTGTAGGAGCCAAGAACAGTACCACGGAGGCAATCGCTCCTCCCCACTTTGGTTATCGATGCGGGAGAGCCCCGAGTACCTCCGACACACTGTGCAGGTTTGATCAGCCTTAGTTCCTGGCCTTTGATTTCTTACTTTCCAAGGCTCACAAGAGTAAAGGTCTTTATTGGTCACGGGTACTTCTCTCCCAAGCAAGCAACAATGGATACATATGCAAAGAAATATGAATTTAAGACGGGTTCCACACATTCAGGAGAGCGTCTAGGAAGCAATGAATCGGACCCCCAGCATATGGCTGATGAAAATAAGATCCTGGAAGCGAAAGCGGCCATGCGCACATCTATGCATAGGAGAGATAAAACGCAATGTGAGTATACTACGCCAAGACGTGCGTAACCTCGCCAGCAGAGTCGGAGAAACGGAGCATAAACTGCATACACGACCAAAGAAGTGCAGGCGACAGTCAAGGAACTAACAACTGAAGTCAGAATGAAGGCATAGAAGATGGAGACCCCACAAATTTGATTGAAAACCTACTCCTCCAAGAGATGGGACCTGGAGCCCTGTCGCAGGGGTTCAGTCGAAAGAGCCCACCCGGCCCTCAAAAGGGAACCACCCCCCTCCCCATGAAACCCTCCTCAAACCTCCCCCCCACCCCCTGAGAGACTGGTTGTAGTAAAAATTCGGAACTATCGAGACAGAGACAATCCTAGCCCACTCAAGATCGGGCGGAGTGATCCGGAGAGACGCAGCAACTCTGGCAATGATCCAGATTACACAATTCAAGTCCAAAGAAGAGGAGCTCAATACATACCCACCTAAGAACAGCTCATGAGTATGCTCCTCTATCCTGCTAAATTTAAAAGTATTGTACAAAGGGAAATCAATCTTCGAGACATTGGAAGCAGTCAACGAATGGTTGGATAAACAGAACCTGGGACAGATTCCAGAATTGCAAGAAGATACAACCCGCCACAACAAATGATGCAATCAAATAAGATGATCATAAACATAACACTGTCGACACAACAGAATGGAGATAATATAGGAGGTACTCCATGCACCAGGTCTACAGCAATCGCAAGCAAAAAACCCATGCCAGCACAAGGACCACGAATACAGGAATCGCATTCCAACCCCTCTTCTGATTCCCCTGTCCAACTGGCCGAACCTCCCAACCCCACATCCACATTCAATGGACTGAGAGTACTCTGTAGTACTAGGCCACCAACCTCCCGAGATGTATCGGGAATCACTGGTGGCGTCGCCTCTATGGAAATACACCGGAGGGCATCAAGTTGACTGTTAAATTAGATTTCAGTTGTTAGCGACACATTTAAGGACACACCGCGACTGGAGCAGCTATAGAAAACACAACCTACAAAAAGTCCAAGGGCCAATATCACAATGGAGGTCAATTGGGAGGACTACAGACGGACTGAGGAACAAAAGGTATAAAGAGAATAGAGTACAACCCAGGAATTGCCAAGAGACCAGGAACGCACACAAGAGAGAACTATGGTCCAAATTAAAGCAGAGTCACAGAGAAAAAACCATCGTCTAGGAACGGAGACAGAGCCAATAATACATCCCAGATGGCGGAAAACCTGAAAATTGTCACGTGGAACGTACGTGGCCTCAACTACGTCAAAAGGATGAGAGTGATGATATATCTACATCAAAAAGCTAGCCACATAGCCCTGCTCCTTCTATGCACTTACTCTATCAGAATTGTCCCTGGACCTACTATGATAGCAACCTCGTCTGTCTATCTCCTTACTGTTGTCCCCCCTCCCTCCAGCACTATCTGAAACGTTGTCAGGCCTAGTACGATAGTCACTTATTTTGTTCCTCCCCTCCCTTTCTGCACCCCTTTCCCTCACCCTTTGTTTTCCTCCAGCTCTACCTGAAATGCCGTCAGTGTTACACCGCTCCCCGCACGAGCTGCGACTCTTCCTACAAAGACACGCCCCCCCACGTCTCTAGCCTCTTCCCATCCAGCACCCAAACACACACGTCCCGACAGGGGTACCTCATTACCTTATCTGGTGTCACGCTATGGGGCACGACGTGGCATGCTTGGCAGGACTGGGGTTTATCGCCCTTCATGTGTGTGGCAAACGAACTGGCGACTCCATCACAGATACGCACGAAGAACTGCGCGACCCAGCGCAGCCCGGAACACGTGACTCGTTGCCTAGCAACTCTCAACGCTTGGGTATACGTGTCACGTGATAATGGTCACGTGTTTCCTTTCCATGGTTAAAAGGAGCCCGGTTACGGAAAACGTTGCTTCACAGCTGTTCTCTCTGGATCACGTGTTGCTTGCGCTTCGTTTTCAAGTCTCCTTGCTTCGCCAGGCCCCTGCTCTGTCTAACGGACTGCTCAGTGCCTAACCCTTGTCTGCTTTGTCTACCTTGGAACTGTGGATTATTGGTTGATGAACTATTTTGCCCAACGGATTGCTCGTGTCTCACCCCTTTCTGCCTTGGAACTTGGAACCATCAACCCAGACCTACGCTTTGCCTACGGACTGCCTCGTGTCTCACCCCTTTCTGCCTTGGAATTTGGATCCATCAACGCCGACCTACGCTTTGCCTACGGACTGCCTTGTGTCTATCCCCTTGGACACACTTCTGCTACTCGCTACCTTTCTTGTTACGAAGACCCCGTCCTGGGTGGTCACCTGCCTGTCTCTGCCGCCACGTCTGTCCCCCCCTGGTAACGCTTGCCTCCGACTCCCTGGGACTACGTTCCAGCATACACAACGCTCCAGCATACACAGGTATATCGTGTCTTGGTTGTATTCACGAGATTTTGCATATTGAACGGTTACATAACCTTATACCTTCCTTTACAGCGCTCCAGGGGTTTTTCCGGTTGTTCCTGAGTCCTGGCTCCACGGACTACCTTCTTTGGTCCTAAGCATCACTCTGGCGGTATTCTTGTGGTTGTCAGTCTGATACTTGGGAACAGAGGGATAGCCCATACTCTGCACGACCAACAGCTGCGTAACAGACTGTGAAGCCTTTTGGTCATCCAGAGTATGAATCCCTCCACCGGGGACCCAGTGACCGCTTTGATGCAAGCAGTAGCGGCCCTCAGGACCGACATGGCAGCCGCTACAACAGCCATACATGACCGTCTTGATGCCTTACAGAGCACGCGTTACCCATTACCCCCAGACACCGAATACGGGGACTCCGGCCCCTCGGAACAGCCAGCACCTATCCCGGCCTCTGCACCCACTCCTTTGTTGTTTCCGACACCGGTTCCTCTTGCTGCCCCAGAACGCTACCAGGGACACCCCCGGAAATACCGAACCTTCATTAATCAATGTAAACTCCACTTTTTGTGCAGACCCTTGGCTTTCCCTGATTCAGTCACAAAGGCCGCATTCCTTCTTTCACATCTATCTGGGGTGGCGACCACCTGGGCAAATCCAATGCTGGAAAACGACCATCCCGCTCTGTATGATTTCGACCTCCTCACAACGGAAATGGCCAAGGTCTTTAATACACATCATAAAGCCCAATCACGGGACCTTGAACTCCTAGACCTAACACAGGGTAAGCTATCGTTAATAGAATACATAGCTCGGTATAACCAGCTCGCCGCCGAGACTTCCTTGCCGGAGGAGAAAAAGGCGATTGTGTTCTACCGTGGCTTATGCAACACCATGAAAGATGCGCTTTCAGTGGTTCCTGCCCTTCCCTCGGTGTTTCCAGACCTGGTGGATCTCGCTTTACAGATAGATGCAAGGAGGTCCGAGAGAAGGACAGAAACAACATTCGCTAGCCAGTCCGGTCAGGTCTCTTCTACCACCCCTTCCGAACCCATGCAAATAGGAGGCATCCGAAGCCCGATAACACCGTCAGAACGCGAACGCCGGAGGGCGGATAACGCCTGCTTTTATTGCGGGTTAAACGGGCACTATGTAAGGGAATGCCCCCGACGCCCTAAGAACAAAAACCCGGGTTTTCAGAAAGCTCGCCCATGATACAGGGGGCACCGGCGAGCCTGTCTTCAAGCACCTCTGAACCCGCCTTCGGCCCTGTCAGACCAGTGATAGTCCAGGCCCTCATGAAGCCCACTAGGGGTGTCACACATATGGTCCATATAGTGATTGACTCTGGGGCCACTGGTTGTTTTATCGATATCGCCTTGGCCCATCGTCTCAACCTACCCCTGGTCAGAAAAGAACACCCAGAACCCATACATGCTGTTGACGGCAAGTCCTTATCGTCCGGCCCCATTCAGTTTCAGACCGCACCCTTGGAAGTATTGATCCAGAGCACCCACAGGGAAACCTTGTCGTTTGATCTTATTACCACGCCACAATTCGGTGTCATTTTGGGAATCCCCTGGTTGCGACAACGCAACCCGTTGATTAACTGGGGGACAGGACAGGTCACGTTCGAGTCAGAGGTGTGTCAGCAGTTTTGTCTTGTGGAGGGCGATACGCCCTCCTCTCCTGCCAATATCCTGGGCGTCATGACCGCTACTCGCATTACTGACGCAACCTCCGAGACTGGGCCTTCACATACTGTGGGGGCCGTCCTGGCTGACATCCCCATCGAATACCACGAATACCACATGGTATTTGATAAAGCCACGGCGGAGGGTCTCCCTCCACATAGACCATACGACTGCCCGATTGATTTGGTTACGGATGCGCCTATACCCAGGGGGAGGATCTACTCATTGTCCCAATCAGAGGAGCAGGCCCTCAATGAATACATCCAGCAGGCATTGCAATTGGGTCACATTCGTCCATCAAGTTCCCCTGCTGCCAGCCCGATATTTTTTGTGCCGAAAAAGGAAGGCGATTTGCGTCCATGTGTGGACTACAGGAAGCTGAATGCCGTTACCATAAAAAACAGGTACCCTCTCCCCCTCATCTCCACACTGCTGGACAGGTTAACCAGGGCTACCATTTTTACCAAATTGGACCTAAGAGGGGCCTACAACCTGATCCGTATGCGATGTGGGGATGAGTGGAAGACGGCCTTCTGCTCTCGGCAAGGGTTATTTGAGTACACCGTAATGCCCTTTGGGCTTTGCAACGCTCCCGCAACTTTCCAGCGGTTTATCAATGACGTGTTCTCCGACGTCTTGGATACCTACGTAGTGGTATACCTGGACGATATATTGGTTTTTTCTCCCTCCTTAGAGGAACACATCGTTCATGTCAGAGAGGTCCTCTCTCGTCTTAAAGCGAACGCTCTGTTCGCCAAACCGGAGAAATGCATTTTTCATTCAAAGGAAGTGGAGTTCCTAGGCTTCCACATCTCCCCCGGAGGCTTGTCCATGAACCAGTCCAAGGTTTGTGCTGTCATGGAATGGCCGACTCCGACTAATGTTAAACAACTTCAATCCTTTCTTGGTTTCGCTAATTTCTACCGGCGGTTCATCGCCGGCTTCTCTTCCATCGTTTCTCCGCTGACCGCTCTGACCAGTCCTCTTGCCCCGTACTCTTGGACCCCCACGCAGCAAAGGGCGTTCGAGGCACTCAAATCCAGGTTTACTTCTGCCCCGGTCCTACAACACCCCGATCCCGACCTCCCCTACGTTCTGGAAGCGGATGCCTCTTCGTTTGCACTAGGTGCGGTGTTGTCCCAGCCATGTCCAGCCACGGGCCGGTTACATCCGGTGGCCTACCATTCTCGGAAGTTCTCAACAGCCGAAACTCACTACACGGTAACCGAGAAAGAGCTGCTGGCCATCAAGGACGCCCTCCAGACATGGAGACACCACCTCATGGGGGCAAAACACCAAACGGTGGTTTATACAGACCACAAAAACCTGCAAGACCTGGCCTCCCTGAAGTGCGTAAATAGTCGGCAGGTACGCTGGCACTTGTTTTTTGCTGCCTTCGATTTTATTGTGAAACACAGACCAGGCCTCACCAATGGCAAGGCTGACGCTTTGTCCCGATCTCCCGGTGGTGAGTCCTTAGTTTCGTTCCAAGACACTTTATTAGGGAAAGGCCATGTTGTCTGCTTATGTACGCCCTCGCCACTCATGCTCACTGACATTAGAGAATGGGTTTCTCAACATCCCCATACGCTCACGGAATGGGACATCACTCTCCAGGATGGGCTCCCTTTCATTCAGGGCAAGCTATTCCTTCCTACATGCGATGCACGCAACCAGGCGCTGGCATGGTCGCATGATGCGGCCATTAACGGCCATCCCGGGCAACAACGCACCCTTGAATTGTTACAACGCTGGTGCTGGTGGCCATCCATGAGGAAGGAGATAGAAAGTTATGTAAACACGTGTTCCATATGCGCACAATGTAAAACACGTAGAGGACGACCATTGGGGTTGCTCCTGCCATTACCCATACCTCCCAGGCCGTGGCACACCATTTCGATGGACCTCATTACTGATCTACCTCGCAGACAGGGTTACGATACCATATGGGTTGTCGTTGACTCATACACCAAAATGGCCCGTTTTGTTCCCTGCACAGGCATTCCATCGGCCCCAACACTAGCTCGCCTGTTTTTCAAAACGGTTTTCTGTCTTTTCGGTTTACCACATGTCATCATATCAGACCGGGGATCCCAGTTCACGTCCTGCTTCTGGCGCTCTCTTACCAGGCTTCTGAAGATCGATGCACACTTCTCTTCGGCGTACCACCCTGAAAGCGATGGGCAGACGGAGAGGGTTAACCAAGCCCTAGAACAGTACCTGCGCTGTCTGTCCCTCCAGTACCAGGACTCTTGGTTCAAGCTGCTCTATCTGGCTGAGTTCGCATACAATAATTCCCGTCATTCAGCCACTGGGTTCTCCCCTTTCTACTCTCTGTACGGGCAGCATCCTCGCGCCCTACCGCTCCCTGACTTCTCCTCGGCCACTCCCGCTGCTAACGCCTGCGTGCGTGATTTAGCGGGGGTCCATGCACATACTCTGGTCCACCTCCGCGAGGCTCAGGCGGTGATGAAGGCCAAAGCGGACCGTAGGCGGGCTGAGGCGCCGGTGTATCATGTGGGCGATCGGGTATGGTTGTCGACCAGACACCTGCGAATCCCTGGTTGTCGCAAGTTGTTGCCCTGCTTTGTGGGCCCCTATTGGATCGCCGGTATACTTAATCCCGTGGCCCTACGCCTGACTGTACCGCGTGCTTGGCGGATCCACCCGGTTTTCCATATCTCCCTCCTCAAACCGTTCCTTGCTTCCACTCGCATCCTTGTTCCTCCCGCCCCAGTTTCTGTGTCTTCCCAGGACGTTTTTGAGGTCAGTGCCATCCTCGGATCCCGCTTCCATAGAGGCCGTCTACAGTACCTGGTGGACTGGCTGGGTTATGGTCCCGAAGACCGGTCCTGGGTTCCCTCCCATGACGTCCAGGCCCCTCTTCTGGTGGCGCAGTTCCATAAGGATAACCCGGCTTGCCCACGGGGTCGTGGGTCGTTGCGGGGGGAGTCTGTTACACCGCTCCCCGCACGAGCTGCGACTCTTCCTACAAAGACACGCCCCCCCACGTCTCTAGCCTCTTCCCATCCAGCACCCAAACACACACGTCCCGACAGGGGTACCTCATTACCTTATCTGGTGTCACGCTATGGGGCACGACGTGGCATGCTTGGCAGGACTGGGGTTTATCGCCCTTCATGTGTGTGGCAAACGAACTGGCGACTCCATCACAGATACGCACGAAGAACTGCGCGACCCAGCGCAGCCCGGAACACGTGACTCGTTGCCTAGCAACTCTCAACGCTTGGGTATACGTGTCACGTGATAATGGTCACGTGTTTCCTTTCCATGGTTAAAAGGAGCCCGGTTACGGAAAACGTTGCTTCACAGCTGTTCTCTCTGGATCACGTGTTGCTTGCGCTTCGTTTTCAAGTCTCCTTGCTTCGCCAGGCCCCTGCTCTGTCTAACGGACTGCTCAGTGCCTAACCCTTGTCTGCTTTGTCTACCTTGGAACTGTGGATTATTGGTTGATGAACTATTTTGCCCAACGGATTGCTCGTGTCTCACCCCTTTCTGCCTTGGAATTTGGATCCATCAACGCCGACCTACGCTTTGCCTACGGACTGCCTCGTGTCTCACCCCTTTCTGCCTTGGAATTTGGATCCATCAACGCCGACCTACGCTTTGCCTACGGACTGCCTTGTGTCTATCCCCTTGGACACACTTCTGCTACTCGCTACCTTTCTTGTTACGAAGACCCCGTCCTGGGTGGTCACCTGCCTGTCTCTGCCGCCACGTCTGTCCCCCCCTGGTAACGCTTGCCTCCGACTCCCTGGGACTACGTTCCAGCATACACAACGCTCCAGCATACACAGGTATATCGTGTCTTGGTTGTATTCACGAGATTTTGCATATTGAACGGTTACATAACCTTATACCTTCCTTTACAGCGCTCCAGGGGTTTTTCCGGTTGTTCCTGAGTCCTGGCTCCACGGACTACCTTCTTTGGTCCTAAGCATCACTCTGGCGTTATTCTTGTGGTTGTCAGTCTGATACTTGGGAACAGAGGGATAGCCCATACTCTGCACGACCAACAGCTGCGTAACAGTCAGGCCTAGTATGGTTGTCGCCTGTCTGTTTCCATTTCCTTCCCACTCTCCCCCTCCCTTATCTATGTCTTAGCTCTTGCACTATCTGAAATGTCGTCAGGCTGAGTACGATAGTTAATTTCACATCCTTACTGTTCATAGCCTGTAAGAATGTCGTTGTATTTTCCCTTGTTCCCTTCCTTGCCTTGGAGCGCTTTGAACCACATTGTGTATATGCGCTATACAAATAAAGTATCATACCATATATTTAATAAATGGAAAGGTAGAAGGTACGCCTCAGCATACTCCAATTAGGCCAGAGGGGTACTTGTATGGTTTGCCCCAGGAATACCGCTCCGAATATTAAACACGCACTCAGACCTAGAGGGGGGAGTAATATTAATGCATGGATTCTTGCATAAGAAAGAAATCTGCATAATCAATACTTATGTGCCCAACCAGAATGTTGCAACATTCTTATGCTTACTGTACTCCATCCTGACTCCCTATAAGGGCATGCAATAGATTTGGGGAGGGGACTTTAATTGCGTACTGGATCCGGTCCTGGAAAGATGAGTGAGCTCAACCCTACCACTTCCCCCACCCCCCCCCCCCTTCCATCCAGAGCACTGAAAACATTAGTATGAGATCTAGAGCTTCAGGAAGTGTGGAGATGGATACACAGAGAGAGACCAGAATTCTCCTTCTACTCGAGTGCGCACCAAATTATACACAAGAATTGACTGTCTTCACCGGGAAAGAACACCTGGGGAGTGTAGTAGGGACCACTTATGAAGGCAGAACACTTTCCAACCACTCACCCATGATGATAGAATGGTCACTTGCTGACCATCCAGCACCTATCCCCACATGGAAATTAAGAGCAGAATTGCTGAGGGACAGTAGCTTCAGGGAAGACCTAAGACTACAAATAAAACAATATTTTAGCACAACCTGGGGAGTGTTAAAAATACACAAACAGTGTGGGAGGCCTTTAATGTAGTTATACGCGGGGTGGCCATAGCTAAAGCAGGAGGAGTCAAAGGATCTAGAAAATCAAATATCAGTGGTAGAAGCTGAGATTAAAAAAATGGAGGGAGAGGAACCAATTGAAAAAGAAAGCGCCCTCATAGACCTAAGCCAAAAGTGTATATAACAATGGGAAAAGCTGGGCGACTTTAGCTTTGCAAAATATACTGAAAACATACATGGGGAGGGTGATAAACCAGGTAGACTACTAGCCTGGCTGACCCAGGGCCAGAACACCAGAGAAGTGCCAGTAGAAATAGCAGACGAGTGCGGCAAGGTATGGAGATCGCAGTCAGAGATCAACAACACTTTTTAAGGCTTCTACAGTAGATTATACAAGGATAACACAATCCAGGGAAATAGAAATCAGAGTAACCCTAGAAGACATAGGACTCCCAGTACTGACGGCAGAACAGAGAGATGTTAGATACCGCCCGCACCATAGAAGAAATAGAAAGAGTTAACACTGCACTACCCAATGGAAAAACCCTAGGAAGCGATGGTCTTCCGGTGGAATTTTATAAAGAGTATACGGATTTAGTAGTCCCGTAATTACTATCAGTTCTCGGAGAGGCATGTGAGCTTGGCACCATACCGATACGATGGAACAAGCAGTGATACTCCCTATCCTAAAACCTGGAAAAGACAAAACAGTCTCCAGATCCTATCGGCCAGTTGTGCTAATAAACCAAGACACTCAAATAATTACAACAGTGTTAGCGGAGAGGCTTAAAAAAGTAATCGGTGCATTAGTCCAGTTAGAGCCACAACAGAAAACCTAAGGCGACTTCAGGCTGTCATAGACAGGAGGCATGGCAGGAAAGAGGGCTGTGCACTGGTGGCATTGGATGCTATCAGGGCATTTGACTCTGTGAGATGGGAATGGCTGTTTGCCACACTGGAACAGTATGGGATAGGGCACAGGTTCATGAGATGGAAACGCAAGCTATATGCATCGCCGCCAGCAAGAGTCTTCACAGGGAAACATGTTTCAGACCCATTTCCGATCCTAAGAGGCACCAAGCAGGGCTGCCCACTATCCCCCCTACTATACATCTTAGCATTAGATCCCCAGGGATATACATGAGGAACTCATTTAAAGACACAAGGCTACAAGTAGATGGAACCCTGCATATAATCTCCCTCTACGCAGATGACGTGCTGCTATATATTAAACATCCGGAGGACATTATGGAGTCATACCTAGAAGTACTGGGATATTTTCCACAGCTAACGGGGATATCAATTGGCAGGCCTAAATCCTGCCTATTCCCCCTGGCAGGATGGGCAGGTGTAGCAGAAGACCGACTCCCCCCACCTTGGCCTCAAATAGAACCCACACACATTCTGCTATTTGATCATAATCATATGTATGACATTAAAGATACCCATGCCACAAACACGCTGAGAGCAAAAAAAGTCTGGAGGCATCCATAAAATTCTGGGAAAAAACTACCCCTGTCAGTGATGGGAAGAATTTCATTGGTTAAAATAATAGCTCTCCCCCAACTACTATATCACTTTATCAACGTACCATTCCTCATACCACAGACCTTTTTCAGAGACTTGAATTCGGTACTAAGCAGTTTTATATGGGGAAGGGGCCGGAAAAGTGTTGCCATGGAGGTACTATGCAGGGACAACTCAGATGGTGGTGTGTGCCACCCGAATTCTGAAGTCTACTATCTAGCAGGACAACACCAACACATAGCAGGTTGGCTAGCAAATACAGAAACTGTGGAACACACCCTGCTGAGTGCCTACATAGCCCCATAACGTCTTAAAGAAGCCTTATAGCTGGAGAAAGCAAGAATCGAAAATTCCCCATCGCTACTACAGCTAAGCAGGCGGATATGGAATAGAACAAAGAGAATACTGAAAGCTGAAGAACCGTACTCCCCCCAGATACCACTGGCGGCCCTACACAGAAATAATAGAGAACATATCAAGCAAAGCAGAACATACTGGGAAGATAAAGGGCTGGTCACAGTAGGAGATCTCACTCCCACGGGGAAACTACTAGAGTTCCAAGACCTAGTTAAAACACATGAAGTACACCAAGGACAATATATAACTTATCCGAGACTCATAAGAGATCTGAAAACCCGATGGCCATCCCCTGCAGCCCTGGAAACCGAAAATCCTTCCTGTACTAGGACTGTTGTATGATGTGTCTGAAGGAGGTCATATGGTCTCCAGATTATATCGAGTGCTCTTAGAGGAGATACCCAAAGATCTACATAAAGGGAAATGTCCATGGGAAGCAGGAATAGAAATCATGGTAAAGGAGGGGTCCAAAGCAATGCTATACCCCAAAAAGATCTCCAGAAATGCCATGCTGAAACAGCTATGATTCTATATACTTCATAGGGCATACATGACACATAAAAGGAGATCACAATTCCCGGGAGCAAGTACACAAGTTTCCCCAAAATGTGGAGAAGATGATGCAGACATGGGACATGTGTTCTGGTCTTGCCCAAAGATGCAGACATATTGGCGAGATATTGAACGGCACCTACGCAAGAATGGAATGAACAGCCAAGGGTATCCCTACAAATTATCCCCACCAAAAATATCACCGTACATATGGTCGTCTGTCTCGCCATAGGCAAAGGTTTTGGGGGGTATAATTTCTGAGAGCAGGGGGGGGTTGCAGGGGTGTCCCCCGCACATTTAAAAATAATGCAGGGGTTGCGGGGGTGTCCCCTGCAGGGTCCATGGCTCAATATCGCTGCAAAAATATGGCAATATCTTTGTATCGCAATATTTTTGCAGGGATATTAACACATGGACCTGAGCATAGGTGTAATTTTACAGGGGATGGGGGTGTTTGTGCCCCCCAACTTTCATGGCACACGATTTTTTCAGATGACATGTCCCCCCCCAACATTTTCAGCAACGTTACTCCACTGGACCCGAGCCAAGAATGGTCAGCTGAGGCCAGCCTTCAAGGGATATATAAATACCCAGAGAAAGACAGAGCAATGAAGAGAATGATAGCCCTGGCATGGGCACTGGATAAATGGCGAATAGCAATGACATGGAAGACAAAAGAGGGACCAAACATGGAAATATGGTGGAAAGATTTGAAAAGATGGACCATGGCGGAAACAGCTGTGTGGTAAGAAGCACTAGGGATGGGAAGAAGAGAGAGCTCTGTGGACATCATGTCATGAAATGTACCTGTGCAAGAACTGTTTACCTTGTCAGACGACAAACCCCCCTGAACATGGCAATCCGTAAAAGGGCACCAACAAAATATCTGGAAGATGACAACAAGCCCAGCGTCTAACTTCCCACATTCATCTAAAAGATAGTTTGACCCAAGGAACTTGTAACCTTATACAATACAGATCTTAGACACTGTTACTGTTTGAGTTGGGGTTAGGGAGGGAATGAGGGGTGAGAGGGTATGGGGATATGATAATTGCTACATAACTGGACACATGTTGATTTAAACTTGTGAAACTTCAATAAAAATGTTTTTTTTTTTTTAAAGTCTGTTTCATAATCCATGTTGGGCTTTGTCCCTTGGGTGTTCGCTGTGCAGAGACTCCCACTCCACACATGGATTTGCAGATGTAGGAAAGACTAAGAAGCGGACCTTTGTCTCCTCAGCGGTTCTGTGTGATTTCTTCTCATTTATTTTATCAAGGGAGTATTGGTTGAATTTAATTTTTCTTTAAGGCAATTTTACTGCAAATGTATGCGGGGGAGATGCCTCGCAGAACCCCCACCCCCAATAACCCTCTACCTTTATTATTCCCCTAACCCACCTCTCCACATACATTTGCTAAAAACTGCGGCAACACAAATTTCGACCAATTCTCCCTCGATGAAATGTACTGTGGCCAAACCTTCCATGACCTCCTCAGCTGCCTGTATGAGGTTTTATAACCTGGCTGTGCGTTGTCCATCAGCAATCTGTAGGAGACGCATGTGCTGTAGCGCTCTGTTGCCTGTCTTGGTATAATTGTGGGATCCACCATTTGCCACTTGCAGGGATCTCATCACAGAGCGGGTGTCTCACTCTGACCCCCAGAATTGCCTAGTCTTTTTGGACTAGTGCGTCCCCAGTGACTTTGTCACAGTAATGATGACAACACAGAATGTCTTATCTGGGTTGATTGATTAAGCCATGAACAGTAGCAGAAGGAGCAGTGCAAAGGATTGTCAAGTTTTGTACGTGGGTCCTGAGCCTTCCGAAAAATGAGCTTGAAGCCTGATCTATGGGTGTCTCCACCCTAAGAGGCTGTTTTTGGTTGGGTGTGGTTATAACTCTTGCAGCGTTTAAACTAAACACAATAGGTACTGCTTCAGTTTAGTGTCAGGATGGCAATGAATCAAAAAAAGCCACCAGGTCCTACTCTAAGCAGGAGGAATGTCTGAAGTCCCATTCCCTACACCTTTTGTACACTACTCCTGGGATATTGCAGCCAGCAACCTTCTTAAGTTCACTCACTTGCTAGGATTTAATGCCCAGCATGTGGCCTTGGCTCTTCTCCAGCTGCCGCCTGGCACAGATCTTATAAACCAACTGGCTGCGGGTCAACTTACTAGGGACCCTAATGTACAAGCAGCACCGCTTACCCGCAAGTACTTATTACTCCTCCTTGCCTTAAGTGATACCATCCGGAACTTTCTCTCTCCTTGTTGGGCTAAAGGTAATATCCCAGTTTAGATGGATTTCTAGAATCTGGCCTACTGGACAGAATTTAGGAGGCCACCCTAGTTGTAGTGAAAAACCTTATCAAGGTAGTAATGAAGAGCAGTCCAGGCTTATTCTCGGGAAAATGCGAGTGGGGTCAGGGGCTCTCGGTGAGTCTGAATAGTGTGGCACACAATCATTCAACTTAGACAGTCATGTATAAAAATACAGCTATTGGAATTCCAAGATGGCCACCAAGGAGTGAAGACGCACTCCTGAGAGCTCCCGGCCGGGCCATAAAAAGGTGGATAATAAAGGAAAAAAGAGAATCTAAAAACCTGCATGCAAGACAGGAGAATAAAGAATATGGCAAGCAGGTGAAGCAGAGGCAGCCTCAGCTGAAAAGGATAGAGCAGAGGGGCCATACGATCGTCTCCCACATGAACATAGCCAGCGCCCACAGATTTAAAGCGGGACGAGACAAGATAAAACAAAACACTGCTGCGGGGAGGCGGTGCTTACCGGAGGGAGTCGAGAGGAAGCCGGCCAGTGGCGGCGGAGCAAAGGCTGCATCCCCTGGAAAGGGAAAGCAGGATGGAACGTGACTGCCCTGGCCTCCTGCACGAAGGAGAACAGGCGAGCAGTCCCCGAGGGGGGAGTATTCTGGGCAGAGGAGCTCCGGCAGAGATCCGAATTCCCGTGCTGATAAGCTGCAGTCAGGGACGTGCATGCATTGACTGTGAGCCGCAGGAAGGAAGCAGAGATGGGCATCGGTACCCCGGTGGGGGTGCACTCAGAAGTGAGGAGCCCCGTCGGAGACCCGAAGTCCCGCGGAGAAGAGCTACTGGCGAGGACAGACGGGCACCAGAAATTAGCCCCACAAAGCAGCAGGACCCTGCAAAGAAATCCAGAGCAGTCCAGGAAGTCTGGGTAAGCCGGGAGCAGAAATGCGGGCCATCGGAGGCAACAGAGAACCCAGCTGCAGGGATCGAGGAGGACGACCCAAGAAGACACATGGAATCAGCCAGCAATGTTGACAAAGGCAGGAGGGCCACTACAGATACCCTAGTAGTTAAGACGTGCACATAGATAAGAGGCCAACAAGTACTGGCCAATTGAAGGGCTGCTTAACAGATCCTCGGGCATATGGGCAGAGACACCTGAAAGGAACAAAGACTGCAATATATGAGGCACCATGAAAATAAAAAGCTGGGAAGCGATGACGGAAAAGCCCAAAACCCACCTAAAGGCTTAGAACTGAAAGGACTGGGAAGTGGCGCCCAGAAGAAGAGGGGCCCAGTGTGTAGTGGAAGAGTAATCTAAGGGAGAGCCCGGTCAGACGGCGAAGAGTAGCTGATCGGGGAGAGAGCCACGAGGCAGTCCAGAGAGAAAATAAAGTGAAGTGCAGACACAATAGACACAGATACTGAAGCACACTCCCACTCTCAGATGCCAGGTCCCAAAGGGAAACGGGCACTAGGACCGCTATCGGCAAAGAAAGGTCATAAGAAAAGCCAGCTTGAAAAGTACTGGCATTGGGCCACCTCGGGGACTGGGCAGGAAGATTTAAGCCAAGCCGACAGGGACAAGGAAGACACACCAGTAACTGAGGCAATGGCCATAAACAAGAAAGATTTACAAAAATGCCTACTGGGAATGGAGGAGAGAATCACAGCCTCCTTTCAGCAGCAGGTAGGGAGCTTAAAAGAAGATCTGAAGTGCTCACTGAAAGAAATTAGCGAAGACATCAACTCCCTAGTGGAGGCAGGGTGGATGCGGCGAACATGGCATGTCCGAAATAGAAAAAGATCTACGGCAGATTTCCGAACTGTTAGAACCGATAGCCACTGCCACACAAAACCTAGAAATACAGGCAGAGGACTTGGAAAATCATTCAAGACGCTTAAACATAAGGGTTAAAAGTCTGGCAGAGACCACCCCAGAGGCGGAGTTGAAATCTAAACTGCAACACTGCTTCACCACTTTGCTGATCGACAATACCCCAGAGGAGATTTGGATAGATCGGGTACACGAGTAGGCCCGAAGAGAAGTGGAGAAGGGAATAGGCCTAGGGATGTCCTAGCAGCCTTGGCGTCCTACGAGGAGAAGGAGATATTAAGGACTGCAAGAGGGCAACAATCAATGACAATAAATGGCTCAGAAGTAAGTCTGTTTCAAGATTTGGCGGCGTCCACCCTGCAGAAAAAGAGTGATGGGACCAGTGATGAGGAAACTCCAGGACATGAAAGTCCCCTATAAATGGACATTCCCCTTTGGCTTTATATTTCCTTCGGGAGGGAGACAGCAGAGAGTAACCACATGCAAGGAGGGGATGGCCGTCCTAGGGATGGATCCAGAAGATGCAGCCTCAGGAGAGTAACCCAGCGACTCTCAATGGAGTGGGCCCACGCCCTGGGAATGATCCTTGTCACAGAGGAAAAGAGGAGAGGACCTGAAAGGCCCCAGACCAAGAAAATTAAAAAGTACTATACAATCGTGGGGCAACGGCTACCTGGAAGGCAACCTGTGACAGGCCGGCGGGGGAGTGGAGCAAGTGTACAAAACAACTTCAAGTCCCACATGAGAGTACCTAGCTAAGGTGGCCCGGTAGGGAGGGGGAGAGACACCACTTGGACTCAGAGAAGGTTAAGTTAACCTTAGGGCCTGGGAGGAACATGGGTCGGTGGCCGCATGTTGGGATGTATCCTCTGATACAGAGTCATACGTGGGGTGGTGGTGGACGCGGGGGATGAGGGGGGAGGGCAAGGGGAACTGCATTGATAGAAGGTCTCGAACATTACTGGGTAGGTCACCGCAGGAATACACGTACCAGAGGAGAAATGCGTCTAAAATCCAATGACTAGGCCCTTGTAGATTTTATCACAAAATGTAAGTGGGCTGAACACTCTGATAAAGAAGATGGTCCTAACTCATATACAGAGATGTAATGCAGATATATTCTTACTTCAGGGGACGCATATTCGAAAAGAAGATGGCCACAAAACACAGATGCGGCAATACACACAATAACACCAAGCAAATGCCCACAATAAGACAGCAGGAGTTATGGTGGGCTTTAAGAATACACTGGGAGCTCACATTCTCAAAATCCTAGCAGACCGGAATGTAAGGTACATATTCGTGCAAGTACAGATAGGGAAAAAAACTAGGACCATAGGCACCATATATGCCCCTAATACAGGACAAGATCCCTTTCTGAACCAGACTCTGGGGAAACTAGAACAGTTTGCCGTAGGGGGAATCTTAATCACAGGGGACTTCAATATGACCTGGGACCCGGAAATCGATAGGAGTGGGCAGAGTGCACAGAAGGGCACCTACCCCTCGGGTGTGGTACGAGAAAAGATGAAAGGGCTGGCGTTAAGACTTATGGAGGGCTAATAGGGGGCAGGAACCAGGGTATACATGCTTTTCGCATGTGCATCACACATACTCTAGAACAGATTATGCCTGGGGGCCCCCCGAAATACTCGGGTCCTTAACAAATATAAAACTCGACCCGATCTCCCTATCAGACCATGCACTGATGAAGATCCATCTAGGGGGACTAAAGCCAAGCAATCCGCTATGTACGTGGAGGTTCCCTGGGGAACCCATGAGAGACCTACAGGACACAGTGAGGGTGAAAATAGCAGAAAACATCGAGCGGAGCGACACGAATGAGGTTTCACTGAGGTGTGTATGGGATGCCTGCAAGGCCGTTCTATGAGGAGAATTGAATTCACTGAAAGCTCAGAGGAGAAAGGAGAGGGATAGACTAGAGAAAGACTTGGAGGCACAGCTGAAACAGGCCCAAGGCTCATTAGCAGGCCGTAAGAATAGGGAAAATTACAATAAAGTAATGGAAGTGCAAAGACAGCTGCGATTACTAAACACCTCAAAGGCGGAGAGTGCCTTGTTAAGGCTCAAACAGCGCTACTTTGTAGATTCCAATAACGCAGACAAAATGTTAGCCAGGATTCTGAAACAGCAGAAGGGACAGTGGCATATAGAGTAAATTAAAAAAGCAGACGGCTCATTGACAACCGAGTCGGAGGTGATTACGCAAGCCTTCAAAACATATTATAAGGCGCTCTATTCCACAGGAAACCCAGAATTAGAGAAAATACAGACATTCTTAGAGGGGATAGAACTGCCCAAGATTAAGATAGAAGAAAGGGATAGCCTGGAAAAGGAAATTACTGAGGAAGAAGTGGAAAGAGCAATTAAAACCCTGCCGAATAATAAGTCACCAGGTCCAGATGGGTACACCAGGACGTTCTATAAAGTGTTCTGCAATGAGGTTAAAGGCAGCCTAGCAAGACTGTTCAATACATTTAGGAATGGGGAAGAGGTGACGAACTCCATGATGGAGGCGAAGGTGGTGCTGTTTGAAAAGCCAAATAAGGACCCCACAATGTGTGGGTCGAATAGGCCCATTGAACTAATATAGACCTCAAAATATATACCGGGATACTAGCGGATAGAGTAAAGAAGTTTCCCCCTGGGGTCATAGGGCAGGATCAATCCGGTTTTATAAAGGGGAGGCAAACATGGGATAACACCAGAAGGGTGATCCATCTTTTAGAAAAATTAGAAGTAACTCGTATACGAGCCACTCATCTCGTTAGCTGCTGAGAAAGCTTTTGATATGGTGGGGTGGCCGTACCTATTGCAGACAATGGAACTAATGGGCTTTGGGCCATATATAAAATATATGCAAATGGTAGGGGCAAACAACAGCAAGCTATCGATTCACTTAGTAATAATCAAATCTCAGAAACGATAGGTATAGAACGTGGGACGAGACAGGGATGCTCCCTATCACTGCATCTGTACGTTACCTACTTGGAACTGCTGCTAGCAGCAATCCGACAGAATCAGTACATCAAGGGGGTTCCATTCGGAGGAGATGCACATAAAACTGCTGCCTATGCAGATGATATGTTACTAACAGTAGTAGAACCAGAGAGGTCTATCCCAGCTTTAGTAAGTATCCTTAAAGAACCAGAAGGATTGTCAGGCTTGAAAATAAATATGGGGAAATCTGAAATGTTAGAGGTGGGTCTCTCGAAGGAACGGGCCAAACAGACACATGAGAACTCCCCATTTCGATTAGCGGGGTATAGCCTAACATATCTAAGCATAAAATTGGCAAGCAAGGTGGCAGCGCTGTATAAAGCGAACTTCCCAGACCTAATTAAACAAACACAAGCAGATTTTGCTAAATGGTCCCCGATGCAGATCTCTTGGCTGGGGCTCATAAGCACTGTGAGGATGGTGACCCTTTTTAGGGTACTTTATAGATTGCACACGCTACCAATCGTGATCCTGAACGCCTTCTTCAAAGCATTAAATGCACTATGTTAAAAATGTATACGGCAGAATAAACGCCTGAGAGTTGCATCTATTGAGGAACTATTGAGGTCCCCAAAACAAAGAGGAGAAATGGGGCTCCCGAATATATACCAATACTATGAAGCAGCCCAGCTGTGAGTAGTACAGGAATGGTTCTTGGGTAATACAGACAAGATCTGGGCTTGTATGGATAGAGCAGTGGTGGGAATGCCATTGACGGGATTGCTTTGGCTACAGGGAAACAAAAGGCCACCTTGCGCTAGGCGCAGTAGGGTCCTCTGTACGACATGTGACGTTTGGGAAATGAGGCTCAGGAAGGGACATCTATCCTCTTTCCCCTCACCCTTTACCCCAATGTTTGATAATCCCAATTTCACACGGGGCAAGGTAAAGGGGGCATTTAAAAGATGGAAAGAGAAGGGGTGTACGAAGATCAGAGACATGGTATGGGAAGGGGAAGTAATGTCCTTCGAGGACTGCAAGAGGCAGGTAGAAGTGGAGGAAAGGGATAGATTTGAATATAATCAATTGAGACACTGACTAAGACAGAAGGAGATAAACCAAGCCCCCACCAGGCCACTAACAAGATTTCAGACATACCACACACTCCGGGGATAAACACTTAGTGGCGAACATATATAGACTACTGCAAGAAAGTGCAAACCCAAGACCGTGCCCGTATCAAGCGGCGTGGAATGCCTCTTTGGCCAAAACAATACCCCTGGGGCAGTGGGAAGTATTGTGGAGGAATAGAACAAAACTGACCAGGTCATTGCAATTGAGAGAAGCATGGTACAAAACGATGCTCCAATGGCACTATACCCCCAGTAAAGTACATAAAATGTATAGTTCATCATCGGAGGAATGCTGGAGGGGGTTTAAGTGGGCAGGAGACTGGCTGCACATCTAGTGGGGCTGCACTCAGATCAAAGGCTTTTGGGAGGACATTCTGAAATTTCTTCAGGAAATAATCCTGGAAATGTTACCCCTCACACTACCTGAGACTCTGTGTGGGCTGTTAAGACCAGAGCTATATAGAATCTCGAAAGCTCTGAAAACATCCTTGGTAACATCATTAATAGCTGCATGGTTGGTAATAGCCAAAGAATGGAAATAAGCAGCCCCACAACGGTGACAATCTGGCTCTGCAAACTGTGGCACATAGTAGCCATGGAGTGGATCAGGTACAGGGTCCAAGGCGATGAGGACAGATCTCAGAAGGAGTGGGGGAAAGCTTACACTTTTAAAAAAAATGTCTTCATACAACAATGGTGTTGGACATGGGTTGACCTAACAAGAAGCAGCAGAGAACAATGGACACCGAACATTATGCTCCGGAGGTGACAGAAAATGGAAAGTCGGTTCCTCAAATAGTGTGGGAGGGATGGGGGGTTTTGCTTAGAAATTGTTTAACAAATGCTAATAAAAATACTGTTTAAAAAAAACACAGCTATTTATTTGAGGCCTTCTGAACACACTGAAAAATGAATCTAACCGGTAGTGTTATTGCACAACACTCTATAATACAAATATATGCAGACACCATAAGTTCAAATATACATCAAATATCTTAGCAAAAGCAGGTACCTATTTCAGATGCAGTCAATGATGGAACCTGGTCACAAGAAAATAACCAAACTAAGAAGTCCAAACCCTAAGATGAATGGGGACTTGTGCCCAAAAGTCATAGGAGCCACAATGTTTATCACCAGAATGGCGTCTCTGTAGGTAAGTTCAATAAGCTTGTGTTGGTGATAGTTTAAAAGTTCCACAACAATTTGATGAGCAGTAAGTATGTGTTTTCTTTTATTGCAGACCCAAGGCTAACGCAGGGGCAGGATACTCGACCCAGGTTTGATGTCCAAAGCTTGGAATGGAATAAGGAGACCAAGGAGCTTGTTCACAATGTTATCCAATGGAGGATATGGGGGACAGATGCACTGTGTTTACTGTTAAGAACGATTTGTGAACTCTGACCTGCTGGGCAGAGGTTCAGAAGGCCAGCCTAGTTTCTTGGAACAGGGTAACCTGGACAAGCCAGACTAATCAAGGGAGCATTGGCGACAGTCACGACTAGGTCTCATGAGGTGTGAGGCTGATCGAAAGCCCACAATGAGCACACACAGTAAACAAAACCACAAATTACTCTGTCTGGTGTATATATGTTAATGTTAATGTTAATGTTAAAGGACATTTGTACCGCGCACTATCACCACCGGAGTGGTCCCCTGGTGCTCTGGCGGCTCTGAAAGAGGGAGGGCAAGTGAGTTAGTGGGTGGAGGCTGGAAAAGTGCAAGAGAGCAGTGATGTACTGTTGGCAGCCTCAGCCCGGTGGGTCCGTCGCTGGGCCTGGGGTGTATGCGGCCGGTAGTCGTGTACTGATGTGCGAGTCTATGTGCGTTTATTGTTTTGTTGTTGCAGTGTGGTGAAGTTTGTGCGGTTTATTGTGCTGTAGGTTTGTAGTTGTGTTTGGTTTGGAGTTTGAGAGGTGTATGCAGAGGAGGAAATTGTTAGTGGTATCGGTTAGTTGGCATCTCTATCCTGGGTTGACCAGTTGGGCTCGCGTAATCTCGCTCGATGGGGTGCTTGGGCACCATGTGCCTCTGGAGGTTTGTGCTCGTTTTGTATTCGAGGCCGCTTGAGCATCTTGCTGCCTCTTCCGCCCGTTCCGTCAACAACGTTGCATGTTCCTCACCCCCCCACACATGGTTCGTGCACCTGCCAGTGTCCATATCACAGTTAGTGCAGTGATTGGTGGTATTGGTGGTATCTCGCCAGTTCCACAACCCACTACTCGAGGTGGCCATAAACGAGGACAGAGCAATAGGCGAAATAATTATCGTGGGAGAAACACTGGAAATCGTGGGACTCGTGGTAACAGAGACAGCAATATCTCGCAAGCCCCTGGTTCTGCCTCTTCTTCTTTTTTAGACCTGGGCCAAATGGGCTGGGAACCAGAGGCACGAGTGACAAGAAGTATGCAGGCCTTATGGTGAACCTCTCCTCCCATCAACTCACAGACGATGAAACGTCAGTGTTAGAGAAGGGCATGGGGTTCGTATTTACGAACCTACACAATGAGTTTCTCTTTCGACAAGAATTCTTTGCTTTCATGTGGAAAGTTCATTTAAAACAGTACTTTCAAGACAAGCAATTTGAAAGTGACAGTGGAACCACAGGACTTCATATCAAATCTCATTTTTGTGTACCTAATAGTGAGAGGACAGCTGAGGCATTGGTCTTCGAAAGAAGAGTAATGCGCGATTTGAAGAACCTGGGGTCTCAAGCGAAGAAGAGATCTACTTTCCATAACATCAGTAACCGTGAAAAGACAGCCACGAGGGATATTTTTGAGAACAAAGCCATCATTATCCGCAAAGCAGATAAGGGGGGTGCAATAGTACTCCAGAATCGTGAGTCTTATCTAGCGGAATACTATAGACAACTTCTTGATTTGCAGTGTTATACACCTTTACCAGGGGATCCCACGCTAGAGCTACAACAACGGATCCGCCTGAAAGTTATGAAGGCTAAAGAACGTGGGTGGATTACAACGAAAGAGTCCGACTTCTTGAATGCTGTGAAACCACAGACTCCGCAATTCTACACACTGCCAAAGAGCCACAAAAATATATCACCCCCACCAGGAAGACCGATTGTTTCGGGGGTGAATTCAGTTTTAGAACCTCTTTCTATGTTCACTGATTTTTTCCTCCAACCCCTTGTACGTAAAATGCAATCTTACGTACAGGACACGATACAAATGATTAACGAGGTGGAAAATCTAGCTTTCGATCCAAGCTGTGAACTACTAGTGGGTCTAGATGTTGTGGCTCTTTATACGAGTATACCCCAACAAGCCTCATTAGAAATGCTGGAAGAATGCCTATTGTCTGAATACCCAGAATCTGCAGTACCCATGTCATTTGTATTATGGTGTGCTGAAATGGCCCTCACCGAGAGCTATTTCCATTTCAATGGCGAGTACTTTAGGAAGATACAGGGTACGGCAATGGGGGCCACCTTAGCACAGAGTGTGGCGAAGCTATATATGGAACAGTTTGAAACTCACACAATTTTATCCTCAGCCAATACCTTCAGACATAAGATTAGAACATGGAAAAGGTACATAGATGACATTTTCGTCATATGGAATGGTACTATAGAAGAACTAGATGAGTTTTTCAAGTGGCTTAATGTACAAGATCGGTTTTTGAAGTTTACGATGAGTCAGAGTAATGCAGAACTCAACTTTTTAGATATCACAATAACTTCGAATGCTATCACTAAGTTGCTCAGTGTTAAACCGTTCCATAAGAAAACTGATAAAAACTTCCTTTTACACTATGAGAGTTTTCATCCTAAGCACGTCAAAGACAACTTGCCGCTGGGTCAGTTTTTGCGTTTGAAAAGGAATAGTTCCTCTACATTTAACTTCAAAGAAGAAGCAGAGGGCCTCAGTAAAAGATTAATCGCAAGAGGTTATCCAGCTAAACTGACATATCTGGCCAAAAAGCGAGCCTTTAACAACAATAGGCAAGCGTTATTGGAATATAAAACCAATGTTAAGACTAAGGATGATGAGAAACTGGTATTCGTCAATACCTTCAGCCATTTCTCTAACCAGATTAAAAAGATCTTGTTGAAAAATTGGAATGTCCTGGAGACTGGGGAAAAACCACTCAAAAGACCTATTGTTGCTTTTAAAAGAAGTCGAAACCTAAAGGAATTAATCACACGTAACGATGTGAGCTTGAGGACTATAAAACAAAGTACACTTCCTGAAAAATGGGGTTTTCCCAAACTAGCCGGCCACTCAGCTTGCGGTCATTGTACTTGTAGCTCTACCTCTAGAAGCACAGAAGTGAATTTGGGACTTAAAACCCCTTGGCGACAAACACAGTTCAGTAACTGCAACTCTATGATGCTCATCTATGCAATTTGGTGCCCGTGTAACCGACTGTATATTGGAAAAACAGAGCGGAAAATTAAAACAAGAATAGGGGAACATAAGAGTTGTATCAGGAATAGGACCCAGAATGCCCCTTTGGTAGACCATTGGGTAGAGTCTATACATAAAGTAGAAGACTTACAGTGGAGTGTCCTTTGGAAAATCATTCCTTCTGGAGACATCAACCGCGACAAAGTAAGATTATTACAGAAGGAACAACGTATGATTTTCCTCACAAATAGCTCAGTAACAGGTCTGAATGATAGACTCGACTGGCTTACCTAGGTTGGCATAGAGCATTCCGTTTTAATACAACGATTGTATGTGTAGACACATGTTCGCAACAGCCCACCCGAGGATGTGTTTAAGACCCTAGTTAACATCATTGGGTTAATGGTTCTAACCCTGTATTTTCTTGGGACCCCCTTGATGAGTCATCTTGCGCCCTTGTGTCAGTACACTTATATTTTTTTAAAAAAAATTTCAGTTCTAAAGAACAGCGTGCGGGCTCCTTGCAGCAGGGCAGAGTGTCTGTGAAGGCAACCATGCGTAGGCGTTAGCAAATATAGGTAACTCGAGGCAGGACGGCTTTTGGGTTATTACCCTTTTCAACTAATCATAATCGTTTTAATTTTAGCGATAATATGAGGTTTACTGTTTTCATCCGTTTAGAGCTGTTCCAGGGACGGCTCGTTATTTGGTGGGACTAAACATCTAGTGCGAATTTGGGACTGCAAGTCCCACCATCCTTTGAAATGTAGACGCCCTTGGGTACGACAGCTACTACAGCTGCCTCTAACTAAATGAGACACGTAAGCAAATGACTGACACGCCTATTTCAATGGAAGAGCTGAGCATTGATTTTTCGCCGGCCAGAAACTGACCAACGCGACGCGGCGAGACCCACACTAAACCGGGCTGCATCTTATCCGATGACACGTGAGTAGCTGATGGGCTGTGCTGAAGGGTTGTCGACCTTGCAACGGTAAACAACGTTCGCTGTGAGCCTGACACCTACACCAGCTACTTGCCGTGTGTGTCGATTTGTTAGCCAGCTAAAACGGGGGAGGGCAGTATATTGCATGCTTCCTCTGACTTGGAGGTTGCTGACATCAATTATCTGTTAACTCGCCTAAAGGGCCACATATGCCTGTGCTAAAGACGTTACTGGCGGCTGTATTTTAAGCTGTTAACTATGAGTACGAATATTTAACCCTGGTGATAGACTGCCGTAATTTAGATTTTGCAGCCGCCACTTCGGTTTTGGTCTGAGCTCGCTACGTATGGTGCTTCCTAAGCCAGGACGTAGGTGCCTTGATGCGCTATATTCTATATTCTGTTGATGCTTAATTAACAAGCATGTGCAGTTTTACGGAATTAGACTCGGTCCCCATATATATACATTTATATTTTCTTTATCTTTGTAGATATACTTGACCGGGTGGTGCAACATGGCAACTTTTTCACTATACATAGAGGTGTATTAGAGCGACACACAACGCCTTTAACTTAAGGTAAGGCACAGTGATCTTTTGAATACATTAATCTTTAGAGTAGAAACAGTTTTGAAACATTGTCAATAGCGCCTTTCACCCTTCTTTCCCCCATACTTGGTTTAATAGATACCTTAAGCGCGTTGCAGTGGAATCTGTGTAGAGAGGTGATAGAGGACACTGGTATTTGTTCAGATACCCATCACATATCGTCCGTTGTTGAAGTACTTTGCAAGCAACCGCAAGGTAAGCTTTGTGATGATCTGTAGTGCACGTTTTAATATCTTACAATGACGTGCTGGCCTATGAGTAACTGGGCCCTTTAGAGAGGTATTCGCTCCATGTGTTTTTCCAATAGTAAGTGTTGATAATTTTTAACATAAGGAGTCCGGTTTTCCGTTTGATCAGCCCTATAATGTGACAAGGTTGGAGCTTTTGCTAGCTCCTTTGACTTCGTAATGTAACAGTCTTAAAGAATGAGGGACTATAATGATTGGTCTTTCTCCCCTTGTCTTTTCACAGGTGTCACGTGTCCGTTCCTCGAGGGAGGGCAGTCCAAACTTTACTCTAACTTCAAGAAATTAACTGTTTTTGTATCGGACGCTTTTACAGTTCACTTTCGAACTAATTGAAAAGTGTATGGGTCCAGGTGCCTTTGCTAAAGCCAGTGTTCGCGTATTTCTAAACGCGGTGGTTGGCTGAATAGGTGTGGAACATTAAATGTTCACTTTGAACCATTTAGGTTGTGAGGCGGTAACTTCAGCTGTGCCGCATAAAACGACCAATTGAGACACATCGTGTTTTCTAAGTATACACCCCTGATGAATTTCCCCTGACTGCGTGTGTATGAATTGAGTGAGGAATGAAACATGTCGGGTTAAATCGGAGTGAAGGAATGTGGTAGTCATTAGTTATTTTAGTTGTGGTATTTTTTCTTTTTTCTCTAACCCAATTATTGTGGTTAGGTTTAGTAGTAACATATTGATTTATTTCTTTGTGCTTATTGTAATCCTTGACTGTGTGGTTTCCTAGGTTTACATGTACACCTTCTGTCTCCCGGTGTACTTATATTGTCACTGATGCGATTTGGTTGTTTTCATGTATTAAAAGTTTTTAAGGATTGTGCTATTTTTGTATTTAATGATGCACTGTGCCATGTTGGCATTTTTATGATGTATATTTACCATTGAAGGTTAATAAAATTAATAATTGTATATCTGGTTCTATTCCCCTTGTGTAGTGTCTATAATGCCAAGCACTAATGTTTAGAGATATGTTAATTGGGTACTGTTTACCCTTATTCCCGCCTTCTAATTAGTGAGGCTGGATACGTGACACCATGATACTATACTGTGGATCATTCTTTAGTTTATATTTTTTAGGTGTTCCTAAAGTTAGGGGGCGTTTTGATCCACAGTCTAATCCCCCCACCTCTTTTGTGTACCTTGCTGCCCCACAACCCAATGGTACCTAGTTTGTAGCTATAGGACGGTAGGGGATGGTAAGGATTGGCTGGGGTTGTTGCCTCCGTCTCCGTGGGTCTCGCATGTGCACCACTCTGTCTGGCGTCACCCCTCCCAGTGCCCTGAGTGCTCATCAGTCGGTTCTAGGGCTTGTCACTGTCCTTTCCCGTTTAGTCGTTTGTCTTACTGCTGCTTCGGTTTTAGTCTCTGATATTGAAGAGCCAGGTTTTAGTAATTTTCTGAATTTAAGGTGATCTTTGGTGTTCCTTATTTCTTTTGGGATGTTGTTCCAGGTTTTTGCAGTTAAGTGGTAGAAGGCGGTGCCTCCGAGCTTTTTCTTGATGTAAGGTTTTAGTTCCAGGCGGATTTTGTTGGTTGATCTGAGGGGTCTCGTTGGCTTGTAGATTGTTATTTTCTTTTGAAGGAATTCTGCTCCTTGTCAGCAGATTGCCCTGTGCATTATGCACATTGTTTTGAAGGTGATAGTGTTTTACTGGGAGTCAGTGTAGTGTTTTTAGGGCAGGGGTGATGTGGTCTCTTCTGGATAGTTTGAGGAGTAGTCTGGCTGCTGTGTTTTGGATCCGTTGTAGCTACTTTAGTAGGTATTCTGGTATTCCTAGCTAGAGGCTGTTTGCATAGTTGATACTTGACATGATGAGGCCGACGATAGTGATTGTTTTGTGTGTGAAGGAGAGGAAAGGTAGTATTTGTCTTGCCGTGTGGAGGAGGAAGCAGCATTTCTTGACTGTTGCCTTTATTTGTGGCTCTAAGGTTAGGGTGTTGTGCATCAGGACTCCCAGATTTTTTACTACCTTAGATGGTGATGGTTCGATTCCCATTTCCGTTGGACACGGGATGGCGGTTTCCTTCTCTTGGTCTTTGGATATGATCATGATTTCTATTTTTCATGGGTTGATTTTCAGGTTTTTGGTATTCATCCAGTTGTAGACTTCTTTTAGACAGTCGGTTAGGTTTGAATGCTCGGCTTGGGTGTCTTTGATTTTGTAGTTGATTTGAGTATCGTCTGCGTAGTTGTAGCATGTGATGTTGTTGTGTTTCTTGAAGATTCTGATAGCTGGGGTTTGGTAGATGTTGAAGTACACTGGTGATAGTGAGGATCCTTGTGGCACTCCACAGTTGTTAACTCGTGGGGTGGATTTGAAGGGTTTAATCCAGACGGTTTTGTTATGTCTGCTAGGAATGATTTAGTCCAGCGTAGCGCTGTGTCGGTTATGCCTATGTCTTCTAGTCTTTTGGTTAGGGTGTCATGGCTAACTGTGTCGAAGGCTGCGGAGAGGTCGAGCAGAATAAGGGCTGATGTTGTGTTGGAGTCTGCGTTTGTTTTTAGGTCGTCCCAGATCGATAGTAGTGCTGTTTCTGTACCTCTTGTAGGTCTGAAGCCGACTTGAGCTTGGTCTAGCAGTTGGTGTTTTTCAACGTATTCTTGCGTTAGTTTGTATACGTAGGTTTCGAGGAGTTTTGCCGGGTAGTGGATGTTAGAGATTGGTCTGTAGTTGGAGAGGTCATCTACATCGCCGCTTGTGTTTTTCAGAAGTGGTTTGATGTAGGCTGATTTGAAGATCATTGGTACGGCGCCTGTTGCTAGTGATAGATTTAGAAGGTTTCTGTAGTATTCTGCTGGCGTTCCTTGTGCGAGGATTGATTTGTAGATGTCCGGGGGCCAGAGATCCATCGGTGAAACCGCTTTCTTGCTGTGTTTTACCAGCATTGGGAATGCCTCTGCTGATATTTCAGGAAAGTTATTGAGTTTGTGTTGTGGTTCTGAGGTAGGTTCATTTTGTTGTATGTTGCTGTTGGCTGGCCTCTATTGGATGGTTTGTCGGATGTCATTGATTTATTTTTTGAAGTGGTCTGCAAGGACATTGCAGAGTTTCTCCGAGGGGGTTGGGGTGTTGTCACAGCCTGGTGGGTTTCTCATTTCTTTAATGATGTGAAACATTTCTTTTTGTGATTCTGTCATCATAGTGCCTTCTTTTTGCCTTTAGAATTTCCTTCTTGTATGCACGGATTTGCTTCCGGAACAGTGTTTTTTTGTCTTGGTTGTAATGTTTTCTCCATTCAAGTTCCATCTTTATTGGTCCCAGGAGGATAGCTCAGTGGCAACTAGCTCTCCTTGGAAGCAAGATGACACGGAGCAACATGGGTTTGATCCCTGGGTCCGCGCTTAGAACCCTCTGGGTATTAAGTGCGTTATAAATAACCGATCATATCTTATATCATCTTTCTGTTTTCCTTTTTCATGGTGCTTAAAAGTGGGGTAAACCACTTAGCCATTGCTCTCTTTTTTTGATGGTGTAAATGGTTTTTCCGGGGCTATCTTGCCAATTGTATCTGCAATCCATTTATGTAATATCTCTGCTTACCCGTCTAGATTAGCTAGCTCTAGTTCTGTTGTTGAGGGTTTGGTTAACTCCAGTTGTTCGAAGAGGTTGCTTTCTTTGACGTCTTTCCAGTTTCTTTTTGTTGTGGGTGAGAGTTTAGGGGGTTGGATTGAAACTTGCATAGGCAGAGTGATTACGAATGGGATGATGAGATGGTTGCTCCATAGTATTTGTATTGCTGGTGCCGTGGTGATGAGTTTTTCCTCTGCGAAAATTGCGTCCAGAGTGTGTCCTGCCGAGTGTGTTGCCCCTTTTACTAGTTGTCGTAGTTTCATAGTTGTGAGTTGTTCAGTCAGTGAGTTTTGGGAGTTGCCGTGATTGTCTTTGAACCAGATGTTGAAGTCCCCAGGTTGATTAGGTGTTTGTGGTTGATGGTTATGTTCGTGATGGCTTCTAAGAAGTTGTCGACGAAGGATGCATCATAAATTGGAGGTCTGTACACCAGGATGAATGTGATGTTGGTTTTTGGGCTCGCTGTTAGGTGTATGACCATGGATTTGCAGTTGAGGATGTTGAGTGGTTCGTCTGTTCTTATTTTAAGGTGGTCTTTGAAAGCTATCGCGATGCCTCCTCCTCTTTTATTTTTCCTATTTGTTTGAAGGCATTTGAAG
The DNA here is from genome assembly GCF_040938575.1 of Ambystoma mexicanum. Taxonomy (NCBI): domain Eukaryota; kingdom Metazoa; phylum Chordata; class Amphibia; order Caudata; family Ambystomatidae; genus Ambystoma; species Ambystoma mexicanum. Next base: position 95,755,426 of record NC_090940.1, read on the forward strand.
TTTGCTGGAAGGCAGCTTTGGAGTGTGATTTTGTAATTGTCATCCAGCCAAGTTTCTGTGATGAATAGGATGTCAATACCATTGTCATCAAGTAGGTCAAAGATCTCTGTAGAGTGTTTTGACATGGATCTTGTGTTTATTAGGTTGCAGTGTAGTTTGGAGGTGTGGTTTAGTTTGGCTTTTCTTGTTGGGGTCGGCTTCTGATCTTGTTGAGGTGTAGGTTTCGGGTTGTCGGTGTCCTCGAAAAGTTCTTCTAGGTTTTGTCTTGGGTTTAGGTTTTCCTCGAGTTCGTCTCCCAGGGGTTGCGGTTGTCGATCGGAGGAGGGTCTTCTAGCTTTGGTGATGTAAGGTGTTATCGCTTCGGTCGTGTGTTTGTTGTTTCTGGTGGTGTTCATCCTCCTTCTTCGTGATTTAGTTAGGTTGATTAATGTTGCTGCTTCTGACGTTGCGTTGGTTCGGTCTGGTGAGCCGTTCTCAGCGAGGTATGGAGTTAGGTAGTGGGATTTGTCTCTTCTCTGAAAGTTGGTTCGATTTATGATCCTGTCTGTGTTAAAAATACAAATACATTTATTAAAGGCCTTTTAAGTCCAACACAATGTGAAACCACAGCAATATTAAAAAAACGACCACAACACTAACTATGAAACATACATACAGGAACCATTGGCCTAAACTGTCATTCAACAAGCAGAGATCCACAACCTGCAACAGAAAGGGGTCATACAGAACGAATATACTTTAGGCAGTCTTTCAACAACTCAAACCCTAACTAATAGGCAGTCCTGTCCCTAAGAAGTGTTGGGCCTTGTGCTCAAAAGTACTTTCAGTGCTGGAGCACTCGATTGTGCGGTTAAGTTTAAAACGGGTCTTCTTGAAGGGGCTGTAGTGGCTCAGGAAGGTGGGTGAGGTGATGAAGAATAAGTTCCCAATATTCAAAAAGGGTCTCTACAAGAGGGCAGAGCGGTTTCCATGAATTGGGAATCAGATGGTAGCATGGGCTACCTGAACAGGTAGAGTGGCCCTCGGGGGACACTTGTGCGTAAAAGTCTATGGATGCCCCAGGGGCCACCGGTAAGTGATACAAGTACTCAATGACCCTTGACGCAAACCGGTCCAAACTTCACCAGTCAAGTCCTGTTCGCTTGCGGTTTCGAGTCCAGCAGTTGCATGTCTCTCTGGCTTCCAGGGGCTGCATTCTGGGATCTCAGTCCGTGGAGGGACCGTGGCGATTTCTCTGCATCTGGTGAAGGGATTGGGCCAGTTCTACTGCAGCACGTCTTAGGGCACAGCAGCAAGGCATCCATGAAGCTTGTCACTGCAGCGGGGTGATACGGGTGCCACGTATGCTCTAGTTCGTGCAGTCTCTCCTAATTCCAGACCTAGGAATGCTAGGTGTATGAAACCCGGCAGGATAGTGCCTTCTACCCAGAGATTACAGGTTCCCAAGTCGAAACTCGAGATGGCGGTGGTTCCAAGGCAAAGGTCCTGTACGAGCTGGTCAGTTCACTGGGTGGTCCAGGAACACTTCCGAGCAGGCTAGTTTGCAGGTGAAGCAGGATTTGCCGAGAGTAGTTAGTCCCACTACTCCAGCAGGTTGAAGCGCTCTTGCAGGCCTTCTATGATCGATGAGAAACAGGTGCTCTGACAGGACAACAGCGGGGTCAGGGTGCCAAACCTTCCAGTGGGTCACCAGCAGTTCCACAGATCTGCTTCTTCAGTTCAGGATACTGGTCTCCTTTACTAGGTTTGGTGTGAACTCAGAAGATTGACCTGGAATGGGTGTAGGGTGCCTTCTCTTATCCAGAATCTCCTTCATGCTAAAACAGAGACACTAATAGGAGATCTGCTCACATTTAGCAATCCCAGACGTGGACCAATCACATCACAGACCACGGTGGTCCCAGTCATTCCCAGCACACCAGACATCCTGGCACCCAGGATGTGTATTGGAACTAGACTGCTCCAGCCCACATCCTTGGCGCGCACACACACAAGGCATGCAGAAGGCCGCAAAATCTCTGGTTTGCATGGGGTCTGCACGGCCACATAAGGAATTTCTTTTGTCTGCTTGACCTGGGGAAGGCAAAGGGACAAAATGGCCAAAGGACAGAACAAAGGTCCTTGTGGCATGGCAATTTTAGGCACTAGGCACTGGCCACTGCCGGGGGCCAAACACAGTAAACACAGTTTGGACCATAGAAAAGAGTCAAACATGTTTTAAAAGTCACAGCTGCCACCAGCTCTGTCCTGGGCACACATGTACATTCACCAATAATCCATTGAGGCTGCCTAGAGCCTTAAAAATGAAAGAGACCCCATCGCATTGTACTGGGAGGTACATTGTGCAATGATAAAATGTTGCTAAGAAATAGCAACAAAGTGAAAGACTAAGGGAAACAAAGTCTCCCAGTACTGACAGTCTGAAGGGCATGTCAGTTTCCCCATAACAAAATGAGCAAAAGCCCAGCAGGGTACAGCAGAAGGCTGGGCTCCACTGGGAAAAGCCAGGCTAGGATGGTCAGACAACAGCAAGAAGTTGGGGGTTCACAACTGGACAGAAAATTACCCATAAATGGAAATCTTTCCGATCACTCGCCCCTCCCAGACCAAGAACAGAGTGAACTAATCCACCCCTGGATAGACCTCCTGTTCAGGCCGGTTAAACATTCTGGACAACCCATCAGCATTGCTATGTTCGACACCTGGCCTATGCTCAATAGTGAAGTCAAACCCTTGCAGGCTTATGGACCACCTGAACAACTTTGGATTCTCTCCCTTCATGTTCATGAGCCACTTTAAGGGCTTATGGTCAGTATGCACAGTGAAGTCGGTCCCATAGAGGTAGGGCCTCCGCTTCCTTAGTTGCCCACACAACCGAGAAACATTCCTTCTCTACTGTGGACCACCTGTGTTATCTGTCCTTAAACTGGCGACTTATGAATCCAGTCGGGTGTTCCTTGCCTTTCTCATCTACCTGTGATAGTACAGCACCTATCGCAGTGTCGGAGGCATTGGTCTGCACAATAAAAGGATTTTTGTAGTCCGGGGCCCTGAGAACAGGGGCCTGACACAAGGAGCATTTTAAGCCATTGAAGGCCATCCCACACTCCTCAGACCAAGAGGGTTTCTTTGGAGTTGTGAGAGCAATCAGAGGGGCAGCTATGGTACCATAGTATGCCATGAAGTGTCTGTAATACCCAGTGAGACCTAAAAAGGCTCTCATCCGGGTTTGAGTAGTGAGGGCAGGCCAGTCTTGTACTTTACTGGTAAGAGGCTGAATCCTCCCTCCAACTACTTCATGTTAGTTGCTTCTCTAAGCAACGAGTTGGTGTTAGATCTTTCTTCGACTGGGGCCTCCCTCTGGAGCTCCCTACCTCTCTGAAAATTGAGGAGAACCATCTCTGGTTCTGGAAGCACCTCAAGACCTTCCTTGTTGCTTCTGCTTTCTCTCCTCCTCTCCCTGCTGTACTCTTGACTGAAACTGCACTGGTCACTTGGTTACCCTCTGTTCTCGGGCCCAGGTCCCCTCCCCGCCAGTCGCACACCTGCACTGCCCCCCTTGCAACCCTTGCACTCTGGGGCTGTTTCTGTATCCCTACAGCCCCCTACCAGCACCTGACGCCTGATGTTTGCACTTACCCTTGCACTTGCCACCAGCTGGCCGCTCTTCTTATTTATTGTTCTTATTTGTTTTTATTATTCACTGTTTATCCTATATACTGCACTTCCCCTCGCACTTTTCCCCTTCCCCCGCTCCCCTGCACTTGTGCAATCTCAATGTCACCTGGACTAGTAAGATCATTGTCTTTGTCTTCCCTCTGTTACCCTACTTTGCCTTGTTGCGCCTTGAAACACGTGTGTATAGGTGTGTTATAAATGCCATATCATTTGATTCATGCAGAAGGTATACAGCTGAACCTTGACCAATCTGGCACTTAGTGGCCTTTATGGTCAATTGGGGCTTCTGAAGAGCGTACAACACAATTTGAAGGTGTTTCACATGATCCTCCCAGGTGGCACTGAAAACTGTTATATCATCCACATATGCAAAACAGAATTCATCCAACCCATTAAGGACATGATTCGCAAGACTCTGAAAAGTGGCAGGTGCATTTTGAAAACCAAATGGCATTACCCTGAACTGGTAAGGGCCTTCTGTAGTTGAGAAAGCTGTCTTTTCCTTGGCATGTTTTGCTCCGCCTATTTGCCAGTACACTGCAGTGAGGTCAAATGTGCAGAGGTACTTGGAGGCACCCAAGGTATCCATCAGCTCATCAGTTCTAGATAAGGGGTGTACCTCTGTCTTGGTGACCAGCATTCAGAGCTCTGTAAGCCATACACAACCTCAGAGGAACCTGCTTTTTGTACCAGAACCACTGGACTGGACCAAGGACTACTAGGGGGTTCAATCACCACAAGATCTAACACATTGTTGACCTCCGTCTTGAAGTAGGATCTCTCCTTGTATGACATCTGTAGCCCCTATGTTTGGTAGGTACACCATCTCCTGTCTCAATGTCATGTTTGCACCAAGGTTTCAAACCAGGAGCTAAGGAAAACAAGGGGGGGGGGGGGAAATTACCTCAGCAAACTTCTCAACTCATCTTGTTGACCAGAAGTCAGGTGAGGGGCCACTTTGACACCCTCAATGGAGCTGTCTGAAGACTGCCTTGGAACAGGTCAGGAAGAGGTTCTGTCTCCTCTACATCTGATGCTAAGAGCAGTTCAGCAATTTCAACCGTAGGGATGAAAGCCTTCAGTCTATTCACATGGAACACTTGTGGAGCCTGTCCACCCCTCCCAAGGTCCACCAAATAGTTTACGTCTCCCAGTGGCTCCACGATTGAGTTAAGGGCCTGACCATTTATCCTGTAAAGCTCTAGGCCTTAAAGCGTTCATGATTGGGACTTGCTGACCTGGTGTAAAGTTGACAAGGGAAGCCTTCTGGTCATGCCATTGTTTCACCAGGGCTTTCCCAGCCTTCAACATATTACTAGCCTGAGCCATCAGGAGGACCGTTCTCTTCCTTAGTCCTAGCACATAGTCCACTACATTGGTAGTGATAGGGGGAGTAGGCATCTCCCACCCCTCCTTCACTATAGCCAAGGGTCCCCTAACAGGGTGACCAAAAAGAAGCTCAAAGGGGCTGAAGCCAATCCCCTCTTGAGGTACCTCTCTGTAGGTAAACAGTAAGCATGGAAGAAGGATATCCCATTTTCTCCTCTGGGGCTCTTCCAGAGCCTCAGTCATGCTTTTGAGGGTTCTATTGAATCTCTCAACTAAGCCATTGGTTTGGCATGATATGCTGAGGAAAACCTATAAGTAACCCCAACCCCACAGTCCTTCCACATGGCTTGCATGTACTTGGGCATGATGCTGCTGCCTCTATCAAACACAACTTCCTTAGGGAAGCCAACCAAAGTGTAAATGGCAAGAAAAACTTTAGCAACTGACTTGGCAGTTACTGTTTTTAATAGGATGACCTCAGGATACCCGGTGGCACTGTCGATCAGCACCAGGATACACCTATTGCCTGAGGATGTCTGCGGGTCAAGGGGACAAAACAATGTCAAACCTTACCCTTTCAAATGGTAACCCCACAACTGGAAGTGGTACCAATGGAGCCTGGATTGTTGTGCCCCTTCTCCCAGATAACTGGCAGGTGCACAACTCCTGCAGTGACTTTCTACCTGGACCCCCATCTTGGGTCAGTAGAAGTGCGTGGCTTACCTTTGCATGGTTCTCTTGATGCCAAGGTGACCAGCAGGGGGACCTCATGCACCAGCTGCTGGAGGAAGGGTGTTTCATACAGTGGAACCACCAACCTCCTATGGTCTCCTTCTGTAGACTCTGTGGGCTCACTGTGTAGGAACCCACCTTCCCAATAGATCCTATGCTTCCCAGGAGGTTCACCCTTAAGCTGGGAGCAGACCTGTCTCCTAAGGCCTTATAAAGATGGGCACTCACTTTGACCCCAACTAAACTCAGCCCGATCAGGACCACCTTCAACCAATAAACGTTGGAGTTCTGGATGGTCATGTGGATTGAGAATTTCAGGCAACACCTCTTCCTCATCAGGTTCAGGTGTTTGGCCAACCTCCAGCTCAGTGGTAGGTAGGTTAGGGGGAATATTTTCTTTCCTTCTCTTGTCTCTTTTTACTCCTTTAGCCTTGGGTTTCCACTTTTTTTTGGGCTTTGCCTTGGTCTTGCCTAAGGCAGCCCTTCTGTGTGACCTTGTGCATGGTCTCTCTGCTGTGTCGCCCACAAGACCTACGTCTCTGAGATCATTCCCTAGCAGGACCTTACCTGGGACTTGTCTCTGTATTCTCACTGGAATCCAGAACATTGTACCATTGATAGTAAGATTTACAGGCATCAGTGGGAACTTGAGAGGGGGACCATCAGCTAACGTGGTGGGCATCGGGGGAGCTCTGGCAAGCTCCTCTGGGTTTACCAATGTGGAATCCACCACAGTTCTGCTGGCCCCACTATCCCAAAGGGCAGGAGTGTCTACTCCATTGATTAGCACACTGGGCCTCGTTACAAGTATGCCGGTCTGGAAAGAGCAGTGGCAGTAGCACTGTACCAGCACCATTTTCCAGACTGGCACATTCAGAGTTGCAGATGTGGAAACACTGTTACTGCAAAGTGACACCCACAGCGCTACCACATCCGGCAGCACTGTGACCGTAAACTGTGGAATGAGTCACCGGACATGCCTGACTTACTGGCACAGCGTTAGTACAGGCACAATCAGAGTACCGCCTACACAGCAACACAGCCATAAAAATGCTGGTGGCACTGTGAATACTGCGCCTGTAATACCGGCACCGTGGACCAGGCTTTAAACAGTGTCAGGTGAGCAGCAACAGGCCCCACATGTCCAAAATACAGGTGTCCAAAATCAGCCCAGCTGCACACCATTGACTACTGGGAATGTACAAAAGGACCACACCGACGCACAACCATGCTGGCAGTCACTGTAGCAACAATTGGGCTGGGGAACCTGTAAGGAGGGATTAAGGATGAAGCAGCAGAGGAGGTGGCAGAGGCACAGGAGGCAAATGAGGAACCAGTTGGCAATGAAGAACAATGGCCAGCAGGTAGCACCCCACAGGCAACCACCACCACCCTGCATCAGGGCCACGCCCTGGAACCTGACTCCAAGCCAAATCCACACCTTGTACCGGCTTGACAGGGAGACCATTACATCAGTTGTCACCCTCATTCATGACGACATCAGCAGCCTGACAAATATACGGACTGCAATCCCCCCTTGCTGAAGGAAGTGTTGGTACTGCACTTCCTAGCAACTGGCACATACCATTACACCGTGGGTGAGCTGCACGGGCTGTCGCAACCCTGTATCTCAAGGGTCCTGTTCCAGGTCATGGATGCACTGCTGCGCCATGTGGCAGCCCACATTGCCCTACCCCAAACATCGATCTTTAACAGGGTCCTATAGATGGATCTAGGCAATATCGATCTTAAGAGTGCGATGATACAATACATAGAGGACATATTGATTTGTAGCACCCCGGAGGATGAGTGTAGGCATAACGCTATGTTATGAACATTTATTACGCGCGCGTACGCCCGAAGGCACCATGGTGCGGAGTAGTACATAGTAGAACCACAGAGAATGTACAGAAGGCAGGATCAGCAAAAAAGTGTAGTCTTAAGAAGACGGCGGAAGGCTAGATGATTCTCAGTGGACTTAAGGTTAAACTGGAGGCTGTTCCACAACCTACCTGCGACTACAGAGAAAGCGCTGCCACCCACTCTCTAGAGATGAAACTTAGGAACCACCACCAGTCGCTCAATACTGGAACAAAGGGTCCGGTTGGTAACGTAAGGTAGAAATTCAGGCTCCAACTTGAAAGACTGCACGGTGAACAATGCATAACGATTTAAACGTAATCTGCTGCTGCACTGGAAGCCAGTACAAGTGACGCAATAGTGGGCTGATATGTGCACCATAGGGAGTACCAGTAGCAACTCGAGCAGCTAGGTTTTGGAGAATTTGCAAGCGGCGAATCAAACTAGCTGGGTGAGCCAGGAAAAGAGCATTGCAATAGTCTATCCTACTTGAGACCAGTGCAGCCATCACCGGCGGGCGCAACCGGACAGGAAGAAAGAGCAGGACTCTACAAAGAACTCGCAACAGAAAGTGACCGGACTGCCACACTGCACTAACTTGTGGGGCCACAGACAACTATGACTATTTTAGCAGGCAAAGGATATAAGGTGGACAAGGAAAAATTACAGTATTGCCAGGAAGAGGTGATATACATAGGTCAGTTAATTTCGCATGAAAGAAAGAACGTGACACCTGAAAGGGCTGAGACAATTATGAAAACACCAAAATCAGACCCAGTAATATAAATGCAGCAGTTTCTGGGTTTGTGCAATTATTTTAGAGCTTGGGTGTTTGATTACGGCATGTACACAAATCCACTTCTGCATGCATTAAAGAAAGCACATTGGTAAGACAAAGATAGAATGGACTGAAGAAATGGAGCAAGGATTTGAAGAGTTAAAATGTGTACAGCTCCAGTTTTAGGGATTCCCAACTATGGTGAAGAATTGTATTTATTTTCACACATAAATGGGTCAGTAATGACAGCAGTGCTTATGCAAAGGACAACATTGGGGTACAAACCTTTGGGATATTACAGCTGGATTTTAGATGCAGTTATGAGAAGACACTTCCCTTGTGAACAGTCTTTGGCGGCTGCCACATTTGCAATTGAGAAGTCCACGCATATTGTCGTGGGCTGTTCTTTGACCCTTTACATGGAGCACGCTCTAGTTGCCGTTTCTAGAGCAACCCAAGGGAACATTAATATCCCAAAGAGCTTCAGTTTACGAGCTAACGGTTACAATTGTAAGATGTAAAATGGTGAACCCAGCCACGTTTGTAGCTGAGCCAGTAGAAGAAGGTGATCATGTCCATGACACTGCAAACTATGTTGAATTCTTTGATGATATACCCCATGTGAAACAGAATTCTTTGGCGGGAGGCGAGATTATTTTTATTGATGGTTCTTCGAATGTTGACCAAACTAGTGAGGAGAGGCATTCAGGCTCTGCAGTAGTAAGACACAGATTAAATTGTGAGTTTGAAGTAGTGGTAAGTGCCAGACTACCGTCTCACTTTTCAGCGCAAGAAGCAGAATTAGTAGCGCTTATTGTCGTGCTCGAGAAACATGAAGGACAGGAAGTAACGGTGTACAGTGACTCTGCTTATATGACATCAACTATCCACGTAAGGCTGTCACGTAAGAAAAGGAGGGGCTATCTCTTCACAGATGGCTCTCCATTACAGCATGAATCCTTATTAGACAGACTCATCCAGGCACTAAAACACCCAGTGGCCATAGTGGTCATAAAATGCGCAGCTCATACTAAACAAACAGACTTTATCTCTTGTGGTGTCAGGAATCAGGTGTTGCGGTGCAGGAAAAGACATGTATTGCCTAGATAGGGGAAAACACTACAATTCCCAGCAGGCATGGGGAATGGGTGTAGTTTTCTGAAGCGCGCCGGTACCCAGCTGCAGGCACTTTGCATTAGGAGGATGTGCTCTTAACGGCTGCCCGCCTGTGCTCAGGTGCTGATGATTGATGTTGGAGAGCACGAGCGGCGGCAGCAGAGCAGCGACGTGAGAGGCAGAGGCGGGCAACTCAAGGCAGCTGAAGGACTAACCCTGACCATGTGTGGCGGCATTCGCATCCCCCGAGCTGCGGCGGTTAACGCTGGCTAATGTGCGGTCCACTCTCTTTCGTCATGTCCGGGGCAGCCACAGGAGGCGCCCAGACACTCAGTTAAGTGTTTATGTGTGTTCTGTGTCCTCCTGGGCCGGGGCGGTGACATGTATTGAGCAACGCTTCGACTCGTTGATGTCCGGACGTTATGAGGAAATGTCTGGACCATTAGTTAAGTGTGCCTTCTTTAAGTGTGCCCTCTTACTAGGATAATTTGTGCTACTTGCTACTATGAACCATATGTTTGGATGCTACGGTCTGAACTAACGGGCATGGATATGATTGCTAACCAGAAACGACCAAAAGCCTGCTAAGTCTGCATTCCTCAGTCACATTGTTTTCTCCACAAGGGGAAAGCGTTGTTCTATGTACAGTGGCTTGTGTCAACCCATATCTGGGGCATGTTGTTATCTCAGTGTCATTGCTTGCAATATGTTTGATGTAGTTTTAAGTCATACTTTGTAAGTCATGGTGACTAACATTCAAAAGGTCATGTGTACTGCTCCATGTGTTTTGTGAAAATTGTTATGTCCTACTAGTTTATGAAGGGAGAGTTCAGGTTAGGTTTCCAGGGTATTACAGTATCAAGTCAGGAGTTGTATGTGATTTTGCTGTCTATGTCTAGTTGTCTTCCCTTCCTTACCTTTATTAGTCCATCCCTTTTCCCTAACTTCTTCTTCCCCCCCCATTGGCTGCCACGTGGCTACCTGTACTTCAAAAATCCAGGCGCCCGTGCCAACCACGGTGGGAGGGTCGATCCATTCGGCTTCTGTGGTTCGGGAGAGGGGATTGATATCCTCCTCCCTTAGTTCTATTGTGACATGTGGGAACAAAGCCGTAGACATAGACGCCAAAAGAGTTGCATATTCCCCATATATTACGATACTGAAGATATTAAAAAGGCTTTAACTGGAACCATGTTAGTACGAAAAGGGTTTAATATGCTGTCAATCACAAACCTAATAGAGATTCATGGAAGAGCCCCGCAGAAAGAGCAAGAGCTATGGAAATGAAGGGGGTGTTCTTTAGTCCCCATGTGGTAGCATTATGGTGACAGGAAAGCACAGTAAAACCAGTAATGCCGACAGCATTATTGAAAGTTACACTTGAGCAACTACATTACCCTGCGCATATAACCAGATAAAGTGTTGCTGCACTTTGCACAGTTCATGGTGAATTGCAAAGTGTGTAAAACCTTTACTGCTGGGCATACACTAAGAACAATTAGAAGACTAATAACTTGACTGAATGGTCCATTTCAGCATCTGTCACGCTTCCCTCATTTTCCATCCCACATGTACCTAGGCCAGGCAACACTCGCACTACTTCAGGCAATACTCGCACTACTTCAGTCACACTATCCACAGCCACACTTCCGGTCACTCACGGTGGGAGGGTGTCACGTGAGCGGGTTTGCCCCAGGGGCCAGACACGCAAGTGCGGGGGTTCACCGCTCCTTTGCTGGCATCTTCCACGACGTCTGCAGGATGGTGCTCGCAGATGACGTCTGCAGGATGGTGCGCGCAGACAGCCGATTCCGCGATCACTAAGATGGAACCAGCACTCACGTGTCGCCCTCGCGGGTCATGTGACGCGCTTGCCCGTCTCACTCGCAGATCACGTGACACGGATGATGCCCTCAAAGCAGCTCTTACCACCGCTCCTGTCCTTCAGCACCCAGGCCCTGAATTGCCCTTCATAGTTGAGGCGGACTCATCCTCGTTCGCCCTAGGGGCGATCTTGTCTCAGGAGTGTCCCACTACAGGACGGCTGCATCCGGTCACCTTTCATTCACGGAAATTCACCCCCTCGGAATGTCACTATACTGTGACCGAGAAGGAGCTTCTGGCTGTTAAAGAGGCAACAGAAGGTCTGTCCTAGTATATTGATACAGCAATTAAAGGTTTGGTTATCACATTACCTGCTTACTTACGAGATACCACGCATACTTTACAGGTGCTATCTTCACTCCAATGGTCAGACAAATATTTGCTAGCAAGTTTTGATGTTAAGTCTTTGTATACTGCCATACAGCACAATCTTGCACTTGACACTATAGATTTCTCTTTTCGGAATCACTCAGCATCTTTTGCAGAGCACATATCCATGATCAAAGATTTTTTGGCATTCACGTTGCAACACAACCAGTTTCTGTTTAATGGTCACTACTACGTTCAAACTAGAGGAGTGGCTATGGGGGCCAAGTACGCTCCATCGCTCGCCAACCTCTTTATGGGGAATTTTGAAGAACATTACATTTATAACCCACATAAATTTGTAGACCACATAGTAGTATGGAAGAGATATATTGACGTTTATTTTATTTGGAACGGCACTATGGATATTTTTCATGAATTTATTGACTATCTGAGCAACAACAACTTTGGCATCAAATTTGTGGGGCATGCCAGCCCAAACAGAATTAAAAATGTGGACTTGGCTATCAGTATTTCAGACTGTCAGATACGTACACACACTTTTAAAAAACTCACAGATGTAAATTCAATCTTGCATGCCACAAGCTGTCATAAACGATCAGTGATAGATGAGATCCATTTGGGGAATTCCATAGAGCTCGCAGAAATTGCAGCGCTACATCGGATTTCATTGATGAATGTGGACAAATTCATGACAGGTTTAAGAACAGTGGCTATTCCACCAAAAACATTAGACAAGGTATGCAACGAGCCAGCAGCATACCACGAGAGGATATACTTTGTGTGCAAAAGGTGTGCAAACCTAACGGTCATTCTGATGTATGCATCATCACTAAATATGTTCAGAATTCAGATATGTTATATGGACTATTAGCCAAACATTGGCATTTATATACGGATATACGTCCCTACATTTCGGATAAACCCAAATTTATCTTTACTCGGAATCAGACACTTAAAGATCTTCTGTGTCCTTCTTTCCTAGCTCCTTTATCTAATCCTACAGGGTCAGCAACCTGGCTACCCTCTAAGCCTATAGGTTTTTTCCGATGTGGCATATGCACTTTTTGCAAGCATGCAATCAGCTCGGATTCTTTTTCATGTCATAATGGTTTATCTATAACAATACGCGACTTTATTAATTGCAAGACCAAATTTGTGGTGTATGCTATTCTTTGCATATGTGCTAAAGCTTATGTGGGTTCAACAATCAGGGAATTGCGAATTTGCATCCGAGAACATTTTGCCAGTTTGAAGAAGTCTGATTCCAAGTTGCCATTGTCTATCCATTGGCAAGAACACCATCAAATGGATAATGTTAGAGACCTACAGTTCATTGGTTTAATGCAAGCACAATCTCACCCTAGTAGGGGTGACCGCCTTGCCCTGTTACGACAACTGGAAGCAAGTACTATCTGCAGATTAGGCTGTACCACCCTGGGTCTGAATAGTGATACCGAATTACATATCTTCTTGTAGGTAGTCAATGTGATGTGACATCCATCCTGTTATTAAATTCTTATTGTAATAATAATATCACATGTGTTGCCACTGGAGCCTGGCGGACCAGTGAGGTCTCTACACTGCGCTTTCTGAATCATTACATTGAACTTAGCTAAGCATTTTATTTTATTTTCTTAGTAAACTAATTAGCACCTATTATATATGTCACTCATTTCTTATACAGGACTTTGCGAGCAGTTATGAGGATCGTTACACACGTCACTCTTTCTATGCACAGGACCTTGTGAGTAGCTTTGTGGATCGTTATCCTCCCACATTCAACTTTGCCACCAGTTTCTGCAGAATCAGGTAGATTCTGGCCAATTGATTTAGTGATGGGTAATATAGGATCACACTGTCTTTTTTTTCTTGCACCTCCGGATCACCAGCCTGCACGTCTATCACGCCAAATTTAATTCTGACCCTTTGAACATACACGATCGTATTTATGTTACGGGCTTACTTCCGTGTTGTGTTGTTACAAATTTGCATTATGAACACCTAACCATATAACTAATGTTTTCCTACATTTTTACCATACAATCTGTCGTTATTGCTCAGATCCCTATTTTTTGGATCATGTGACCGCATTGGGTCACGTGACCAGTACCGTGATATATGATTGGACCATTATTTTCTCCCTTGCATTACATTACGAAACATACATTTCTCATGAGCTTATGGCTCATTTTTCAGATAATTATTAGCTTTTTGGAATTAATTGCCTCGCATTATCCCATATGTCTTTCCGGATCACGTGATCAGATCATGTGACGGGTTTAGGGACACGTCATGTGCTCGTAAGGTCCTTTTCTCTAGGTATTGAATTCGGAAACGAGCGCCGGTCAGCCCACTATGTGGCACAAACTTGTCAGAATCAGACAGGAGTTCATTTTGGTAAGTTTGCATATCACTGTACACCTATAGTGTGGCATCTCAAACTTCTTTACGTTGGGAGTCTGTTGATTTTCTAACACAGACGTCCCTCTGCTTTAATAGGTCATGCCATTTTGAGGCTTGAAGCGTTCAGATTAATTGGGCATCCACACACGAGTCGCTACCCGACGTATTTTCAATATGGCAGCAGTTAAGTTTCTTTTTGAGGTATGTGATAAGTTTCACTATGAATTCTACGACCATAGCACATTGACTCTTGAATTCCTTTCACTGATTTGTCTCTTATCATTTAATTCAGGACGTCAGATTTACGAGCGCGGTTATGCCTGAATGCATTTAGAAACGAGTATTAATTGGCGAGGACTGGAAGTTTGGGTAATTAACCCACGATGTTGCACAACTGGGACACTGCATTCCATCTTGATGGAAGTGGTACTTAAACTAGGTGCATGGCACGAGTTTGAACTAGGCTACCTTTTACGTTCCACACAGTGTGCTTCTTTCTTTTCATCAGCGGATGCGGTGGCAGGCACGGCCTTTGGAGCTGCTGGGCTTCTGCTGGTGACTCATGTGATTTAATTAGCTAGTTTCTATTTCAACTTTACATTTTATTCAGACATTATATTTATTTCATGCAATTTTTCTGCGTTCATTGCTTTTTGAGCATAAGTCTTCGTTTGTCATTTTCCTTTTTTTTCTCTCCATGTACCGGTGGTGACATGTTCCTGTTTACTTTATTCGCCAATCTGTTCTTGGTAATGTATACCCCATGTGGGTTTTTATCCCCATGCACTATTTTTGTCATTTTGCATACTTTGGCTTGAATAGTTTTTTCACCTTGTCCTTGTTTTAGGTTTTGCAATGTGGATTGTGTCTAACCTCATGTATGCACATGTCTCTTTTTTATCACTTATTGTGAGCAGAGCTTTGCCTTGAAAAAGACCTGTGGAGGTCGAAACACGTGTTGGCATTCAACTCTGGCTCCTGAATATGGACACTATTAAATATTATATATAAAACAATTTTGAGATCCCTTTGAGCAGCATCTTTGAGGACTTTTCTTCATTGGCAACATTGAACCTTACCATTGAAAGTTTTGAACTTTGGTGGTGCTAGCAGCGCATTTATTTGGTGGAACAATTTCTGTTTCTTCTGTGTGTAGTAGGTTTTGAGGTGCCTACCTGTTTCATCAGAGTGCAGCAGCTAGTTGTGGTACATTATTAAGCAGTGTGCACATGATTTGCTTGCTCAAGCGCTTTCATTTCCTGGCACACCTCAGTTCTACTGTTTTTTATGCCACAATATGGTCTCATTCTGGGCATTCCTTGGTTGCGTCTGCACAACCCATTAATCATTTGGAAAACAGGTACCATGCTCTTTGAATCAGATGTCTGTCAACACTTTTGCCTCTCGATACCCCCCGGCGAGAGTTCCCCAGCGCAAGTCCTCAGCACCATTACACAACTCTCTTTAGAGACACCTCCAGTCTCCACGGCCAATACACACATTGTGGGTCTTGTAACAGGCTGTTCCAGAGGCCTACCGGGACTATCAGGACGTGTTTGATAAGGGGTCCTCAGAGATTCTTCTGCCCCATAGGGTGTACGATTGTCCCATTGAGTTATTACCAGGTTCTGTTGTTCCAACGGGTCGTATATACTCACTTTCTCCTACGGAAAAACAGGCATTGAAGACATACATACAGGAATCCCTACGTAAAGGACACATACGCCCGTCTTCATCCCTGGCTGCCAGCCCCATTTTCTTTGTCCCGAAGAAGGAGGGAAACCTCTGCCCATGTGTTGACTATCGATGCCTGAATTCCATCACCAAGAAGGATCGGTATCCAATACCCCTGATCACGCCCCTATTATATCGCCTCACGCATGCATCAGTGCATACCAAGTTAGACCTCCGGGGTGCGAACAATCTTGTACGTGTGCGAAAAGGGGACGAGTGGAAAATGGCCTTTTGCACTCGTTACAGACTTTACGAATACTTGGTTATGCTTTTCGGCCTTTGTAATGCGCATGCCACATTTCAGCGCTTCATGAATGAGATATTCAGTGACATTCTGGACGTGTTCATGGTGGTCTATTTAGACGATATTCTCATCTTTTCACGCTCAAAAGAGGAACACGTCCTGCATGTAGGGGAGGTTTTGACAAGATTACGCACGTTTCCCTTTTTGCAAAACCCGAAAAAAGCCAGTTTCATACTGACAGCATTGAGTTTCTAGGGTTTCATATCACCCCTGACGGCCTCGCTATGAATCACGCCAAAGTCAAGGCAGTATTAGAATGGCCGGTCCCTACCACTCTCAAGGCATTGCAGTCCTTTTTGGGTTTCGCAAATTTCTATAAGAGGTTCATCTCTGGGTTTTCCTCCATTGCAGCATCTCTCACCAACCTGACCAGTCCTCTTGTCCCATACAACTGGTCCGACTAACAGCAACTTGCATTTGATACCCTCAAAGTAGTCTTTACCACCGCTCCTGTCCTTCAGCACCCAGACCCCGAATTGCCCTTCATAGTTGAGGCGGACACATCCTTGTTAGCCCTAGGGGCGATCTTGTCTCAGGAGTGTCCCACTACCGGACGGCTGCATCCAGTCGCCTTTCATTCCCGGAAATTCACCCCCTCGGAATGTCACTATACCGTGACCGAGAAGGAGCTTCTGGCTGTTAGAGGCATTTCAGGTCTAGCATCACCACCTCCTAGGGGCTAGGCATCGGTTGACGGTCTTTTCGGATCATCAGAATCTCTGTGACCTGGCATCACTAAAGTGCGTAAATAGCAGGCAGGTCAGGTGGCATCTGTTCTTTGCCGCATATGATTTCCAGATTACTCATCGTCCTGTTACCGTCCATGGAAAGGCTGATGCTTTGTCTCGCTCTCCTGGTGGGGTCTCATTACCTATCTACCCGAAACCCTACTAGACAAGAAGAACGTTACCTGTCTATGTACCCCATCCCTACCTCTCCTGGATAAGGTCCGCACATGGGCTTCTACCCACCCGTCTTTGCTTCCAGACTGGGATCTAGTAGTACAGGACGGTCTGCCTTTCTTTCAGAACAAGTTGTTTCTGCCTACTACTGACGCCCGCAATATGGCTCTTGAATGGTCTCATGATCGCCCCGTAAATGCAAATCCCGGTCAGCGAAGGACTCTCTCGCTTTTGCAACGATGGTGTTGGTGGCCTTCTATGAGGAGGGATGTAGAGTGTTACGTCAGCACCTGCTCTGTCTGTGCCCAATGCAAACATCAGAAAGGGCGTCTGTTAGGTCTTCTGCAGCCTCTACCCATACCCCTGAGGCCTTGGCATACTTTAACAATGGATTTCGTAACGGACCTCCTCTGGGTACAGGGCTTTGACTCCATCTGGGTGATGGTAGATTCGTTTACCAAGATGGCGCGGTTTATTCCGTGCTCGGGCATTCCCTCTGCTCCGTTCTTGGCGGGGTTGTTTTTCAGGTCCATCGTATGTCTCTTTGGTTTGCCTTCAGTGTTGGTGTCTGACAGAGGTTCCCAATTTACCTCCCGGTTCTGGTGCGCTTTGACCAAGTTGGTAGGTATCGACTCACGTTATTCTTCGGCCTATCACCCTGACATGGATGGGCAGACTGAGAGGGTTAACCAGACCATGGAGCAGTGCCTGCGTTGTTTGATGCTTCAGCATCATTAGTCCTGGTTTCGTGTCTTGCATATGGCTGAATTCACCTACAACAATGCAGTACATTCCTCCACTGGTTTATTTCCCTTCTATGCCTTGTATGGGCAGCATCCTAAAATCCTGCCCGTCCCCGATTTCTCACTTTCTGGTAATCCGGCCGCCTCATCTTGCATCAGAGACGTGTCTGCCGTCCACATGCAGACCTTGCTTCATCTCAGGGAAGCCCAGGCCTCGATGAAGGCTGCTGCGGACCGGAAGCGTTCCGCTGCCCCTTCGTTTGCAGTGGGGGATAGGGTCTGGTTCTCGTCTCATCACCTACATTTGCAGGGTTGCCGCAAGTTGTTGCCCCATTTCGTTGGTCCTTTTGTGATCTCCCGGGTGGTCAACCCTGTGGCCTATCGCCTTCGGGTCCCGGTTTCTTGACGGCTTCACCCTGTCTTTCATGTGTCCCTTCTCAAGCCTTGCCCTGGTCCTACCTGTCTTCACTTCCCGGTTGGCCCAGTTTCCCCTTCTTCCCCGGATGTTGTTTGAGGTGTCTGCTATTCTGGGTTCCCCTATTTTCAGGGGGGGGGTTTGCAGTACCTGGTGGATTAAGAGGGCTATGGTCCTGAGGAGCGCTCCTGGGTTCCTGCCAGGGATGTCGATGCCCCTCGTTTAGTTTCCCGTTTTCATAGGGACAATCCTCTGTGCCCGTGGGCCCTTGGGGAGGGGATGCGGGGGGGGGGCTCTGTCACGCTTCCCTCGTTTTCCATCCCACATGTACCTAGGCCAGGCAACACTCGCACTACTTCAGGCAACACTATCCACTGCCTCACTTCCTGTCACTCATGGTGGGAGGGTGTCACGTGAGCGGGTTTACCCCAGGGACCAGACACGCAATTGCGGGGGTTCCCCGCTCCTTCGCTGGCGTCTTCCATGGCATTTGCAGAATGGTGCTTGCAGACGGCGCCTGCAGGATGGTGCTTGCAGACGGCACTTGCAGGATGGTACGTGCAGACAGCTGCTTCTGTGATCACTAAGACGGAACCAGCGCTCACGTGTCGCCCTCGTGGGTCACGTGATGCGCTTGCCCGTCTCACTCGCGGATCACATGACATGGAAGCCCCCGCTACTTAAGCCTTGAACTCCTGCGGTTCCGCGCTTCATAGCTGTTCTTTGGAGGACTCTGTATGGTGTTAAGGATACTTTGTTTCACGGCTCTTCGACTCAGGACTTCTACTCAGACTTGTTTTGGTTACGCTCTTTGGCTCTGCATCCTTGATAGATCACCCGACCTCGGCTTGTACTCTGGACTGCCTCGGATTGCCCTGTATGGACTTGGCGTTTTTGGTCTTCTTGCTTCATCGAGTTATCAAGTTCTTTTGATTCCGGTTCTCTTTCACTCGCTGCAGGTGGGTAGGCTGGGGTCCACACCCAGCCCACTGTTCCTCTCCCCACTGCCATCAGGGAAACCAGCTCACGTGCCCCTTCCACAGAACTACCACCAAGCACAGGATTTAGGGCCACACCAACTCCCAGCTTAGGTAAGCACTTACCCTTATTCAGTCTCTCTGGTTGTACTGTGCTCATTTGATTGCTAACCAAAGCTCTCCTTTGCAGCAGCCTTAGGGTTATCAACGTTCCGTGGTTCCAGGCTTCGAGGACTACCCACCAATGGCCTCATTGATCGCATAGGGAGTAATCTTGTATTCTCTCTCTGTGATACTTGGGGATGGAGCTCTCATACTCTTCACGACAATCAAGAAACCTGACAGCATCTATGTATCGACTATGTCTATGTGCTTTAGACATGTAATGGCTATAGGTATCTATTAGTTGTGGTGTGTCCCTTTTCCAGGTGGACTGAAGCCTGTCCATGTGCACACTCTGATGCCACTTGCGCAGCAAAGATTTTAGTGCACAAAGTTTTTCCAATAATAGGCCGCATTTTGTCAATGAGTTATTTGAACAGATAGGGCTTCGATTAAACATAAAACACAAAGTTTTCTTCTGCTTATCACCCGCAAGCAAATGGAATATGTGAGAGACTAAATGGCCTCCTCAAGGAAAGGATTCCCAAAATAAAATGGACTTTAAAGACGGGATGGCTATATTGCCTACTCCCTATCCTTTTATGCCCTTCGGAATCAACCAGGTTCTGCCCACCACCTCACCCCACATGAACTAGTGGCAGGGCATTGTGTGAGAAGGCCTCTTACACCTCTATCTAGGGTTAGGAGTGATGCCCATATTGTAGCAAAAACTCTGGGTGATGAAATGCTTGATTATTTGACATGTATGACTACTAGTATTTCTTTCATTTTAGATAAAGTAGAGCACTGAGGGGAGAGTTCTAAGAACACGGAAGAGGACGATCCAGTGACCAATACAAATGAACTATTGCCACCACCAAAGTTATATGTTGGAGATTTAATATTAATAAAAAAACTTAACTCTGTGGTGACATGAACATAGGTTCAGCGGACCCTTCTGCAGTCAAGGTATCAGGGAGACGAGCTTGGCTGTATCCGAGTGATGTGAATGTTTTTAAAGTGAGACCCCCTCCAACGGTTGCAGAACTAGAAGCAAGGCAAGATGAATTTCTGAGTGCGCAGACTCTATCGATGACCAAGAAGAAGGATGATAAAGCAACAAGGGATTAGTACGTGCTTTTATTAGACTGGAATTCAATGGGCACTCCTTATACATTTTAGCAGGAAGTGCAAAGACTTGCAGAAGAATTCCAGAGGTTGAAATAAACTTTTAGAAATATATTGAAGAAACAAATAATACATCAATACTATGCCTAAATGTCAGTTTTTGATTAGAAATTGCAAAAGGAATCTGTATCCAGATTCATTTTGTGCAGCATATTTGTTCTAAATTGATAAAATACATGTCACCTGTCAATAGAAGTATACATCAGCTTGTGGTTGCTATCTTTGTGTTTATCCTTCAGTCTTATCCTACTCTTGTTAGAAGAGACGTTGATATTCATACCTTTTTACATGATCCCAAAAATGTTCCAGTGATAAGTAGACTATTGGCAGCGATTATTAAGCACATTGTACAATTGCAAATGCAAAATTGAACATGTACAGTAAAAAATGATTCCAGAAGAGGGTGATGTGGTTATAAGGAGAGCATTAGCTCAGCATGCGTTAGTGTGGCACAATGAATGGTTCTCCAGACTTGTAGTCATAATATACTTATGCATGTGTATTCTTTTTATTTTTCTGTATATTACATTTCATAGCCTCTATTATCCTAATGGTCCAGTAGAAGAAAGGGCTCCTATGATTTTCCCTATTATGAGTATGAATTATGACAATTGCTTTGATCTTTATGGATATGTTAGACGACACAAAAGGGATGTGGAGGAAGACAATCGGGGGGATAAATACATATCTGGATATTTCAGCTCAGCTTGGGAATAATATGTGGTATCAGCATATGATAATGGTGGGGGAAAGAGCATCTGATGAGAATTGCTACGTCTGCTCTCTCATCCCCTATGCCATGAATACAGTAAAGACTTTCATTTCAAAAGGGGGTGTTTGCACATGATGCAAAATGCCTCAGCCATCTCGCAGCATATACCACTCGAGAATTATTCCAAGGAAATTGGGCAACCCTTTTATGGAGAAATAGACAGTCTTTCCGGTACCAGGATGATTATATCTAGACTACGAAAATGGAAAAGAAGTCTGGATGGACAGACAAGATGCTTGTGTATCTTGCTACAGGACAGAGAACATGGTTATCATTGAAGAAATGAAGACCATGAACCGCTCTGATATGACAGAAAAAGCTTGGATGCCTGGATGCTGGGAACGATTGCAGTTGTTGATCTATTGATGAGTGATCACGAGTAAAGGATGGGAAGATGGAATGATGTTCTGTGCAGCTCATCTGCTGAGGAAGGGAGCAGTACAAGAAATACAGAAGGTGAATAACGACTATCTAAAATCATGGGCAAAATACTCTAAACTACTGACATGGGTGGCAGATGAAGCAGGCCCAGTGGCTGTAGTCCCATTGGTTAATGCGACAATGTGTTTCCGAGATCATGGAAAGAATTAAGTCAGACTGAACAAAGGATGCAAGACTACCATTGATGTTCCAGGAATGAGAAAAGGGACAGCCGTTCTGATGGATCGATATTGGGCCTGTGGATCAAGAGCATATATGAAATTACCCAGGAATTGGGGAGGAGTGTGTTCTTTGGTGTTTGTCCATATTCCAGCGTTGATGATTCCTCAAAGCGACCTGAACATTGATGAATTCCCAAAGGTAGATGAGCACATGATAAGAAGATTTCTTGAACTCCAACGAATATAAAGAGAGAACTATTTCTTATCTAAGTCAATAAAAGCTTATGAAACCATTCCTGATGAACATAAGTTGTTTAGTAAGTCTTCCATGATAATGACCTCTATATTCATGCCTGGACTTCAAACAGCTGTGAATGACAAATGGCTACAAATCACCTGGTGGGAGCTTCTACAGACAATCAATGCTACTATAAAGGGATTCAATGCCATAAAAGAAAAATGGAGGGCCATACGACTGATGACCCTCTAGAACAGAGATGTTCTCGATATGATCACAGCTATGGAAGGAGGTGTCTGTGCCAAAATTGGGCCAGCATGTTGCACATTCACACCTTCTCACGATGGCGAGAATGGGACCCTGACAGAGGCCATATCGATGTTAACAGACCTACACACAAAGATGGAGGAAGAGACAGAAGGTACTGAAGAGGATAGCTGGCTCGTGTTCCTGTTCTCATGGATTCCTCATTGAATGGCGAATGTATTCAAGTTTCTTGGTGCAATACTGGTCCTGGTAATGTTTGGATTCTGTGTGATCAGGATAATAATTTCACAATGTAAGAAGACAACGAAGAAGGTGATGTGAAGGAAGCTGATGGTTGATGCCAAGGAAGGGCCGGAAGCTAAAGGGTTAACTGATGATGCTGTTGGGGATTACATAAAGGTCAGCATTGTGGCACCTGAAGGAACAAAGTACTGGTATCCGAAGGATCATAAGTACATAGGACGATGGGTCTACTGCACTCCGAATGGACAATGTAGTTAGATGATTTGGAGCGTGAATGAGCACATCAAATCAGCAGGCACCCTGAAGCGGTGATGAAGATATGGACACCAAAGAAAAAACTTCTTCAGGAAAACAGAATTTGAAGGAGGTGGTCGAGGGCTCGACCAGAGGGGGGAAAGTAGAGGAGCAACTGTGTGCATCTGCAGGAGATCCCGCCTTCCTACCTCCCATGTATTGGAAACATGAGATTGTGCCGTATCTAACACCAGCCATAATACCAATACTGCAGCAAGTGTTTGAAAGAAGATACCCATTGATGCAACCCTATTGAATGTACCCTCGACGTGATAACCTACAGGAGGAAAATCCTGAAGGAGTATGAAAGGAAGTCAACCAATGAATTAATGCTGTCATAAGAAGTGTACACGACGTCCTGAGATGTCAGCTGAAGATGATGTATGGATCTTGAAGAAACTAATAATGAAGTAAATCATCGAGTGAGCTTTTCAATGTAATGAATGACCCTTACACATGCACAAAGTGCTGAAGAAAGACAACCGTTCAATAAACGTGTAAACGCTGAAACGCAAAGTAGATTAAGTCATCATAGTAGCTGGCTATAAGTAGCAAATAGAATGCAGGCGGAGCCACCATTGTACAGAAACTGGACATTGGTATCATGAATTTAGTAAGCCAGAACCATGAAGCAGGAATGGAAAACTATGTTGCAGCAAGAAAAGTGGGCTTGTGGAGCTGCAGGGTGAGGCTGACTCGCCTGAAGTCAAGATTCTAGGAAGCCAGGTCTGCTATCTACAATGAAGAAGAACAAGTGTGCGGAGGATGAATCTTCTCACAGCAAGGTGCAATTAAAGCTGCAAGAGATGCAACGTTTTAATTCTTTCAGAGCATGTAAAAGCTTCAAGACGGACCAGATTGTGGTCTCCTGTCATGTGAGCAAAGGATGGAAATGGAGTTGAACTTGAAGTTCCAGACACGATATGCGAGTGCCTTCATTCCTGAACATTCTCAAAGACAAGGATACTTTGCAAGGCCAATTAAAAAGACAATTTCATGGCAGAAGGCCTGGGCAATGTGAGATGGGTTAATTGGGTGGTGAGATAGCTTCATGATCTACTTCCCTGCACCTGTGTCTTGGGTTATGTGCTGCTAAGTGAACTGAATGTTCCAGACATGGCACAAGCATACCAACCAATTATATTAGTCCATATAACGAAGGACCTTTAGGCAAAGGTGGTCTACAACCAGATACAATTGAGACACATAGTCATTTCACATCTCCTTGAAGATGTGAACAGAGGGCTGAGAACCGGACTAGGTCCCAGGCCTGGAGAGGTCAGATCAAACCAATCAAAACACAGAACTCCAGGGGTGGGTGGCAAAGGGCAAGGGCCAATGGTAAGTTTACGACCCTGCAACAAGGTAATAGATAGTTTCTTGGGGGCGGGGCAGGCCTGCCACCTGACATGTGAGGGCCAGTAGAATAACCTATTACAAAACGTTCAGCCTTCTGGACAGTGATGGCACCCTCTTTGGGTACTAAATAAATCGACAGGAAAATAACCTTTGGTTAATTATAGCCAACAGAGATGCTGCAACTAAGGGTTTCCTCAGAGGCTGACCTGAGCTATGGAAAATCAAAATGATTTAATCCCAAAGTTGCGCTTCTCTGCTAAATTAAGTGATTGAGTCAGTGTTTTCAAAAACAGGTCAAATTTTAATGAGTAACATAAAGAGCTTTTCCATTATAGCAAATAATAGATAACTGAAAACAGTATAGTTGAATTCACTATCAAGAAAAATAAATGCAAAAACTTGTGGAAATGGAGCTTAATAGTCAGTCAGTTCATTTTTCATCTCTCTGAGATTTGTGGTCTGAAACCCACAGGGGGAATTTACTGGGGGTCCTTGCTTGTTGTTACCTAGTCTCCCTTCATGCCTGGACTTCAAACAGCTGTGAATGACAAATGGCTACAAATCACCTGGTGGGAGCTTCTACAGACAATCAATGCTACTATAAAGGGATTCAATGCCATAAAAGAAAAATGGAGGGCCATACGACTGATGACCCTCTAGAACAGAGATGTTCTCGATATGATCACAGCTATGGAAGGAGGTGTCTGTGCCAAAATTGGGCCAGCATGTTGCACATTCACACCTTCTCACGATGGCGAGAATGGGACCCTGACAGAGGCCATATCGATGTTAACAGACCTACACACAAAGATGGAGGAAGAGACAGAAGGTACTGAAGAGGATAGCTGGCTCGTGTTCCTGTTCTCATGGATTCCTCATTGAATGGCAAATGTATTCAAGTTTCTTGGTGCAATACTGGTCCTGGTAATGTTTGGATTCTGTGTGATCAGGATAATCATTTCACAATGTAAGAAGACAACGAAGAAGGTGATGTGAAGGAAGCTGATGGTTGATGCCAAGGAAGGGCCGGAAGCTAAAGGGTTAACTGATGATGCTGTTGGGGATTACATAAAGGTCAGCATTGTGGCACCTGAAGGAACAAAGTACTGGTATCCGAAGGATCATAAGTACATAGGACGATGGGTCTACTGCACTCCGAATGGACAATGTAGTTAGATGATTTGGAGCGTGAATGAGCACATCAAATCAGCAGGTACCCTGAAGCGGTGATGAAGATATGGACACCAAAGAAAAACTTCTTCAGGAAAACAGAATTTGGAGGAGGTGGTCGAGGGCTCGACCAGAGGGGGGAAAGTAGAGGAGCAACTGTGTGCATCTGCAGGAGATCCCGCCTTCCTACCTCCCATGTATTGGAAACATGAGATTGTGCCGTGCCTAACACCAGCCATAATACCAATACTGCAGCAAGTGTTTGAAAGAAGATACCCATTGATGCAACCCTATTGAATGTACCCTCGACGTGATGACCTACAGGAGGAAAATCCTGAAGGAGTATGAAAGGAAGTCAACCAATGAATTAATGCTGTCATAAGAAGTGTACACGACGTCCTGAGATGTCAGCTGAAGATGATGTATGGATCTTGAAGAAACTAATAATGAAGTAAATCATCGAGTGAGCTTTTCAATGTAATGAATGACCCTTACACATGCACAAAGTGCTGAAGAAAGACAACCGTTCAATAAACGTGTAAACGCTGAAACGCAAAGTAGATTAAGTCATCATAGTAGCTGGCTATAAGTAGCAAATAGAATGCAGGCGTAGCCACCATTGTACAGAAACTGGACATTGGTATCATGAATTTAGTAAGCCAGAACCATGAAGCAGGAATGGAAAACTATGTTGCAGCAAGAAAAGTGGGCTTGTGGAGCTGCAAGGTGAGGCTGACTCGCCTGAAGTCAAGATTCTAGGAAGCCAGGTCTGCTATCTACAATGAAGAAGAACAAGTGTGCGGAGGATGAATCTTCTCACAGCAAGGTGCAATTAAAGCTGCAAGAGATGCAACGTTTTAATTCTTTCAGAGCATGTAAAAGCTTCAAGACGGACCAGATTGTGGTCTCCTGTCATGTGAGCAAAGGATGGAAATGGAGTTGAACTTGAAGTTCCAGACACGATATGCGAGTGCCTTCATTCCTGAACATTCTCAAAGACAAGGATACTTTGCAAGGCCAATTAAAAAGACAATTTCATGGCAGAAGGCCTGGGCAATGTGAGATGGGTTAATTGGGTGGTGAGATAGCTTCATGATCTACTTCCCTGCACCTGTGTCTTGGTTTATGTGCTGCTAAGTGAACTGAATGTTCCAGACATGGCACAAGCATACCAACCAATTATATTAGTCCATATAACGAAGGACCTTATAGGCAAAGGTGGTCTACAACCAGATACAATTGAGACACATAGTCATTTCACATCTCCTTGAAGATGTGAACAGAGGGCTGAGAACCGGACTAAGTCCCAGGTCTGGAGCGGTCAGATCAAACCAATCAAGACACAGAACTCCAGGGGTGGGTGGCAAAGGGCAAGGGCCAATGGTAAGTTTCCGACCCTGCAACAAGGTAATAGATAGTTTCTTGGGGGCGGGTCAGGCCTGCCACCTGACATGTGAGGGCCAGTAGAATAACCTATTACAAAACGTTCAGCCTTCTGGACAGTGATGGCACCCTCTTTGGGTACTAAATAAATCGACAGGAAAATAACCTTTGGTTAATTCTAGCCAACAGAGATGCTGCAACTAAGGGTTTCCTCAGAGGCTGACCTGAGCTATGGAAAATCAAAATTATTTAATCCCAAAGTTGCGCTTCTCTGCTAAATTAAGTGATTGAGTCAGTGTTTTCAAAAACAGGTCAAATTTTAATGCGTAACATAAAGAGCTTTTCCATTATAGCAAATAATAGATAACTGAAAACAGTATAGTTGAATTCACTATCAAGAAAAATAAATGCAAAAACTTGTGGAAATGGAGCTTAATAGTCAGTCAGTTCATTTTTCATCTCTCTGAGATTTGTGGTCTGAAACCCACAGGGGGAATTTACTGGGGGTCCTTGCTTGTTGTTACCTAGTCTCCCTTGTGTTGTAGATCCTTCGTTTGTGGAAATAGGGTTTCCAAACTTACAATATGGTGATTTGAGGCCCCAAGGGCGGGGGATTTAGGGTCCCCAACGGGGGTTACTGAAGATCCTTGTAGTTCAATTGATTGAATGTGTTAATGCCAAAATTCCTTGTTGTTGTTGTTGAAAAGTCCTCAAATGTATTGATGCCAAGGTTCCTTATTTATTGAAAAGTCCTCGACACATGTTTCCCCACTCAAAGTTTTGGGTGGTTCTTCAGGAGCTAGGTTGATCTCTAGAAGGAGGATTGCTCCAATTGGTTTAATGATGCTGTGTGAATGGTAGTTCCAATTTAGATTTCCATTGAGAAGATGGTAAGATTTGCATTGAGAAGATGGTAAGATTTGCATTGAGAAGATGGTAAGATTTGCATGTTGCTTTGCGTGGGTATATGCCCTTATCTCAAATACTAGTACAACATAATGCGACGGATCAAGCAGAAGCAGCAGAATATTGTTGAGGAATTTATCGCCTGTTCTAACAAACAAATCACGAACAAAAGGAGACAACGCACACAAATCATTATGTTGTACTAGTATTTGAGATAATAAGGGCATATACCCACGCAAAGCAACATGCAAATCTTACCATCTTCTCAATGGAAATCTAAATTGGAACTACCATTAACACAGCATCATTAAAGCAATTGGAGCAATCCTCCTTCTAGAGACCAACCTACTTCCTGAAGAAGCACCCAAAACTTTGAGTGGGGAAACACATGCCGAGGACTTTTTAATGAATAAGGAACATTGGCATCAATACATTTGAGGACTTTTCAACAACAGGGGGTTTTGGCATTAACATATTCAATGAATTGAACTACAAGGATCTTGAGTAACCCCCCTTGGGGGCCTCGAATAACCATATTGTAAGTTTGGAAACCCTATTTCCACAACGAAGGATCTACAACACAAGGGAGACTAGGTAACAACAAGCAAGGACCCCCAGTAAATTCCCCCTGTGGGTTTTAGACCGCAAATCCCAGTAGAATAACCTCTATGTAGGCTAGCTATAGGTGAAACTACTCCCAGCACCCTATTGTAAACTGGGATAGGTTTTTGGGGGAGCGCCCAGGTAATGACGACATATGGCATCAAAACTGGGAAACGCACCTTGGAAGAATCGTGATTGTCTTGTATGATCCCTGTCGTTTATTTTGTAATAAATGACAGTTCTAACTTGCCCTTGTCTATTCTGGGGAGAGGGTTGTTGGGCCCTTGGGAGCAATACCCAAAACCCCTGGCATACCGGGTATTCTCACCAACACTCTGCAACACCCAACTGAACACAACACACTACTGAAAACGAAACCAATTGCACACACATCCTCCCACACACACTCCTACAACGAATACCACCTAACCCTCATCAACTAAAAACAAACCCAGGACACAATGGGGCTCAATTACAAGTCCGGACTTGCCAGGATTACCAGGGCGTTACAACCCCGGTGGTTCGGTAAATCCGGCGCCAGCAATTCTGTTACTCCCCATTTGCATGGAGTCCCATAGGGCTCCATGGGAATGGGGACCGTGGAAACCCCGGCACCATGCCGGGGTTTCCGCGACCGTCTGCGGCTGGGTGGCATTACGCCCGTCAGGTCAGACCTGGTGGGTGTAACGCCACCCGCTTGCAGAACTTGTCGTTTGCCGGTCTGGAAAACGGTGCTGGTACGGTTTTACTGGCACCGTTCATTCCAGACCGGCAAACTTGTAATGAGGGCCAATGACTGTTTTTTCCATCCGGAAGCTACCAACAGCACATAAAAGCTCTGTGCTTTCCCTCTCTATGCGACTAACTAAGCCCAGTTTCCTTTTCAGATCCACCAGAGCGCCTGATGTGCAGTTTAAATCCCGCTAACCTAACTCATTTAATGACCTTGAAAGGATAGAAGGCAGAGTTGGCCTTGCTGGGAATCGAACCTGTAACCTGCAGATTTCAGAAGGGAGAGCTCTAACCGGCTAAAAGACAATCGAGGTAATATTTAGGGCCCTGCCACAAGATCCCCCAACTCTTCTCTCCATCCAGGATAGACACTGGGAGCAAACTAGTCGGATCAATAACGTACATCCGCATTTAGTAACGTCAGTATGTCTGTCGTTGTCTTGGCCTACAGCGCCCAACATACATCAGTGCTCTGCAGTTTCAATGCATCTTTAGTTTTTCCTCTGGTCTCACAACCGCCTGTTTAGGAACAGGCATTCTTACATGCCCAGTTTACTCTGAATGTTCTTTCATGATTTCTCTAGAGGTTCTTTAATCCAGAGTTAAAGAACATGGCTGTCAAACTTACAGTTCCTTCTTGTGTTTTGTTTTTCCTTTCAAGCTTTCACAAGTGTTACCACAGCCACGAGCTTAGGACAGATATTCCACACAGTGGGCTTTCTCTCATGCACCACCCCCCCTTTTCACTCTCACTTATTCTAGTAATCAATTAATTTCCCTCTTGTATTTCTCTGGCTCGGTCAATCTGTATACCAGAATATCCAGCCCTCATTGGGTCTTCTCCTCTTGTTGGCTTCCTTTCTGCTGCTTTACGATGCCCATTGGTGGGTATATGGCTACCCGGGCAGTTGTACTACCAGACTTCTGTGCTGGGTGTCCAAGATCCTCCATCCTTGGGTCCACCCCCGACCTGTTTCCACTCCAGGGTTTTCAGGTTCTCTTTCCTGGTGGTTCTTTTTTCCACCGCGCAGCCACTTCATTCTGCACCTCATCTGGGTTGGCTTGTTCATCCGGTAGGCTCTGTACTCCAGGTCCACCCTGAGATGACTTGCTTGTCCTCCCCATAGATCCATCTCAGACATGAGCAGCTGACATCCTTGCATCCCGCCTACAGATTACAAACTCCATGGGCCTAGTGTCGAGGTAATAAAGGCCTCTGTGAGGTCAGTCTCAGGCACTAGTTAAGGATACGTCGCAAACTATCCAGACCCAAGTGCAGCTTCTGGTCAGGGACGGTAAATGGCTGTGAAATGCCATTATAAAAAGCTGTCTCGATGCCAGAGAAAATAAAGGCAGGCAAATTAGGAGCACCACTGTGAAGATACACCTGTTTGCACTGTATGGTTTTAAAACCAGATACTCAAGCAATTTTACCCAAACCCCTTGAGGACAAGGCTTGTTTGGTAAGCTAGTCGACGAGTCACTAGAAAAGACTACGAAGGATTTCGGTACTGAAGTCACTGGGCTAGCTGTTAGGGCGCCCTTATCTCCGACACAGGTCTGCAGCTTTTCACAGACCATAGAGGCCATAACCCACCGGGATGGTCATTTTGCTAACCAGACATAGAGGCAATCTCCCCAAATGTATCCACAGGAGGTGCTCCATCAGCCCATCTACAGAGACCAGTGCCATGGAAGGAGCAACGGTCGAGGGCTCCTACCAAAGGTGGAACTTCTAAACAATGGCCTTCCATTCTACACCCCCCTTAAAACCTCCATGTCACCAGGGTAGGATTCAGGATAACCACTTTCACCCACCCATGAGAGGGAATTAGGAAAGACAAGTGGGTTCTAAGCACAGTGCAAGATGGTACTGCATAGAATGTGTCTCGAGACAATGCAACATACCACTCCGACATTGCCAACTGCCCAAAGAATATGTTGGGCTCCTCTGCGAAGAAGTCCCCAGTCTACTTCAAAAGAAGACCATCGAAGAAGTACCACCCTTTTTCTTTTTTCTTTTATGCTAGATTTAAAATCTTGAAGAATTGTGAATCTTTCCCAATTTTGTTTTTACTGAATGTGACTTCTTATGTGTACGCTACATTGGTTTAATGATTGTTTTATTTTGGATGAATAGTCAAACTTTATTTTTAATTGTTTGCATTACTAAAGGTGTACGGTTGATATTTTTCTTTTTCAATCAATTCTCAATTTAAAAAAAAAAGCAATAAAGGTTTGCTTCATGGACCCTGAAGGACATCAGTATAAAGATACTTCTAGACCCAAAGCCACTAAGCAAATCTGCAGGCCCCACAGATTGTGCATGGGTGTCTTCAAGAGGTTATCCCACTTTTGAGGCAGGATTCTTAAATGATCACGCAGGACATGAAAGATTAATACTTGCATATGTCCATGTTATATGCCCCTCGTCTTTACCTATGATTCAAGGTGGCCCAAGTCCACAAACGGTTCACTGTGCTTCTTTTTGGGATAGCATCCGCACCTCCTGTATTCACAAAAAGTCCTGGTCGTGGTGGCTGCGAATCTTCCCAGGCACAGAACCTGTACTTAGACTGGTTCATGACTGGGAGCAGAAGTGATTGAACAGTGTCATCCCCAATACTCAACCAACAATTACCCTTCTGCATCAGTTAGGATTCTCAATAAACAGGCAAACATTAAGTCTACTGCCCACTGAAAAATCAAAAGTTCTTGGCAGTAGAGTTAAAAATGTCAGTAGCTATTACCTTCCAACAAAGTTAAGGATACACGCACAAGTCCCTTTTGCTCAACCGCGACAGTCCATCACACGACCCACAGCGTCAGGAGCTTCTTGGGGTTGATGGCAAATGTGCCCCTTGAAAGAATGTCAAGAGGGGAGAAGAGAGTGAAGCGGAGGGAAGGAGAAATCTTTGTTCGAGGTGGTACTCCTACGCTAAAGGATGCCCTTCCTGTCTGCTACGTCTCTGACACAGTCTTCTCTCCTGTGGGCATCACTCACCTACCAACCAACATGTGTCCCAGCCTCTACACCTTCCTCTTACCTCTGGCCCCCACCTTTACTCTAAACAGCATTGCTCTTTACCACTTCACCCTTCCCCTTTCAACCTCTGATTCTGTACCCCTTCTAGCACCTCGATCCTTCTGCTCAATTGCTCTCCACTCTTTCCCCTTGTTCAACCCTTCGGGCACCTGTATGTTTTGGACTGCCACCTGAGCACCACTTCCTCTCCGTCTGATATTTGCAACTCCTCACCTCCTGATACTCAAACCCACCAATCGCCTCATGAAATGCAAACTCATCCTCCTCATCACGATCCCCGACTTGCTCCTAATATCTAAGTTCTGCCTCCTTAGCAGCCTCCTTCTGATCCATAGCACCAAGTGTCTACAGATGTTTCTTTGGCCTCCTCTCTTCTGCTTTTACTCCTCCTTCCAACATCTGGGCCCCATCCCCTCTCTCGAGCTCCTGTTCTCACTCATCTTGCTCGTTACTGCAGCCTTCTTCAGAACAGCTGTCGTCAAATACCCACACTGCCAAACTGAGCTTCTGGACCTTTATATGGGTGTGGCCCTGCCTTCCAGACACACTCGTGAAAGGGCACTCATGTGTGTATGACTAAGTCGCATGGCAGATTCTGTGGACCAACAAAGTAGTAACTTAGGAGGCTGGGTCCTGTTCGGTATGGGGAGGACCCCTGGTCATCCCAGCATGGTCTCTGTCACATGGCAGGGGGCAATCACAGTGCTGTGCCACACACTACTCTTGGGGGTCCAGCTTTACCTTGACTAAACCAGTATAGTAGACCAGCCCTAAAAGCATTGACCCTACACAAACTCCTCCCCTATTGAGATGTTGCAGGGCAATGCTGATGCACCCCCTCCCAAAACAAGGGTGCCCCAAGCTGTCTTTGAGCAGAGTCACACCTCCAGCTCAGAAAAATAAAACCTTCTGGATTTCTCCAGACTCCAAGATGGTAGCAAGTGGTTTTACATAGTTGCAGCTTTGTCTGGGTGTTTTGATAATGTTACAGTATCACCACCACATCAAAGGAATCATTGAAAAAGCGTGTGACCTGTGATGAGCAAATACAATGTTGCCAATTCAAAGCTTGCCAAGCACTGAAAGTTCAGAACAGGAAGCAAAGTTTCAGAAACATGTATCCCCAAACCAGCGATGCCATCTCACTATTCCCTACATGCTCACACCAAGTGTGTTCCCAGCCTCCAGATCTCATGCTGGAAACACAGAAGAGCACAGGAAGTGCTATGGAGCATCAGGGAACAAACAATAGTAGGGGAAATGGTGGAAACTCCAATTACATGGCTCTCAACATTTTGTGCCGACAAGGCGGGTGAAAACCCCCTATTCTGACATATAAATAGAAACACTTGTGTTCTTGACTTATCATATGTATGTTTTTTAATCGGCATGTAGGGGGCTTGGCAGGTGAATCAGCTGATTCCAAAGTGGCCGACACTGCCAAAAGCGTGTGAGTTGAGAGCTATGCAATTATAGACTTGGTCTAGCCCTTGGACCATGTCACAGATGGCCTCAAGAAAACACCAACTCTTGAAGGCAGTTTAAGGGTCTTTGAGATTATTTAAATGGACTCGATAAGGTCGCTATCTCTTCTCTCTCTTTTTCTCGCTTTCTCCCGCTCTCTTCTCTCTCTCTCATATATACTACATTGGCAGGTCCCTCTCAAGCATCCCTCAATGTCAGGATGGTAACTAGAGATCGGTAATCCCTACTGGCTATAGACTGACTGACTGGCTGGTGATGACATAAGGTAAGGACCCTTTCTCCCTCAGGGAACGATCCAGGTGAATCCTAACCTAGATCCCATAATCCGGTAGTACAAGAATAGACGGATGTATACTAATTGACCTTTTCACAATTGATCACAGGAGAATTGACCTGCACAATTGATAGTGAAATGAAAGTCAATTAGGACATATGTGCGGGGGTAAACCCCCCGCAACCACCCACTCAAGCCAAAAACCCCTGCAACCCCCTACCTAATCCCATTATATTATTTATTACCCCAAACCCACCTCACACATGTATATAAAAAGTTAAATAAAGGTAAAGGTCAATTGTGCAAAAGGTCAATTAGGGCCACTATTATTAGGTTAATTGTAAAAGGTCAATTTGGGTAATACCAAATAGACGCCTTACAGACACTGCAGTCAAACATGGCCTTTTCCTTTCTTGCTTTTTTAACTCCTTGCCCTACTGTTCTATGCTTCCTCTCCCATCCTTCTAGCTTCTTCCCTTTCTTCCTCCCACTCTCCTTCATCATTCCCTCTCTTGCGCTTCCCTTCTGTCCCTCCGATGGTCTCGCTCTACTCCTCCTCTCCTTTCCCCTACTCTCCATCTCCATACTATTAATCTCCCCTCTTCTACTCCCCCCTCCTCACTTCTACTCACCACTCACTGCTACTCTTCCCCACTGATTTCTGCTCCCACTACTCTCCAGTTTACTCCACCCCACCCACACTGTCTTCCTTTCCCTTTCTGCCCCCCTTCTCAACCCCTCTCAATCATCACACCTCCCTACACTCCTCCCAACTAGTCTCACCCAAGTACCACTTTCTCCCACTAGCCAATACCTCACCTTGTACGTGACTTTAGCAATCCTCTTCAGCGCTCTTCCTTCTCTTGGTCCTTTTTCTCCTCCCTTTACCCCACCGACTAATCCACAACTTCCCATTTCCTGTGCCCCATTCAACCTGCATTGGTTTTCTGCCTCAGCTGATTCTCCCCAAGAACTACTCGCTTCTCTATCGCCAGGATCCCGGTTAAAGGTACGTAAGTGCTTACAATGGCAGTTAAGCCACACCCCTTTTCGTATGTGGGTCTGCCGGCATTTAAAAATGGCTGCCCACTCAATTTGAGACTTTGTGTCATGTAAATTTGGTGTCCAAATTGCTGCTTTGGTACACTTTGTTTTGGTACACAAACTGTGCTGCGCTCCTGCTGGAAGTAAACCCATGACTGCCGTCCATCTCAGCTGGAGCATCTAGCTTCCCAGTTTGGCATGCAGACCATTCTGCGGGCCTGCTGCAGATAACATTGGGGTTGCAGTCCGGCCCCTGGAGTGTGTCTGGATTGTCGGTTGGATGTGTGGGTTGGTCGTGTGGCAGTTCTACAGTTCCTTGCTGGCTCTATCCGAGTTGGGTTGCTCGCTCTCCACTAAAAGGCCTTCTGGATGATGTAGTCCTGCGGGACAAACAGAAAGAACTTGTCAGCATTGTGCAATGCAGGCATGGGCAAGAAAAGGTGGTACTTGATTCACATAGCCAGGCACATGTAGAAAGGGCAGACTGGGGTCATCCCAACTCTCACATACCACCTCTGGAGGAGGACCAGGTCTCGTGAAGACCCTAGTAGGCCTCCCACCCCAGGCTTAGAGGGTCCCTGTCCCCTCTGGAAAGAGTCAGGTCCCTGACTGTTACCCCCACATCGGCTTTGCGTGCATTTAGGGTTACCAGCCAATCAGAGCCCTCACTAAATTACAAGCCAAACGTGCGCACCCAGATTAGAAGACCCACCCAGGTGAAGGAGGTAACACACCACTAAAACACACAGCCCCATTTGTTTAATGTGGGTTCCAGAAGCATGATGTTCGCGCCTGCCGAAGGCTGTAAACTAGGGTGGTTGAAGAAATAGAAACTGGAGAGACAGAGAAGAGTGAGAGGAGACAGCAGGGGGGAGGTGGTGAGAGATCAGAGGGTCAAAGGGTAGGTGGTAACATCAGAGGTGAGTGGACAGGAGGACGTGGTAGTTGAAGGCAACAGATGGTGGTAAAGACCTGGAGGAGGTGGTAGTCAAGTAGTTGGCTACAACAGAGGGTCAGGGGAAACAGGAAGTGGTGGGAGTTAAGGGAATGACAGGGGAGATGATCACATCTGCAGGAGGATGGTTTTTTTGCTGGGGACAGCATACAGGCAGAAGAGCAGAGGTCAAGAGGGCCAGACCCAAGGAGAAGGTGGCAGTAGCAGTGTGTGGAAGTGACACAGAAGTGGTAATGCTAGGGGGAAGAGACTGAGGAAGAAAGAACATCACAGAGGTAGGTAGTAAAGGTGTGAGAGATAACACAGGAGGCATAACATCAGGAACAGAAGGGGATATCCTAGAAGGGGTACTAGTACCTAGAGAAGGGAGTGGTTACGTTTTAGGGGCAATGACAGCAAATACTGAGAGCACAGCAACCTGCCGGGAGAAATATGCCAAGAGGGGAAAGCTGAATTAAGAACAATCGGCAGTGGACAGAGAAAACCACCACGTATTTGGCCAAAGCAGGCAGGGCCAGACAGTGGGAAGAGGAACAGGTCTGTGTCTGGGAGAATGCAGTGAGATTAGAGAGGTGAGGAAGTAAAGAATAGGAGGAAGCCTAGGTAGAACCCAGGAATCCTTTTCTTGCTCTGTGCTGGTTACATCCCCTGGTGCTCATGCTCACAAGCCTTTACAACAGAGTGAACCATGAGGTATGGGTCCCAGGAAAGCCTACACTTAATGCAAACAAGGGTTCGGGTCAACCTAAATCCTGCTGCCCCTGAAAGGGGTGAGGGAATCCCCTTTTTAACTATACAAGCGGGGATACTGGCTTCTGAGCCCTGGATGGGATGCATATCTGCATCCTGTGGAAGAGACACCTGACAACAGGGTGGGGGCGGGGGAGGAGGGGATTAGAGGAGGATCAGACCCCATTCCATTGGGGGAGAGAGAACCAACCTGGTTATGGTACATTTGGAAAGATACCACTTTCATTTGAATTATCCATCCTTGTAACAAAATCCTCAACCAAGATCATAAACTCTAGTATATGGTCTTGGTGTTACCGGTCATAGACAGCTTAGCTTTGCCCCCAAGTATGGCCATAGCGCTAATTTGAGATTGGCTTGTCACTTCTCTCGTTGCCTAGGGGAATTTTGGGTTCTCTTTTCTGTCAGCTGTTAAAGGGATTGGCTAATGCACCCAACACATAAAGATGGCTAACAGTTCTGATGTGGGACTCTGGGCTTGCTAGTCCCTCCTCTTGGGTGGTCCTCTCGCTGGTTGTTATGCCTGAAACCTGCCCCGGGGGCTGACTGTTAACCTATTTCTTCTTAACTCCATGAGAGGGGAGGCCCCATGCGCTGTCGAGTCTCACTTGCTAATTTAGGTACCTCTTTTTTACTCTGTAGATATTGATGGGGCTCCTGCACCTGTGTGAAGGGAGCAGAGTGTGCAGGTGCCAGGGGTTCTGCAGGACTGCTGCCCTATGAACTCAAAGGATCAGTACCTACAGGGTCCCCAGTTCTGAGACTAAGAGCCTGATTTCCATGATCCTATTTAGTTTCTGCTCGCCAATCATAAGGGCTAATCCCCTTAAAGGGGACCCTATCCCTATTGTTCATCATGTTTGTTTGTTTGTTTGTTTTATTCACTTTTTATGCGCGCCAGACCCAGGGGTAACAGGGCGTAGTGGCAAGGAAATACGAAACTTACAGGTTACATCATAGCAAAATGTACATTAAAATTACATTGGGTTAGACAGATCAGGCATACAGTAATTACAGCAAGTATACAGGTTCAAGGGGGTCAAGATGCTCGTAGGAAGTAGGCGCCCCCGGTCAGCAAAGGTCAGTTGAGGTGAGGAGTTGAATAACTTTTTTCCTGAAGCAACGGTAGGGCATGTCTACTCTCAGGTCTTGTGGTAGAGAATTCCAAGTTTTAGCCGCCTTTACTGGGAAGCTGTTTCCTCCGATAGTGTTCAGTCTAAAGTTCGGTATTGTCAAACAGTTGAAGTTACCAGCTCTGGTGGGTCTGGAAGATGTTCTCCTATGGAGTTTGTCAGACAAGTAACTAGGGGCAGAGTTATTGAGGGCTTTGTGGGTCAAGGATAGCATCTTGAGTTTTATTTTGTTCTCTGTGGACAGCCAGTTGTGATGTCGTCTGGTGGACGATATATGGGACTGTTTGTTAATGCCTAGTGCCGCTCTCAAGGCATTATTTTGTAATGTTTGTAGTCTCTGGGTGATTGTCCCCTACCCTAGGTGAGGGTGACCAGGGCATTCACCATGTACCTGCTCCATGCCCATCTTTTGCTAGTGTGGGGGGACACTAGGCCTCTTTGATCACCCCACTAGATGCCCCCCAAACCAGGTAGGGGATGTTGACCCATCGCTAAATAAATGTATGTTGAGTGATCTAAGTGTCTGACCTATGATTGTTCCACATCCGCTTTGGGACACCTGCACTCAATGAGTCACATGGAAAATCAAATATGTTTCCAGTTTCTATTACATAAATGTTACAAAAACAGGAAATTGGGGCTCACCATCTAGATGGGGTCCCTTCCATCAACCTTAAAGGGGGCTCCTACCACCAATGCCAATTGCCAATTCAATAAAGCCAGGAACCTCACTGGCTGGTCTATGCCTGTCTTAGAGAGGGCCTCCAAGACATTGCATGGTCTCGGACTCCCATCTTGTCTTCCTAGGTGACCTAGTGGGATAGTCTGATTGCCCTAGCACACTTTTCTAGCAGATGACTGCCTCTCAACATTTACCTCACTCTAGTCTCCACCCTCCTCTGCCTCCCTCTACATGTTGCCTCGTCTCATCTATCTCTCCTGCTTCTCCTGTCTCTGCCATCCAGCTCCCTCCACTCCATGCACTAGTCTCATCTTTCGCCTCGCCCACTGCCTCCTGATCTTTTCTGTTTCCCTCCAAATCTCACTCCTACCAACACTACCCCTGCCTCTACTCTCCTGCATCACTCTCCCCTCACACACACACACACACACACACACTCTCTCTGTCACCCCTCCCTCCCACAAACTGCCAAATTGTTACCACTACCATAGTCCCAACACCTTACCTTCACTATCTCCAAAAGTCTCCTCCAAGCACTCCTCCATGCACTACAACTTTCTCTCTGTTCTCTTGGTCTTCCTTCAGCTTCACCAACCTCACCCAAACACCTCAACTCTCAAGCGACTATGCTAGATTTGTATAGCCGCGTCCTTCCTGCCTAGATGCTTCTATTGGTTATCCCTGTCTGCTCTCTGCCGAATATAATGATTAGGTTCGATCTGGGGCTCCAGTCCATACGATCGATGATCAAATGGAAGACCATGGCACTGTATACAAAATGCATAGATAATGAGGCACCCCTTCCTTTCAATATATTAAAACATGATGCTAGCATGGAGGGGGATGCTTGCCTAGATATGTAAGAGGAGTTGGAACTCCTGGCTAGGAGATTTAGATCATTCGGATGAGACCCTCTTAAGAAATCCTGGGAAAGTCAAACAGCAAATATTATGTCAAGATTGGATCGATACGCTGACCCAGAGACTGACATATAAGCTA
The DNA here is from genome assembly GCF_040938575.1 of Ambystoma mexicanum. NCBI lineage: Eukaryota > Metazoa > Chordata > Amphibia > Caudata > Ambystomatidae > Ambystoma > Ambystoma mexicanum. The sequence goes on from NC_090940.1 coordinate 95,794,838, forward strand.
GCGCTGAACCTGGAACTGGAGAGTAGATGAGTGAATCAATTACCGAGATACCTGATGATAAAATTCCCCTGTCTATGGTATTGCAACCTCTTTTTAAGACTGAGAGAAGTCCTGGGACACAGAAGGAGGCTGGGTGAGCTTAGCTCTGATTGTAGATTCAGTGGCCGGGTGGCAAGGCTAGAATCACTTGAGCACTTGATCATAGATTGTAAAGCCTTAACTGGGTTGAGATCGACATATATGGATGAGATTATCAAATAATTTAAGACCCTATCTCCAAAGGAATGGTGGCCCAAGTTTTTTATTGGTGATAATAAATCAGCCATTATAGGGGTGATGAAATTCATGGACGAGTCCTTGGATCTCCTTAACGGCAAGGCTACTAGTTACTCTGAGACAATGTAATTGGAATTGTGATTTTATGGAAATGTGTATTTTAATTGTTTCTTAATTGGGAATGGTAACTAATATATGGACATTTGTATTTTTCTTTACTTGGTCTTTTGGATGGAAATGTTATGAAAGGTTTGAAATAAACCAAACATAATAAAACATAAAAAATCTTATCCCTGTCTGCTTCTTCCCTGGACCATTCTCTGTCTGAGCTACCCAATTGGCTGGGATTTCCCCTGGAAGTCTTCATTAGGACCTTTAGGTTGCCCCTTTTCAGCTTTCATCTTTGCTATGCAGTAGTTTGTTCTCTGTTTCTACCCTTCACTTGGTAAATCAGTGGTCTAACATGGGTTGGGGAGTGTTCCTAGGTCACCCCTTTCTTTGGCAGTGTCTTACTAGTGTCTGCTCCACCACAGTTGCCCCTTTGTTGCTTGTAACCAAGCTGTGGTTTGTGGGGCTGGTGTTTGGTCTCCCATTCGGCTCCTGAATGGGTAAGTCTAGTACTTTTCTATTTGAGCAACCAGTTTGTTCTTGTCGGTTGGGTCCATGTGTATTGTGGCACTTGTAGCTTTTCTGGGAACAGTGCTGCTTCCCAGGCATTTTTGTCCAATCCTGGTGTCTGAGGAGTCTGGTGCGTTCTGGTCGCTGTCTTTAGTCTCCGGAGCCACCTGAAATAGAAGAGAAAGAGACCTGGACAGGACAGAGGCTGATTGGTATTGCTTCAGAGAAAGGGGCCACAATGTTTACAAATGCAAATAAATAGATTTGCATGTCCTGAAGCAAACCGAGTATCACGGGACAGGGGGTCACCCTTAACTCCCCCACACCACCTTTGGAGTAGGTCTGTCACTGCCATTGCCCAACTCCAGGGTAAGAGGGGCGGTTTGCCCCCCTTGACATAGTTTTGCCCATGGCATTGTCAGATAATCAAGCCTCCTTGATAACAGGTTTAACAAGGATGGCCTGATGAGTGACACCAGTGGGTGGAGATAGAGGCCCCCCAACAATAAAGTGGAGAATGTGGTAGGGTCAGGGTTCTCTGAAAAAGAAGTGATGAAAGCTTGGCTGGAAGCCAGAGCAGAGACCAGGCCATGAAGGGTCAAGCTTCAGCTGACTGGGAGCCGAAGTCTAGAGAGGATCCTGGCAGACGACAAAATGACCAGGAATGGTATTGCAAGGCACAATAATGCATGTGCGAGAGCAGGTTATTGTAGCTGGGCCACCGGAACAGCTAGGTTGCATCAAGCTAACAATGTTGCTTATGCTGGAAAGCTAAGAAGAGTAAGCTCTTGCAGTGCCTACATGTAGCACTGTGAGGTGTGGGGCTGTAGAACTGCAGGTGAGTGAGATCCCCCCCCCCACTTCACCTCAAAAGACTGTGCTTTGTTGGATGTCGGGAGGGGACCTGTCAGAGTAGACGAAGTCTTGGAGTTGTGAAAGGAGAATTGGCTTCCCAGGACCAAGACCTTTTCAATTAATTAGGGTATTGAAGTTGGAGCCCCACTTAAGCTGGAATCAAAAGTGGTAAGGATTGCTGGGGCTGATTGCCAGTTTTGGTCCGATCCGAAAAGTGAATCCCACGAAAGTAAAAGAAAGCCATGGTGAACCTGGTGGAGGGAGGCTGAAACTTCAGATGGGCCTGTGCCCAGAAGAGGGGATCCCAGGGGTTTAGAATCCTCTCCTGAAGTGAAGCCAGGAAACAAACTTTCATTTTGTTGAAAGAACTTTTATTTTGTTATTTGAATACATCAGGCCCTCGAAGAAAAGAGACTTTCAAGAGAAAAAAGACTTGGCCATCGAGGCTCCCGATAAGATGAAATGGAACTGTTGATTCGTGCTGGGAAAGCTTAAGCGTGTGCTGTGCTCCAAGATCCCATCTTACCCCGTGCTGAAAACGTGGGGAAGGGCGATCCAAGCTACCGCATCCTGACATATTATTTGAGAACACTTCTTTCTTTTCTTGAAAATCATCCCACACCTTTTTGTATTAGTTGTAAAGTTTGGCAGTAGGTGTCTTAGCATAGGCCCTTTTTATTTGAAACAACGCCACTAGCACTGCCTTAAATTTCATTTGAGGGTTGAAGCTTGCTCCCATTTTAGATTTAGGTTTAGATCATGCATTTTTCCAACTTGCATACAGTTTAATAAAAAGCATTGAACTGTAATCACTTGTGTCTGTCTTTAATGTTGTCACCATGAGTTCCTTACAGATCACAGATCAAAAACCTGCCGCAAAAATACAACTGCATCACTTGTGGATCATTATATTAAGGCCTGACACTCTCCGGATGATTTGTCTTTGTGGGTACTAGAAAAAGTGAAAGGGGGACCCAATGTGTCTGATGACACTGGCTGGAACTGAGATTGGGAGACCCAGTGCTTGCTTCAGAATCTTAGATTCAACAACATCAAAACATTTTCTGTCCCTAATATTCAGCAGTTCTCAGCCATACAAGATGATTGGTGACACTTTGGCTTTTTAGAGCTCAATAAACGGGATTAGAGTGAATGCACACAGTTTGGACTTTATGGCCATCAGTAGTGTAATACAACACGTTTTTTCCTTCATTCGTACTCTAATATATTCACAATGTTTTTTTACTGAAATTGTCAATCCTAGATAGCATATTGATTCAACTCTGAATTGGAATATTTTCCACTTTCCAAACAAAGTTCTTGATTTTCCTGCATATTGTACTGATCATAACATATGATTTATTTGGGTTTAATCTGCAGATGATTTTCTTTCAGATATTCTTCTAAGCCTTTCAGCTGACACTGTAGACCCATCTGTGTACAGTAAATTAGTACTAAATCATCTGTGTACGCAATACACTGGGCCACTTGGGCATGTACCCTCCCCACTGTCTGCTTTTTTGCCCAGAGGTCCGCTAGAAATAAATTAAATAGGGTTGGGACTAGCACGCACCCTTGACGTATGCCTCTTGTCAGTGGAATCATCCTTGACAACTCACTCAGCATATTTAATCTGACCTTGGTTGAGTTGTCCGAATAGAGTAATTGGATCATGCATAGCAAGCCCAGAGCTATCCCCCAATCTGACAACTTTGCCCAAAGCCTAGAGATGTTAACATTGTCAAAGGCCATGGACGGATTGACTGTGTCAACATAAAGTGATCGACCCATAGGGGGGGTAGAATATCGGACAGACAAGCTGTCAGGGCAATCCCACTAGCTATTGTGCTACTACCTCTCCTAAATCCAGTTTGGAGGGGACTCAAGATATTAGCTTCCTCAGCCCACGCGATCAATTCCCTAAGGAGAAGTGTAACGAAGATCTGTGATGTGGGATCAATCAGAGAAATTGGTCTTCTATAGCAGGAAGGGTTCTACCTGTCCCCTCTCTTGAATATTGGAACAAGTGTCGAGGATGTTCAGGAGAGACGGCAAATACCATCCTTAATGAAGTGAGTAAACAAATGGTACAAAATATCCACTCACAGCGCTGGGTTACCGTTTAATAATACCATTTGTCACGCCATCTGGGACGGACGCTCTAGAATTATTTAATTTACCAATGATGAGTTTAATATCTAATCGATCAAAGAACAGAGGTAGGGGAAAAGAGGGTTCTTGTAGGGAATTCATAGCACTCAAGGTACTCCCATCGCTATAACTGTCTCCAAATTTATGAGAGAAGTATTCTACCCATATTTCCTCAGAGACTCCCGAGGACTGGTGGTGTACCTGATAATTGATTTTATTACTGAGAGTCCAAAAAATAGCACAGGTGTCCTGTGTAATAATTGTTCTTAATATATCTTGAATTTTTGCTTTAAATGTCCTGCATTGATGTTGTTTGCACCAATTTCTAAACTGTTGTTTTAGCACCCGTTTACCCCTTTCTTTCTCCTCCCACGTTTTAGATGCACATTTTTACCAGGTTCCTAACATCCTTCCTCATTTGGCATTTGCGCACTTGGATATCTTTGTCAAACTTATATTGCTTCCCTGGCAAGGAGATCTAGGTTGAACCAAATCATTGGCATTCTTATGTTTTCTTAACCTTGATGGCACTTCCAGATGTTCCCCAGGCAATGAATACAGGGACTTATTTGCTTCGGTCAGGTGAGTCCACCATTTCAACAAGTCAATATTAACCTGCTCTACATTAGAGGTAAACTGGGCAACCCTATTGCCTTGACTCAACACCACCAAAGAGCCACTTTCTTTGAGCTCTTTGGGGACATTGGAGAGAGGACGGCTCAGGCCTAATTGCAGCATTGAGTGATCGCTAAGACCCGATTTTATTATATTAAATTCAACCACCTCTTCCATTTTAAAATTATTTAAGAAGACCTAATCAATTATGGAAGATGAGAAAGCATTTGACCATGTGGGAACCTCGGGTAGTAGTCCTCCGAAAGGTTTGCTGGTTAACAAAAAGGTTAATCTTGAGAGGAATTTCGACCAAATCCTAGCACAATTCTCCTTCTTAGATAAATGAAAGTAGGGAGAGATACCAGAAATCTCATCAAGATCCTCCCACCATCCATCCATTATCAAACATTTGCAGTTAAGGTTGCGGCCAAGACCACAGATCCATCAGGATAGTCAGAGAGCCAAGCTATTAACACTTTATCAATATGATATATGACGTCAGAGGGTTGAAGTAAATATTAATAATAAAGAAAGCAGTTTAACAATGTCACTCATATCACCGATCATTGCTGCCAAAATGGCCTCAGCATTTGTAGGTATTTTGTTAATGTGGCGCGATTTTAAAATGTTTACAGCTCAGAGAAGCCCTCCACTGGACCACCTCACTCCTTTCTTTTGCAAGTGTGGAGTGGGTTGAGTACCCATCCCATATAGGGGTTGACCTCAACCATGTCTCTTGGAGGAAAATGAAGTCGTATTTAATCCAGAGCCCTCTCTTATCCCTGTTCATAAAGGAGCTGTGACCCTGTGAGTTCCAATTTAGGAGTTGACACAAATCCCTAGAAGCCGGGTATCCTTCCTGCTGAGACTGGAAGCTCTGTAGCAAGCCAGCCCCAACCTGGATTTACAGATTCAAATGGCACATACTTCCTTTGATCTTGGTCAAAATGACATCTTACTGTACAATTGGACCTCTAATGATCTTTAGGTACAACTTCTCCTTGGCAACCTCGGTAACACTCCGAACCCTTCAGTAGGAATTCCTCTTGTTGTCTAAGCACTAATATCTCTATCGTTTTGGGGTGGACGTGAACCGCACATTTCCCCGGATAAACACAATCAAATAAATGAGCAAACTTTTAATCAGCTGAAGAAATTGCATTTAGGTCCGAGATAGTTGACAACAAGGTCAATAGTCTTCGGCGGTTTAAACATATAGTCCAATCTTCCTCAAAAACAGACTCAAAAATCAAAATCAGGCCATCGTTCTTATTGCTCACATCAGTATGAGCAGTTGGAAGATAAACGTTTGCTGCACCCTCCAACTGTCTGCACTTGGAAAGCACCCACCTCGCTGGCTAAGAGTGCTTTGCACCCCCTGGTTGAGTGCTTGCTTTCCCCTTTGGTCACCCAAAATCCACATATGTCTTCTGATTACTTGGTTGGTCGGCTCCACCCAGTTCTCCCAAATCCACCCTTTGCAATCCCTGCCTGATCACTTGGCTTTGAACCAGGTGACCCTCCAACCACCACCTTTGGCAATTATTTGATCTTCCTTGTTTTCGGGGCACCTGCAGAACTTCGAGACGGAGGGGCAGGGTATGGTGGACAGATCTTCAAGCCCGGATGATCTGTTTCCTGCAGTGTTCACAGTTACCTTCAGTGAGTGCACATCACCTGTCACTGGCATAATCTCACCCAGCTGTAGAGAATCTTTTTTTTAGGGTTTATAGTGATATAATCGAAAACAAAAAGGTTGAAAGTCAAATGGTAAAAAAAAAAAGGTCGAAAAAAAAGTCGCTTTTTTATTGTTGTCTTTCGTTATTTACTTTTTTTTATTCCCGGACCCCAAAATAAATATATAATTAAAAAAGGAGGAATTAAACTTTTTTTTTTCGACATTTACTTTTCGACATTTTTGTCTTTCGGCCTTTTATTTTCGATATTTTGACTGCACGTCTTTTTTTTAGTTGACAGCAATACATTTCTGCAAACATTTCTGTGACCCTTTTCTCATAGATTTTAATTCTGGTTTCATGTTCTTAGTTTTCTTTTTCCTTTTTGAAATCAGACTTGTGTCGTTGGTGGATTTGTCAACCACTATTACATCCCCAAGCTGTGCCTCCTTCTTAGAATTATTACGACTAGGGACCTGAGTTTGAGTTGTTGGTATTGCACTAATTATTGTTATTGGCACATCACAAGCCGAGGCCTCGCTGGAGCGTTCTTGCTGCTTAGCTCCATTCTGAAGAAGTATCCTTATTTCAGTTATAAGGCCCGAGTTCATTCTTACCTCATAGTGGACTCTCATCCATCTCTGAGGGATTATTAAAAATCGAGTCGTTGCTATAGGGCAATTGAGGCACACGTTCCCTTACAGCAGGCATTCCTGTGGAATTGCACGTTTCTGGTGCAAAAGTGTCAGGAATTACTTCCACCAGATTTGTTGGCGCTCTAAAGAGACATGGGGTTACGCCCAAACGATCCCTCACACTTTCAATTGCCTGGATTTCCTGTTCCAGGCACACACAAGCTTCGAGCATAGACATATGTGCATCCTGCTCCACTTGTGATAGAACTGGTCCTGAAATATCACAGTCCGTAGAGTTCGTATTCATTTCTGTGACCACCATGTTATCAGATATCCCTACCCCTGCTTGAGTGGCCTGTGAGTACGTTGTCAGTTGTTTCGTGGGAAAAAAGGCAGAGATTTTCCCCATGTCCTTGCCAGCCACTGCAGGCTCTTGATGTACTGTTGGGACTGCAGCAGCCGGCTGCAGTAGAGGCATGCCTTCGCTCCTCAGGGGATATCTCTTATTTTCCCCCCACATAATACTTAGTGTCCCTGACCAACAGCTCAAAGGGCTGCTTCTCGCAGTCTCAGCTGTCTTGGAGAACTTTTAGATGCTCACTTCAGATAGAAACGGCTCCCGCAATAGGGACCCAACCTTCCAAGATCAGTTAATTTAAAATCCATGGCCCAAAGCTAGGGGCCTGAGCAGGAACACTCTCACCATTCAATGACGGCGCTAATCGTGTGACTCCATTCACCAGACTACCATCCAGCCAGGTATGTTTCCAGGATTGTTATCAGTCCCCAGACAGAGCTCCCCGCGCAGTGAAAGAGATCAGTGTGTGTGGAACAAATCCGGTCAGTATCTTGGGAGGTAAAGTATTGGTGTAGCTGGGGTAGAAGAATCCCTGGGGAAAGTGATGAGGCCTATTGGGACAAGAAGAGTCATTGATCAGGAGGTCATAACACCATTCAGCAAGATTGAACGGGACGGGGATGAAGGGAATCCCTCAACAGGCATACATAGGAGTGTGGGAGCATAAATAGCATTCAGTAGCATTTATAAGGTCAGTGTAGGCCCAAGAGAAGTTGAGGAAGAAGTTGGTATCCGGGCGTAGGATGGCGGATGTATGGGGAGGCAGAGCCAATATCATGGTAAGGAACAGCAGCATGTGGGAACAATTCAGATTCAATAATGCAATAGCAGTGTTATACCTAGCTTTAGCAGTCCGACCCTATGGAGATTGGGACCTTGTGGCCAAAAGTTCCAAACAGTGTCGATCTTTACAGTAGCCAGTAGACGGGAGAGAGGATGCTGCAAAAGTTCAGGATCCCTTCAAGGATGTTGATGACAGATGCGTAGAGTTGGAAGAAATCAGCTGAGGCACTGGGCACATTCAGCTGGCCTCCAAAAACCCCTTGGGCTGGAGTACGTATCAACCCACACTCCAAGTGCACAGCATTATTGTAGCTACTTGGTGGCAAAAACCTTTGAGAGCAATGGGCCACCCGTAGGAGACAAGTGTAGCAAACTTTTGAGCGTGATGGTTCACCTGCAGCTGTCAGGTGAGATGGTGGCTGCACTCTGCATGTTGTACCTCGGGACAGGAGGCAGAACATTGTTGTCGAGGAGTGCTGGATGCCGGGTCACCAGGGTTTTAGCTGGTGGGGCCCTAGTCGGCAGCTGAAGAGGGGTCTCTTTCTCCTGTACCCCTGCAGATTGCAGCTTTGATGTGTCTTTGGTGCTGGTGGACGGCAGGGTTGTCTTTGTCCTGGACCTCTTGCTGTTTTTCATCATCGATTGGAGGTGCTGTTTTCACACACTGGCTGGCTCGGACCCAGGAGTCATGGCCTCTACAGCGTACTGGTGTGTGGGTTGTCAGCAGGATCTGGAAAAGACCTTTCCAGGGAGGATGCAGTGATGATTTTCACTGATGCACTTTCAGGACCACCCAGTCTCCTGGCCAGAGGGTCTGGCATAGCGTTTCGGGTGGTCGAGTTAGAGTTTCTTGGATTTGCTGGAAGTGAGAACTGACAACGAGCATTAGTCTTTTGCAATGTGTGAGCAAGGCATGTTATCGAGCAGTTGACATAGACACAATGGATACAAGTTTCAAAAACCTTTATTTATGAATTTTCTTTGGATGGTAGAATTCCTAACTGGCCCTAACTCTAAAATCGGAGTAATCTAGACCATTAACAATAAGAAATATGTCCAAGTCAGTCTGGTCAAAATAAAAAGGCCTATACTAAGAAAACATAACCTTGCCCTCCTTCTCTAGATAACAAATGTGTTAAGGGAATACAAAAAGGAAACTAATTTGTCAAAAATAAATGTCAAAATGGCTTCAGTACCAACTCCCTTCTCCAGGTTCAACCCCACGGGGTCTAGAGAGTCTCTTAATAAACCAAGGATAAGTGGATGGCATAGTTCTCTCAGTATTGCACACTTTGGCTTAGTGGTACAGTTCAACAGTTCAATCTTTAGGCTTTCAACTTCTGGTAGTTCAATCACTTCCTTAGGCTTAACGTGCCTTGTTATCAATACTCAGTTCATATGCTCTCAGTTTCATACAGTTCTGCACAGGCTTTCCTCTGCCGGGCTTGAGTCTGTCTTGTCCTTCGTGGTGGTTCCCCTCCCAACATTTTATCTTGGATCTTTCACTGTCAAAGAATTTTGACACTGCAAGGAATTTACATAGACCTCTGCATCACCACTTCAACCTCTCTTTCAATATTCCTTCAATTTACAATCCATACTCATCTTGTGACACCAATACTTCTTGGTACTCATAATTCTCGCTCTCTTTAGTCTGTCCTTTTGGCCTGTTGAAAGGTTCATGTGTAACACCAATACCTCTTGGTATTTATTTTCCCCCAATGCTTCTTGGCACTTGTAGTTCTAAATCTCCTTTGTATTTTCCGAAGTTCTTATTTAATACCAATACCTCTTGATATTTCTTTCTCACCAATGCTTCTTGGTACTTGTAGTTCTTATATTTTTACCTTTTGCCTTCTTGGCGTATTTCACAATTCACATCTTCTCTTGCTGCACCAATGCCTCTTGGTACTTGTGGTTCTTATTCTCTTTCACTTGCCATCTTGGTCTTTTCCACAGTTCTTATATTTTACTTCGATCCTTGCAATTGCTGATCAGCCCATTGGCCTTCCATATCCCACAGCCTATTTCGCATCAGCCTCAGAAGAGCTGTTCCTTCTCGTACCCAGCCCTGCTCAAAGTGTGTCTGTGTGCACCAGCTTTTATTTTTACAGGGAGACTTAATAAGTGGCAGGTGTACATTATTAGAGCTTCGTGCCTGACTTTGCCTGGCCTCATTGCAGGGAAGGGGCCAATGCAGGTTAGGGAAGGTAATCCTTCTGTCCTCATTCCTCATCTTCCTTGGTGCAGTACTTTTGTCAAGGCAAGGTGGGGAGGAATTATGGGAGTTGTAGTTTCCCATAAAATAAACAAGGATAGGGGCTAGATGGGTTGTGGAAAAAGGGGGATACCATGTCGCACCATTGGGTGCTTCTGCCCCACTCCCGAAGACCCCCTACTCAGGAGATCCTCTCTCGCTTGTCCATCCCCAGGATTGGGATCCAAAAGCGAAGGCCTTTCCCTGGCCACCAGAGTACGGGATTCCCAGGGACTAGGTTGTGTGAGAAGTCAGAAGGTGTCTCACCCACTAGTCCCTGGGGATCTGTGATCCAGGTGGCCATCGCTTTTGGACCCAGTTCCTGGGGGTGGGCCAGTGCAGGAAGATCACCTGGATGAGGGGTCTTCAGGGAGTGGGAGTGGGACACTGGATTTTGAGACACAGTGTCCCCTTCCCTGTAACACCATTTCCCCATCCTACCAGGTAGGATACTTAGGAAATCAACCCCAAATCCCTTTCCCGACACAAATACTTTTTCACAGGCAGCTCACTGTGAGAGAAAACGGACTAACACCTGTGAGAAACCTGAAGGTGTCTCACTCGCTAGTCCCCGGGGATCTGTCATCCAGGTGGCCAGGACATGCCCATCACTTTTGGATCCAATTCCTGAGGGTGGACCAGTGCAGGAGGATCACCTGGGTGGAGGGTCTTTGAGGAGTGGGAGTCGGACACCGGATGGTGAGACATGGTATCCCCTTCCTTGTAACACCTTTACTCCATCCTACCTGGTAGGTAGGCTATTTAGGAACTCTGGAACACTTGTGTATGAGCACAATAGAAATAAAATAACAATTCAATTCAACTCCACCTATCCCCCTTTTACAACACAAACACTTTCTCACTGACAGCCCGCTCTAAGGGAAAACAGACTAACACCTGAGCTGTGTACCTGACATGTCCCAATACTATGGTCAGGCGAGGTCAGGCAATTATCGACAATCACTCACACCTGATTTCCATTACACTTCCCCAACCGGATAAAAGGGGTAGCGTGAGAACAAACTCTGAGCAAGGCAAAACAAACGAGCAAACAGCAGTTCCAAGATGGCAGTTTAACAAGAGAAGTAAGACGGCAAAGCAAAAAAGGATCACGAGGATGGAAGTACCCTTAACCTTTTATACCACGTATCAGCAATCAGGCGGGATACACACTGGCTCCCATTGCGAGGCAGAATTTCACTGCGAACACTAGTAATCACTCACAAATGCCTGTCCAACACAACTCCAAAATACCTGGTTGACAAATTCATCAGGAACCAATCTACTAGACCTATCAGAACAAACTACCTACACTGCCTCAACATTCCTAAATACAAATTACAAAAAGCGTGCAAGTCTAGCTTCCCTCTGCTAGCAGCCAAGCTGTGGAGCTCTGTGTTCAACACACACTGTTCCGATTTAAACTGCTTTAGGTTACCAAGGGTTCCCAGCCTGATGACGGGGAATATTCACAGCATGTGAATCTATGAAATATACAAATGCTGGAGAACAGGAGTTACAGGTAAATAACTTATACCTTAGACAATTCTGTTTTATTGAATTGGAGTGCCACAAAACCACAGGTGCCAAAATGCAATTGCTGGAGAATTGAAAACCTAGTCCTGGGCATAGTGTTCCAGTTGATATGAAGCCATGTGATAACCTTACCTGACAAAACTGAATATCCTGGAGGGAATTATCAGAAACCAGCAAAACACCATAGACAAACCTATGACAATCGGTGGAATTCAAAGAAGGCATCCAAAAAGTGAAAACAAAGAAATCCTGTGACTCACGTAAAAAACTCAATAATATGCTTAAGTATAGTTCATACCAAATTCAAAAAAACACTAGTGAACCTATTCAGTATCATTTATAATCTGAGAACTTGGTCTGACAGGCGCATCAACCCAATTTATAAAATAGTGTGATGCCCTGTACCCAAACAACTACAGGAGAAGCTGTGCTAACAGCAACCTTACCAAACTGTTTTGCAGCACCATGAATCAAACAATACTGAACTTTCCAAATGACAGAAAATGTTTAATTAGGGGTCAGATGGCATCATAACCAAACACTGAATCACATATCATATCCTCACCTTGCAGTCCCTGTCAGCAAATATGTAAGCAACAAAAACAGGGGGAAAATATATACTTTCTTTTACAAGTTTACACAAAGTGTTTTATTTGATGCGGCATCCAACCCTAAACCTTAAATTACTTGAGGCTGGAATTGGGACATAATAGAATATATGTACAACTCAATCAGCTACAAGGTGAAGATTAATAATATACAAACTGGGTCCTGTAAAAAGGGACAAGGAGTGATACAAGGCATTTTGTCCGCCGATCCCTGTTGCCTCTCAATATCAATGGCCACCCTACATTGCTAGAGGAGTCTCAGGCCAGAGACTGAATGGATCGGAAATAAAATGCCTGGTCATACTGCTGCCACCCCCAAGGACGGACTAAAATACAGTTTTAACCTCCTCGAAGAATACTGCAAGACCTAAGCCCTGGAGGTGATACTAAAAAAGACCCAAATCATGGTATTCAAGAAACAACAACAAAATGAAACTATTCTTCAATGTCACATAAGTTGAGCATGTCACAGAATGCACTTATGTAGGTCTCAAAGTAAGTGCATCTGGATTTTTTTAAACTGCCACTAAAAACACATCAAGAAAAAACCCTCTATACCATCAAGAAGCAACCATTTTATTACAATAAAATTAAAGCTTTTTGACAACTCCATTAAACTTTACTGTGGGAGTGGGGTGTGGGACCCAACACTAAAAACGAGTATGCGTAAGGAGACAAATCTTCCGCCGAAATGCTCATTCTCCCATTCTGCAAACAAGTACTTTCTGTGCATATTAAACTGCCCAAACTATGGGTGCAGAGCAGAACTAGGGAGATTACCCCTGCTGATGAACATCAAAAAGCATATTTTTAAATGCTGGTGTGTGAGAAACCAAAGGGTGTCTCACTTGCTAGTCCCTGGGGATCTCTCTCGCTCAGGTGGCCAGGGCACGGCCATCGCCTTTGGATCCAGACCATGGGTGTGGACCAGTGCGGGAGGATCAACTGGATGGGAGGGTCTTCAGGGAGTGAGGGTGAGACAACCGATGATGAGATGCAGTATTCCCCCATTTCCCGCACCCATGCCCATCCTATTTTATTGGATTTTCCAAAGTCCCAACTCTCCCCTCCTTTCTAAACAAACACTGGGCCAAGGAAGAGGGCGACTGAGAGTAAAGAGGCTAACACGTACCTATCTCATTGGACATGTCCCGCTAATCAGGTCAGGCAAAGTTAGGCACTTGACCGTAATCAACTTCATCTGATACCCATTAGCTCCCCACACACGGATAAAAGGCGTAACAGAGACACACTCTGAGCAAGGTGAGACACGAAAAGGAGCAGATCTTCCGAGGCGAAAGTGAACCCACTGGAGCAGGACAACCAATAGATGGACCACAGCAAGGGATAGAGGAACCATGAAGTTCCCTGCAGGAGGTCGTCATCTCTAGGAAACCGTGAAGGAGGCATGGAAAAAGCCAAATCGCTGACAAGAAGAAACCTGCATTGTGTTGCAAGGATGCCAGTGACCCTCCCGGGTGAACGACGGAGTTGGGGAGGCGAGGCCAATCCTGTGGTATGAACCTTGACTCGTGAATCAAAGCCGCAGAATCAAGAAAGGAATGCACGCAACCAGTGAGTTAGTGAAAGACAGCCACTGTGGTACCGTCCTTGGCTCCAAGAACAAGGCAGCATCAGTGAGGTCAACACATCCGGTGAGTTGGGGAGACCGATACAAGACTGGTCTTGAAGCCAAGGTTGCAAGCAGCAACATGTATTTATATTTATTTATATTGCGCATAACAGACAGGCCCGCAGGCATAGTAGCGCACACAATAACAAACGCACATAAAAACAGCTTTTAAGTTTAGAGCTCAACTGTGGTTTGCTGGTGTTCTTGCTTTTGGTGTCGTGCAAGTAGGGACTGTCCTCTCTGGTTGCCAGGACTCCCTAAAGTGAAACAGAGTGAACCAGCTGCCAGAGAGGCCGGTCCCCCAAGGAGAAAAAACCCTCAGACGGGGAAAAACCCTGATTGGATGCAGGAGTAGCTGAAGGTCCGGACTGATGAGAAGAGGAGCAGCAGAGGACTCAAGGTTACTTGCAGGGGAGCCAGGATGCAGAGTCTTAGGATAGACTAGATGGAGAGAAGGCAGAGGTTCCCAGGGACAGAATGCTGCACAGAAGCACCCAGCAAGTAGCTAAGAGGAGTGGCAGAAAAAGGAGGAACAGGATCAAAGCAAGCAGCGCTCCGATAAAGGGACCAGAAGGAATCAGTGGTCGAAGTGTACAAAAAGAAGTAGTGGAACTATGTTCCCTGCTGGTCTGCCCCGCTCCCCACGGACCCCATCCCTGCGCCCCCTCCCACAAACAATCCGAACACCCACACAAGCACACCTGCTATTTATGGGAATGTGCAGTGCAGTGCACTGAAGTGCAAGCTACAACGTCTTCCTATACTTTTATTTTAAAACTAAACCATTCCAGAACGGTTTCTTTTTAAAATAAAAGTATAGGAACTATGAAACTTAAAAATAAAAAGTATAGGAACACTGCTCCCAACCGCTCCCACCCAGTTCGACCTCTGGAAGGAATAGGGCAGGACTGTAAAAAAAGTGTGAAACAAAGTTGCAACACGAGGAGCCAGCGTTGTTCTCCGTATTTGATTGTGAAGTGGCAAGCCCCTCCTTCCATTGCGTAGAATGTACGGCTGGCGTGGCGGCCATCTTGGGGTTGGGCGATGTGTTCCTAAAGTGTGGGTGGCCATTGAATGGTTGGCAAAGTGTTGCTGTGTATTGGGGAGGTGTTTGTCATGTGCACGGGGGTGAAGAAAGGACCATAGGGGGCATCTAGATGTAACAGTATACCCCCTTCTAAACCCAGTTCTGCCGGGTTTCCAGGGGTGCAGGCAAAGGAAACATCTCACCAGAATGGGGGCGTGCACCTGTCTCGCGGGTTCCCTGGTGCGATCCGCAGGTCAATAGCCTTTCCAGTCTATGAGCTATTGCAAGACCCCTCTATGATAGCAAGCATCACAGATATGTCCGACCTCATATTCTGGTTCCTGATTGATGTAAATAGGCGGTGTCGTGGCTACTTGACGTCTTCCTGGAAAGGCCTTATAGGATTTCAAAAGAGATGAGTGAAACACAGGATGTATGCTGTTCCAAGAAGGGGAAAGCTGTAAACAAAATGCCACAGGATTAATCCGTTTAGATATTTTAAAGGGACCACAATATTTAGGTGCAAACTTCCCAGTCCTCAGACGAGTTGGTAGCTATTTAGCAGCCAACCAAACCTTGTCAACTATTTTGAAGTCGGGATCTGGGTGTCTGTGTTTGTCTGCCTGTAGTTTAGCATGTTTACGGGTATTGCGGAGATGAGTTTCCGTTTGGTTTTGTATGGCATGTAGATTTTGCACTTATTCTTATATGGTTGGCATGTTAGAACTTGTTGAAGGCACTGAAGGTAACCATGTGGGATGATAGCCGTAGTTGCAGTAGAAAGGTGTATTGCCAATGGCTGAATGATAGGTGTTATTATAAAGCAATTCGGCAGTTGGAAGTAGTGGAACCCAGTCATCTTGATTTCCAGGGACAAAACAGCAAAGATATTGTTCCAATGTCTGGTTTGTTCTCTCATTGAGGCCATTGGATTCGAGTTTGTAACCAGAAAAGAGGCATCTTGATATGCCCAAATGGGAGCACAACATAGACCAGAATCTAGAGATGTACTGACTTCCGCGGTCTGATATAATATTAGTGGGTAGTCCATGTAATTTGAAAACTGTGTAGAAGAAAAGTGAAGCCATAGCAGCAGCCGTTGGTAAGGACTGGCAAGGAGCGAAATGTGCCATTTTTGTATAGGCATCTACGGTGACCATGATGACTGTACAGCCTTTGATGGCGGAAGATCCACAATAAAATCTGTGGCAATCGTGTGCCGTGGTCGAGGAGGTAAGGAAGGTTGTAGCAGTTTCCTGCTGGGTTTGCATCTGGGCGTTGTCGCTTGTGCACAAACCTCACATGTCTGGCAGAAGTCTCTGACATCTTGAAGCATGCTAGGCCACCAAAAATGTCACTGGAGTAATTAAAGGGTAGATTTTTCTCCCCGATGACCTGCGATCTTTGAGTCAAGAGTGAGAGACAATGCTTCTTTCCGGAGTTCCATTGTTGGTGAAAAGTAGTCCTCGTCTGTGTAGGAGAGGGTACTTGTATAGGATTAGAGGATCAATGTTGTTCTTTGAGGCCTAATTGATTCTGTCCAACAAGGTTGTTGCTTGACATATAACAGTAGTTTGTGGAAACATATGTTCTGTCTGTCGCTCCCAGTCCAGGGGTGTAGTCAATGATCGTGAGAGAGCGTCGGCAACCACATTTTTTGTACCTGGGATGAAAGTTATCCAAAACCAGAGTTGTAGGAAGAAATATGGCCATCTAGCCTGATGGCTGTTACGGCATTTCGAAGGACTGTAACATAAGCAGATTGTGGTGGTCAGTCCGAAGCTCTGTTTCTTGTTCTGCTCCTAGGAGATAGTGCCTCTACTCGGTACATGCTAATTTCATGGCTAACAACTCTTTTTCCAATATTGAATAATGCACCTCCGATGGTAGTAATGTTTTGGAATAAAAGGTGATTGGGTGTCCTTCAAGATCGTCGCTGAGTCGTTTGAGGACAGTAACAACTGCTTTGTCCAAAGCGTCAGTTTCGACAATAAAGGTTTTATGTTCTAAGGTGGACTTCAAGGTCTGAAAGGCTTTCTCTGCAGTAGCGTCCCACAAGTACTTAACTCCCTTCTTGAGCAGAGAGTTTAAAGGTAATACAAAGTTCGAGAAATTGAGGCTGAACTTTCTATAGAAATTGGCAATGCCCAGAAAATGGTGGAGTTCTTTTACCGAGGAAGGTCTCCTCCATTGCAGGATGCCTTTAACTTTTCGTAAGTCCATAGATATGCTGTGCTTGGATAGTATAAAACAAAGGTATAGTACAGAAGGAGCATCAAAGGTTCACTTTTCTAGTTTGACTTGTAAATGGTTGTCTCGCAATCAGAAAAGGACTCGTTGGACATGATCGGAATGCTCAGCAGTATGAGTGTAAAAGATAAGAATATTGTCCAAGTACACTATGAGTGTGTGAAAGAGAAGATCTGCAAATATATGATCCATAAACCTTTGAAAAACCGAAGGTGCGTTTGCTACACCAAAGGGCAAGACTCTATACTCATAAATGGCTGAAAGGTGTTCAGAAGGCCGTTTTCCATCCGTCACCTTTCTGGATCTGTATGAGGTGGTAATAATAATAATAATAATTAGGCTTTTATATAGCGCTACAAACCCTCAGGTATCCGAGCGCTGCTTATTATTACCCACGGTGTGTGGTGCTCATTTATCGACCTCGGAAGGATGAAAGGCTGAGTTTGGCCCCGCCGGGATTCGAACCTGCGTTAACAGACTCTGCACGGGTGTCAAAGCGAGCGCTCTACTCGTTGTGCCACTAGGCTCAGTGAAGATCAAGTTTTGTAAAGACTGTGGCTTTTTGAACGGCATCCTGTATCTATGTAAGCGCTTTGAAACACATTGGGCCTCTTTACACGGATGGCGGTAAGGATTTACCGGTACCGGTAAAATACCGGTACCGGTAAATCCTTACCGCCTTACTACGAGGTCCCTTTGCGGGTTGGGGGATTTAACGCCTGACCAACCCGCAAAGGGACCTAGGGAGCTAATTACGGTACCGCAATTTGCGGTACCGTAATTAGCGCCTTCCCCATTCCCATTGAGCCCTATGGGCCAAAAATGGGAATGGGGAAGGGCAATGGTGGAAGGGGGAATTACCGCCCCGCCAACCTTGGAATGGGGCGGTAATTCCCCTTTCCGCCAAGGCGGTGCTGGTATTTTACCGGCATGAACCATGGCGCTAATAGCGCCATGGTTCTCCGCCATCCGTGTAATGAGGCCCATTGTGTATAGGTGATATATAAATAAACTATCATATCATATCATATGGAATGAGCAGTAGAGGATAACGGTCCTTCACCGTAACAGCATTCAGGTCTCTGTAGTCCAGACATAGTTGTAGTTCAGTGGTCTCTTTTTTAGGTATAAAAAAAGAGAGGCACCAGCCAAAGAGACTGATTCTCTTATCAGACCGATAGCCCATTTTCCTGGAGGTACGCGTTCAATGCATTTTTTTCAGCGGGTGTCAACCGGAACATACGATTGAATGATACTGTCGTGTTAGGCATCGATTGAATGGCACAGTCCTCTGGTCGATGAGGGGGTAAAGATTTGTGTTTCTCCTGTTCAAAGACTTCTGCAAAGGACCAGTATTTCTGTGGTAAGGTGGTGATTAAGGATAGAGCAGGAGTAGCCAAGAGGCGAGAGGTGGTAAGTAATACTGATTGTGGGGCGGTACCCATGAGACACATGTATACACAATGCTCAGAACCCAAAAATAGGGTGTGAGCATTCCAGTTGTAGGGGTTGTGAGTGGAGAGCCAAGGTATTCCAAGAATGATAGGATAATGAGCCACCTGAATGAGGTCGAACTGAATCCATTCCTGGTGGTGATGAATCAACATTCCCAGTGGTACAGTGTTAGTCATAATAGGACCGCTTTCCAGAGGCCGACCATCAACTCCTTGCACTGGTATAGGTTCCTGCTTCATTTGTAGAGGTATAGTCATCTGTTTGGCCCATGCCTTGTCCATGAAAATCCCCCCTGCACCGGAATCCACCAAGGCTGATACCTGGATGGAATATCCGTCAGTAACCTGTAAGGTAACTTGTAAGACCAAGAGGAGGGTAGGTTCCTTTAGAGCAGCTTGTACTACTCCGCTGTCATGATGAGTGGGTAAAGCAATTGCTCCCGGCCCTGTTTCCCAGTTAGAATCGGGAGGTGGAGTTTTACTTCCGTCGAGGAGCCAAAGGACAGACCCATTCAAAATGGGTATCTGAACCACAGTACATGCATAAACCGTGTTGTCTACATCTATTCCATTCCTGAGATGATAAAGGTCCTCTGGCGGCACCTAGTTGCATAGGTTTGGTGTTCTCTCTATGTACTTCTGTTTGGTTGATGGGTGAAGTATAGGTGCGAGAGAAAGGGTTAAGATATTTCCTGCGTTCTTTACGTCTCTCTTGTAAGCGGTAGTCGATTTTGAATAACCAACCGGATTAACTGATCCGAGTTTTGAGGTCGAGGTACCCTGGAGAGCTTGTCTTTGGGATCTTTGGATAATCCTTTCCGGGACAGGGTGAAACATGCCTGATCTGACCAATCCGCCTGTAGAGCTAGTTGTTTGAACTTAGCGGTGTAAAATAGGACATCTATCTGTCCTTGCTGAAATTCCAAGAGCTCTTCTTGAGCTGTATATGTCAAGCCGGACGATCAAAGAGCCTATTTAAAGTGGTGATTAACCTTGCATAAGAGTCCAGGATGGGGTCATTGAGCGAAACCAAGGTGGTAGCCCAGGCCAATGCACTACCCGTCATGTGTGTCACCATAAATCCAACCATGGTCCTCTCCGTGGTAAGAAACGTTCCTAAAGGAAAACTGTACTGCACAAGCATCCAGGAATTCTATTAAGCGTTTAGGGATCCAGAGAATTTCTCTACGGAGGCCGTAGACCCTGTAGGACCTGAAGGTAAAGCATCACAGGCTTCACGGGCCTGTCGTAGGTATGTGTTTTCTGCTTTAACATTCTGTACTTCTAAGGTGATATTCTTGAATGCCGCCACCAGTTCCTGTATTTGAGCCATCTCTGGCATGGGTTTTCTGGTGCGTTGCAATCTTTTAGGTTTGGAGCTCACCTGTGGTTCACTGGTGTTTGTGCTTTTGGTGTCATGCAAGTAGGGACGGTCCTCTCTGGCTGCCAGGACTCCCTAAAGTGAAACAGGGTGAACCAGCCACCAAAGAGGCCGGTCCCCCAAGGAGAAAAAACCCTCAGACGGGGAAAAACCCTGATTGGATGCAGGAGTAGCTGAAGGTCCGGACTGATGAGAAGAGGAGCAGCAGAGGACTCAAGGTTACTTGCAGGGGAGCCAGGATGCAGAGTCTTAGGATAGACTAGATGGAGAGAAGGCAGAGGTTCCCAGGGACAGAATGCTGCACAGAAGCACCCAGCAAGTAGGTAAGAGGAGTGGCAGAAAAAGGAGGAACAGGATTAAAGCGAGCAGTGCTCAGATAAAGGCACCAGAAGGAATAGGGCAGGACTAAATAGGGAAGAGCGTAAGGCAAAAAGCACTTAGGATGAAACAAAGTTGCAACGCGAAGAGCCAGCGTTGTTCTCCACATTTGTTCGTGAATTGGCAAGCCCCTCTTTCCGTTGTGTAGAAAGTACGGCTGGCATGGCAGCCATCTTGGGGTTGGCCGATATGGTTTCTACAGTGCGGGCGGCCATTGAATGGTTGGCAAAGTGTCGCAGAGTATTGGGGAGGCATTTGTCATGTGTCCGGAGGCGAAGGAAGGATGATGGGGGCATCTGGATGTGACAACAGCCACCTCTCAGTCTCATGGATTAGGGAGAAACCAGCAAATTCAGGCAAATAAAAGTGTCTTCAGCATTCGTTTAAACTTGGGAAGGGACTGACATAGCCTCAGGTCAAGGCGAAGGTCATTCCAGCTCTTTGAGGCAGCATAGCTGAAAGACCCTTGGGACACCATCTTGAGCTTAGCCTTGGGAATCTGAAGGAGGCCAGAATGGTTAGACCTCAATGACCTGCAAGCCGGCAGTCAGGTAAGCCGGTCAGATAAATATCCTGGGTTGGTCCCAAATAGGCACTTGTGTGTCAGACACAGTACACAAAAGGATATCCTGCTGGTCACAGGAAGCCAGAGCAGAACGCGCCAGTCTTCCGAGACATGCTCCTTTCTACTCAAGCCCTCCACTACTCTCACTGCATTGTTTTGGACAGTTTCTAGATGCCTCATTTCACCTTTGTTGATGCCCTGCAACAAACTGGAACCATAGTTCAGCTTGGCGCCAATCGCTGCCCTAGCAATGGTAGCGCAGTTCTCCCATGACAGGACCGGCCTTAACTGTGCCAGATGTTTGAGTGAATAGGATGTAGATGCCACTAGACTGCTCATGTGCGCCCTCATACTCAGTTCCTGGCCAATAACTACTTCCAGAGTCTTAACCTTAGGAAGAGTGGAAATACTGCAGCCACCTATCTGAAACACCTGGTAGTCTGGGGTAAGTTTCTTCAGCTGTGCCGCTGTGCCAATGATCATCAGCTCTATTTGTGCGTCATTAAGCGCCAGATCATTCTTCTACATCTAGGATTGTATAATGGAGTACACAGAGTTGATGGCTTCAGTGTCTTTGTTGTAGTCACCAGAAAGCAGGATGAGACACTGGGCATCGTCAGCACAGTTGGTATACAGCACTTCTTTGGCATCGAGCAGTTCAAAGAGTGACATGATGAAGATGTTTAAAAAAATGGGCAATAGATAAGAGCCCTGAGGAACTCCACAATGCACTACGAAGTCATCCGCCTTGTGGGAACCAGAAAAAACTCTTGCAGTGCGGCTAAATAGAAAGGATCGCACCCATCTTGCCGCAGAGCCGGAGAAGCAAGCGGATTGGATGAGCCTGTTGATCAACTTAGAGTGATCAAATGGGTCGAAGGCAGCTGAAAGATCAACCAGCATCAAGAGAGCTGTACTTCCTTTTATCAATAATGTTCAGCATGTTTGCCTTTACATCCAATAAGGCGGTTTCAGTACTGTGGGCTTTACGAAAACCTTATTGCCTCTGGTCCAGAATCTGGTGACTATCTGGGAAATGTTGAACCTTCAGATATGCTGCTTTATCCAGCATTTTAAGTAGAAAAATCCATGTTTGTAATTGGCC
Organism: Ambystoma mexicanum; assembly: GCF_040938575.1. NCBI lineage: Eukaryota > Metazoa > Chordata > Amphibia > Caudata > Ambystomatidae > Ambystoma > Ambystoma mexicanum. The sequence continues at coordinate 95,816,999 of NC_090940.1, forward strand.
TGTAGCTAGCCAGAACATTAGGGTCTAGAGATGGCTTCTTTATTAATGGCAATATCCAGGCTGGTTTTATGCTGGTAGGCACCGCACATTGTATGGTGAGCGTTGGAACGAATATTGTTAAAACATGTTTGATAAGACACATGAGTGAAGTTAAACTGCTGATGAGTAATTGAACTTTAAAGCAAGCTACAATACATTTTACAGAGTGGTCCGGCACTGCGTGGGTGCTCAATCGAAGGTATCTGTAAGGTATCCAGCTGAGAAGTAAAAACAGTAGATACATTTGGTCCGAGCTCGGCAGAGGTGGACCAATTGAAAGAGAATAAATAAATGTGAATTGAATTGGTCCTGCGATGGGTCAAGCTAAATCCTGTGCACAGTCAAAAGTCTTAGATTTGAATGAAATAGAGAAAGTTTGGAAAAGTATGTGAATTGAGTCCAAGCCCTGCAGAGAGAGACCAATTGAAGGTTTTCTGTTAAAGCGGGTCTGAGCCCGGCAGAGGGGGACCCGGGGTGAACAGTAAATCACCAGAGAAGTTGTATGAGTGAAAATCCTGGGAAGAAGGGAACTTTACTGTTTCGTCGTGTTACATCAGGCCCTCTGAAATAAGAGACTTTGAATGACAAAGAGACTTTGGCACAGAAGGCCCTGATGTGGAAGTCTTGAACTGCATCTTTGTGCTAGAGAAGCCAGAGAGTGTGCTAAGCTCGAGTGTGCCGCCTTGTCCCGTGCTGAAAACGTGGGGAATGGAAGCCAACGGCTTGAACATCCTGACATATAATTTCTTGAACACTTTTCTTTTGCATAACATTGTTTTCCACACTATTTGTATTTAGAAGTAAGGATTGGCAATCGGTTTATTAGTATAGGCCCTTTTATTTTGACAAGACACCACTAGGACTGCGTTATTATTATTTGATGGTCGTATCTTGCTCCCATCTTTAGATTTAGGATTAGATGGACATTTTTCAAACCCAGTTTAAGTTCATTAAACATCCTTGAACTGTGATCACTTGCGTCTGTCTTACAGTTTGATGCCATTCCTTCCTTACAGGAGGCAGTGATAAAGAGTAGCGGAGTGGTCCGGCGAAAGGAAGTAGCTTACTCGAAAGTCTCTGCAAAATGTTTGCTTTCTTGTTATAAAGCAGCAAAGTGAACAAACTCTGAAAATGTGCAATGGTCAAGATCAACCCTGACGAAAGGGGAAGTTAAAAGGTGATTGCTTGAAGAGGAAGATTTCTTTGACTTTTCTGATTGTGGTATAGAACTACCAATACCAAGAGACATTGCAGCAAATAACATTAAGGAAGAGCTAAAATGTCACACCCGTGGAGTATCACACAACTCCTTCCTAGCCACGGAAGCCAAATGAAGTTGACCCCTCCCACCCTGGTTGACACAGGCTCCTGATCTTATCTATATACAGGACCATGAGGCAGCCTAAGGGGGGAAGAGGGTTAGGGAGAGGTTTTGGATAGTTAGTGGGTGCTAGGACCACCGGGTAGAGGATTAGGAAACTTGTAGTGGGATAGGGAAAGGGAATGAAGGAAAAGAACATACAAAACGCATATAGCATGAAACTTCAGTAAATCCTTCTTAATTAGGATTCATCCTGCCTCCTGTCTTCCTAGATACCCCTAACATTGCCACAGACATAAGCACAAAGAACGATATTGATGGCCATGAAAAACGTGTAGCAACAACATAACATAAAACATAGGATAAGCCACAGCAGTCTTCTGGAGCTCAGAGAGCGTATGCGAACCAGAATTAGACTCCTGCCGTGACTACATACCGTAATAATGCTTGCGTGACCATGACTGACTGGCTTTTAACATAGTAACAAGAGCAAGTAGCCACAAACAAGTTAGCAACACTTATTCCTTTTCTTGACCAGTTCCAAAATATGTTTGCTGCCCATGAATACTCCAATGTACACGCTTTGAAGTTGCACCCAGAGCTGCCTCAGAGCCTTTCCTTGGAGCCTAGTTACTCTCTAGTGCCTCTGCAGGGCGTAGTTCATGCACGTGAAGAAACAAATGGTGTTGCTGCACCGCAAAACAAACATGCACATTGTTGTTCACTTAATTGCCACTTATCTGAAGCCAAAGGGTGCTGGCAAGCACTACCCCTGGCGAAGCGTAGATTCGCGTTGGCAGTCTCGCCGCTGCATGTGTCTCCACAGGAGACCGTGTAGAGCGTCCTTCACTGCTCAGGCCCCGCCCGCGGCACTAGCAGCGTACCAGAGCGAATCTTGCAGGGAGAGAGCTCCTCAGCATGTTTTCACCGCCGGGCCCGGGATTCCATACAGTCTTCCGCAACGTGAATGCCAACCTCCTCCGACCTGTGCCTGCATACAAAATCACCAACAAGCAGCACGGGCCGGGGAGAGGCTTAAGTGCCAACATGATTGCAGATTGCACGCACCTGAACGTAACGGACAAAAGACTCATGGTAAATGTAGTCTTTGTGTCTTTTTACCATTTGTAGCTCTCCCAAGCTGCGTTTTCTGTGCGCCCGGCCCCATTTTCCTAACATAAAGTAGCAGTCAAAGTGGTCCTGCGGAGGTCTATGGTAAAAGCCTTGCACATTCGAAAGTCTTTGACATCAGTGAAATGTCCGAGCCCGACTGAGGGAGACCGGAAGCATGAAATAAGCTAGGGGAATAGAACCCCTAATGAATGTGAATGAAGTTCGGCAAAGGGAACCCCTGCAAGTGCTGTGATTATGAGGTCTGAGCCTGGCTGAGGGAGATCTACATTGTGTCAGATACTTTTTGGTTGAAAGGTCCAAGCCCCACTGAGGGAGATCTACGTGAACGTTTGTTGATCTGAGAAAGAAATTTGGAAAGCTGGGATAAGTGACTTTAACGTGGAAGGCCAAGTGGGCCTCGACCCACGTTTTGAACTGCATATTGTTTTATAACCTGAGCTAGTGTGTTTCATTCTGTTTACGGTGGCAGCCTTACTCTGTGCTGTCCAACATGGGGAGGAGAGCTGGCTCAGCCACATTGATCTTTTATGCTATAACACTGACTTTCTTTTGCATACATTTCCCCATTACACACTTTTTGTATAAGAGATAGGGCAGGCATTAGGTTTGGTTAGTATATGCCATTTTGATTTCACATAGCCTGACTCTGATTGTATTTTCTTTATTATTTGATGGTAGAGACTACTCCCATTTTAGCTGTAGGGCAGAGTAGGAGTTTTTCCAAACCCCTTAAGTTGACTAAAGGTTTTGAAACGTGTGACTCTTATCAGTGTCATACTTGTGATACCATGCCTCCCTTACAGGTGCCCTATCAAGAGCATCAACACAAACTCCCTCCACTACCACGCACTGCAAGAGCAAAACAGCAACACCCTTGAAACAATCCCAATACATTGCAGCAGGTGGCAGAAATTCAAGTAATAAGCTACTTGCCACCCATAAAAATGTCACTCGCCACCTCAATTCTATACATACACACAGTGCACCATTTCTTACTCAACAAGAGTGAAATCTCACTAGCCGTGGCTAGTGGTGGGTGTTAATTTTGTGCCCACATTGCAGAATTGTGGTTTTTGGCAGCCCACCGTTTGAAAGCATAGGAAATTAAAGCCAGGAAGAGAAACTGGCTAAGGACTTCCAACAGCTTTAAAGAAGCAATACACAATATACTGTAGAGCAGAACTAGGATAGAACAACAAGGTAGAGATAATTGGGGCAACATTTTAAACGTGAAGAGTACATGATCTTTTTTTAAAAAGCCTTGCAAACACCCACCATATCCAGGCAGGCCTTGACTGGCCTAAAGGGCAATGACTGAAGCGTAGGATCAACATGCTAGTGAGGGTCCATTTTTGGGGCCAAAGCGTGCCACTTCATTTTACTGCACAGCTAGTATTTTTGACCAGTGCTATTGAACAAATATTCTTTAAAACACACAATTTATAACACATCTTAACAAAAAACTCCACCTTGGGTACTACTCAATGAGCCTGTCACAAAAGAAATGAATTGCCATTCGCAACTGTGGAACACTTTTTCATTGGTGCCCATGCCAGTTTTATGCACCAGTCTGATCCTGAATACAGACTGAGAGGCCGATTCATGGAATAATTAGCGCGGTGCAAGTGGGCAAAAACGTGCGAATCGCAGTGGAATTGCAAAAATAGCAGTGCAAGTTCGAAAATCGCACGAAAAGCAGCGCACATCGATTCATGGAAGGGCGTGCGCGAAAAAACCATCTGATGTGCGCTAAAAAAGTGCGCAGCGCACGTTGGCTCACAGGCCATCTGACGGCGTGCGCCAGGTCACAGCGAAAATCGCACAGGCCACAGCGAAAATCGCACATAGCGCGGTGCACACAACAAAAGTAGGCGGAACACGGGGCGTAACACTCGGAATGGGGAACAACTTGCCAAAATGTGGGCGTCACGGGGGAAGTACAGGGTGCAAGTGCGCAGAACGCCCACACGCTCGCCTACAACACATATTCATGGAATCGAATAGGGCAAAACAGCGCACAGTCAAACCAGCGCACAGGCACAAACACGACCGCCACAAGAAAGCAGGCGGTAGCGTCCCTGCGCCTGTAAAAAATGTGCGCCAAAAGGTGTGCCAACAAATAGCACCTGTATACAGCTATGATGAATGTCCTATACTGTGGCCCTCCAGGACAAATGACGTGCAAAGGGGTACCCACAAACACGGACACCCTCTGACTGAAAAATAACGTGTGCGTGTATTTTGGGGTGCGCGGGAAGTTTCACACGCAAATTGGCTGGGTACGTGGATTTCAGGGGTGCGCGGGAAGTTCCACACGCGATTTGGCTGGGTACGTGGATTTCAGGGGTGCGCGGGAAGTTCAACACGCGATTGGCTGGGTACATGGATTTCAGGGGTGCGCGGGAAGTTCCACACGCGAATTGGCTGGGTACGTGGATTCCAGGGGTGCGCGGGAAGTTTCACACGCGATTTGGCTGGGTACGTGGATTTCAGGGGTGCGCGGAAAGTTCCACACGCGATTTGGCCAGGTACGTGGATTTCAGGGGTGCGCGGGAAGTTCAACACGCGATTTGGCCGGGTACGTGGATTTCAGGGGTGCGTGGGAAGTTCCACACGCGAATTGGCTGGGTACATGGATTCCAGGGGTGCGCGGGAAGTTTCACACGCGATTTGGCTGGGTACGTGGATTTCAGGGGTGCGCGGGAAGTTCCACACGCGATATGGCCGGGTACGTGGATTTCAGGGGTGCGCGGGAAGTTCCACACGCGATTTGGCCGGGTACGTGGATTTCAGGGGTGCGCAGGAAGTTCAACACGCGATTTGGCCGGGTACGTGGATTCCAGGGGTGCGCGCGAAGTTTCACACGCGATTTGGCTGGTTACGTGGATTCCAGGGGTGCGCGGGAAGTTTCACACGCGATTTGGCTGGGTACGTGTATTTCGGTGGTGCGGGGGAATGCTACACGTGATTTGGCCATGTGGGTCCCCCCAGGTGTTCCCTCTACACCCTCCACGGCCCCTGCAGGCAGCCCACACCACAGGGTACTACCCTGCACCCCTGCTCATGTCCCACAGGCAACCCATCCACCATGGCAATGCCCACCAGCCAACCCACATATCACCTTGCACCACTGATCACCAACACATGTCTCCCACCACCCCCACCCCCCAGCAGTGCAGGGGCAGCCTCCACCAGGCCCCCACTCATGTCACCCACCACCCCCACCCCCCAGCAGTGCAGGGGCAGCCTCCACCAGGCCCCCACTCATGTCTCCCACCACCCCCACCCCCCAGCCACCAGGGGCAGCCTCCACCAGGCCCCCACTCATGTCACCCACCACCCAGCAGTGCAGGGGCAGCCTCCACCAGGCCCCGACTCATGTCACCCACTACCCCCACCCCCCAGCCACCAGGGGCAGCCTCCACCAGGCCCCCACTCATGTCTCGCACCACCCCCACCCCCCAGCCACCAGGGGCAGCCTCCACCAGGCCCTCACTCATGTCACCCCCCACCCCCACCCCCCAGCAGTGCAGGGGCAGCCTCCACCAGGCCCCCACTCATGTCTCCCACCACCCCCACGCCCCAGCCACCAGGGGCAGCCTCCACCAGGCCCCCACACATGTCTCCCACCACCCCCACCCCCCAGCCACCAGGGGCAGCCTCCACCAGGCCCCCACTCATGTCACCCACCACCCCCAACCCCCAGCAGTGCAGGGGCAGCCTCCACCAGGCCCCCACTCATGTCTCCCACCACCCCCACCCCCCAGCCACCAGGGGCAGCCTCCACTAGGCCCCCACTCATGTCTCCAATCACCCCCCCAGCCACCAGGGGCAGTGTCCACCAGGCCCTCACTCATGTCACCCACCACCCCCACCCCCCAGCTACCAGGGGCAGCCTCCACCAGGCCCCCACTCATGTCTCCCCCCACCCCCCAGCCACAGCCTCCACCAGGCCCCCACCCATGTCACCCACCACCCCCACCCCCAGCCACCAGGGGCAGCCTCCACCAGGCCCCCACTCATGTCTCCCACCACCCCCACCCCCCAGCCAACAGGGGCAGCCTCCGCCAGGCCCCCACTCATGTCTCCCACCACCCCCACCCCCCGGCAGTGCAGGGGCAGCCTCCACCAGGCCCCCACTCATGTCACCCACCACCCCCACCCCCAGCAGTGCAGGGGCAGCCTCCACCAGGCCCCCACTCATGTCACCCACCACCCCCACCCCCAGCAGTGCAGGGGCAGCCTCCACCAGGCCCCCACTCATGTCACCCACCACCCCCACCCCCAGCCACCAGGGGCAGCCTCCACCAGGCCCCCACCCATGTCTCCCACCCCACCACCCCCCAGCAGTGCAGGGGCACCCTCCACCAGGCCCCCACCCATGTCTCCTACCACCCCACCCCCCAGCAGTGCAGGGGCACCCTTCACCAGGCCCCCACCCATGTCTCCCACCACCCCCACCCCCCAGCAGTGCAGGGGCACCCTCCACCAGGCCCCCACTCATGTCTCCCACCCCCCCACCCCCCAGCAGTGCAGGGGCACCCTCCACCAGGCCCCCACCCATGTCTCCCACCACCCCCACCCCCCCAGCAGTGCAGGGGCACCCTCAACCAGGCCCCCACCCATGTCTCCCACCACCCCACCCCCCAGCAGTGCAGGGGCACCCTCCACCAGGCCCCCACCCATGTCTACCACCACCCCCACCCCCCAGCAGTGTAGGGGCAGCCTCCACCAGGCCCCCACTCATGTCCCCCTGCACCCCCACCCCCAGCAGTGCAGGGGCACCCTCCACCAGGCCCCCACTCATGTCTCCCACCCCCCCACCCCCCAGCAGTGCAGGGGCACCCTCCACCAGGCCCCCACCCATGTCTCGCACCACCCCCACCCCCCAGCAGTGCAGGGGCACCCTCAACCAGGCCCCCACCCATGTCTCCCACCACCCCCACCCCCCAGCAGTGCAGGGGCACCCTCCACCAGGCCCCCACCCATGTCTACCACCACCCCACCCCCCAGCAGTGCAAGGGCAGCCTCCACCAGGCCCCCACTCATGTCCCCCTGCACCCCCACCCCCCAGCACTGTGTGGCACCTGCCAGCAGGCCCCCACCCATGTCCAACTCATGTTCCCCAGCCAACATGTCATCACAATCTAGATCCCTGGTCCCTATGGTCAGCCTCCAAATGCAAAACACCCACCTGAGTATTGCATCCACCCACTCATAATTGGCAATTACATCACAGAACACCAATTGCAAGTTCCGAAACAAACACATTTCCCTCACATACACCCAATGGGTGTCAGTGAATCTCAAAACCCATATCATGAAATGCATGAAACCAATGAGATACCACACATTGAAGTTCACTAAAAAAATATGTATTAAAGGAAACATAAATAGAATCAAAAATAAAGAAACAGAAATGTGAATGTACAAAAATGAAAAGAAGCATGTCCGTGAAAAAAAGCAAAACCAAAAATCAAATTCCAAAGTAATGGTGTCCAAAGTCACTGTCCACAAAACAAAATCCAATGGGAAATAAAAAAGAAAGCCATTGCTCCATGGTTAAAATGTGAAAGAAAAATACAATCCTACAGTGAACTATGTACATGGGAACAAGCCAGGGTCCATTATCCCAACAAAAGAAAGGAAACCTATCTAACTACACTAACTAATAAAATAAACTATATACAAACATGTGGCCAATGTCCGAAAGGTCCAAAATAAATCCAAAAAAAAATGAAACCTAACACTACCTACATAACTATGTACAAGGGCAGCGGGCTAGTTTGACGGCTCACTTGTGGATGTCCCGGGGCAGGGCATCATCGAACCCCTGCTCAATGTCCCGGAGGCGGTCCTCCTCCATGGCCCGAGGGTCCGCAGGGCCGTCGCTGTGTCCACCTCCAAACCCCTGCGGATTGCCTCGAGGCACTCGGCCCGCCTCAGGGCCCTCCGCATGGAGTTCTCCACCCTGACCATTGTGAGCCGTGCCTCTTCCACCCGCTGCCGCTCCGCATCTATGGCGTGGCCCAACCGCTGCCACACGGAAGACACTCTCTGTCTTGGGTCCTCCTGCCCTCCGGCCGATGCCTGCCCCTCCGATGTTGAAGGCCCCGAGCCTTCATGGCTCCCACCACGTTGCTGCTACTGCTGTGCCTCTGCCCATGCACTGCCTCCTGCTGCCTGCACATCCTCCGCCGGCTGGGGTGCAGTCGTTGATGTGGCCAACCCTGCTGGACGTCCGACTCCCGACTGTGGCAGGGATGCCTCCTCCACCAGCCTGGCCTCACCGTCAGAGGCAGCTCCACAGGGCACCCAGGTGACTGATGGGTGGGAAGATGGCACGGAGGACGACTGGCGCGTAGGGGGTTCAGTTGAGGAGGGGGTGGTAGCAAGCCCCAGCAAACAGAGGAATCCGGCCTGGGTGACCTGTCCCAGCAGGCTGACGTGGTCAACGAGCCATTCGAGATGACGTGCAGTCTCCTCATGAAAAGACTGCAGGTCACCTCGCATGGCCCGTTGACGCAACGCCACACCAGTCAGGACAGGCTCAACCCGGACCCGGATAGCCACGTCCGCAGGCAGAGGAAGGCCAGTTGACGTGAGCTCATCCCCTGACTGAAAACGGGTCTGGACGTAGGCATCCCTGCTGGTGCAAGATGATGCAGGGACAGGATCAGGGACAGGATTGCACACAGGCACCTCCGCGGCGGCCTGTGCTGCCTCCTGTCCCTGGTCCTGCACTGCACCACTAGCACCAGTGGGATCCCTACCTCCAGACCCCGTCTCTGTTGCTTGCACGGCCTCCTCCTCAACCAAACCCCCCACCAACCTGGATGACTCCATGCCATCTTCCTCCGTTGGGCCCTGTGGGGTCCCAGCTGCCCCTTCTGCTGCCGAGGAGTCCAACTCCAACCTCCGCCTCTTGGACCTCTCCCCGGCAGCTGCGGCCTGGGACGCGGCACCGGACTCCTCACTCCCCGACGAGATGACAACATGGGAGGGGAGCCGGGCCTTGCGTCTCCGGCTGGCGGTGGGATCCCCGCCGCTGTGCTCCACAGCACCTTCTCCGCCCTCTTCATCAGTTGACGCTGCAGACAGGGAGAAATAAAACACAGGCATCAGGGCACTGTACAATGGACACATACACACATGACAGTTGTACATGAGTGGCATTGGCAAACCTCAGACAAGTCATCACAATCCCCAACACACATGTCATTTCAACTCGCACACATGAGCCATACCACAGCCATATCGCAACTGGCAGCACCATCCATACACATACAACAGCATGAGCAGGCAAAGGTGAGCCAGACATCACATGCAACACAGAAAGTGCACCACACATGTACACACACCACCACACTTGCATGCATGTGTACACCTCTGCCAAGTGTCGCAGTGTTCAGATGGGCATCCATGTCACATCTGCCCATCAGGCTTCCACACACCGCTGTCACATGCATCCATGTTGCATCACTGTTGCACCCTTGTCAAATACACACACATGCACATGTACACAGTGCTGATACATGCAGCTGAAAACAACATACATGCGTCACATCACGGACATGTTTACTTACATACACATTCATCCAAACATGTGTGCCCACACAACTGCATTTGGCATGCAAGCATACACACACAAGCACCATCCATGTCTCACACATTCCAGCCCTCGCATGTGTTAGCCCCACGGCCCTGTACACCCCCACCCATACTCGACCCCATACAAACAGATGTGCAACCTGCACACTACTGAAAAATCAACACACGCACAGCTCACAATCAGGATGCATGTACACTTACCGCTCGACTCCAGACGGGTCTGCCTCTCAAGGACCTGGATGTGGAGCGCTGGGGATGTGCGTTCCAGGACCCTCATCTGTTCTTCCGACAAGTGGGCCCAGCGCCCCTTGGCATCCGCTGCCTTCAAGAGGCGCCGGGCCTTGTTCAGGGTCCTGGACCTGAAGTCCTCCCAGTGCTTCTTGACATGTTGTAAGTCGCGGACTGCCACCCCCTCCGCGTTGATGGCAGTCATGATGTCAGTCCAGATCCGAGTCCGTCCTTCCTTGTCGGCGCGGGAACTTCCGAAGAGGGCATCATACTGCCCCAGGACTTGCTCCACCAGGACACCAACTTCGGTGGCACTGAAGCTGGTGCCCCTCTGCCTCTCTGGCCGGGGGTTGTCAGTGGTCTCAGATGGTGTTTGCCCCGACATGACAACCCCAGAGGCAGGAGTGGGTGGGCAACTGGGTCCTGGGGCTGGGCTGTGGAGCGATGGAATCCCAGTCGAGAGTCTTCGGTTCCAGCACGGGTGGTCACAGTAACAGCACCCCTGGCTGATGTGCAGGCAGCAAATGGCAGGGCACGTGGGCAGCAGGCAGTCAGGCAGCAGCAGATGGCAGGTGGGAGCGTGCTCGGGGTTCTGGGGGGCAGTAGTTCGGCCTTCTGTGCAGGAGCGTGGTCTTCCGTGTGCTTACGCATGGCCAGCTTTATACGGAGTGATTTGGCACGTGAAAATCCTGCACGTCTGCGTGTAAATCGAGGAAAGGCCCTTAGCACGTATGCACGTCAGCACGCATACGCGATTTCATTGGACCAAAGGCCCTTAGCGCGTGAGCGCGTCTGTGACGTGAGGCGCGCGGGTGTTTCCCTCATTACACGTGATGACAGAGCACACGTGGATTTCCACCAATCGCGTGTGGAACTTCCTGCGCACCCCAGAAATACACGTACCCAGGCCAATCGCGTGTACGCTCACTTCCCGCCGATTACACGCGATGACACTCGGACGTGCAGTTTTACCACGTGTGCTCGCATATGCGATTCCATTGGCCCAAAGGCCACCATGCTCAGCTGTGACATCACGCGCATGGCCGTAGAGAATGGCGCGTGTAAAAATGAAGAGATACACGTCCGAGTGTCAAAGCGCGTAATTGGTGGAAATGGCCTCATTGCGTATGCGCATCTGTGACGTGTGTATAAAAGGTACGTGTAGAACGCCATTTCCTTGTACGTGCTTTTCGTGGAGAGCGAGTGGGTGAAATCTGTACTTCTTGTCGGTTCACACGCGATTTACTTCACAGTATTTCCAGTTCGTACTCCCTGTTACCTCTGACAGCTTTTTCTCTTTTCCTCTTTTTCCTGGGCCTGTTTCCTCAAACAGCTTCCCTACTACTGTTGTCCTGTCTCCTCAGACAGCATACAATTCTTCTTTTGGCGGGGGTGTTGCCAACGCGCACACGCGCATATTTTTCACACTTTTGTTCCTGGCAGACGGTGAGTCGCGGACGTATCTAACATCTGTGCTTGCCCCGTGTGTCGCGTACCCCTTCAGAGGTCATTCTAGCCTGCGAGTGACACGCATACGTTCATTCTTGTGTTCCTGGGTGCCACAGCGTAGTGCTGGTTTATTTTTCCACGCACGTGGTCTAGGGGTTGCGTGCACCTTACTTCGCTTTTTTGGGGTGCCTGTGCGTTGCGTGACTTGTCATCTTTCCCCAGGGGTGACATACAGCCTTGCTAGAGCACTAGGGTACGATTACCATCTGGTCCCCAACCTCTTTGACCCCCAATTGCCCAGGACAATAGTTCACATCGACTCCCATACGCACAATAACATCAGTGCCATGGCTGGGAGGCGAACAAGCCGTAAGGGTGGCAAAGGTGGCCAAGCCCCAAGTGGTGGCCGTGGTGGATCCGGTAGGGGACGTGGCCGTGACTTGCAGGGTGCCCCTAGCCCCCCATGTGTGGAGGAGCAGTCGGGGACACCCATGCCCCCCCCCCGGTTGAGGTTACCGTGGCTGACACCATCCATGCTCAGCCCTTGTTGGACCAGCCCACTGTGGAACCAGACCTGGCACAGGGTGACTCCATGGCTGACTTCCAGGTCAGCAGGTCTAGGCCACGTGCGCCGGTGAACGTTGGTGTCATCAGGCCATGTGGATCAGGGGCAGCTAGGTCATCTGCTGCCCTGCGTAGGCAGGCTGGGGAGGCTGCAGGGGCAGCTGCGGCTCCATCCACCCCACCTCTCACACACCCATCCAGGACAGTGTCGGTCCAAGTCCATCATGCTGACATTCCCCCTGACACCATCACACTTGAGATAATGCCTGCACCAACTCCCATGCTGAGTGTGCAATCCCACGCTCCTGCCCCTAGTGTCCAGAGCGGCGCAGGACACTCCGGATCCCCACCACCTTCCAAGCAGAAGAGAAAGAGTGCTCGTCCAGTAGAGGCTGATGCCCCAGAAACGCTACACAGTCCGGCCCGTCAAGGAAGCCCAGCTTCAATGAGGCTGAACTGAATGCACTTGTAGAGTATGTGTCCGCACATGACCGCGAAATGGTGATTGTTGCAGGATCCAAGACCACACCTGCACAACGTCAGGCACACTGGCAGACCATTGCGGACATCATAAGTGCCCTTGGAATCGTGAGGCGCACAGCTAATGATTGCTACAAGCGCTGGAATGACCTGAAGCGCAGGGCAAAGAATAAGCTGGCCTCAAGTCATGCCGCAACTCTAGTGACTGGAGGTGGGTCTCCAGCAGACGACATAGAACTCACTCCACATCAGCAGGTTGCTGGGACCTACGTCACGGAGGAACAGATCCAAGGCGTGGGAGTAGTGGCAGATTACGAGGCATTGTCCGGTGAGTGCACATGCATGTGTGTGTCATCCATGTGCATGTTGTGTGTGGGAGGGCTTCTGATTGGGTGCCAGGGGAGGGTGTGTGTCCCTGAGTGGTTCGGCTCACCCATGTGCCTCTTCCTAAACATTCTTGGCACCAGCATTTGGGTATAGCAGCATCCCTTCGGCCAACATTAGACATCCAGCCCAACAGCACGCCAGTTGCCCTTGGAGTGTCATCTTGCCACTACACTGTTGCTTATATACCTCTGTTTATTCAGGCAGATTGTTTGCATACCACCACTTTTACTCGGGATTTCTCAGTCCTATTGTCACATGTCTGACATGGCTATGGTACAGTGGACTGGCTCAGTTTCGTGGACATGATTAGTTTGGACATGTCCCTGTGCTATAGGACCATTTTTGACTGGCAGCTGCATGTTAAACATTAGAACCATTACAATGAAAATAATCAATAATATGAACAAACTGGACTGAATGAACAATTGGTGACCTCCTCTCCCTCTTCACTTCATGGCTAGGGTACATGCCATCTGTGTGATGGCATGTGTATTTGACCTGCCAATCACTGGCCAATGTGTGATGGCACTGCTAGGCAGCATGCAGCAAATGTGTTCATCTTCCATCTTGGTGTCATCAATGTGTGGCATCTGCCTCCCCATCACACGCAGTGACGGTGCATGCATGGGAGTGTTTTAGTCATGTGGGACATGTGTCAATCAAGTACTGTTTCTGTAGCCTCTCAGCCCTCATTGTGTGCCATAGTGCTAATGCCTGTTTCCATTTGTTTTCTTTTATGTCTTTGCAGGGGAAGACGCACCTGATACTGCTGGGGTTGTGGAGATGGTGCAGACCCAGGAGGGGTCTGAGGGCCGACCGACCACCAGTGAGGGACGTGGTGTGGTGGTGGGTAAGAACCTACAACTGCTGCGGGTCGTGCTCTCATTGGGTATCTCTGGCTGCACCTCCCCCGAGCTGTACTCAGGTGTTGATTCGGATGATGAGACCTACGTGCCATCGCAGGTGAGTGTTCCTGGGAGGGATTCTGTTCTGTCCGACCCACCTGCACCAGGGTTAGAACCCTCAATGGGGATGTCAGTGTTGGCAGGTACGCCTTTGGTGGTTACGGATGCAGGGTCACACTCCGCGACATCTGATCCTGTTCCTGGGCCAGCAGATCAGAGGGGGAATGCAGTCCTGCAGCCTCAGGCAGTGCCGGCACAGCAAGGCGCAGTTCGCCTTGCCCCAGACAGGTGTGGTGCCCGCCGACGTGGTGGCCGTACTCCACCTGGCAATACCGCATGGGAGCAATCCATTTACGGTATGGCAACCCAACAGGCAGCATCATCAGAGATGATGGCTCAGGCCATGGATAGGGTGGCCACTTCCATTGTCCCCCCCGAAAGGCTGATGGAGCGACTACAGCAGGCAACCGACTCCATCTGCCAGTCGCACAGGGAGGACATGTTGGCGTCGGACAGGGACAGGCGGGCGGCACTGGCGACTCTGCAGGAAGCCATCTCCATAGAGTCCCAGGGCCACAGGGAAGCCCTGAGGCTGGAACTCCTTCACCTCAGGACGACTCTTGTTGAGCTTGAGGCTTCAACAAACCGAAGGACAGAACAGCAGCTGGAGCGTCTCACCCGTACGCTCTCAGCTGAGATGCAGGCAACTAGGGGGGAGGTCCGGGCATCCCGTGAGTTGTTGCATGGGGACCTCCGCACACTCATCCTCCAGAACGAGACCTACCACACCCGCATGCTTGCAGCCATGGAGGAACAGACTAGGGCTTTGCGTGGGCTGCCTCCCATGGTGCCACCACCTCCGGATGCAGCTGCAGAGGGTGAGAATAGCGACAGCAGTGATACTCCCACAATAGGGTAGCCGTGTAGGCCATGAGCCCATGGAGGTGTTTTTTTTCGCAAGATCCACACAGGTGGGTTTTGGTGTGCACCCTGTCCTTGGACCTCCTGGGTGGTCTCCCCAACCCCCCCCCGGGCCCATTATTGGCCATTTTTTTTATTTATTTTTTTATTTTTTTATTATTTTTTGGGACAGTGTGTTGCCTTGTGTGGCTCCCGTGGGCATACGCTGCATTGTGGCTGGGCACATGCAGGCTTGTCATGGATTTGGTTCAGATGCTTGGGTTTTTGTCACACACACCCCTCCTGCTTCCCGTTTCCATGGTCTTGCAAAGGGTGTGCCCAAGTGACATTGACGTACATGGTGACATTGGACTCCCATGGGCTGTGTGGGCAGTCTGTAGTCAATACTGTGTATACATTCATAGTGCATATTGTTGTTGTAGTGTACACTGCGTGGTGTATTGATATGTGCCTCTGCATCCATCTCATCCTCCATATTTGCAGGTCCATTCCTCATGTCTTCACAATGCGGTCCACCTTGGAACTGGAGTCCATGTTGTAAGCAGTGCACCTACACTCTTGCGTGGAGCTAACACTGTATACTTGCAAGTGTTCGGAGGGCTGTCATCATCAGGTGGTGAGGCTAGCTAATTTTTAAGTCTGTAATGTCATGTTTAAGGTAGGTTGGAGGTTGTGTAGGTGATTGGTATTCTTGGTAAGTATTTGGTAATGTGGGTTGTAGGTCCTGCATTACTGTGAGCATTTCATGTGTGGACATGTTTCCATTAGGGACACTGTAGCTGCTGACACTTGGGGCATGTTGTGGGGATTCATTTCTTTCCTCTCACATTGCATGACATGCCATGGTGTGTTGTGTGGCCTTGCCGGGCAGGGGGTGGGTGACATGGCACTGTTTTCATGTAGTATTTTGCAAGTGGGTATTCATTTCTGCAGCATGGAAGTGTCTTTTCATGACACTGCATTGGTGGTGTTTGTGTAGGTAGGGATGCACACATTGTGACACTTCCACATGAACAATCTCAGGCTGCTATGGTTCTGACAGTTGACAGTCCCTTTGTTCGTCTTTATTGTCAGGTCGAGTCATCATTGCTTATCAGATGGTATGTGCCAGGCCTGTGTGCACTCCACTGGGGTGTGATTTCTATGTGAAGTAATTAGCCACCAGCTGCGTACGGGCTGCCTCACCCCGTGCCCTCTCCCCTCCCATGCGCAGCGGGCGTGCATGTGGTTGGGGATGTGGGGGCACCACCATGTCCACGGCCAGGCCCCGGCATGTTGCAACATTGTGCAGGACACATGCTGCCACTATGATCCTGCACACTACTGGGGGCGCATATAACAGCTGCCCACCAGAACGTTCAAGGGTGCGAAAGTGTGACTTGAGCACTCCGAATGTGCGCTCCACTATGCCCCGGGTTGCAATATGGGCTGTGTTGTATCTTACCTCTGGAGGCGTGATGGGGTTCTGAATTGGCGTCATCATGTGGGTGCTCAGAGGGTAGGCACTGTCCCCTGGTGAGGAGGTGATGGGTATCATTAGTGGGGTAGTGACATAGTCTGCATCTGACATGCATGCATGTGCAGTGGCATTCATACTCACCAAGCAGCCATGTATCACCATGCCGGCCAGCTTCTAGGTGCCGGCTTAGGGTAGACATTCGGTAAATGAAGCTGTCGTGGGTGGACCCTGGATAGTTGGCATATACTGAGGTGATGATTCCCTTAGCATTACATACTACCTGCACGTTGATGGAATGCCAGTGCTTGCGGTTCCTATAGATGTGCTCAGATGCCCTGGGGGGACGTAGTGCCACATGGGTGCAGTCAATGGCACCTAGCACTTTTGGAAATTGTGCCACACCGTAGAAATCGAGGGTGGCAGCCTGCCTTTCTGCAGGTGTCCTGGGCAGGTATATGTGCCTACGGACTGATGGGCGTGCAGTGATGATGTTCAAGACCTGGTGTAGGCAGCGTGACTGCGTGGCCTGTGACACCCCACCCACTATGGCACTTGTCCGCTGAAATGATCCTGTGGCCAAGAAGTGCAGTACATTGAGGACCTTCTCCAGGGGGCTGAGTGCTTGGGAGCACAGGGTGGGTGATGTGAGGTCATCCTCCCACTCACTGACCAGGTCCAGTATTATGTGTGGGGGAAACCTGTACCTCCCATACACCTGGTCATCAGGCATCCCAAAAGGCTGGTTCTGGGAGTGAAAATTCGGGCCCTCACTATCCTCCTCCTCCTCCTTTGGTAACCCACGGCCACTGCTGATAGGAATGGTATATTCATCCTGGCGTATGAGCTTGTTTGTTGTTTGCGCGCACTTTTATGCTGCGCGGGTTGACGTACGCCTGCTTCATGCTGGCGTACGTGTGTCAGGATTGGACCCTTTTTCGGCACGTCGTAGGCGAACGTGTGAATCTTCCCGCCCACACCAGGAATACACGTAGCACGCTCTCACAGGCACAGTCGCGGGTAAATATTCCCGCCCACCCCTGGAATACATGTAACCCACTCTCACAGGCCCAATCGCGTGTGGAAGTTCACGTGCACCCCGAAGTACATGTACAATCGCGTGTGGAACTTCACGCGCACCCCGAAGTACACGTACCCAGGCAAATCGCGTGTGGAAGTTCACGCGCACCCCGAAGTACACGAACAATCGCGTGTGGAACTTCACGCGCACCCCGAAGTACACATACCCAGGCAAGTCGCGTGTGGAAGTTTACGCGCACCCCGAAGTACACGTACAATCGCGTGTGGAACTTCACACGCACCCCGTAGTACACGTACCCAGGCAAATCGCGTGTGGAAGTTCACGCGCACCCCGAAGTACATGTACCCAGGCAAATTGCATGGCTGGGGGGTGGGGGTGGTGGGAGACATGAGTGGGGGCCTGGTGGAGGCTGCCCCTGGTGGCTGGGGAGTGGGGGTGATGGGAGACATGAGTGTGGGCCTGGTGGAGGCTGCCCCTGCACTGTGGGGGGGTGGGGGTGGTGGGTGACATGAGTGGGGGCCTGGTGGAGGCTGCCCCTGGTGGCTGGGGGTTGGGGTGGTGGGAGACATGAGTGGGGGCCTGCTGGAGGCTGCCCCTGGTGGCTGGGGGGTGGGGGTGGTGGGTGACATGAGTGGGGGCCTGGTGGAGGCTGCCCCTGCACTGCTGGGGGGTGGGGGTGGTGGGTGACATGAGTGGGGGCCTGGTGGAGGCTGCCCCTGCACTGCTGGGGGGTGGGGGTGGTGGGATACATGAGTGGGGGCCTGGTGGAGGCTGCCCCTGCACTGCTGGGGGGTGGGGGTGGTGGGTGACATGAGTGGGGGCCTGGCGGAGGCTGCCCCTGGTGGCTCGGGGGTGGGGGTGGTGGGAGACATGAGTGGGGGCCTGGTGGAGGCTGCTCCTGGTGGCTGGGGGGTGGGGGTGGTGGGTGACATGGGTGGGGGCCTGGTGGAGGCTGCCCCTGGTGGCTGGGGGGTGGGGGGAGACATGAGTGGGGGCCTGGTGGAGGCTGCCCCTGGTAGCTGGGGGGTGGGGGTGGTGGGTGACATGAGTGAGGGCCTGGTGGACGCTGCCCCTGGTGGCTGGGGGGGGCGATTGGAGACATGAGTGGGGGCCTGGTGGAGGCTGCCCCTGGTGGCTGGGGGGTGGGGGTGGTCGGAGACATGAGTGGGGGCCTGGTGGAGGGTGCCCCTGACTGCTGGGGGGTGGGGGTGGTGGGAGACATGCATTGTTGATCAGTAGTGCAAGGTGACATGTGGGTTGGCTGGGGGGCATGCCCATGGTGGAGGCTGCCCCTGCACTGCTGGGGGTTGGGGGTGGTGGGTGACATGAGTGGGGGCCTGGTGGAGGCTGCCCCTGGTGGCTGGGGGGTGGGGGTGGTGGGAGACATGTGTGGGGGCCTGGTGGAGGCTGCCCCTGGTGGCTGGGGCGTGGGGGTGGTGGGAGACATGAGTGGGGGCCTGGTGGAGGCTGCCCCTGGTGGCTGGGGAGTGGGGGTGGTGGGAGACATGAGTGGGGGCCTGGTGGAGGCTGCCCCTGCACCGTGGGGGGGTGGGGGTGGTGGGTGACATGAGTGGGGGCCTGGTGGAGGCTGCCCCTGGTGGCTGGGGGTTGGGGTGGTGGGAGACATGAGTGGGGGCCTGGTGGAGGCTGCCCCTGGTGGCTGGGGGGTGGGGGTGGTGGGTGACATGAGTGGGGGCCTGGTGGAGGCTGCCCCTGCACTGCTGGGGGTGGGGGTGGTGGGTGACATGAGTGGGGTCCTGGTGGAGGCTGCCCCTGCACTGCCGGGCGGTGGGGGTGGTGGGAGACATGAGTGGGGGCCTGGCGGAGGCTGCCCCTGTTGGCTGGGGGGTGGGGGTGGTGGGAGACATGAGTGGGGGCCTGGTGGAGGCTGCCCCTGGTGGCTGGGGGGTGGGGGTGGTGGGTGACATGGGTGGGGGCCTGGTGGAGGCTGTGGCTGGGGGGTGGGGGGAGACATGAGTGGGGGCCTGGTGGAGGCTGCCCCTGGTAGCTGGGGGGTGGGGGTGGTGGGTGACATGAGTGAGGGCCTGGTGGACACTGCCCCTGGTGGCTGGGGGGGTGATTGGAGACATGAGTGGGGGCCTGGTGGAGGCTGCCCCTGGTGGCTGGGGGGTGGGGGTGGTGGGAGACATGAGTGGGGGCCTGGTGGAGGCTGCCCCTGCACTGCTGGGGGTTGGGGGTGGTGGGTGACATGAGTGGGGGCCTGGTGGAGGCTGCCCCTGGTGGCTGGGGGGTGGGGGTGGTGGGAGACATATGTGGGGGCCTGGTGGAGGCTGCCCCTGGTGGCTGGGGCGTGGGGGTGGTGGGAGACATGAGTGGGGGCCTGGTAGAGGCTGCCCCTGCACTGCTGGGGGTGGGGGTGGTGGGTGACATGAGTGAGGGCCTGGTGGAGGCTGCCCCTGGTGGCTGGGGGGTGGGGGTGGTGCGAGACATGAGTGGGGGCCTGGTGGAGGCTGCCCCTGGTGGCTGGGGGGTGGGGGTAGTGGGTGACATGAGTGGGGGCCTGGTGGAGGCTGCCCCTGCACTGCTGGGTGGTGGGTGACATGAGTGGGGGCCTGGTGGAGGCTGCCCCTGGTGGCTGGGGGGTGGGGGTGGTGGGAGACATGAGTCGGGGCCTGGTGGAGGCTGCCCCTGGTGGCTGGGGGGTGGGGGTGGTGGGGGACATGAGTGGGGGCCTGGTGGAGGCTGCCCCTGCACTGCTGGGGGGTGGGGGTGCAGGGGGACATGAGTGGGGGCCTGGTGGAGGCTGCCCCTGGACTGCTGGCGGGTGGGGGTGCAGGGGGACATGAGTGGGGCCTGGTGGAGGCTGCCCCTGCACTGCTGGGGGGTGGGGGTGGTGGTAGACATGGGTGGGGGCCTGGTGGAGGGTGCCCCTGCACTGCTGGGGGGTGGGGTGGTGGGAGACATGGGTGGGGGCCTGGTGGAGGGTGCCCCTGCACTGCTAGGGGGTGGTGGTGGTGGGAGACATGGGTGGGGGCCTGATGGAGGGTGCCCCTGCACTGCTGGGGGGTGGGGGGGTGGGAGACATGGGTGGGGGCCTGGTGGAGGGTGCCCCTGCACTGCTGGGGGTTGGGGGTGGTGGGAGACATGAGTGGGGGCCTGGTGGAATCTGCCCCTGGTGGCTGGGGGATGGGGGTGGTGGGAGACATGAGTGGGGGCCTGGTGGAGGGTGCCCCTGACTGCTGGGGGGTAGGGGGTGGTGGGAGACATGGGTGGGGGCCTGGTGGAGGCTGCCCCTGGTGGCTGGGGGGTGGGTTGGTGGTAGACATGGGTGGGGGCCTGGTGGAGGCTGCCCCTGCACTGCTGGGGGGTGGGGGAGCAGGGGGACATGAGTGGGGGCCTGGTGGAGGCTGCCCCTGCACTGCTGGGGGGTGGGGGTGGTGGGAGACATGAGTGGGGGCCTGGTGGAATCTGCCCCTGGTGGCTGGGGGATGGGGTTGGTGGTAGACATGTGTGGGGGCCTGGTGGAGGGTGCCCCTGACTGCTGGGGGGTGGGGGTGGTGGGAGACATGCATTGTTGATCAGTAGTGCAAGGTGACATGTGGGTTGGCTGGGGGGCATGCCCATGGTGGATGGGCTGCCTGCAGGACATGAGCAGGGGTGCAGGGTAGTCCCCCATGGTGTGGGATGCCTGCAGGGGCCGTGGAGGTTGTAGAGCGAACACCTGGGAGGACCCACACGGCCAATTTACGTGTAGTACTCCCCAGAACCCCTGAAATACACGTACCCTGCTGAAATCGCGTGTGGAACTTCCCGCGCACCCCTGAAATACACATACCCTGCTGAAATCGCGTGTGGAACTTCCCGCGCACCCATGGAATACACGTACCCTGCTCACACTGGGCCAATCGCGTGTGGAACTTCCCGCGCACCCCTGGAATACACGTACCCTGCTGAAATCGCGTGTGGAACTTCCCGCGCACCCCGGAAATACACGTACCCGGATGGAATTGCGTGTGGAACTTCCCGCGCACCCCTGAAATACACGTACCCTGCTGAAATCGCGTGTGGAACTTCCCGCGCAACCCTGAAATACACATACCCTGCTCGCACGGGGCCAATCGCGTGTGGGACTTCCCGCACACCCCTGAAATACACGTACCCTGATGGAATCGCGTGTGGAACTTCACGCGCACCCCTGAAATACACGTACCCTGCTGAAATCGCGTGTGGAACTTTCCGCGCACCCCTGGAATACACGTACCCTGCTCGCACGGGGCCAATCGCGTGTGGAACTTTCCACGCACCCCTGAAATACACGTACCCTGCTGAAATCGCGTGTGGAACTTCCCGCGCACCCCTGATGCACACGTACACAGGACAATCATGTGTAGAACTTCCCGGGAACCACTGAAATACACGTTCCCCGCTTGGCGTTTGCTGTTTGCCAGCCTTGTGAACTGGTCCAGGGTTAGCGCAGCCTTTGCGATTATTTGGGGATTTTGAAGGCTTTTCCTTGCGCGAGGGCGTTCTTGGGGGCGTAACTGGCACTGCTGCAGGGTCGCTGCGCCACGCTGCGCCACGGCTGGTTTTGGATGCGAAAATCCATGAATACGCTGTGCGCGGAAATCAATTTTAGCGCACGCAGCTGGCGCAGACATTCGCACGGGCATGCTGTGTGCCAGTCGCGTGCGCCACTTTTGTGCGAATTTCTATGAATTACCCTGTGAGTGACCACAAGATGGAAATAGAGTCTCACTGGCACAGCTGAAACAAGAAGCTCAGGGAGGACAGAAGCTGTCAGCAATGTGAATGAAGAGAAATAGAAAATGAGTCACATTCTCCTGAACTGCAAAGACATTTGCATACCTCTCATCCTTTTTTGTCCCATGAGTGGGTTTCCTTTTTGGTGTGCGAGAGCCAATTGAATTGTATGAACGGGTCAGGCGATTGGTGGGTGAGTGCACTGATTCCATTTCGGGTGACACCCACCAAAAGCGTGAGAGTGGAGAGGTCTGCATTTAAGACACCTATTTCCCCACATTTTGAGGGGACAAGTGCGTTTTTGCAAGTAAAACCGGACAAGTACAGCTCTACTTCATCCTTGGAGAAATGGAAGAATTAGCAGAGCGGATAGCAAAATATGTGAATACATGACGACGACAGGACGAACTGCTAAGGGTCATGGATCAGGGAGGTCCATCACTGTTGGTGATGCTGGACCTGTACGTGGCCTTTGACATAGGGGACCACCATATCCTGCTCAACCGACGGAGAATGGTAGGCAAGGTGTCAGAACATGCCATTAAGTGGTTTGAATCGTTTCTGGCCCACCGACAACAGCAGGTCAGACTCAGGGTTATATGTCAGACCCTATCTGTATGGGATGTGGAGTCCCACAAGGGTCTTCTTTGTGGCCCCTGCTTTTTAACCTGTACCTGTGACCATTGATGGAGATCTTGAAGAGTCATGGGGTGAATTATTACTCCTATGCTGACGATACTGAGATCTTCATCAAAATCGGAAACATCAAGGACACCTTCCTCAAAGTGAAGCAGTGCCTGGAAGATGTAAGTGAATGATTGTCCAAAAACCAGCTCCAATTGAATGCACCCAAAATGGAACTAGCATTGGTTGTACCCAAATATCTTATTATGACTGCTAAAGAATCCTTCGTCCCTAATATCCTTTGCGTAGAACTGAAGTTTGCCCGTAAGATTAAAAACATGGGCTGCATTTGGGAAGACAACCTCCGAAGTGAGCCGCAGGTTGGCACCAAAGTGCAGGCTATTTTGTACTTGAAGCGATTGCCACGGCAAGTTCTGCCATTTATCCCAGGGGCGGAGCATGCCATGGTGGTGGGTTCTATAACGAGTGCCCAGCTGGAGTATTGGAATAATCTATTGATGGGCATTCCATCCAAACAACTGCACAGGCTTAAAAAATCCCAGAATGCGGCCGTCAGACTGGTCGGCCATTTAGGTAGATCAGCTTATGTATCCCATCTCCACCGAAACGTACACTGGTTGACAGTGGAAGAGCGCATTCAATTCAAGCTGGACTGTTTTATTTTTAAATGCTTACATGGCCTGGCCCCGGAGTATTTGAGTAATAAAATCTGTTGTTACCAGCCAACTCGGACGTTACGATCAAAGGACCAGCTGTTGTTGACCGTTGCATCGTCAATATGTGTCTTAAGGGGAGATAGAAGGTTCTTGGTCCCAGGCTGTGGAATAGCATCTGTAAAGCGATTAAGTCCTCTGAGAGGCTTTATCAGTTTCGAAAGGCCCTCAAGACCTTCCTCTTTAAATAAGGGGGATAGAGGTTGTGGGGTTTGTGTGTGCACCATTTTTCATCTATCATCTATGGATTCCAGCTCCGCCATTATACAGTTAAGTCTGTTCTGTGGGGCGTTACAAATAACCAAAATCAAATCACATGACACCTAAGATGACAAAGGGTACACCAAAATGCTGACTACTGAAGGGAATGTTACATTTATGCATCACTTGTATTTACTTTGGTAATTAATATGTCTAACTTGCAATGCCAAAAAAGTACCCTGCACTGTACATGAGCCCTCTCGATCACATTCCTGCAAGGGAACACAAAGTCACCAATATCGTACAGGAACATAAGAAAATGTATACCTTCCAAAAATGATGTTTAGAGGTTTTTTTTAAATGACTGTTTTTGGTCAAAACATTTTTTTAAGTTTCACTTCAAAACAAAAACGTCAGTTTGGTTTGCGAAGGCAGATAACCGGCTGATAACTAGATGATTTTACAACTACAACTTCCTAGGTGCCCGAAAACAACGGAATTGGAAGGGTGTGGGTACAAGGCGGGCGTCTTCTAGCATAGGTACAGAAGAAGGACTATAATAGGAACTTGTCAGACAATGTACCACACAACAACAGAGCGGTCATGTTTGAATTACATTAGCATTGTAAAGTAAATAAACAAGGTGCATCAAAAAATACAAAAGTCCACTAGCAAGTTTTCAATCAATTAATAGTCGTGAAAAGCTTAGTAATATTGTATACATTATCAACACTAGTGATATTTTTCAGTTTTAAAAATATATTTTAAATGCCCCATAAACATTTATCCTGTTTATATTTGATGAAATCGGAGTTATTTCTATTTAGAAATGTATTTAGAATAATGTATAGCGTGTCTGGTATTGTAGCTGAATGTTTTCTTTGATTTCAACATGGCCGCTTTATAAATGCGAATTGTTGCTACACCCTTACACACAGGCGCGTTCTAGCATTTTCCACTCGCCGTTTCTCGCTTTGGAGCGCGGCGCGCATGGGATGCAGGTCTAGCACAGCGAGCTCGGGAGGTCCATAGCCAGTCCTCCCGGATACTAAGAGACAATATGGCGGCCGGGAGTCGGGCTAGGCCAGGCTCAGGTGTCGGAGTGTGGCTCTACGGGGGCCAGCCGAGGGTCCCGGCGGCGCGCTAGTGACCCCCGCACCGCGGCGCTCAGCTGCGAGGAGAGGATGGGGTCCCAGACACTACAGATCCTGCGGCAGGGAGTTTGGGCTTCCTTCACCGGGGGGTGGTACTACGACCCCCACCAGACCACCCTGGTGAATGCGTTGCACCTCTACCTCTGGCTCTTCCTTCTCGGCTTGCCGTTCACCCTCTACATGGTGAGTCAATAGGGCCCACTGCCTGACAGCGGGCAGTCGAGGAGCCGAGGCAGGTTGTGACAATGGAAACGAGAACACATGGAAAAAATGCACTGAATAAAAAAATGCCCTATGAAATTAAAGGGGCAAGAAATGAGGAAAACAAACATGTAAAAAAAAACAACGAAGGGGGGAAGGTAAACGGAAAAAGGAAGGAACAGGGTTGGAATTAGAGGAAAGCAAACATTCATAAATAAAACGCCAAATTAAAAAAGGAACTAAGAAAATCCAAGACAAACTCCAAATGGTTAAGAAAACCAATCAGCAGGGACAATAAACTCCAAAAGGTTAAGAAAACAACTCAGCAGGGACAAATAAGGCACACATGCAATAACGTGTACAATACTGACGATAGTGGAATAAAACTGAACTTAATTGCATGTAAAATCAATTCAAAATCCGATTTCGTCATAGAAATGTTGAAAACATAACATAGCGGGGTTATACTAGTTGTACACAGATAACATTAAATGTCACCAAAAGAGCAGTTTGCTAGGTCTTTGATCTAGGTGTGTTTTATTAGATATAAAATGACAAATGGGACAATAAAGATTCCAAGCACGTTTTATGAAATAATACACACTTTAAAAATGGAACCCAAAAAATCTGCAAAACTGGACAGTGTTAATTTCTCAGAATTCTAAGTAGGGCGCACACGCGGAGTAGAGGGGGTGGGCTTATCCTAATGTTATTATAAATGAAGAGCTGGCGACTTAAGTAGAGGTTTTGCAGCAGGATGGGCCACTGGCCAGTTTGCATGGTACTGATGTCCTTATTTACATCTTTCTTTTCCCATGTTTACAGTCAGGGGTCCAGATACATGGTGTACCTGTCTAGGTTACTGTCTGAAATCTGGCCAGTACCCCCTTTAAAACCATTGTGAATAACGGGTTAGTAGCTCGTCACACCCTTTATGCCACCTGCACTGCTCGGGGGAGGGTGGGGGGGGGGCGGAGAGGTTCTGACTTGTAGTATGAGTAATACCTTTCACAAAAAACACCCCTGTTATAGTGCTGTCTGATGTCAAGATGATATAGATTATAACAATTATATTTACAGGCATTTGTTGGCTTTTAAATAATGTTTGCATTACTGGAAATATTGCGATTTCTTTTTACTTATCCAAAAATCTGTCAGCACTAAGAATTGTGGTTTTACTCTCTCAAATATACGGATTCCCCACAAAATGGGGAGGAAAACATTCGTGTTTTAGATTTTGTTTGCTTAAAAAAATTAGATTTCTGGATATTTTGTGACCTTTTCACTGTTGCAGATCTCGCTTTTGAGTTTATAAAATGCACTGTTGTGACCCGTGACTGCAAGATTAACATGCAGTTTGTATTTTAGCAACACCAACCAGTTTGTGTGCTAGCCCCTGTGTGTTGTGGACCTACAGATAATTTCCAAGTGTTGGCCTTTGTCTGAATCCTGTTATTGCTGAAGGTTACTGGCTGCGTGGGCAGCTCCAGCCAAGAGATTATTTAACCTGCCAGTGTATGAACAAACCAGAAAAAAACAAAACGCGTGTTTTGCAGCCCTGAAGCCATATCGCAAATAAAGCTATGATAAATCAAAGTTTCGCAAATATAAACAAAAAAGGGAAATGAGACCTGTGCTTCTTATTACTTTTTTGGTGGAGTCATTGGAACCTGTTGAAATGTGTTGTGTGCATGTATTTTTCAAGGTATGTAATTTCTTGAATGTAAAAGCTATGTACCTGGCTTATAAACGATTACTTTGGTTCGAGTGGCACCTGCCCCAAGCTGTACTTTCCATCTAATCTAGTCACCCACTCCTGGGGCCCCTCCGTGGCAAGAGGCTGTCACAATGGTGAACAGTGCGCTTTACAAAAAAGCAACTAACGGGACATCTATAGCCCCACTCTGTTAAGAACATTACAAGTTTTCTCTAAGATGCTGTCCTATGTATGTATATTTTTAATGGACCAAAACCTACGTCAAGCAGTGTTGGATCATTGTACATTCATAATGGAAACGGGCCCAGAGCTCTGCAGCCAGTAACAAAGAATAATTCCGTGCCCTGGCAGAATTGAGGATGTGTAATCACTTTAGGTATAGTGGCATTTGTTAATGGCAAAGATCCTGGTTGCTGCTCAAAATAAACAGCAGGAGACGCAGAGGGGGAGGATGGCATAAGCGATGCTCTCTACCACAGGGCGGTGTCTGTCTGAGAATTTAAGCAACTTCTAAGCAGGGCCACGCAGCATTCTGTACGCAGTGAATTGCTTCCAGTCTCTGGTTGGTGTGGATTCTGAAATTACGTGAAATTAGTAGATTTTAAGATAGGTAGGATGTGCTTGGGTCTCTTGTCTTGACTATAAGTAGATAGTTTTGAACAATTGAGCAGGGCTGGTATCGACAGCTAGTGTGTTTTCCTAATTATGGTGGAGGTATGCTCAAATGTCCTAAGGCCGGCAGTTAGTCTTGCTACAGTTTTTCATTTTCAGTGGAAAGAGGGCTGAAGCTTGGACACTTGCCACAAGTATGTTTTTCTGCCTCTCCACCCCCCATGCATAGGTGTTATAGTAACAGTGGCTGTACAGCTGTCCTGAAGTTGGGGCAGAGAGAACGGTTTTATTTTGCATAGCAGTATCGGGTGGTACAGCGGTTTTCATTTTTGTTTTGCAGTGTTCTGTTTGCAAGAGAGACTTTAGTCGATGGTGAGGTCCATTGATTAGATGTTCTTAGACTAGATTTGCTGGGATCCTTTTAGGTTTGTGTCAGACACCCATGATTGGATGATAACTTTAACTTGGTTGAGGAGCGCACACTCAGTTTTGGTGACGTTACATTTTATATATGCGCTTGTCATTCAGTTGTTGAGCATCAGACTGTTTTTCACCCATGTGATGTCTTCGATGAGGCTGACATTTTAAGGCATAGCTGTGTATTGAAGATGCTTGGATCCCTGAGGAGTGCTCGTAGAGGATCCAAAAATGAGTTAAATATAACAGACAACAGAATAGACCCATGCCCTCAATTTTGACAACGCAATGATCTGAGACTACCCATCTGAACCACTTGGTGTCTGTCAAATGAGTGGTGAGCCAGTCATATGCGCTTGCAAAGCCCACCTGTGTTGCCATAAGTGTAGGGAATGTCTGGTTGACCGCATGGAATATCTCGGAGGTTAAGACCAGGATACATGCAACTCCTTTCTCCATGATGTGTGATCGCATTGTGGGAATACCTGTGGAGTTGCTGTTTCAGCACTACACGTGGTTCTCTTTTTATTCTTGCAGTTTTTGGGGACTCAGTCTTCTCAGTTGTCTTTCCTGGGAAAGGGAGGTTAGTGATTTTCCAGGGTCATCTGCCTCCAGATTTGCTTTTTTAAGGAGAAGGCAAATTAACCCTGTTTTTAGTGCAGGTGTTAAGATCCCTTGTGAGAGAGACCCTTTGATCATTTGGGTTTTCCTCGTATGTGCTTAACTAGCTCGCCAGGACGTAATTTATGTGCCAAAATGTCAGGCCATGGATTTGCCAAAATGTCAGACCATGGACCATTTGAAGAAGTCCTCCCCCCACCCCGCCCACCTTTCCTCTCTCGTGCCCCCATTCATACCATTGGGTTTTTACTTTCAGGCTATTGTACATTCAAGCATCAACCGTGGGGGGGATTAGGCGGGGGTCTATTTATACCCTGGTTAGCTTTCCGCAAACTGCAACATTTGACTCCTAATGCTAACTGATGACATATCATTTGTGAGGAAATGGGATATCTCTAGATCACGTTGTGAGCATAATTAGCATGTGCAAGGGATTAAGAGTGGTAGTTGGATTTTCCAGATGCAAGGAACTAGCTCATAGTTCACCAGAGGTAGGCCACTGCATGATGCCCAATATCCAGGAACTGCTTTTAGTTCCTCCTCATCAAATGTCTATCAATATATACATTATATCCTCAATCATAAGTGTCATGGTCAGACACCTTATCTTCTTTTTCTTCACCCTTTGCTTTGCGTTTTTATGTTGCCTCAGTTTATGTTCGAAGGTAAGTGTCTTATCTTTGAAAGGCACTTTTTTAAAAAAAAAGTATTTTTTATTTTTTGTTAACTGTCACGTCGTAAAAGGAAGAAGGGAAGTCGCAAAGGTGGCTACTAGACGCAGCAACGTTTTGCTGTGTTGAGACCTGTACGCATGATGTCCGTGACATACTATAATGGTAAAGAAGCTCCAGAGGTGGCCATTGGCGAATAATTCCAAGTGAAGAAAACTGGGGGAAAGAATCGGGCTGAGATTCCATCCCATTCCATTGGTCTTTGAAACCTAATTCTGATGTCCTAAAAAGCGCAGGGCTGTTCGATTAATCATTTTTGGAAGTTACCGGATGTCTGTGTAAGCAGCTGGTGTGGTGCCAGCAATAAGACATGCTGAGCTTGTTAGGAAATTTGCGAGGACCGGATTCATTTTGTTAAGGGAAAAATGTTGAAAGAAACCATCTGCTCTGGATGCATTTGCGCAAGGAGGATGACTACAGGATTGGTGCTTTGCAGTAAGTCCTGTCTGAAGTTGCATGCATGGTTCCTGTACATGCTTCAAGGCATATGCGGCCCTGCCTTGCTAGGAGGATGTGTTTTGGGTGTATGCATTGATATAAAATGGACTTTGACATGTATAACCGCAAACAGCTGCTGGCAAGGTAGCTTTGTGGGCAACGCATTTGCTGTACAGATCTCTTGCAGCCTGCAGATCACAGGTGCTCAGCATTTCAGTGTCCTCTTCTGAGCTTGATAAAACGAGTAGCTTAATTGCAAGGCAAGCCACGCTTATGTTTTGGATGCTTCGCCACTACTTTTGGAGCAAGACTATGGACCGCCTTAGAAAAACGGGCTACCAATGTTTCTTTGCTCTGTGCGTGCACCCGTTTGCTGATAACTTGTTTGTACCTTGCTAACGGTGCAATAATGTTGTTCATTAATCGACTCGATCTTTTTGTTTTATACTTGATGAATGGTATACATTGTTTGTTTCATGGAAGCGTTTTACAGTGTGCAACATGTTTCGGACAAACTTTCATTATCGAGTGTGGGATGGCAGGAAGACAAGGTAGTATTGAATACAGAGATTCACTTCATAGTTATTGCTGTCAAATCAAACTCGCTTTCAAATACAATATCGGGAAATGCTGCTCATATGAGCAGCATGCCTGAGCCAACGAGTAACAAGGTAATACAGCTAATATAGTGGCTTGGAAGCTTAACTGAACAAGTATTGGCAGTGCCAACAGTTTGGGGTTTTGTGTGTCTCAAGAACAAATGAACACTTGCCATGTTTTATCCGTTTGATGATCTGACAGCAAAGTTGACGCAATTGGCGTGCAATGCTGGATTTAAACGTTCCTGTTTCTGAGGTGGCATTTGAGTTGAGGAATTGTTTTATCTTTTGTCTGATTAAAATCGATGCCAAGGCGTCCAAGTAATCGTAGCCCTGGTATATGCTTCAAAAACTGTATGTGCACAATGCAGAGTGGGTGTCGTACATGCACAATGGGTGTCTTGCATGCTATTGTGTCGTGCATGCTATTGGTACGTGCGCAATGGGTGTCGTGCCTGCTATTGGTATGTGCGCAATGCAGAGTGGGTGTCGTGCATGCTATTGGGTCGTGCATGCTATTGGTACGTGCGCAATGGGTGTCTTGCATGCTATTGGGTTGTGCATGCTATTGGTACGTGCGCAATGGGTGTCGTGCATGCTATTGGTATGTGCACAATGCAGAGTGGGTGTCGTGCATGCTATTGGTACTGCTCTTCTGCTTTGTTCTGGAAGTTGATTCTGGGAATTGCCATCGAGAATACTTCACTAGTTGTGTGTAGACTACCTGTCTATCTGACGCCCCTCGTGCACCATTTACCAGGCCAGAAATGTGCGCCTGGTTTGACGCTTTTCTCAATATATAGACACTGCCTTCTATCTGACAATGCCCTGAATGTGTTTCATCACTAGAGTGCAAATTCCCACTCTCTGCCTGCTTTTCATATCCGAGTCTCGGCCCATTGACGGATACAAACTGTCTCCTTTTACATGTTCTCCTATTTCTGTGGATTGGATCAGGTTCTGGTTCTTTCCTCTGCTTCGGAGTGCCAACTGCTTCTGCAGCAAAACTAAAACCCTGTTTCTCATTTCCTGACCTTCCAGAATGTCTACCTACTTGACAAGTTTTCTGCAGCAGCAGGGGTTTTGTCCCCTTGTATCGTCTGTCTGCATCTTCGCAGCTGTTCACTTATATCCGGTTTCTTAATAAGAAGAACAGGCTGTGTGTGCTTCCTGTGCGTCGCATTTTGCTTCCCAAAGGTGATATGTTCAGTGTCCAGAATTTCTCCCGGGGTCCACTGGCTTTTCCCTGTCCCATTAGTAGGCAGTAGAAGACTTGCTCAAAGTCTGAGACCCCTGCAGCTGCCGGGCTCTACCACTTTCTCATCACTCTGCCTAGCACATAGAGGTCCTTTCAGCCCTATGGCTAAGCAGTGTACCAGTCACTAGTATGCCCTAAAAACAGGCAAATTCTCCTAGTAAAAATACCCCTAACGCAATAAAGGGAACTGGCCTGCTGAAGCCTGCCCCCTACTTCCGGCCACACACCTCTACAGGTATGTTCTCATAGCATTGCCACAGCAGAAAGCGCTACGGTTACTTCCTGATTTGAAGATGAACTTCGGGTAACAATGCATCTTTTACTAGGGGCATCGAATTATGAAGTTACAAAAAAGATAAATTGCCTGGAACTCTTATTTGAAATGGGACTTTTGTTACCTCCTAAACGTTCATTTTAATCCCCCCGCCCCTAATCCCCCTGCACCCAACGTAGTCCATACATGGCATAGCTATCTTGGAAGAACCTGCCGGTTGCCGTAGATTAGGGTCTGCAACCTTTGCCACTTCAGATGTTTTGGACTACAACCCCCATCAGCCCTAACCATCTCAGTAAATGCGCAAGGGTCATGGGAGCTGTAGTCCAAAACATCTGGAGAACCACATGTTGAAGCCCCCCTACCGTAAATGCTGATGGAGGGAGGTTTTGTACCTTTATTCACTAATAATACTTGTACACAGTTTGAGGCGCGTTCTGTGATGCATTGCATATCAATATTTGCGATATATTTAATAGTGCACACTTTTTTTAAATGAGGAAAGTAAAAGAGCTGTTTTTGTACGACTAACTACTGCATAACTGTAGTCTGCCGTTTAGAGCTTGTTTCTGTTTGCACAACGCTTCAATTTTGATTTTGTTTAGCCCCGGGCCGCTTTCACAATATGGAAAGTAGCCAGGCTTGCTGCGGTTCCCATTTGTAATAGTTGACAAGGGTGTCTTCTAAATAATGAAAGTTGGTTAACTCTGTTCAATAAGGCCGCCCTGGGAAGAATTTTGTAAAACCCGTTGCTACACAGAAGCCATACTTTTTTCTAGTTTGTTCCTTTTTTGTTCTCTGAATATTTTAACTCTGAATGAAAAAAGTTTATTTCGGATTCCAAAAATCCATAAAACACATAAAGCCAACGTAATAAATACAATGAATAAAACCCATCCTTTAAGAGCATCCACAAGAAACACAATATATATTTACAATACTGATACAATTTAGAACATATCTAAAAACAATATGCCCTGTTCAAAACCACTCAACATTGGGATCAACGGCATTCCTCACCCTAAATCCTTAGTGTCCCCTTTCTAAAATATATCATTCTTTTAAGATAGGTAGGTAATGCCCATGCAACCAAAACAGGGTCTACACTTAAAAGGAATAAGATAGCTTCTCTGTAATGGCAAATCTTAGACTCCCTAAGAACTGGAATTAATGTCGCTCTCCTTATCCCGGAGTACCCCAGGGCAAAAAAAACAAATATGGCACATTTTCAGTACTATACCCACACACCGGGCAGGCAGCGGAATCCGGATAACCTTTCCATTTCAGTGTTCCCTCGTAAGAGCAGACAGTCGAACCTTGCCCAAGTGATTTACCAACGGTCTTTTTTTTATGAACACCCCAGATTAAATACGGTTGAATCACAAAGGGCCGGCTAATCTTTACATGCAATTTGGCAGGATTATGTTCATACTCCAGAAGTATTCTCCGCTTGGCAAACGCTTCACCCAGAACAAGTTTATACCCATTTGCCTCTGATTTAGATAGGAGAGCTGCTGGAGGAAAAAGAACACTTAAATTGGCCTCTCCTAGGCTTTTGCTATATAGTCCAGCCACAGAATTTTGCCGCCCAGTCCTCTCCAAAACAGAGCTAATGATGAAGTGACAGAGAGGCATGAGCGTTGGCCCATAACCAAACCCAAGAGAGTATAGGCGCCAATGCCCACTGATCCTCCCACAATTCCAGGCCCAGTTCTCTATGAATAGCAGTGCATGCTGAAGAGTTAGGGAGTCCCAATAATATCCTCAACAATATATTCTTCTTGACTTGTAACTCACCAGCCTTCTGGAAACCCCACAATGGAGCCCCATATAATGTAACTGCCTTTGATTGTGTGACATATATCTTAGAGACCACATCAAGCGGTTGACCCTCACATAGGGACATGAAGCGAAAAATGCCCCCTATTTGTTGGCTCATTTTAGCGGACTGCTTAGTTGGGTGTGCCTTCCCCGTAATGGCTTCCGAGAATCTAATCCCCAGGAAATCAAAGACCTTCATCCTGGGGATAACTTCTCCAGCACAAATCATGGGTCTCATTGCAGCTGACCGCTTTCTGGCCATTACAGCTGTTATTTTGTTTTTTTAGAGTTAATTTTTTCAACCCCAAATTGCTCATAAATGCTGCATGCGCATTAATCAAGGTCTGCAGTGCTCTCCGGGTCCTGGCTAGCAGTACGGTGTCATCCACGTAAGCCAGCACAGGAAATGCCCGACTCACCCCCCCCCCCCAATACCATCTGCCAAAATAGTCACCAAATCCTTTGAGAGGCCATTAATATAGAGGCAGAA
Source organism: Ambystoma mexicanum (assembly GCF_040938575.1). NCBI lineage: Eukaryota > Metazoa > Chordata > Amphibia > Caudata > Ambystomatidae > Ambystoma > Ambystoma mexicanum. The sequence continues at coordinate 95,851,150 of NC_090940.1, forward strand.
ACAGATTGGGGCTAGAAGACAGCCCTGCCTCACTCCACAGCCGACCCTAAAGCATACTGTGCACTGAGCCCCTCGACCACTACGCACACAAGCCTCATTATCGTTGTGGATTTCTATCAAGACCTTCAGTATGACCGCAGGGCAGCCCAAGGACCTGAGCGCTGCCCAAAGCTCTGGCCTGTCTACCTTGTCAAATGCAGTGCTCGGGTCCATAAATGGTAAATATACCACCTCTCCCCTACAAAAGACCGAGTTGGCCACCAGAAGATACAAATTAAGGCTCTGCTCCATAGTGCCTACTCCCGGGCAGACGCCAAAATTGATGTCAGAAAGAACCGTCTGTTCCTTCAGCCAGGTTTCAATATGGCGTAGAAGCACTCTCCCAAAGATCTTAATAGAGGTGTCCGTAATGATATTGGCCTATAGGCACTTGGGCTTGCATGGTCCCCCTTCTTAAATATAGGGAAGATAAAGCCCTTTTCCAGGATGGGGGGGGTATCTCCCTGATTCCACACAGGTAATCTAAATGATTTTACTTAGTCATTTAGTTCATCCAGGCTACTCCACCGTCGCCTGCTCAGACATTTTTGTGAAGTGACTTTTGCTGTATGCAATAATGGCAGCGACGCGTCTTAAAATAGCTATCCCTTCTTGTTTTTGTTCCCCCAAAAAGTGATCATCTAGATTTCAGTCAGGGTGGACTTTGTGTCACTGGTACTTGTATGAATGTTTTTAGCAACTATGTGGCTTACTTTCCTGGTCCTTCTTGGTGAACATGGTGCATCTCGAAGATGGTGGTGGTGTGAGGTGGGGTTTGTATTTGTTTCTGCTTGGGCCAGGGCTAGTCATTTTTTTTTTTTGTCACCCTGTATCTTTAGAATGCCACTGAGCTTGATTTCCCACCTTAAGATCAATGCCCACTGCAACATCTGGGGTATATAGTGCCGCTGGGGTGGGGAGGAATGGAAGGGGACTTGGATATGAAATAATTCTGCCTCCACAACAAGTCTTATTTCGAAATCCCAAACCCATCTGCTATGGAATTCAGGTTCCCGGTAGGGGTGTAGAGTAAATTGCATGGGGCCTATAACTCAAGGGGCTCCTCTGTCCAATAGAGAGAGTCTTAAAGTCCACCCTCTACCTATTCTGCGGCCATTGTAGGGATTTTAACGCTGCTTTAACACGATAGCCATTTTTCAAGCTACTGATTGTCCAGACCACCGGAGGTCAACTGTACCATGGATTTCAGGGATAGGCTTGCATAAAGGAAGGCTATTTCAGTAGGTCATGCAAGAGAGTACATTATAAAAGTTTTCGTGAGCTCTACTGTCCCAGCGGAAGCCTCCTCCCAGTGATAAAAAGTGAGTACACAGCACTGCAACCTGTTGGTCAAATGTTAGTGTGAGGAAAGGAAGGTCTTACGTTGTTTCCTGAATGCATTATAATTGGTGGTGATGACCCTACAAAAGATTGCTTAATCCGCTGGTAATGGCATTGGGGCTCTGCTGGTAATGACATTGGGTCCTGGCGTTAAAACTACTCTTCGCTCGGCCTCATAACTTCGGGCCCAGCCCGTTTTCAGCTGATCAAGCTGGCATTATTGCTTAAATAGTACATTGACATGTTCTGTATGCAGGTGTCTTGTTTTGGAAATGTTGTCGAACTTGAATTTCCCCGAAACTGCTTTGCAACAGTTGCTGAATGAGTCGCCACCAACTTAAATGTCATTACGATGCCTCTCTGAAATTGAAACACTGCCTGCATTGGATTTAGTCTTAAAAAGTTTTCTTTCCCTGTTTTCTGTTAATAAACTAGATTGAGTTAGGAGACAAATCTGTGTTCTACGCTAAATAATGGCTTTGTCACACTATTCCTATGGACCGGAATTCCATCTGTTATAACTGCATTGCTGAGGTATTTTTTTTCTATAAAGAAACACATTTCTACGTCCTACGCTATTCTACGCATCACTACCATTGAATTGAACTCTATTTTAATCTCTATTGCTTTTCTGACGACCTCTTTCTTCGCTTCGTTTTTGTATTTGAAACATTCTTCAAGGTTTTTGCAGTGAGCTGAGCTTGAGTGGGAATTTGCCCCTTAAGTTTTACTGTAGATTCTCGCAGATAGATCCCCAAACTTCTCCATCGATTTATTAAGAATGGTTTTGATGGCTGCTGTGATTACACGTGTTGGCTAGCAAGGGTAGTTTATAAACGGATTCAAATTTCACGTCATATTGCTGTACCCTTGCTGTTGTTGTATGATCTAGTCTTATACTAGTTCACGTTATGCTATGCTGTTGCATTTTGTTGTGCTGTTGGATGCGGCTAGTTCAGCGAGTTAGTTCCCTTGGACATACACATTGCAGACTGGCCCCACGTTCGAATCCCAGCATGGAGGACCTCTTAGTGGTAGATCCATAAGGTATCTCCTTATATTGGGGGGAAACATATCACCCATTAGTGTTTAAAACCAGGAGGAATGCAGTGCTAGAACACCTGATCTTGTTGTGCTGTTGGCTATGTTGGGTTACAATATTGTATATTGCGTAATGCTTTTTTCCTGTTTGTAGTTATGAGGTGCTGTTCTGTGACGTTATTTTTTTAAATATCTTTTTATTCTTAGCGCTGTGCCACTCTGCTGCCACTTCGCAGCACTAAAAGCCAAAGAAGCCCCACCCAGGCTTTGTGTGTCCTTGAGTGAGCAATGTGCCGTGTTCTCTACATAGTGTTGGGTGCCAATAGGTTTGCTGTGTCCCGCTTGAGGTAAATGGAAGATGGCCCCAGTGAAGGACACAGCCCACAGTGGAAATGTTTGCTTCCGTGTCTGTCTTGAATGATGACAATCCGGGAAGGACTCTCGGCTGAGAATCCAGGGGCTCATTCCGAGGCAAGGGACTAGATGGCTGTGCCTCCATGTTTCTGATGTTTTGAAATTGTAAGTGGTAAAGTGCTTTGTGTTGTCTGATCCGGTGTTCTGGCCAGGAAGCACGAGAAGGGACATTTACGGCTGCGTTCAACCCCTGCCCTTCTCCCCACCTCTTCCCCCTCCACCCCCATTGACACCGTGATTACTACTCTGCAGGAGTGCAGGGATGAGTAGTGTCTAAACTGCCTACTCGGATCCACGCTACTTAAACAGCAGTGCTACCGAGCATAAAGGTGAAATGGGCGTATCCCCACAGCTATACCTCCTTCGCCTCGTTTGGTAACTTAATGTTGGTCGAGAGCAGGTTATGCTATTCGGAAGTGTGAGCTGGTACAGTTGACACATAAAAACCATAGTAAAGCGATGCCAAAAGAAAATGCCCAACCAGTTTCTGTAAAAATAGAATCTTTAAACGAATAATGCACACAACGAATAAAAACATCCTCTGCCCACCTCAGCAAAGGAAAGGGAAAGCAGATTTTAGAGCAAAGGGGCATTCTGGGCTGATAGTCGGGTGCTCGGGCAAAAGATTGCAGCAGCAAATGTCATTGTTTGCCTGCTCCATATTAAATAGCTTTGATTTCTCATCTTTGTGGCTAGGCAATGTCAAACCACGGTTCTAGATGCTTTACTATAGACGAGCTGGTGTCCAGACTGTTCAACCGTGCTGAGTCGCCATCGAGTCAGTTTGTGGTGCGGGATCCCAGTGGATCGAGCCGGCAGTGGAGTCAGCAGCGATGCAATGCTTCGGTTGGGACGAGGCAGGACCTTCCAGCTGGTCTAGTTGGTGTTCCAACGTGACGGTGTGCTTCAATTGATCGAGTCTGGGTATGGATGGCTCAAAAGGTAAGTGTTTCAAAGCGCTTGGTACCGTAAGCAGCACTAAAGGTCTTGTAGATTCTCTAAGGTAGTTGGGGGAGCTTGAACGTGTCTCAAGGTGGTACACAGGTTTGTGAGCTGCTTCTGGTGGTTTGGAGGCCCGGGCGAGGGTTACTACGGACACAGTGAGACAATTTCTTTCCACACTTTCACTCCAGGAAGCTTCTGACAGCTACAGGGGATCCTTCACCTCAAGCGAGCAGGCTTCTGGTTTCAGTGCACCGGCAGCAAAGAAGCCTTTATCCACATCCGTTTCAACCCAATGTGCCCCATAAGAGGGTAGGAGGAAGAGCTTCTGTTTTCACCTATATGTCAGTGGACTCTGGAATAGATTATCCCAACAGAGTACATGATAGGAAGGATTCACTTGGACGTCTAAAGATGAATTGACTAAGGGCAGCATCCACCCATCTTATAAAGGTAACATGCTACAGCGGATTGATCAAAACCCAGACAGTTGTCGGGCGTCCAATTGAAGCTGCTGCAACATGTTATTTTCCTTCTAATATAATACGTAGAGTGCCTTCTCTGCAGGAAGCGGAGAGGGGTGGTAGTTTTGGGAGCTTCAGCACCATCAAATAATATACCTTTCCTCGGTGCTACTCTGTCCTCTCCACCTCTTCAAACTGACTCCTGAAATCGATCCCCTTGTGTGAGGCCATGGTCAGGACTATGTGGGATGTTTTTACCCATGCAGCCAAGCCCTACCATAAAACTGTGCAGTACTGGCATTGAAAACATCATGATGGCCAGAACTCCCCAGAGAGTGCACAGGGAAAACATGAAGAATAGGCTGCCACCCATTTTTGCCTATGTTGTGAGCACAGCAGGGCACTGCCTAAAACCACCATTGGGCTACACACACAGTAGCCTGAAACCATTGGGAATGGCAATGCTGATTGCCAAAAGCAATCCAGAACTGTGGGGAATTAATTTTCTTAATGTCAACAATGGATGCAATACTGGTGCTCACCACTATCAGAAAGCTGGCGTTTTAAAACCACCATACTTTTGTGTAAAACTGAACAAATGAACCCAAACCAGGCCAAGGAAAGACTTGCTAAGAGGTGGATACAATGTAAAACTATTCTGAAATGACTTGAAGGAAGTAATTATTTAATGTATATATAAAAAATAGCTGGGGATGTCAGCAGCTTAAGTGAATTTGGGTTTAAAGCCATTAAAATCGAAATGTTTAGAACAAATGAGTGACCTACTTATGAGTGTCACATAGGTTGCAATTGTTTAAATGTCATAGTTTTTAACTTAGAATCAGCATTCTAGCTGCATGTGCAAAAATTGTAAGTTGGATTTGAATGTAGAAAATTGGGAACTAAAGAGACATTTAGCTGAATTCTGCCTGACCACTACCCCCGACAGGAGTTAAACTGGCTCAACAACTCATCCCAGGCCTGGGCGCATCCTGCTGCCCCCACCAAAAGGAGGTGACACCTCTCTGATTGAATTAGGGGAGTGGTACCTGCAGACTACAGGAAGTTGAACAAAGCCCTGTCCTGGACTCAGGCAAATGTTATATTTGGGGGGTCGTAAAATGGCTTCCTCTTGGGAGAAACTGGGAGGGGCAGTGCCTGTGAGAGCCAGCTGAGCTTGGGGGAAGTGGATAAACCAGAAATTCCACCATGTGCTTTGGAAAACCACACCCCTTTGGGGCCAGAGCATGATTTTAAAAAGATGGATAATTCACAGTGCGGACTTGTCAAAATTATATAAATAACATCATCATTCTTGCGATTTTTCTGTGCACATTTTAAGAGGTGTTAGGACCCTGTGGTATGTTCTTGGGGATAGTAGCGAAACAGAAAAGTTGTTACTCCAAATGTATGTATGTTAAAAATCTGACACTTTATCATCTGAAACCCATATCCCTGGTGCACATTTGTGTAAAATCTGGAAAGGTTTAGAGGTTATCTGGATGAAAAGGGGAGAATTCTGTCATAAGTGGACACAACATCGTACAAAGACAGGGATCGGATGGTCTGGTGCTATAGAAAATGTTAACTGGACCTATATTATTAGAAAAATGGTACATAGATAAATATGTATTTGGGTCAGAAATGGATTTGTGTGCAATTTGACAAGGGGAGGTTCCTCTGACCATGAAACCTACAGCATCACTCTGACACTCCATTTCTTTCCCCCAATCAAGGGAGAGAGGGAAGCTTGGCCAATGATAAGTGAGAGGGGCAGGCTTAGCTAGGCCCAGGCACACACCCATTTTCAAAACCCATAAAAGGAACATTGAAACCCAGGTAGAGACATTCACTTTCCACTTTCTTGCGGGACGCTTTGCCAGGGGACTTCAGACTTCACATCAAGAGATCCAGACTTCAAATCCATCAATCTACCGAGACCAGAAATTAACTCCAGAATATGTAGCAGAGAGGCCTGAATCCACAAGCTGAATCCTCTTCAGCAGGCCTCAAAACCAACCAAACTATTCAACAGCCGGGTGAGCTGTTTGAATTCTTTCCCAAGAACCTTTGCAAGAACCTGTAGCAGTATCCAGAAAGCAGTGCTGTATCCGGAACCAGAGAGAACCAGAGACCAGATCTCTGTGAAGAACTGCTAGCAGAAGTCCAGCCAATCCTGGCCCGATCGGTGACGAAGTCGCATTCCTGTCCAAAATCTAGTGCGAGTACCCAGCTAGCACTGTGCCAAAACCAATCTTAGTTTAAAATAATCTAATCCAAACTATTTTAGCCTATTAGAACTGCCTCCTATAATCGTGTCATTCTGTCATCTTTAAAACTGAAACTGTCATCTGTCATTCTGAGGTTTAAAATTTAAAATCCGAAAAACTACCTTTACTAAATCGGCCATATCTCCGGAACCGTTTGTGCTAGGAGCGTGCCTCCGTAATTGCGCTCGACGCACGCAACTAAATTTGCTGCGATTTGACATTTTTCTTAATTTCAGCCACGTGTAAAACTATTTGTCCTTTCTTTCCTTTGCTAAAATTCGTTTGCAACCTGACAATCCTTCATAGAGCATTGCTAAAGTGATCCTGAACTAATACAAAGTAGCTGTCACCCACCCTGAACCTCTAGAAGGAATTAAAATCATTTTAGCATATTTTTCACTTCTTTGCATACCACCTTTAAAGTACTTTGCCTGTGTTAAAATCATCCCTTTTCCTCTAAGCTTGCTAGGGGGGAACTGAATTATATTTGATTGCATTCCTGAGAACTGTGTGCTTTCCTTCCATCTCTTTACCCTTGCATAAGGGGGGGGGGGGTGAATTGTCAAAGAAAAGTGATTACATTGTCTTTTGTTGAAGTCATATCAAGTTTATTTTCTGTACTGCATTTTCATTCATCATTGCATTGTCCTTGAAGCCATAAAAGCATTCTCAGCTACTTTATCCTCTCTATCACTTCTAAGCCATCAAAAAGAGTGTACCACTGTAACATTATCCATTGTTCATCACTATCATCTTCACAAGTGTGCTATCAAATATTAATTTATTATAAAAGTGATATATAGTTTAGTTTTCAAATAAAACTTTTAATTTGCAAAACAAACCTACTTCTTGGCTCAGTGGGGTCAGGGGGATTCTAAGAGAGGGGTGTTATATAAGGGTTGTCATCCAGAGTAAACGAACTGGATATAAAAATATACCAATAAGGGTTTCCCAGACTAGGCATTGACATAGCTGTAGTGTTGAATTGAATCTGCTTACAACTACCTACGTGGTTTTTGTGGGTACTCCCAAGCCAGACTGCTTAAACGCATGTCATGAGTGAATTGCTTCACCAATTGACAGTGACATCCGGATGTTGTAGCTATATAATTGTGTAACCTCAGCAGCCACTGTTTCATAAGTAGACATGGCTTACATTTACAGTTTAATGTGCCACCAGTTGGCTGGGATATGCAATTATGTTTTGAAGCAGAGGTGCAGATGGTTGAATCTGCGCCACTGCCACTGCAGGGCAGTTGCTGGAGATGACTGACTGACCCAGCAAAGACACATGAGTGCACTATGATTTTTGGTATTGGGCATTATGAAAAGGGGTCTGATTAGCAGGCCTCGCTTTCAGGAACGGAATTGCCCATGTCAAAAGTTCAGGCTATCCTGGCCACGCCGTATTACGTATGCTGCTTGAAGAGTAACTTTCTTTAAGGTAAAAATGCATACTTACTAGATGCAATGTATACATTGCTAAAAGTGATGTTTTAGAGTTCAAATATATTTTTACTTCCCTTAAAAAAAAAAAACTAAAAAAAAAATATCCTCTTTGGGGATGGAATCTTTATTTATTCTCCCCTTGAACATTTTTTGATTTCTGCTTTAAAAACAGGGAGAAAAATACTTGTGCTTGAAATCCTTATCTGCAGTCCTGCATGTGTTTGCATCTATAATGCCCTGGCGTTCATTAAACCGGCGAAGGATGTTTCGGAGGGGCTGATGATAACCAGGGTGCAAAATGTGCACTCGCCATTGCCATTAGACATTGGCTAGTGATATTTGACTGTTGGCAAGTAATAAATGTTGTTTGTATAGAATTGAGGTAGCAAGTGACATTTTATGGCTGGTTAGTAGCTTGCAACTTGAATTTCTGCACTCATTTGTTGACTATAAGAATCTCGGACCACTCTCCAGTCGTGAGGAAGATTACATTTCTATCAAGAGACTAAAAACCGATGAGCTGCCTACATGTCAAACTGCAACCATTTGCCATTCGGCAAAGATGATGCAATGTTCCCGTTTCTAGTCTAGGAAATCATGTATTTCACTCGCTGAGGGGTTTGACCGCCCCCCCCCTTTCTTCAAGTGCGAATATGCTTTTATATTGCAGGGGCTTCTGGAGGTGGGTGAAGAAACTGAGCACCACACTGCTAAACCACTAACACTAACCTTTGGCTGCTTTGGACTAAACGTCCCATCAGCCAGAGCATCTGAATCAATAGCGAGGAGTCATGGACGTTGTAGTCCAAATCATTTGGAGAACCACCAGCCTCAGACCCTGCACTATGGTAAAATTAGCAGTATTAAGACCTGTTGCATTTCAAGGAGTCTGAGATGCCCAGTGCATGAACATAGTTGCATTACCTTTACCCAATACTGCCGTGATTGCTCCACAGAAAACAATAACGACAGTAAGCAAAACGGCGTATTGTGAAGCGTGGATTGAATGTACCGTGAAAGCGGTCTCCTTCAGGTCACTGTGTCTCTGCATGTGCTGGGTTTTATATAGTGCAAACCCCGCCATGAAACAGCAGAGCGCTGTGCGGCGAGGGGCTATATAATAATATGGGTACAATTGGAATTCTAAGGGCATACTTGGAAGGTTATGGCATGTTAATGTTAAAGGATATTTATATCGCGCACTATCACCACCGGAGTGGTCCCCTGGTGAATCAGGAAAGAGGGTGGGATGTGTTAGTAAGGTTGAGCGAGGAAAAAGAGCAAGATCTGGATTCCAATCTTTCTTTTATCCATCATATTTCTCTCACATCCCGGTCTAGCCATTTTCATCTGTATAATATTCATAAAGTTCTCTTTTCTTACCTTCCATGCAACTAAACTGCTTATTTATTTCATTTTTTTTCTCTACTTTTCTATTGCTCTGTTTCGCTCTGGTCTTCCTTCATCTCGTCTGGTTCCTTTGAAATCTATATACCACTCTTCTGTTAGTTTACTCTGCCTTCTTTTCTATCGTGATTCTATTTCTGCATCACTTGCATCTCTTGGATGGTTATCTTTTCATTCTCGGCTTAAGTTCAATTTTCTCTGCTTAGTCATTAAATCTCTCTATGGGTTAGTAGTTCCAGACTACCTTGGTGCCCTCTTGTCCTATTTATTCTCCTTCTCGACCTCTTCGCTCTTCTTGTCTTTTTCAAGTTGACTGTTCCTTGTCCACCCTGTGCTCAGTCTCGCTTTCATTCTTTCCAGCTTCTTGCTCCTCTTCATTGGAACACCCTTCCTCTATCTCTTCGTTCTATCACTGCTCTCTATTTAGTCCCTTTGAAAAATCATCTTCACTGTCCTTGATTGTTTGCCTTCAGAACTGATATATGATCCTCCCTATCTTTCTCATATTTTTGTACTGTTTTTAAATTTTGTGCAGCGCTTTGGACAGAAGCACTATATAAGCTCTAATAAAATACAAAAAAAATACAAATACAAGAAAGCTGTGATGTGCTTTTGGCAGCCTCAGTTCGGTTAACACCGTTCGCTGAGCTTAGGTGTGCTTTTCGGTTGGTAGCAGTCATGTGTTGTGCGGCTGTGTGTTTTGTTAAGATGTAGTGATGTGCGTGCGGTTTGTAGTGCTTTGGAGGTGTGGTTGTGTAGAGTGAGGTGTATGAAGGGGTGAAGGGGGCTACATGCAGGGATGCGGATGACGGAGGAAAAGGCACATCAATTCTTGATACATTTGTTGGTGGATATGCAGCTATGCTCTTGCTAAAGCTTTCTTTTTGTTTTTCACACAATCTGATCTTTCTAACTGCTCGCATTCCCTGGGTCTGCCTTCGTGATTCCTTCTGTTGCCTTCTGCTATAAAAGAGGAAGCCAATAATGTTCCTTTGATGCCAACAGAAGACCGGAAGCGACCAAATAAATTATGCAAGTCCTCGCACATTTTTCATGCGTTTTTTTTGTTTGTTTTTGTTTTCCTTTTCCTTCTCTATGGTAATTCCCTAGAGGACCCAGTGCGGGCAAGTCCTAAACGCCTCTCCCATGTTCTTTGTCTGCGTTTATTAGCACCAGAAGGCAACTATGATTATGATTTTTGCCGGGTTTGTGCACTAATATTAATAGTCAGTAACTTTGATTTTTAATACGTTTTGGGTTAGATCAATGAGGAGACGCTATCCACCTAACGAAGATTCACTGAGCTGAATGATCCACTGGGCTGGTTGATCAGGCCTAACGTTGAAGGGCAGCGGGTTGGCATGCAGAGGATGGGGGTAAATGGATGCAGAGGATGGGGGTAAATGCCCTCATATTTTATGAATGGCCCAGATCAGCACAGGCATTACGTAGTATATTGTTATGCAACAAATACAACTGACAACACTTGAAAAAAACAAAGCTGGGAGGACCGACCCGTCTTACATCGGGACCGTCACAGCCCATCCAGTCCGATAATGTGAGTGTACACTGCATAAAGTTCTATACATAACGCAATACGCTAACCACTCCATAGTGAAGCAAAATATTGTGCAATTCCTTGTATCGAAGTACGCTCGCAGGCGCTCTCGCTATAAATGCATTGTACATATTGTGCAACTTGCCTCAAGGACTGGCATGTTACTGCCTGGTAACTTCCCTCATTTACCTAAGTGCTGCAATAATTTGTCAACATCTTTGAAGTGAAATATCTCGTGTGTCCATAGGGTGTGTTTCTGCAGTCTAATTATATGTTCTGTTGCCATGCGTGTATCTTCCTTCCAGGTACATGTCGTCTTTGTAGACCATCCGAATCAACTTAAAGCAGTTTGTACTTCTGAGTGATCCGACCCATGTTCATGTGTTGTGGCATTGGTTGAGCGCCTAACTGACATTTAGTGGCCTTGAACTGTGAATTGTCTGGGATTTGTGTTGGACAGGTAGTACTGTGTGTTTGACCTAGTGAATTGGTAATAGCTGGCATGAGTACTGCATTTTGGGTGTGGGAATTTAAGCTAGCTATTATGGGGATACTGGATAAAAGGTTGAGTAAGTTGAGATGGGACTGTCCACGAACAACTCATTGCATCTGTGGCTAACAGCAGTACATGTCCATGCAGTGTATGAATCGCCAAGGCCAGGTGCGCTATGTAAATAAATAAAATACAAAATGCACATTTTTTGATGTTACCGGAATTGTAAGAAACTGAAAATAATACCTATCAGACTCTGAACACTGAAGTCTGAAGATGGAGGTATAATCTAATACTTGAAGCTTAATTTCCATTTGGCACTAGTTGTTGGCTAGTCGTTCTCTCTTGGGGTGTAAGTAATTGTGTGATGTCTGCATGTAGAGAACTGGCATTCATAGCAGGGGATGAGTGATGTTTAATCTTTTTAGTAGCTTGCAACTAGTAAAGTGTACCCTGGAGTATAGTCTGATGTATTGAGTTAAATCCAATAGACTTAGTAGTGGCCTCTTATTCTAACTGGTTCTCCCTCCGAACTATGACAACTTTGGGAGGAACTAACAATCTTAGAGATGCTGCACAAACATGGTTCCACAAAATACAGGCAATGGTGCTCAACCAAAGTGTAAATTTGCACTGTGCTCACTGCATTCCTCTTAGTCAGTCCTGACTGCATAGATCACATATGCCTTGGCAATACCGGGACGTAATCCTGGTGGACTGATTGGGGAAATCTTCAGCACCTCCATTGTAATCTGGCTACAAACTATATTGGCCTTCTTGAGTATATGTGGAGTTCATCATTTTACTAATCTCCCTCATTTTGACTAGTGTGAAGGGGTAGTATCGGATGAGGCATGACAAATCTCTAAAGTGATCTGCACTTCATCCAGTAACTTCGGGCACTATTTCTCGCTCGAACTAAACAAAACAGTCTGCATGCTGCCAAACATACTCACCTACTACTGCCTTTCCTTAAATACCTTGTACTGTGTGCTGCTTCCTTCTCGCCCGATGCACGCTCATCCCAATTCTCCTCAACCACCCACTCCCTACTTTAACACCTAGAATCTGGAAACCCATCTCTGGGCTCATTATCCACTTGGACAAGATTCGGTGTTGGGGCAAGCCTGCTGTGGAAAATGCCCAAAACATTCCTTTGAATGCAGAACGCTCACTAATGCTGCTAAAAGCCGAGCGGCCCAAGCCCAGCAAATGAAAACCCATGACGTCTCTGACACACTATGGCAGGAATGGACATGAACTGCTCAGGCAGATGGAACTTTTAGATGATAAACTGTACTCCAGACAAAAAGACTTATCGCTCAGAGAACCATATCTCTCAGATAACGGGCACAAAGAGGGAACCATTTATCAAGGATGAGGTCCTAAAAGCAATAGCCCATTATACTGGTTCAACACTCTCCTAGACCTTTAGTTCTGGTCTCCTCACACCACTAAGCAAGGCATAAATTAGTTTTCAGAAATGAATTAGCAGAGTTTGCTAATCAAAATGTTTTTGATTATCAAACAGACCCATTTGATTAGCAATTTTGTACTAATATTGTTCGTCACCGGAAGTTATTTGTACGCAAGACATGAAATGAGCAACAATACAGCAGTTTTGCTTACCGCTGAAATAAGACATTAGTGAGAGGAGTCAAGCCTAGCAAATTCTTTAAACTTCAGCTAGACCCGCAGGTCGAGTAACTTAGTTTGCCTATTCAAACTAAGAGAAATGCCCTCGACCCATAGCAACGTAGACAACAAATTTAAAATAGGAGTTCTGTAAAATGATGCATGTCACTACAAACCCACTTCATGTCTGGTATGCACAGTGAAACCTTTATTTGACCGTTACTGCAAACAAAGTCAATGTTAAGTAAAAGTATCAAAACATCTCTTGTAAATGCTACTCACCCTTCATTAAATGTACTCGCCTTTCTGAGTGGGTGAAAAGTCTGCGAGCCATATTTGAGTGTCTCTAAAATGTAAAAGGTTAGCTGCATAAATGGACACAAATAAATAGGTATGATTAAAAAGGCTCTGAAAACAATTTGGACAGCTGTCTCCTGCAAGTGGTAATATATAATACAATCAAAAAGCAGAGCAAGCTCTAGGAGGCTAACTACAGTGTTTGGTATTGCAGTAGATCTGTGGATGTACAGACTGGATGGAACTATTGATCACTACTTTGCATAAGCATTTAGTTCGCTTTGTGTATACGCTATGTAAGAGGAAAGAGACTAAGCAGAGTGGATTGCGTAGCAGGCAGAGAACTGGCCAAACTAGCTGGAATATTGTAGTTTGTATCACTTTCAGGGTACCTGGAATAAAGCAACAGGGTGATAATATAGAATCTCAAGGGTTCCATGTGATGATGTCCCTGCAAAAATGTAGCCTGGCAAAAAAAGTCACCAAATTGCTGTTTTTTGCAGGGACATTATTAAATTGTACACGGGGGGACACCCCTGCAACCTCCGCTCCCCTTGATCCCATATATGTCGCCACAACCTTTTCCCGGGAAAAATTGTGTATGGTGACCATATATATGGGGACAATATCACTGGATAACCTATCAAGGAGTATGGGTTGAGTACCAGTTGCAAGATGTATGCAACCTGCAGGTTACATAACTAGGTTTGCCATCAAAAGCATTTCATCATGTGATCATGTACATTTTCAAAAGTTCACTAGTCAACATGATGCATCTTCCCCAACAAAATGAAATATAGTTCATACTATGAAATTCAGAAACGCCACTTTTCTGTAGGGCTGAGTGTATCGGCCACTTTTACTCCCTAAAAGTAGGCAAATACTCCCAAAAAATAAAAACGGAGACTACTGCCAACAAAAATAGAAAGACACATAGGATCCCATTTCATCCACACAGCTTCATGAATATGTTTGGACAATTAGAAAAAGTATTGCCAAATATAGAAACTTAAATTTTGGATCTAATCGGCCTGGTCTGAAGAGGTAAATCCTTTTACTGTGCAGGAATACTTTGCGCAAAGAAATATTAATTACAAAAAATGTCTGTTTTGCAGTTGGAACCTATTTTTCCTCACTTCTAAAATACTCCCATTGTGGATGAGACTTACATTTTTACTCCCTAAAATAATCATTTTACTCCCAACATTAAAAGAAAATGGGAAGTAAAATGTTCTCACTTCAAAATCGTATCTGGAACACTCGATACACTAACCTAAACTTGACACTAACTCATGGAGATGCAGTGTTTTACAGTATCAATACTGTAATAATGCATTATGCAACAACTTACATTTTAGGAATGGAATTGCAAAACTGTCTTCTTAAAAGATATAAAGTTGATATAGTGGTCTTTGCCAGACAGGATCTAGAAAGCTTAAAGTATCATCCCGATTACTTCTGGTTTGCAATTATTTTAAAAAGAAATTCTTGCCTAGAACTCCTACACATGCTTTTGGTACTTAATAGTGGAGAAGATTACTGCTGCACTGTCCCTCAGTTAGCACTTCAAGTGAACAGCTAAGAGGGTCAAGAAAGCACCAAGGGCAAGAGAGGAATGCAGGGTGAGCTGCACTTTCATTGAATTGAAGAGGGCAACTTAAATAGCTAACTTTGCTACACAAGTGTTCATTTGATTAGCAAACCTACAGAATTGCATAGCAACTTGCTATGCGACACTGCTTATTTTATATGCCTTGATAAAGAAAAAAGTGCACTCTGTCGAAGTGCTTCAAAATCCTAACCAAAGCACGAATTCCCAAGTGAGAAATGGACACTAGGAAACAAAATTCTACACACAGCCCTGAGTCTGCTGGCTATGAATTGTCCTATCCTGCATGGGAAACCTGCTCTGTTGCTGTGAAGTTCAACTTGTGGCAGATGTTTGCTCTTGCACTTAGGAATCTGAGCTATTTCCTCGTCTGAGTGTTCATGCACCACAGTTGCCCTTACACGTGTTCTCTCTAGAATGCATAAGTATTCGGTTAATGCTGAAAGGCATGAACTATAACTCGTGTGTTAATATACAGTGGCCTAGCCTGAAGCTGGAGGATTTCTGGAAGGAGTGGATGAAGTAATTATGGGAGAATAGCCCGTTAAACATGACTTTGCTCACCCAACTAAGGTAACTGCCAAGTATGCTGCCTGGGGAGCATACTGATCAACGGACACTATATTGACTACATCCTTTATAAGGCCAAGATGTTGCCCCAACATATACCACACATTCATCACACAAACCAGGTAAATCTTAGTGCTGTGGATTGACAAGACCAGTTGAGGGCAAGTGCGCGTTTGCGATGAATTTTAGCACCCATTTTGGAATAAGTCATTAGACCATAGAGACCTGACCTCTTCCTAACCACTAGCAGTGGATATGGAAAGGCCTCCTAAGCAGAAGGCAAAGAGGACAATGGCCGAAAGTGTTCTGGGATGAGAGGAACAAAGACTCCAATGAAAAAAAGTAAAATGGCTCCACTCCATAAAGGCATGTATGCTTTTTTTTTTTCTTCATAGAACGTATTCTGCCTTCCAAGCACTCCAAGGCAAGGGAGGAGGCGAGGTATCGGAGGGGGAGAAATCAGGGGGAGGGGACCGTAAAAAGGAAACCTGCTTTGTTAGGAAGCGAAGCGAGTAATCGATCTGCTCATTATATTTTCACACTTGCTGCTGTAACCATAGTAATGATAACCCTCAATAGCCACGATTGGGGGGGGGGGGAATCATTTCCTGACTTAAACGTGTATGTTCCTGTTCAGCGTTTACGCCCTCAGTGTCCACACCTCTCGGCACGCACAACCAAGTTAAGAACATAGATTGACATTTCTTGCCGGGTCAGACGTGCTGTATGTGCACATTAATCCCTGTTGCCAACAATTGATGCTATGTTTTTGGGAGAATGACCACCCCACCGCGCATTGAATATTTATGCAGGCCGCATGTATTGGTTGAGGGAGATCCGGAACCGTGTTGTATGTTGCTTTAATTTCCGTTCCCTTTTGTGTATCGGTTGATCTTTCTTGTTGCAAATGCAGATTAGCAAGTGTGATTCATTGGGGAACCCAAGAGCACATTTCTGTTTCCTTGGGAGAGGTTGCCTGCTGCATCACTTTCCTTTATTATTGGACGTGGACCTTTGTGGCACAGTTATATTACAATTACTGACACTTGAGGCTGCATTTTAAAAAAAATAATAATGTTTTAAATAAATTGCATGGTTGAGGATTTGAAATATCCTGGATGGGCCACTGTCCCGGTGCCTTTAAATGCACATGCATAAGCAATCATTTGCCCCCCCCCCTTTTTTTTACTTCACGTAAAGTAGTTGGACAGAAAAAGTCCATAACCATTATATCAGTGATATGGAAGACCTGCTTCTAGTGTTTAATGGACAGCTTACTTGTTGCTGATGGGTTTCTAATCGTCAGTGCTCATAAAATAGAACCCCCCCACCCCCAAGCCCTCGAATCCCACCCCCCAAATGTTTTCGCTTCCCTAGAACAAATCTTAGCAATCCAGCTAAGTAGGGGATGTAAATGGTGTGCTGGGCTCAAGGGACTTAAAGGGCACCTGGACTGAGGCGACATCTGTGAAAGGATGCTGGAGTCCTAGCAGATGTTGGTTTCCAAAATCGTGTGTCAATGTTTAGAAAGAGATGTGCTTTTCTGCATGTTACTTCCTTCTCTTTCCCCCCTCGTGGTGCAAACACTAATGTAGGTTACATGAGAGTTTCATATCCCCGCCTTCCAAGGACCTGGTTATGTCTGGGTTTTCCGAAGCTGTTGGTTCTTCTGTGCATGCCAACGCGTGGTGGCTACATTCTCTTACCTTAGATCTAACCACCCAGCTACTTGAATTTGTTTTGGTAGCTCTTGGGGTCTAGAGCGTTTCCGGATTTCCATTAGCAAAGCCCCAGCCTTTAGATCAAAGATATTCCTCTGCATTTGGAACTTGTTTTGCCAAAACCCTTCTAACTGACCAGGATTTTTCTATTTTGACTCGCTTGCGTGCAACTGTCCAGTATCTTAGCCAATGTGAAACTTAACAGCAGACTTTTGGTTTTCCTCCCCTGGATATGCAGATCCAGTATCTCTTTAACGTAAAGTTAGTCATTGTGGAGGCTGGGGGGATGAGAAGCAGCAGCCTCTCGCTGTTGTCCTTTTCCTTTTATATAGTGCCTGGAACTACCGAATGTACTGCCAACACAATAAGAGACGTAGAAACTGCACAGACCACACACATCCTGCTATTTGTTTTGTTTTCCAGTACTAAACTCTCCCACAAAATTTACTGCCCACACTGCAACAATTTATGCCAAATTAGCCTGGCAGAATTCGCCCACGAAAACACATTCCACACTCAGTTGCTGCTGTAATACTCTCAACTCACCCTCACACTTGGAAACTATGAGGCTTGCGCCCAACGTCACTCCAAGCTCCTGATGCAATAGATTAGTTAAAACACAACTTGTGTAATATTGAGCAGCGCTCAGATACCCGAGGGTTCGTAGCGCTATATAAGTGCAAATTATTATTATTATTGAAAGTGGGAAAAGAAATAAATGCACACTTTTCCTGCTGTCTCCCTGTTTCGCAGCCAATCTAATGTATTATATTTTGACAAACTATCTGATCATGACCTTGGTTGATTTGTGTTTAATGATTTCTGAGGTTGAGTTCATATCCACCCCACCTCCCTCCTCTCGTATGGTGAGGCCCTCCAAAAGATTATGGTCCTGATAAGATTGTACACCTCTGTGTGGGGTAGAGGCTTTCCTTTCCCTTATCAAAGTGTGGAATACAGGCTCTGCCCACAGTATAGAAGCCTGTATTCTATGCTGCTGTGCTGCTCCACGCACACAGCCTCTTGCTCTCTCTAGCCAATCAGCAAGCTTGGAACGGAGGCTCTAACACGCTATAAAGGCTGCATTCCGTGCTTCCCCTTGTGTTGTGTTTACACTAGGTAAGGAGACCTGGAGGGGCTGTGTCACGGGAAATGGCAGGTATGGCTACCCTGTACTCCCCCCCCCCCCCCCTCCACAAGCTCTAATGGTGTTAGAGCTCACACCATCAGGTTCTGTTGTGTGCTAGGTGACCTTAGCCCTCATTAAAATCCATCGGCTTTTGGCTCTGGAACACTACGGCTATACCACGTCAGTAGTACTCTGATTAATAAACGTATTTATGGCTCGATGTGAAAATGGGCCCATTCTGCAGGTTCCAGTGAAGAAGACTCTTGCGTGCATTTATTATTATTATTTCGTTTATGAATTAAACTCTAGCAGAGGAAGCATCATTTCAGTCTGCCATCGTTGGGCTTCAAAGCACTGTGCGGTCAAGCGATTGAGGGCTGACTTCTTGCTACTTGCAGGTTTTCGCTTTTTCAGTGCTCTGTACGTATATAATCCATTGCAATGATTTGTATACTTGCTTTAAAGCATTGTGCTCTACCCATCGGCTCTGCATATGGAATGGAACCGGGAAGTTGTGTGGCCCCCTTCCTGATGGAGTAAGCTTTGTGAGTGGCAAACGGTGCAGGAAACGGGCCAGAACAGACGGAGCGGCGCTCTGCCACCCAATGCCTTGCCGCAGCTGCGTCCTCCAGACCCTGGGGGTCCCAAGCAAGAGGCTCGCAGATTCTGTGCCTCATCCAGAAGACTCAGCGTTCGTGCACAACCAACCCAATGTTCAAAGAGCGCT
Organism: Ambystoma mexicanum; assembly: GCF_040938575.1. Lineage (NCBI taxonomy): Eukaryota > Metazoa > Chordata > Amphibia > Caudata > Ambystomatidae > Ambystoma > Ambystoma mexicanum. The sequence continues at coordinate 95,870,256 of NC_090940.1, forward strand.
CAGAACACGCCGTAATGGAGCCTGCATGCAGAAACTGCTGAAGCCTCACATACAGTTTTGCATCTGTTCAAATTGGTGTATATATCCTGCATTTTACAGACATCTCTATTAGGTTGAATATTGTGGCCAATCAAAACAGAGTAGTAAATTATTCGCTTAAAAGGTTTTCTTACTAAATCACTATAAAACATGTTTAACATTTAAAATTGTGGACATTATGTTCCCATAATGCTGTTTTTAGGCCTACCCCCAGAATTGGGTTCTATATCGATACTGTGTTGGCACATCCCTTGCCCCCGCCCCTCCTAATAAGTGACGGTTCCCCCAATACGTGTCTTCCTTTTCCAGCACTGGTGGCAACACCACCATCCCTTGCGGTACATGCTCGCTGCAGATTTGGAGAATCTCGGCTACTTTTGGCTCTTGCTTGCCAAATATCTGTTTTATTTACCGCGCTCAGACAAATTTTTTTTAAAACTGAAACTGGGGTGAAAATATACTCGCCAACAGCCATGGGCTAGTGATAATTCACACTTGGTGAGTAAGAAACAGTGTGTTGTGTGCATGTATAGAATTGAGGTGGTGAGTGACTTTTTATGGCTTCCTGGTAGTTTGCCTTGACATTTTTACCCCTGCTGAAATTGTCAGTGCGCCCCAGTTAGTGGCCTCCCTTTTGTAATTGAATTAAACGTGCATTTCGGCATCCCAGGACCGTTCAGCAACACAGCCTGATTCCTTTGGTGGCAGCTCCAAGTGAGATTCTGGGGCTTAAAATAGGTACTTTCTTGTTCCTTTAAGTAGATTTTTGTTTCTGCAAAACCCTTTAGCTTCAGAAGGTCATGTTGCATGTATGTAGCTTCACGTCGGATTGGAAGCTCTTAACGGCAAACGCGACACTGCAAAGGTGGTGGTTGGTATATGGGAGCATTCGGTTGCTGGGGGGGCAATTGGGGGCACTGAGTGTCTGCTGAGCATTTGTGATCGTCTGTTGGCGAGTCTGGAGTGGTGGTTTGTGGCCCATGTGAGACTCCGGGGCTTCATGAGACATTGAGGCTCTTTTGCGGGCTTTGTGTGGCCCTTATGTTATGTTGGTCACGTGTTACATGCATGCTTTGTGTTGCGTCATCTGCAGGGTCGGCTGTAGAGAGCGAGTGCTGTGTGCGTATGAAGATGATGGAAGAAGGCACCTGGTTGACAGAGTCCTGAGTGGGGTTGTTTAAGGGAGGGATCTTGAGACTGTGGGGCAGGGGAGCTCTCTTGGATGGTGGTATTCGTGTCAGGCCAGTGATGCAATGTGACCATGTCTTTGCTCATTAACTGCAGGCCCTGGAGTGAGCGCCACCATTGAATCATCATAAATCATGGCGGTAAAGTGCATGATGCGCCTGCACGCTTCTGGCACAGCGACGTATTAGCATAGGCAATCTAGTTAAGTAACATGGACCTGGGTGCATTACACGATGGAGCTGGGATCCGAAGCGCTTTGTACTTCTGGCCTTCTCGGCAGAAGGCGAGCCGCCATGGATCCAGGCATTAGCTGTCCTTCAGAGGCCAATTGTGATCGGTCATCAGCTAGTGTCGCATTCTCATTTTATCCATCCTTGCAGGATTTACTGTTCGAGAATGGCTTCTCTTTGCAAAGGATTGACCCCAGCCTGGGGGAGGGGACGCCAATCGATAATGCATCTTCTGTAATCCACGTAACAGTGCCCTCTTCAATCACTCTTTGGGGGACGTTATCCCTTGTGTGTGTGTGTCTGTGTGTTAATTCCCCGAGAGCCACGTCACTAATAGACGCGTTTGCTGCTTCGCTGCCTCCGAATGCGCTCTCGCTTCTTTTTCCCTATTGGAATGGAAATTCTGAGGGAATCGGACACTTGGCGAGAAGCAGAGTGAAAATCTGGGATGCTCACATGCGATGAAAGCAAAAGTAGTGATTCTAATAGATCATTAAACGCAAAAGATACAAATTATTGGAAAGGGTCTTTGAGGGAGGAATTGCCAAGTATGGAATCCCATTCCCACTCAAATGTGTAAGGCCAGCCTTTGTGGGCAGTGGAGTCTCCACATGCTCAAGTGATGGATGTTCCTTTTTCTTCTCATCGTTTGAGTAAATGTGTGTTTAGTGGTGATCTGTGAGGATGTGCAATGCATAGCAGTGTAGTGTGTGTCTTATGGCATGTGTGATATGCCGCCATGGGTAATGGTGGACAGTCCTGTAATAAGTTGTGTGGCCCTGCGCGATTCACATTCTTGGGTCTCGTGGACTAGAGCCAGGCAGTCTTCACAAGAGGGCACTCCTAGATACGTTTAGCAATACTAGAGTCTGTGCACAATAGGATACCAACTTCTAAAATCTAGCCAGGGATAAAGGTTATAAGGTAATTCTTACTTTTCGGACTCTGTGTTCATTGTCTTCCACAAGGAAAGTGAAAATAAGAAATTGCAGTATGGACGTTGAAATAATAGAAGTGTGTGCGCACACATTTGTAATTGAATATTTTAATGTATTTGTATTGTACTTGACTATGTCCACGCACCCTCCACTCCCCCCAAAGTGGGTCATCTGATTTTCTCCCCTCCCCCACTGTTTCATCCCTTGGTTGCTTGTAAATCCCTTGCTGACAAATTGGCCACCTCTCCCCTCCCTTGTTGATAGTTCCTCACTCCCTTGTTTCCCTGCTCCCCTCTCCATGTTTCCCTCCTATGATTGCAAAGCTCTCGGTTGCTTCTCGAAGCTAGGTTCTCCATCAATAAATAGCCTAACAATAAGTCACTTACACTTGAATTACATTTTACCTCGTAAGGTTGTGTGAAGGGAAAGGACGACAATGGGTATCTTTTGTCATCCACTGATGCTGGAGCAGGTGGACTGATTACCTGGAACAAATCATGCTAGTTTAGGGGGTTTCTCTTTTTACGGTTCTGCCTGCACTCCACGGTAGTGCAAAGGGTAGGGGGTCAGTTTCACTTGTAGACAATTTTATTCCAAAGCTGAGTTTAGGTGCTTATGTTTGGTGGAAGTACTTGGATTTTGATCCTTGCCCGTGTATTTACACGAAATTATTTTGTACCCAAACTCAGATGCACCAGAGGGGTGACTGTTTGTATTTATTAGGTTTATATAGCGCTTTACTCCAAAACGCTGTACATTTTAACTGGATGCGTATAACATTATAACAGTAGAAGCAATTTACAATTATGAATCAAACCAACAAAACATTAACTAGAGCAATTAAACTGAGAGGGCAGTGGGAGAGTAGAGCAGTAGAACTGAGAGGAAGATGGAGGGGTGAGGAGGAGACAGAGGAGGGAAACAGAAGGGGGGTAAAGGGTGAGAATGAGGTGGGAGGGGATAAGGGGAGGGAGAGGAACACGGGGAAGAAGGAAGCAGGGGGAGCAAGAAGCGGGGAGGGTTTCATGGCGGAGGATGGAGAAGGAGAGATTTAAGGGAAGTGCGGAGGGGGAGAAGGTAAATATAGAGCGGATTGAGAGGTAAGGAGTTCCAGTGCAGGGGGGCTAGGAGCTGGAAGGAGCGGTAACGGGAGGGGGCACAAGGGGTTGGAGGAACAGTGAGAAGGAAGTGGTCAGATGAACGAAGGGAGCGAGCAAGCGGGGAGGGAGTGTAGAAAGAGAGGGAGGAGAGATAAGGGGGAGCAAGACATGGAGAGATGTAAAGACTAAACAGAGGAAATTCAATTTAAGTTGGGAGTGAAAGGGAAACCAGCCAAGTGAAGCAGAAATGGAGTCTTGGAAGGTAAGGAGACGGAGGGTACGGACGTCAGAATGGTAGATTTGAGGGGGGCGAGATGAGAAGTAGGCAGTCCAAAGAGTAAGGAGGAGCAGGAGAAGAAGCGAGAGAAGATGAGGGAGAAGATGGAAAGTGAGAGAGGGGTGGACTTTGCGAATATTAAAGAGGGGGTAGCAACAGGCACGAGCGGTGAGAGAAATGACTGTTGAGGACCCTCACAGTACAAAACAGTAAATGAGCCTCTGCGACTCCGTCATCCTCTGCCTCCCTTTTTAGAGGGCCTTTCTGAGGGGATTCTGTCGAAGAGAAAAGATGATTTTACTTTAAGGTCTGAGATGTTTCCTGGAAAACAGCAGTAAGTAGTGTGTAACAAAACACCCTTTAGAGCGTACTCGCTGAGTGCTCGGGAGCCCAAACAAAATAGCCACTCTCCAGGAAAGCTCCTGTTCTGTAGCCTTGCTATAGTCGCATTTTGCTAGTATTGGATGCTCGGGAGTCCCGTTGCTTCAATTGGCAATCTTTAGACCCTTGCATCTGATGGCTGGCTATGAAGTAACAGAAGACCTCTACTGCCTGGACACTCCCTTAGCATGGGTGGTGTGGAATCGAGGAGCTCCCTGCTCCAGGTGATTGGAAGAAGCAACTGCAGATCCCGATGTGCAAAGTTGGGGGACCACCAGTTTATTCACATAGGCCGCAGGGACCCTCGGGGCTCGAACGGGTCAGCACTTCTGTTATGTTACCATGCTTTTGTACTGCACCATATTGGCTTGAAAACGATGTTTCTTGTCTTTGGTGTAGTGTGCCAAGCTCCAGGTCCTACAGACCTGAAAGCTGGAAGGAACTACAGACACTGTTGTGAATACACTGTTTTGCTCCAGGGCTGTCACTCTTGGTACTATTGCTATTTGTAATGCAGGGTCTTTGCTCTGATCCGAACATGGAATATTGTATTGTATACGTGTTTCATTAAAAAGAAAATTGTGGATTAGGGACTAGAAGCTTAATAGGCAAATAATGTTGTTAGAAGTGTCTGGCAGGCAACTTATCTAAATACAGAAACCGTTTACTTATTGGTCTCTAGTCTGCATTTAATCATTACTTTTGGTATTTTCACATTTGGTGTGATGAAAAGGTTTATCTCTCTATTCACATGCATGACTGCCTGATCGCGATGAGAAATGCATTTGGTTACACTAGTGCAAGTCACTGACTAGTGAGCAGCCACATTACATATCCCGTTCGGTGAGCTGCAACATTGCAGATCACATCTCATCGTCTGCAAATATTACCAATTGTAACACTCTTCTTGCTTGAACTTGTACTCGCACCATCACCCGAAGGTATCTTTGCACTGAAGTAACATTAATATCAGGGTTTCATACACTGCTAAGAGTTAATCGCAGTAGGTATATGTGTGTTATGTGAAAGGGTAAAGTAATATGCAGTGAACACCGCAATAGGACCAGAATTCTGTAACCTTTCCACCAAAGCAGCGAATGCCCAACCGCAGTTAAATTTGGGCAAAAGCTGACATCCATCTCTGCCGATCTTTAAACAATGGATCTGTTGGAAAATACTTTTTTTAGTGAAAAGATTGAAAACTTTGAGCAGGAAAGGTTTTGGTGCAAACTTTCTCTCGACTCCATTGTTGATGGTAGTGAACTTTTATGTTCAGCTAATGACGTTTTACAGCATTTACACTGGCATTGCAACACTATTATAAATTGCAGCAAGCCCTCAGGGACAATTACAACATTTTGTCCTGCAAAATGATCATAAATGTGCACTCCATTAATTACTAAAGAGGTCTGAAAGTTACTGTATACCTCCTTTAAGGCATGTGGTGTTTACACAGATTTAAAAAGGCAGTGGTAAAACAATAGGTTAAAAAACCAAAATCCAACCCTTGATCAGAAGGTCCGGGCTAATTTATGTCCTATATCTCAGTTTCCTTACTTAGGGAAGCTGTTTTAAGAACTGTTGCAAATCAGTTGAAGAATTTTGCAGAAGGAAATCGTCTGTTAAATACATTGGAGACTGTTTTTCAACACGGACTTGGGACATAAGTTGTTTTGTTTTATTCATTTATAATGCGCACCAGACCCGAGGGTAATAGGGCGCAGCAGTACTGAATATGCGAAGCTTAGGTTACATGGTTACAGATAATATACAGGCAGTAATACAGATAATATACAGATAATGATATACAGGCAATAGCAGTAATACAGATAGTAACATGCAGGCAGTAACACATAAACAGGAGTAGAAATGTCCAGATAAAGAGTGGGAGTATATAAAAGCAGGTGGTGAGAGGAGCTGGGAAGCACTGGCTAGTTGTTAGAAGACTTCAGCTGGTTGATATAGCTGGATCTAAATGTATGGTAGGATTGCTCGATGGGTAAAGGATGGGGCAAAGAGTTCCATACTTGAGCCGCTCGGACAGGGAAGCTGGCACCCCCGGCCTTGGTCAGTTTGAATCTTGGAATGATAAGGCTATAGACATTAGAGATTCTTGAAGGTCTAGAGGTGCTTCTCTCTACAAATCTATCCGTAAAATAGCGAGGTACAGCATTATTCAAAGCTTTGTGCGAGGGATGCAACTTTTAAGAGGATTTTGTCTTGAGTCGACAACCAGTTATTACGCCTTATCTTTGATATATGGGATCTTTTAGATATACCGAGAGCTGCTCTCAAGGCATTATTTTGTCAAATCTGTATTCTATGTGTAATAGATTTATTAGCACCAATATATAAAGCATTGCAATAATCGAGCCTAGATCAAATAAGGGCTCTAGCTAACATAATGCAATTGTCGTCTGAGATAAAGTGTTTATAAGCTCTAATGAGCTTGTGTGTAAACTGTAGCTGATGCTAATGAGTTCACCTGTTTGTTAAAGGAGAGGGTGGCATCCAAGTAGAAGCCAAGTGTCTCCACCTCCTTGACTACTTTGATAATGTTCCCATCGATCTCGAAAGAAGAGTAGTCCTGGCCTAGTTTTCTGAGATTGAAATGTGTGCCCAGAATGATTAATTCAGTTTTATCATTCAGGCATAGACCATGAGTTGACATCCATGCCTGGTATTAATGGAGTAATGGTTACGCTGACACAAACTGCCAACCAGATGGATTCCACAATTTGATCATGCCATATTTATTTTCAACAATCCTTACTGTGGTCCATGGGATCCTGATCGAATACTTGGAACAATTTCGGCTTGTGAGGCTTGGCTTTAAATAGGATCCAGTCTTATCTGAATGAAAGAGTGCCAACAAATCGTACATCCTACTTATGAGCCGCACCCTAGACTCCTATCTTGTGGTGCTCCACAGGGATTTGTCCTCTTTGATGCTGTTTTTTAATTCCTGTGTGTCCCCACGCCTTCTCTGATTGAACCTTTTCAGTACATTAGGGTACGTGGATGATACACCATTATTCATCTGTTTGGAGGGTATCTGCAATCTGAGAAAACAAAACATTGTCAATCACTGGATGTGCTCAACAGATTCAAATTGTCAATCAGATGAAGGTTTTGGGCCCTGTTATGGACCAACAAATGTATGGGGATCACGTTCCGGCCAGAACGTTCAAAAGTGAGAGAACAAATCTGGGGATTGAAATCGATTCTGTTATACATTTATTTAAATGTGCAGATTTCCTCAGTTTTACAGGTAAGGTTCTAACACTTAAGCAGGATCCTGCATTAATTGCATTTAGTGAAGTAGTCAGTGTTTACAAAATGTAGCTGCACGAATTATGAAACAGTTTGATTCTGTATCTCTGACCTTGCGAGCACTGCACTGAGTAACTGTGCAGGAAGGGATTGCATTTAGTCGCTTGGATCTGCGTAAAGCCTTAGCCCTGAATGTCCCCATTTACTAAAGAGCAAGCAGAGCTTTCACAACACTGGGTGGAGCCTGCGCCCCACAAATCAAAATTAGGCTGCAGTTTCTTGGGTTCCAGGCAGATGTGCTGTGGTCTAAGCTTCTAACGGCTGTAAGAATTTTGCATGACCTGTTAATTTTTTTAGAAAAAAAAGCTTAAATTAAGTGCTCCTTTGATCTCTCATAGCTCTGTGGAGCCGTTTATTTGGCAAAAATCACCGACCATGAATGCAGTCTCTTCTTAGTGTCCGGATCCTTTTAGGTGACGGCTGTGCTTTACAAATACATACCAAATAAAACTACCAGGTGCCCCCTTAAAGCAGGAGGATATGTTGTCATACATACACTTTTTATCAATCGGACTCATGTGTGCCCACCAGCAAGTGCTGTTGTCGAAGTTAAATGCCTAGCCCTGGCTACTCCAATGGGCACAAAGGTTTATATTTTTTTTTAAAAACTGCAGTTTCTCTGTTCCCACCAAATACTATGGCGATCTGTAAAACGTAGGTTTTGGGGAGTATGTTTGTGTTCAGACGAACATGTTACCAAATCAAATGCAGCTCTTCGGTTGTAATAACACGTAGTAGGGCCGCCCAGACCAAGATGACTTTGCGGTGCTTTGGCCGCATGGTGCTGGCAGCCACGACCTCTCCAGTTAGGAGGCTAATAGCAAGAGGACCCGAGCTCCTCGAACCCTATGCAAACAGAGCACACACAGAAGAAAATCCGCCAAATATGGCCACTATTGTACGTGAAAGCAGTGCTCCATCAGAAAAGGTGTAGCCTGTTGCTTTCCATGGCGACGTGTAAAGACGATTATCCGGAAGCTCTGCAAGCAAGGCGGACGGTTGAGCATGGTGACTGGCATGGACGTCATTAGAGACACGAAAATGTATGCCATGCACAAAGGCTTGCATGGATGTGGCGCGAGGGACGGCAGACTGGAACGCCCCATGAATAAAGAAAGAAAGAAAAAGTTGACGGTGAATGCAGTACATCTAGGGGGTTCTGTAGCCAGCATTACTAGCCCTACGATCGGCTGCGACTGCCTTCCTGGTGCGTAAAGAACGCTGTCTGCAAACCGTTGTTGGAAAATCTGAACGTCAAATGAGAACTGCAACTTGCACCAAGGCCCGTAGCCGTCCCCCCTTTCAGTTCCCTGTACTGCTCATTCGTTAGTGCTTCATAGTCTGCACAAGGCGCTTATCTCGAGACTATCTAATTGCGTGCCTGCTATCGGAGTCCAAAGTTTGCTCAGCTGATCGTATCCAGCAGGAAGTAAACAATAGTTCTCATTTGGTTTCACTGCCGGGCGCAGTGGTTGACTAAATCATTCACTGCAGAGCATTAGTCGGTGGTGCAGCGACCTGTGTGTCGCTTTCCTGCGTGCACTGCCAGTTCCTGGACTCCACTCTGCGGCATTCATTGTATTGCCTATTGATAGAGCTGACGTATCCGGGGGATGTTGGAAACGAACGTGCCAAATTCCTGCTGCGTGACAACGCACAGACTACTGCATAATAAGTGTGCTTGGAAATGCCTGACCCCACACTCCTGCACAGCCGATGTTCTGATACCGCCTCTACTCATCAAGGTCTTCTTGGTGCTTGACACTGGTGATGCCCACTCTTTCTGCCCTATCTTCCGACAGACCTTTGTAATTGGCTACATCGGAGATGTATTGGGACCTCTGGCAGTTTTACCATTTACTCAACCAGAAGAAAAAAAAACATTCCTTAAGTAGAGCCTGAAGCCTTGCATCTTTTATGATGTCTTGAAAGCAACAGCACACTTTCCAGCCTTTCATTGTTCGTAAATGTAACTGGCTGCTGCTAGGATTCCCAGTGCAGTTCAAAAGCCACATTGATGGAAACCCCTTCATAGAACACGTGTAAAATGCACAGGGAAACCCAAGCTTGTTTAAAGGATGGCGATTGGCTGTAACTTTCCATTGCCCAATAAAAGGCAAAGTAAATGCTTGGCTATGGGGCGGGCTTTGGAATCTGTTTTCACAAGTCATTTTACAGTGAAATAAACCGCTCGCCTCGGATATTTTCAGTCTCTGGTCGAATGGGAGTGGAAAGTCATGTTTCTGCTGCCCCTATGAGCGCCATTGGCAGTTTGCATGATGGCACTTGTCAAAGAAAAATAATTTAGTAATATAGAGTAATTATATGGTTCTTGCTGCCGCATTTTTGCAGCAGTGAAGCACTAAAAAAGACAGGTTATTATTACTTGGGTGTATCCCTGGTATAAAAGGCTGTGTGTGAAGATCTGGGTTCCCAGTGATGACTCGACATCAGTTGATGTTCTAGTTGTTCCTTTAATGAAGTTCCAGTACATCTTTATGGTCTACATCCAGTTCATCTGAGCTCCAGGCAACATGCACCGGCAACTTCTCAGGTAGGCTACATAACTCCAACTGACTCGCACAGAACTCTCCACCATACATCAACATTCTCACCTACAGCATTCCATGTCACTCAGTCAACATTCCATTCATAATACATAGATAACATGGAAACCAAATCACTAAATATCTCCCCTCTTTACATAACACCACCACCTACCAAAACCTGGTAATACTCACAACGCACACAACACTCCAACATCTACGTGTGCATCCCAAACAAAACTACCATCACCACAACTGTACACCCTGAACACACAACCAGTTTAATCGGTACCAAGACACAAATCAACAATGCCCTTCCCCTTTTCTACACAGTGGAGGAAGGACCCCAACCACTGAAAATTTCACCACTGTTAATCGTCACCACCTCAGGTATCTCACTATCTCCTACTCTACCATACTACAATGCATGACCAATACTATCCTCACAGCCACACCCAAATCCAAGCTGTGCACCCACACAAACCAAAGAACAAGGCTGGGCGTTCCAAACACCCGAGTGAAACGACACAAAACAAAATGTGCACCAAAATGCCTATGCCACCCCCATCCATCAACTGTGTCCACATGATCCACCGTATAGACCAAACACTACTATGAGGAAGCATCATCACACACCTCGCATCAGATTCACCATAACGACCTCACACTTCTTGCACCGATCCACACATCTTCACAGACAAATTTAAACATGCAACACTATGCTGTGCGCCAAGCCGAACAAAGAACCAAGTTGGACGTTCCCAACGTCCGAGTGAAACAACATCCACAACACCCACGGTGCAAAGTTTCCACCCCTTATCCGTCAGCTGTGTTCCCTGAAACCCCTAGCTGATGCCACTGCTGTGAAGAAAAATCACAAAAAATTCACCACTTATTAAACTTTTAAGCACACAAGCACTACACTCACTGCATTACTAAAAACTTTAGGACCCAAACAACTCTCACCCACAGGTCCCCACACTGCAACAACATGTCACCATTATATTATACTTAACATTTCTACTAAACTCTAATACATTTTCTTAGTATTCAAAATAGGCACAAACACCCCTTCAAAGTAAGCACAAATGTACATTCATAAGTCCCACCTGCAAAGCAAAATATTAGTGTGGCATAAAATCAAATGCATTACTGACTCTATTTTACCTAACCTTGACCAGTCCATTTCATTACTAAAACTTTAGAGAGTCCATCTGTGGGAAAAAAACACTGTTCCGCATATACACTGTTAATTTTCTAACGTTCGCCCTGAAACATGTACCATTTTGCAGATGACATGCAATACTCAAAAATAAAACACGACTCTTGAACCCATTCTGCTCACCTCACCATCACAACCTCCCACAACACAGGCCTCGCATGACAGTCAACTAATAACCAGCTCCTAATACACATTGTTCTTCACCCTACAATGTGTCAAACAGCAAAACAACTAGTAGGCCTACCATTTTATCAGGAATGCGTACTATAACTTATATTACTTAGGCCCCCAAGTGATCAGAATATGGCAACTGCCTTCTAACACCTTTAAAAAAAAAAAAAAAAAAAAAAAATGTTTTAAATGTTTTTATTTTTTTTTAAAAAAAAGCACCACGCCCCACAAAAAACATTAAGCCCCACTCTCCGTACTGTATGAACTCCTCTTTTTGCTGTCACCAAGCACATACAAGAATCCTTGGAGCCACTGTGCCAATCTTACTTTATCCGATGATCACAGGACCTCTCAGCATCCCACACAAAGGATTTCCAGAGATCGGCAATGCCTGCCTCACTTGCCGCAGCTCCTACAACAGCTTTCACTCAAAGCCGCTTGCTCTGATCTCGCTCCATTAACTTCCTCTTTGACTGATATTCCATAGGAAGTTTGAACTTAGGGTGCTGCCTCCGCACATATGCAACGTGACTATGTTCCAAACAGCATAGGTGCTTTACTTTACTCAGGAATCCCCCTACGCTTATCCCGCTGCAGAACATCAGAATCCAAGTTCTGTCCACGGTTGATACGTGAACCATTGTTTTCGTATGAAACCAAAGTTCTGCCATAGTTCTGCTCGGTCACAACAATTGAACTGCTCTGCAAAACCCTTTTGGTATACCAGGACAATCACCATCACCTCAGGTACATAGGGTGACGTCACCACTTCAATCGAGCTGTGGTCGGCGCTCCTCTCTACGCCCCCCAGGACTCAGTCTCACGCCACAAGGCCATCGTACTCATCAGCTCCATGGAATCTTCTTCAGCACTAGACGCTGCCAGAAGCCGTTCTCACAGCCCACACAGCAGCATCCTCCTATGGACTGTCCCTAAAGGTAAGACTTCTTCGCACTGTGCTTATATTCCCTTAGTGCTACATTTCTCAGCAAGTCTCAAACTGAACTGGCTTCAAGCCCCTCCAATATCATTATTGGCCCTCATAGCGACATTGTCCAAATACTGGGCACCAAGCCCCTCTGCTGCACATCAGTGGTTTACCACTTTCTCCTCGGCACAGCTCAGGCTCCAAGCCTCTCCCAATGCTGCTGCCCTGGGCTCCAAGCCCCTCAGCTGCGCAGCATTGCTTCCCAGTTTTCCAGGCGCAGCTCAGACTCCAAGCCTCTTCAATTGCTACTGCCATGGGCTCCTAGCCCTCCATAGCGTAGATTTGGGTTCCCAAACCCCTTCAAACCGTCCTTAGGCCCTCAGCCCTACCAAAGTTCCTCTGCCAGTCTCTTGGCCCTTGCTGTGCTTAACATGCCCAACTGCTGGCCCTTGGCCCTGGCGCTGCTCACTATCTTCTGCGCCTGTGCCCTTTGCGCTGGGCCCTCCTGCGCCTGCTGACCTAAAGCGCTCGCCCTACCTGAGAGGAGCTTCTTCTTGGTTTGTGGGGGCGGTGCATGTGCCCTCCTTAGTGCTGTCCCCCTAGCACAGCCAACATCCTCGTCGCCATTGTAAAGATCTGGGTTCCCAGTGATGACTCTGACATCAGTTGATGTTCTAGTTGTTCGTTTAATGAAGTTCCAGTACATCTTTATGGTTTATCATGTCAAGTTCATCTGAGCTCCAGACAACATGCACCGGCATCCTCTCAGGCTACATAACTCCAAATGACTCACACAGAACTCTCAACCATACATCAACATTCTCACCCACAGCATTCCATGTCACTCAGTCAACATTCCATCCATAATACATAGATAAACATGGAAACCAAATCGCTACATACCATTGAAAAGATTGGATTCTGCTGAAGATGACTGACATTCTTGAAGTACCAGTTGCTTCTTTAATGTCGTTCTTGTGCATAATATCAAATCAAGTCGGGTACATTCAAGCTTAGGGCAACATGCACCGGGATCCTCTGTAGGGGTCTACATCTCTCCAACTGACACACTCAGAACTTCCCACTCATAAATCAACATTCTCACAGGCTGCATTCTGTATCACTCACCAACATTCCACACATTCTACCAAGGGTACAGGGAAGCTAGGCCTCTACATATCTTCCCCCTTTAATGACAACAAATAACACCTACCAACAGAAGATGCACACTCACAAACACAGCATCCCATGTGCGTGCATCTCTACCTCAAACTGCAACACTCCACACAACCCAGAAACCGTCCTCACCATAGTGGGACCAAAACTGCTCCAACAATGCCCTTCTCCTTTTGTACAAAGTGGGGAAAGGACACCAAAGAACTGGAAAATATACCACTCCAAATCCTCATCACCTCAGGCACCCCAACACCTCTTCACACCTGCTCAACTTGCACCGCACCACATGCTAACAACCACTCTGCTCCCCCACAACCACTCCATACACACAACTCCCGGCTACGCATTACACAATAACCAGGCTGGGCATTTCAAACACCCAGGTGGCCAACACCCAACAACATAGTCGCCCAAAGTGCTAGTGTCACCACCCCAAAAGTCACCTGTGTCCCTAGGGCCACCAACCCTTGCCAACACACTTGCTGTGAGGGAGCTCCAAATAACACACTCACAACAACACTACGCACTCATGCATCATAACTACTCAACAATGTCCACACACATTTCTCCAATATCATGACAAATTAAATAACTCTGCAATCTCCTATCAGAGTTCTAGAATTAAACTCCTAAATTCTCTAACTTGAAAAGAAGTCCCACCTGCAAAACAAAATTGTTACTGTGGCAAAAATTCATGTGACAACATTTCACAAACACGTTTCTGGATTCGATCTACTGTAACCCTAACCAGTCCATACTGCCTATTACTTTTAGAGTACATCTGTGGGGAAAAAAACCTGTTAAACAATAATGTTCTTTTAAACTACAAGGTTCATAAAATCATGTGCTAAAATCACAAACATGTATTTTATAACAAAGGCCACGACTTTTAAACTCATTCCGTGCACACCATCAGTCGCACCCAGGCCTCACATCACTACTATATGTTGTCACTAACAAATAATCCCTTGAGAAACTCAAAACCCTACCATTACAACTTCACTTATGTTGACATTTAAAATTTCTACTCAACTACCGGAGACATATGGCATAATTCACGCAACATGTTACCACTAAGAAGACCGATCGATGGTCCATCCGGAGGTGCGCTTACATGGATTTTGGGTCTATGAAATGTAATGCACTTTGATTTTTAGGGCTACGAATGGTGACACACTAAGATGGACTGGGGCGTATGGAACATGACGCACTTAAATGGACTTTGATTGGGGGGAGGGGGAAATGTGTCTGAGGACTAGACTGCTTGTTGCAACCAGATGAGGTGTTGTGAATGCACCTTCCTTGCTGTAACATAGCAGTATGGCTTGCGACTGTTCCCGGGCCTTGGTGCTGGACCTGTCCATTTGATTCTGGACCTCCTACAACACGTGCATGGACAAGCCATGGGGCGGAGCCTTGATATTGCGAGGAACAAGCCATGGGGCCGGGCCTGGTCATGTGAGTGGCCTGGCACTGTAACTGGAGGAAGGCACGTGCAGGTCAGCACACGTGGTGTACTTAAAGCAATACGCCTACAAGGGTCCAGCTGGCCCATGACGCTCCACATTTGTTAGTAACCCCCTTTCCACTTACAACTGCATAAGGTAAGCACATTGGAACGCACAGTAGATACATACAGGTAACCTTGATGTTAATTCTTTTAAATTGTTTACTTTGGCTGAATATTTCAACCTTTCAATATTTAAACATAAACATTATTCCATAATGCATCATTAAGCTCATACACTAATAGGAAAAAGTAAAACCAAAAAAAGAAAAGAACATTAACCTGATCTTGTCCTTTACAACCTCTAAAATCAGTGTTCTGTGCTGACCACCATGCATCAGTTGCCATATATAATCGTCTGCAAAATTGTAAGTAACTTATAAAACATATTTCTTTAATTTATCAGTTTAGGACATTCAATTAAAAGATGTTTTGAGTTTCCAGACACACATTTGAATTGCAAAAGCGACAATTCCTCTGGGCGGGTGGCGACTTGTACCTTGTCGGCCACAAATTAAATCTTAATTTCATAAACCAGTTTTTGGACAAGGACATTTCTGCAAGTATACAGGCAAGACATTCATAAACTTCTTTTCGTAGGCGAAATTTGCAAAAACCTTATATATTTGGTGCACTGTTCACTGGTTAGGGCCCAGTCATACCACAAATCCTTTTTATTGGCTTATGCGGGGTCCTTACCAGCATATCTAAGACTCCCGCTAGGTACATTATTGTCAAACACCTTAATTTCCAAGTTTCCAGCGATCGATCATACTGATTAGTCCATAAATCCACAATATGTCAGTAATGATTTTGAGTGCTTCATTATACATTTCCTGTATAAACTAAGGATTTTCCATTTGACATTTATCTCAAGGGACTAGAGGCCCGACTCTTACCTAATCAATTGCATCGGTACGCTTTTAGGTAATGCCTGTAGTTTCTTGTAAAATAGACCTTCAATACAAGTCCATTCGATTGTATTGGAAAGTACTGATTAAACACTGTATGTCAGTTTTGGAATGACTTTTTGCTTGTGATAAACAAGCAGTGGAAAATGGATTTTCCGTTTTTCTTTGTGTATAATGCAACCCTGGGATGCCGGAGTCAGTGCTTTCTTTAGCTCCGTTCTGTACACAATCTCTGATGCCACATTGTTAATGCACAATCCCAGATACTTGTAGTCCATTACCTTTGTTTGAGGGGTTTTGTGTACATACCATTTATAGTTGGAATATTTTACCACTACTTTTCATGTTATGTTTAGTACATTGGATTTATCAATGTAAATAGTGAACCCGTTGTCAACCACATAATCCTCTAAGCTTCTTAGTTGCCTTTGTAAGCCTACTGGAGTCTGGTCCAAGAGGACCAGATCATCCACATAGAGCAACCAAGAAATGTTAAGATTGTCCGGTTTGGGAAGGGCAAGGATTTAGATAATGACCAATGTCCTTATTGAGAAAATTAAACGGTGCACGGGCCAAAATACACCCCTATAGGTTGGTATGTTTGTTAAAAGACCCTGCTGGTTTAATCTGACTTGGATCGGTGTTTGGGTGTACAGTGCCTGGATCATCAATCTGATAGCAGTGCCAATCTTTGCATTTTTTTCAAAATTATTGTCTACGGAGTCGCAAGCAAGTTAAAAATCTAAAAAAAGCGATATAAATAGGTTTCCCCGTCATAAAAACACTATTCTTAATTAGACTAAGTGCCAACAAATTAACCGCTGTTCCCAGACCTGGGACAATGCCTGTTTGATGCAAATCGAACCTGCCTGCTTCTTTCACCCATAAGTTAAAATTCCTTAATCAGGTGACCAAATATTTTTCCCGGAACGTCTAAGAGAACTATAAACTGGTAATTCTGAGGAAGATTTATTTCACCTTTTTTAAAAATTGGGATTATTGATTTTTTTTCCAGTACTGTCTTCACCCACTTAATCTGTGAAAATAAAATCATTAAAATCTCAGCCCAGGCTTCAGGATGTAGTTTATCTGGGTCCGGGAGGTACTTAATTTCTTGATGTTCACCAGATCATCAATATCAAACGTCTGCTTCCATTCAAATTGTTTTAAATTGTATCTGTTATACCTTGGGCTAAATCGGAAGCAAACCGGTTGGAAACATAGCACATCCAGACTTTTTCCGGGATAGGATTTGCATTTGTTCCACAGATCGTATAAAGTGTTCCATGGTGATTCTGGCCGGATTCCAGTAAAGGTTTACCGGCCCGATGTGACCATCAATTCCTGCCAATTCATCTCTCCAATGAAGTTTAGAGAGTTGTCAAAATGGGTTGATAAATGTCCCAAACCAGTTTTGCAAGCTAGAAGCAGTCCTGATGAAGGTCTTTCCTTGGGCCCCTAAATCGCCTTCATCAAATTTATAGAATAGTCATCCCATAGCGGTGTATAGTGCAACCAGGTCTCTTGGAGGAACACTATATGTCAAAAGGGTTATCTTTTGCCGATTGTAAATGCGTAAACCCCTGGTGTTCCATGAACTCATATTCCACATTACCTGGTTTTGGTGTGGGTTTTGATATCGTGATTATTAGACCACCTTGGTTAGCGTCCATGGATCATGGAAGACATGTAGTAGCTATGTCTAATTAATTGTCAATTGCACTCGGAGAATGCTTGTCCCACCTAGAACGTGCTTCGTAAATTCTTAAAAATCCCACAAGACCTGCAGGGAGAGTTGTTTAGTTTACATGCACGAACTAAGAGGAATGCACTTGCCACATGGTGACGGGTTACAAACTTTCCAGTGCTTTCTGTAAAATGGTGCAGGCCACTGAAGGCACACTTCATATTTGGTGCAATGCTGCCAACCAAAGGCCAGCCATAAACGTTTGTTTTTCTTTTACTGCAAACAATGTTTGTTTACAGTAAATGTCAAAGGTTTTAACCATCGCATACCAGTCAGCAAGGTAGAGTACCATGCAAATGGTACACTTCCTTCATAGCATCTCCTCGCCAATGCGAGTGGGTTAGTTAGCGAGCCCTGTAGAAGATGCCCAAGGACGTGTCTATCCTGGCAGACTTGGGGGTAGCCCGCCCGTGGTGCCAGTAAATCAGACACTTTGACAACGAATATGAGCTCCATCTGAGTTTACGGTATGTATAAACGACAGATGTCCACTCCATCTGTCACAGGCACAGCGTTCCACTCGTGCATTCTAGAATAAAGCTGCGACTGACAAATTTGGTCTAGCTGGTCACAAAACCTTCACACTGATACACCAGACTTCCATCAAAACCTTTGCCATTCGAATAAAGCAACAACCTATGACCACTTTGGTCTAGCTGGAACACGTAGTTTCCTGAACTAGTGCTCCGTCGTGACCACCATTCAGCACCCGCCCACGTGCATGACCTTTTGGGCTGCTTACTGGAGGTTTGCCAACCCTCCTAAGTCCTAATCCCGGCCAAATGCACATACGCATATTTAGATTTAGTCTCCTCTTAGAAATGTTCCCATACCTGGACTATGGTCCCCAAGGGTGTTCCCACCACAAAGCGCATTGAGGCCATACAAATGGAAATAAGGCGCTCTACAAATGAATACTACAATACTTTTCTCATTTCATTTGTTTTTTTTTAGGGGCGGTTGAACCTTATTTTTCACTTTCTATAGTTTGGTGCTGCAATAAACAGTTACCCATTCTTTTCGACCTATTTTTCTTTTCCATGGTTGCACCATTAAGAGGCACCATGCTGTTTTTTTGTTACTTTCATCCATCCCTCTGCTGTTGATGCGCTGAGGTTATTGTGAAACAGTTTTGGCACCACGTATAATCCACCTCTGCTGCCCGTCGTATTTCTTTGCCCAGGATATGTGGCTCCATCAAAGTGTACCACAGAAGAGCACAAACCTTGCTGGCGCATTTAAAACGCTTTACCTGTGTTTTCTGTACCCATGGCTGTTGATTGCTTTTAGATTGTTCTTAGTTGATAGCCCGAGGAAGGCATGGACTTTTGACAGTTTGAACTCTTACATTTAATGGGTTTTACAGGGTGTATGTATAACCTTGACTGCCCCATGGCTTGCCAATCCTGACAATACTACTGTGAGTATACATTTGTGTTTTACTGTGCCACAATGCCTACTCTGAAATTGCGTATTGGTTTTAGGTTTCTGTAACTTTTTAGCAGTGAATGAGAAGAGTAAGATGCTGGCACGCTATTCATCTACTTTGTTAATATTGGGAACTGCGTGTTGCTTGACTTCATATTTAAAAAAGAATACATGTACATAAATGCTAAAGAAACGAGTGGGCGCATTTTTGTGTTCCTATATTAGTACAAAAGACACTTTATTGCAAGTGTAACTACTTCTTGTTTTATTGATCCCTTTGTGGGGAAGGTATTGATGGCCTCTCATGTTCATCATCCACACACGGATAATAAGAATGAGTTCTTGGGTGAATCCATGACAATATTGCAGCCAGTAGGAAGCCCGACGGTTGCTTCAGTAATGGTTTCTCTCGTACTGAGTTCTTGGGTGAATCCATGACAATATTGCAGCCAGTAGGAAGCCCGACGGTTGCTTCAGCAATGGTTTCTCTCGTACTAAGTGCAGAGATCCAACACTCTCCAAGGATTTGCTTTGGGTGCAGGACTATCCTCTGCCACAGCCCCGGGTGTGCATTTAGACTGCATTTTGGGTGGATGTTAGGCTCCAGCATGGAAGGTATGGTACAAATCATGACGAGCAGACTGTCATACACCTACGTCCTGTCCCCTTTCCTCCATACTTATGGGACCTCTTTCCGCCCTGTGGGACGGGACCGGAGCACTTTGTAAAAAGCATCCAAAAAAATGTTTTAAAAAATGTCCTTCCCCCTGTTTCTGTGCAGGGCCCGGCACGCAGCCGTAACCCTGCCCACCTTAGCTCCGCCCCGCACATCGCCCATCAGTCCTTTTCTCCACTCGTTCGGGACTGGACGCACTTGCATCCTCGGAAGATTTTCTTCCCTTTTTTCCTCTGCCTCTCACTAGCGATCGTGTACTAGTCTGCCTGTGTCATTCAAACTAGACTTTCCAGACTGTTCATCGTGTCACCGTCGTGTCGCGAGGGCGGATCCCCATCCTCTTTGCTTAGAGTGCTTGGGTCCGGATCACCGTTGGGACTCCTGTTTTTACTGCGATTCCCTTTCGGTCCGGGCTCTTCAATGTCGGTTGGAGCAGTGGGAGGAGGTGTTCCGACGAACTCCTCCTTCACATTTTCAGGCGTTCGACGAGAAGAAAAAATGCCCGGTAAGTTCTTTACTTTTCAGAGCACCCTGGCCGGGGGATACCTTTCCAGGTTCCTCTCGGGCAGGGAGGGGCGTTGATCACTCTGTCACCGGGGTTCGCCCTGAGGTGCCAGTTGGGCCTAATAATTGTACCAGAGTTTTCTCTGAGGGTCTCCGTAAGGGGACTGTGGATACCAGAGCACGCTCCGAGGCCCCTCCTGTGGGGGCTGTTTGTAGACCCAGTTCTACTGAATCGGTGGGATACCGGAGCTTGCTCTGAGGCCTCTGTCGGCTTCCCTCGAAAATAAGACCGGGGTGCGCCCCGAGGCCTTGGTGGGGCTTGCTGTTACCGAACGGATGTTCGAGGCCCGCACGGATAAGGCCGTCACCGTACGTGGGTCTGAGGTCCCACTTTCAGAGGCTAAAGTTACCAACATTTCTGAGAGGCCTGGCAAGGCCTTACCGGTGAAGTCTGTTTCTCACCGTTCCCGCTCTTGCGGCGACACCAGATCTGTTGAGGGGGCAAAGAAGGAAAGCTCTTCTTTTACCGGCAAGGCTGAGGTCCTTTCTGGGAAGGCTGATTTGGCGGTTGGAATGTTGTAGAAACATTCCAGGCCTCACAGTACCGGCTCTGCCGAGGTTCCTTATGTTAAGGCTAAAGTTAACACCCCTGATCCATCGACAGGGATCCCTGACTCACTTCCTCACGTGCCACAGTTCCCCTCAGACGATGACAAAATGGCGCCCGTTCCCACCATGACCGCGGCGGCGATTTTGGGTACTACCTCCGACAACTGCGCCATCGGCCTCGGGTGTAGGGCTGGGTTCCTTGGGTGAACATAGAATCCCTTGTGCGATCCTTATCGGCCAGTTTATGACTGGAACGGCTGGATGCCTCTCCCGCACAATGTTTTGTTGCCTGCGGGGTCGGCACCTTTTGATTTATGTGTATACGTTGGTAGAGGGGCCTGTGTGGCACCCTTCCCCGTTACGTCCCTGGATTTATCCACCTCGTGAGAGGCCTCCTCAGGTTCCAAAGCAGTCTCCGGAGGAGGCCTTTTTCGGTACTTTTCAAACGTTAATGCATACCGACCCCACGCGGGAATATTTCAAAGGGCTTTTCAGGGAGATACGTCCACCCGCGCCTCCGGCTCCACCTGTGCTCCTTCCTTTGCCTGCTGTGCCTCCCCCGACTCTTCCGCCTTTGCTCCCATTGTCCCCTGTGGACAAGGCAGCGCCCGACACGGTTCAGTAGAATCCTGACCTGTCGGATGAAGCGCAGGGCGATCAGGACAAGAAGGACCTTCCTCGCTCTATTAGAGCTTTTCGTGACCTGGTACTGGACATGACGTGCTTCTTAGATGTTCCGGTGCCGCAGGAGGGTGTGCTTTCTGGGGCCTTCCCCCTGTCTCCTTCGGAGCGTACTGGCCTGTTCTTGCAGAAGGACGTTCTGGCTGAAGTCCGCTGGGTCTGGGAAAAGCCACACTCTGGACTTTTTGTCTATAAGAAGATTGACGCGAGATACAGGCTGCATTCTTCGGAAGAGGTGGACCTGTCGTCTTGTCTGCTCCCTCCTCCACAGTGATGGCTGCGGCCACTTAACAATCCAGGCCTGCAGCATTCTCTTCCAAGATGGCTACTCAGGTTCTGGGAAAGGAGGACAAGCTCCTTGACTCCCTTGGGAGGAAAATCTTTGCCAACGCAGCCTTGCAGCTCAGGCATGCCAACGCCAAATTGGTATTAGCGGGAGCTAATCTGTGGAAAGGTCTGTCGGAGTTTGGGGAGTTTATCCCGGTCGAGAAGCTGGAAGACTTTAAAGGGGGCCTATCCGATGCCAGGGTCTTGGCCCAGGATCTCCTGGAGGCTGCGGCTCATCACATAGACACCTTGGCTCGGGCCTTATGCTGGGGGTTGATACCTCAGGGCAGACGTGGTTGCATGCAACTAAATTCTCAAAAGAAGTGCAGGACAAGGTGTTGGACCTTCCGTTTGATGGGAAGGAGCGCTTTCATTCTACAACAGATGTAGAGCTCACCAAGATGAAGGATAGCACTCAGACGGCCAAGTCCTTGTCGGTCCTGGTTAAGACTCCTTTAAATACCCATAGACCGTTGTCACAGAGTCGACCTTCCTTTGGCTTTAGGGGCTTCCTAGACCGAAAATATCAGAGTGGATACCCCTGCGGGGAACAACCGTTGTAGGCAACAACGGATGCGGTTTTTCTCCCGCTCCTCAGCCTCCTCGTCAGGTTCAGGTGGCAGCGCCACCGATAAACCTACTAAATGAGGGCTTTCCGCGCTCGCACGAGACCCCGGTGGGAGGACGCATTGCGTCTCATTGGGAGGCATGGCAGTCCCTCACAGAAGACAGATGGGTCTTGTCAGTCGCTCGGGCGGGCTTCCGCTTACCTCCACCCCCTACCCCACCCCTCAACCCTCCTTTTCAGCTGTCGGGCTCGCCCTCCCTCAAAGCCGAGGTTCAGAAACCTCTGGACCTCAGAGCTGTGGAACCTGTTTCCCTTGGAGCGAGGGGAGGGCTTCTACTCCCGACTGTTTACGGTGCCCAAACCCAACCAGGCTGGCCTGCGCACCATCCTAGACCTTTCCCAGTTCAATCTTTTCCTACCCCAAGAGAAATTCAAGATCTCGCCCAGCCAGATACGGTCCTCCTTGCAGATGGGCGATTGGCCCAGTGTGGTGGATCTTCAGGATGCGTACATGCATATCCTGATTTGGAACCCACACAGGCGATATCTCCACTTCTCTTTGGGAGAGGAGCACTCCAGTTTCAAGTGCTTCCTTTTGGCCTCAGATCGGCGCCGCGTGTCTTCACAAAGATGTCGGTGATTGCGGCCCATCTTCATCTCCAGGGTATCTGTGTATCCATATTTGGACAACTGGCTCATACGCACCCCTTTTCCGCTGGCAGCAGCAGGCAACCTCCAGTCTCTCCTTCAGCTCCTGTTCCATCTTGGGCTGTCGGTGAACTGGTGGAAATCTTCCATGACGGTCTCGCAGGACCTGATTTTCCTGGGTTTTCGCTGGAACACGATCGACTGCAGAGTGTACCTGATCGGGGACAGAATGGCAGATCTGTTAGCCACGTGTTAGATGTTTGCGCAGTTGGGGAGCATGTCGGTCTGGTGGTTCCAGAGGCTTCTGGGCCTCATGGCCTTGTGTGTGCTGGTTCTTCCTCTTGCTCGTCTTAAGATGAGACAGACCCAGATGGCTCTTCGGAGTTCCTGGCGTCAGGCTGTGGACCCGGATTCCAAGCTGATAATGCTTCCGGATTCCATGAGAGTGGACCTGGAATGGTGGTCATCTCTCAGCAACCTGTCGGTGGGGTGCAGGGTTTCAGGACCCAGCTCCTATGGTGACGATCACGACGGACTCCTCCCTCCGAGGGTGGGGTGCGACGTTAGATCTTCTACAAGTCTCGGACCTCTGGTCGCCTCAGGACAAGCTCCTGCACATAAATCATTTGGAGCTTCTGGCGATCTTTCTAGCGCTCGGGGCGTTCAGACCGGTCATTGCCAACAAGGTGGTCCGCAGACGCACTGAAAATGTGGTGTCAATGTATTAGCAAGGGGGAACAAAGGCTCTCCCTCCCCACCCCTTTGTGTACTTGTCCATCCAGATTTGGGTGTGGGCCGTGCTTCATGGTGTCTGGCTGCTTGCAGTGCACATCCCGGGCCAGCTGAATGTCACAGCGGATGCCTTCAGCCGGCGGACAGTGGTCAGCTACGAGTTGGAGTTGAAGGCGGAGGTCCTCTCATGGATCTTCTTGCGTTGAGGCACACCGGAGGTGGATCTCTTCGCTCTGGCGGTGAACAAGAAGCTTCCTCGGTATGCTTCCAGAGGGGGGCTGGAGCCTCCTCTCTGGGGGATGCTCTCGAGTTTCCATGGCACAACATGAGAGCTTATGCCTTTCCGCCTCTGCCTCTAGTCCATCGAGCAATTTGGAAGCTGAAGAACTCGGTGAACTGCTCCCTTCTAGTCATAGCCCCCTGAGAGCCAGCCAGGTTTTGGTTCTCAGAACTTCAACACCTGTCGGTGTATCCGCCGATCAGGTTACCAGTGACCCCCGATCTTCATCAAGGCGAACAGCAGATTTGGCACCCCTCCCCACAATCGCTCAGCTTGGTGCCCGAGTTCAGGTCTTTAGAGCATCTTGACTTGATAACATGCGTATTATCCAGGCAGCCAGGAAACCCTCGACCAGATCCCAATACAGGAGTAAATGGCTCAGGTTCTGTCATTGGTGTTTGGGAAAGCAGTTGGACCCAAGGGTGTATACGATTGGCACTGTGCTGTCCTTTGTGTCCTCCCCAGCAGAGTCGGGTGTTCACGTTCTGTCCTGCAGAACTTACCTTTCAGCGGTCTCCGCTTATCTTTCTACAGACCAATGTTCCTACTCTCTGAGTAACTCAGTCGTCAAGAGGCATTTTGCAGGCTTGATACGCCTCTACCCTCCAGTTCGTAGTCCGCACCCGCTGTGGGACCTAAATGCAGTCCTGACGGCGCTGTGCCATAAGCCTTTTGAACCCATGGCCACGGTGGACCTCAAGTACCTATCATGGAAAGTGGTCGCCGTTATCTCAGCAAGGCGGGTGAGTGAGCGACAGGCCTCGTCAGTGGAGCATCCCTTCTTGGTCTTTCACAAGGACAAGGTGGTCCTACGGACAAACCCTGCCTTTCTACCGAAGGTGGTAACTGAATTCCATCTGAATCAGTCGATCTCCCTGCCTGTCTTTTTTCCGAACCCTACCTCAGAGGCAGAAAGGGTTCTACACTGTCTTGATGTCAGAAGGGCTCTTAAGTTCTACCTTGACTGGACTTCCGAGCTTAGGAGTTCTTCTCAACTTTTTGTGACTTTCGATAATCCTCAGGGTAAGCAGCCGTCTAAGGCTACCATTTCTCGGTGGATCGCCGCCTGCATTAGTCTTTCACTGTCCAAGGGCTGAAACCTCCTAAGGGTATTCATGCACACCTGGTGCGGGGCAAGGCAGCTGTGGTTGCTTTTCAGATGTATGTCCCCTGGGAATCCATCGCTAGGGCAGCTACTTGGGCATCCCCATCCGCTTTTTGTAAGCATTATTGTCTTGACATGAGCTCGAGAGCTGATGCTAAGTTTGGTCAGGCTGTGCTGAACATCCTTTTTCCATCCACCCGTAGTTCAAGATGGGAGTGCTTTGGAGTCTCCCATAAGTATGGAGGAAAGGGGACGGGACGTAGGAGTATAACCAGGTTACTCACCGTAGTGACCACCTTACTCCTAGTCCATAGTCCCCGTTCCTCCATACGCCCGCCCGCCCTCCCCTCTAATAAGGTTCCTCTGTTATTGCTAATAGGTCTCTGACCTGTCGATAGAAAAGGACTGTTGGGCGATGCATGGGGCGGAGCCAAGGGGGTGGGGTTACGGACGCGTGCCGGGCCTCGCACAGAGAGGAAGGACACATTTTTGCAAAAAATATTTTGGATGCTTTTTACAAAGTGCTCGGGTCCTGTCCCATAGGACGGAGAGATGTCCCATAAGTATGGAGGAAGGGGGACTATGGACTAGGAGTAAGGTGGTCACTACGGTGAGTAACCTGGTTATTCCCTTTCAGTAACTCTTACGATTTCTCTCTCCCATTCTTACTATGGCACTGTTTGGCCGCTCGTCCAATTCATATAAATCATCAACTATAAAATGTTCCTCTGCGTTCTTTCCTACATTACTGTGGCTTAACAGATACATCTTTAAAGAGGTCAGATTTAGACTCTCCGTCCACATCACTTGCCTCATCCATCTCCGCTTCCCATCGATGCACACTCCTAGCTAGTGCACTTCATGTAAATGACATCGCACTAGATGACATTACACTTGCCCCCAAAAGCACACCTTCCTCTTCCCCTACCCCCACTACCTCATTGCTGCCTAATCCCCGGACGGACTGACTATGTGGCTAAATGAATAAAACAAAGGGACTCTGTAAAAAATATTAAAAAAAAAAAATCCAGACATTGTTGTCGTTGCAGTTTAAACTTGGCTTGGCTAGTATTTGCTCTAGCATATAACAAAATGACCTGCGCTAACCTGAATGTTTCTTTCCCTTCCGATTTAATATGGACTGACGTTCCGTCACTGAGTACTATTCCATCACAGCAGGTTGAAGCCGCACAACGTGGTATTGGGGCTATACAAGAAACTAACACAGCATTCCAAGATCTATCCATACCCTCTAGTCCTTCTTACTGCTTCCGTTTGCTCGCAGTCCATTGAAGAAGCCTTGTGGCTGTGTAAACCTGCAAGAAGCCTGCATAACTTGTCACCTATACCCTCTTCCACTGTTTACTTTTTTTTAGCCGCTTTCCCTCTACTGTTTCCTTTCCTCTGTTTCCTCGCAGTTCTTTGAGGTGCCCTTAGGCAGAACAAGGCCTATATTAGCAGAAACCATCTGCTAGTTTTCAAGGACACTTTTTGGCCAGTTCAAAACACTAGTCTTATATCTGTGACCTTTTAACACAGTCGGTACATATTGCCCATCTCAGATAAGTGATTGGCACCTTAAATCTTCCTCGAATAATTGAGTGACAGAAGTCCCCCTGCCCCCCTTCCATGTGTGCACAAAGATTCCAGGACTTTCAGAGCCTTACAAAGCGGCAGCAGCTTATTTTGAATTGACACTCCAAATAATTCTGTAAACTATAGTCTTGGAGTCTGGCAATGCCACATTATCCACTTGGAGTTTAAAAGTATACTTTGAGAGGTTAATGTTAAAGGATATTTATACCACACACTATCACGACTGGAGTGGTCCTCTGGCGACTCTGAAAGGGGAAGGTGGGGTGTGAGTTAGTGGGAATAAGCAGTGTAGTGAAGTTTGTGCAGTTTGTTGTGCTATAGGGTTGTGGTTGTGGTTGGGGTTGTGTTTTGGTTGGAGTTTGAAAGTTGTATGCAGAGGGGTGAAGTTGTTAGTGGATTGGTTATTGGCATCGCTGTCTAGAAGTGATGTACTAAATTTCCACGTTCTTTATAGGTGTGGCGTGTGAACTTCTATGCATTTCCATCTAGATCTGCCAATGGCAGATGTTCACAATCCCCTCCATGTATGACGCCCACCAATATTCACAGCGGTGTTCAGCCCCAGCCCGCCTTTGAAGACCTGTCTATATGTGAGGCAAGGAAGTGTTCGTGATTTAATCCAGAGCTGGCCTCGGTGGCATTCCCAATGCAGTCCAGAGATGGCATCCGTCAACAACCGCTACTCGATACAGATGTGGCAGTCGGCATTCCCAATCCTATCTAGCCGCTCACGCAGGCTACCGCTCACAACCCCCTCCAAGCGTGGTACATGGCAACACTCGCAACTACGTCCAGGCGCGGCACCTGCCATCATCCTCAACTCCGTCCGTGCCCGGCTCATGCCAAAGTCCACAACTCTGTCCAAAAAAGGCTACTGTCAACATTCCCAATTCCATCCAAGTATGGTGCTTGGTAGCGCTAATGGAGTGGCCGAGGATGTAGGATGGAATTGCGCTGGGATTGTGACCTCATGGGGTTGTTGCTTGTGTCCCATTCCACCTAGCGTTGTCTCTTGTTATTGTAGGAGTTTTCCTTAGTTGGTCTGTGTCATCCTAAATTCTGTCAACCTGTTTTTGTGTTTCCTGTTTGATTGTTTAGTTTTAATTTGATTCTGCAGTGTTGAATTGCTAGGATTTTAGTAGTCTAGTTAGATGGAGGAAATGACTTCTGCATCATTCTGAAAGGATGCCTCATCAAAAGCAGGTGGTGAACGGTTTGCGTAGAGGTTAAAAAGCAGAGAAGAAATACAAGGTTCTTGCTGCACTTGGGAAGACGTACAGGATTCTTGCGGCAGCCATCACGTTACTGAGGCATAGTCTTTCAAAGCCACTGTTCTAGTTGCTGGAGAATTAATGACCCAGAAAAGAGTTGGCCCGTTCTTTAGCTTTGCGTTACTCTATGCGCTCACAGTTCTCACTGAACTGTGGCGTTTAAATAAAAAAAGTGCACATTAATTTTATTTTTGAATGGACCATTCTGATTATGAGGAAAAGAGAAGTGTTTTAAAAAAAAAAAAAGATTGTTCTTTTTGTGCTTGGAATTCCTTAACTTGTAATTTTATTGTTGTTTGTTTATTTGATAATGCGCTCCCAAGCCTTTGGGCAGCTGGGCGCAACAATAAAAGTAGACTCGAAACTTAGTTACAGTGCCTGACACAGGCTATTAAAAAACAGAGGTAACTTACAACAAATGATACAAGTGATACAGTACATATAGGATCAAGATGGGTAAGCGTAGAAGAATACCGTCTTAACATTGTTGGCAATACTTTCTCATAAACCATGAAGAAAGGCCACACCCTTTTACACATTAATTGATGTTGAAGAAAAACTGATTTCAGTTGATGTTTTATGGCGCTCGACGCATCCCGTGGCCCTTTACTCATGCCTTGTGTGTGCTCTGACAACGGTGAAGGTAACTGCTTTGTGGTCTGCTGCTTGTATTGACTGTGCTGGTCTGTAGTGCTCCGACATTGAAGAAGGCTACATTGTGGTCTGCGGCCTGTTGTGTTGTCAGCACTGTCCTGTATTTCCTGTGAAGGAAGGTGTGCTTAAGAATCTACTTCTGTGACGAATCGCGGGATGTCGTCACTTCTCCCCAAGGGGAGCCCCTTCCCATGCGGCCAGGGAGGTGAGGCCGCTACCCCTCAGTCCCCCTGGGGTTGGCACTGGGCGGGTGGATCTCATGAGGGAAGCCACCTATGGGATTGGTGATCACCTGGGGAGTATGCAGTATCCCCATGGCCCATCTTACCTGAAACCACCTTCGCCAACCTCCCACAACACCATCCCTAGTGAATGGGCAAGCCACGGCAGAGCGAGATCCTCCATGGAGGAACCGGGTGGGTTGGGGGCACCCGGATAGCAGGAGTTGGTCAGAAAGCAGAGACCGGGACGCTTACCATGCAGCAGAGCCATTGTGGAAGGATCCGCCAAGCACGGACCAACAGCCACAGACGAAGCAGGCATCCAGCTGAACAAGAGCGTCACAACCCTCGCCCAAAACCCCCTCTGTCAAACCCATTGGCCAGGTGGAGTCAGGACTCGGGCCTCTAGAGCCTGGCATCTTCTTCAAAAGCCCTCATGGGGCGAGTCCTGGCGACTATGGCGCCAGGCTCATACACCATGAAAAACAAATTGCTTGGGAACTACTTTATTGTATTGTCAGCCAACATGGATGCATCCAAATAGCTTGGTGCCTAAGAACCAAGCTATGTGGTCTAGTGTTTTGGGTGTCGTAGCCTAGGAACTACTTTACCAGGACTATTTAGTTGGGTCTATTTAAACCACACCCGAGCAAGACAACACGCTTTGCGTTACTTTGCAGCTTGCAACGTGACACTCACCGTGTCTAGCTATTCCCTCGAACCTCGGAGAAGCAGAACCTGCAAGGAGACAAAAGGAACATCATTAGCAGCAGCATATTACCTGCAGTCTTCATCTTTAAACATTCGCAGCTACTGAGAACATCTTCCTCGAATCTGCACGCCTCCAGGACAGAACGACCTGAAAGAGGAAGATAGAGGCAACATTAAAGAAAGCAGTAGAGACATTTACAAATTACGAACTGCTCAAAAGGCTTACCTGGCTGGTTGCCTCTCGGCTGGCACCACTCCGGACATTCCACTCGCGCTGAAGAACACCGTGACCTACAAGGAAGGAAAACACAGGTTAGCAAAGGCAAGACTTTGCAGCGCTGCGCATAGTGCTTACTTACTGCATCATAGCGCTCTTAATGCGCCATCATTTACCAGCGGGGCTCAACCATAGCCAGTTCGATGCGCTGAAGCTCTGCATACCTAAAGGAGTAAGAGACATTTTAAACAAAGAAAGGCATGCAGGATAGCAACAAAACTAAAGAACAGCAATAAGACCTACCTGAACAATATCAAACGGGCCAGCGTCAGTGAAGTAACTGGACTGCACTCGCCCATGAAAGCCAACGCGCCCCTGCAAAGAAGGCAGGACGGGGAGCACACCTAATTCTACCACAAGGTGAGGAGAGGGCGCCAGAGGGACTGAAATCATACGGGGGTGGAGGGAGGATACCTACTTCAGTCGGTCAGTCCTGAACACAGTCCGCCTGTATTTTCAGGCAGAACCTTCCCCGCAGACCACATCAGGGCAAAGCTGAGCAGCATACCAGCGAGTAACCTGGCTGGGTGGCGTCCTTGTGGATACCAGGTGAGCGTAACAGAGTTGGTACTTGAAGCCAGAGGGACTGCAAACCACAGAACGAGAAACACTGGAGACACCGCAGCAAGGGGATAAACCATAGGAGAACCAGAGGTAAAGAAAGAGCAGCCTGCAACTGACTAGAGATGCCGGGCAAGCCTCACAGGTATCTGGGATGCCGGGGTGGTTGCTGGTACCCACGAAAAGCAGAGAAGCCATTGTATGTCGGTCAAGACTCATACCCAATAACAAGCAGCATCCCCAGGCATCTTCAGTCGCAGTACCTGGTGGGTTGCTGAGTCGGGTCTGCCCAAGTACAGAGCAGAAGAACCACGAATCCTGGACCCGAGCGAGAGAGAAAGAAAGAAACCAATGCCAAGAGAAGGGGGCCTGGAACCCGACCAAGAGAGAGTACCTGGCACAATGGTGACCTGGGTATATGTATTGGCAACCGTGAGAAGCCACAAGGGGTCAGGGGCCCATACCCAATAACTATCTGCTTCTAAAATCTTTGTAGTCTCAATACCTGACAGTGTAGTGAACCAGGTGGGCTGTGAACACTATGATCATTGTGGGAAGGCCAGGGAAAGAGGCATTCCCCCTGCTGTTGATGAACATTGTGGAAGGAGCCAAGAGAAGGGAGTCTTCCTTTTCCTAGCCTTTGTAGTGTAATTCACAATGCCAAGAGAAAGACTCTTGTCCTGGCATTGGGAAAACCACAGAGGTGGTTAGGGGGAGGGAGTCCTCTCCCTAACACTGGGAAGATGGAAGACTTTCTTTATATGTGCCTTGCTGGAACCCCAATCCAAGGAACATTTTGATACTTTTGATTTGTACCCTTTGAGAAGAACATTTCATTTGCATCATCCAGAAATGAACTATGGGTTATCATCCTGAAGGGAGCCCTTCTGGAGAAAGAAGATTGCCCCTGTCCCTTAGTTTAGTTGATGGTGTAAGGGTCAGAAATAGGTTTTGGACCTAGGATGGTGGACTCTTTTTCCTTTCTTTTTTTGTTTGCTTTACACGGACATCCTGACACTCTTTAGTATATTTGAGTTTGGAAATCCCTGCTTAGAACGACGGTCATAGTGATTTCTTTTTCGTTTTCTGACTAAAGTCTTTAGCCAAAAGCATGCCACCTGCGAGTCGGTCTCCTACTTCTGCACCATTGCTCTTCCCAATGCGCATGACCACTGCCTTCGCGCACGTTTCAGGTAGTTTCTGCTAGGAAACAAAATGAAGTTAAAAGACCCAACTGGTCTTCATTTGCGGTCCTGGCCCCTGTGCATCGCCAGTGTTTTCTATCGCACAATTTAAGACCACTGGGAAAGACTGAAAAAGATCCACCATTGCGCTGCCTTTAGTGACCCAGTGGGGGTGTTGTATGTCTGTGCTTTCTATGTGCTGCGCACATGTCTGTGCCTACATTTCGTGTGTGTGAATGTTCACCGATTGTGTGCTTATTGAAAGAGTGATATTTTAATGTCTGACACTCACCATTGCTTTCTTGGTTTACTGTGCTGTTTGGAACCATTCTCCGCCTGTGTTTATGCTTTCAATTGTTTTCATAATGCCTCTAGAGCAAGGTATGGCACATGACTAGTTTTCAACCAATCTGTGCAGTAAGGTGCCACGCAGACTCCCAGGCAGATGGTTAAACTATGACCGATAAATAGGAGGAAACGCCCGCCTGTGCCCCCATTTCCTAGTGACGGATAGATCTGATTGCTCCCTCAGGTGTGAACTGATACTTTTCAGACCGCCATGGAGCACTCGTACTGCAGTGACAAATAACTCTCATACCAATTTTTAAATCCAGGGGACGCTGGGTCTTGCATCAATCCATCCACCCTTCTATTCATTCCATATTTGGGCCATTCGATGACGTTCATCTATATACCGAGAGGCAATCCCAGAAACTCCTTGTAGAGCATGGAACTTCAGTGCCTGCGTGTGCCTAACCCCGAAATAGAAGGCCGAGGCTTTTACGCCCTTGGTCTGCATCAAGAAAGCCAGCCAGCCAGCGAATTGGAGAAACACAGGAGGGAATAGAAACGCATGGGGATTATCAATTGGAGAAGCAAAACACATGGTAAATTGGTGAGCAATTCCCAAAGGTTATGAGGCTACCAGAGGGAGCAGGAATTGCACTGACAGGATAATGTGCTATTTATTTATAGAATTTGTATAGCGCTACGTCTGCCAGTAGGCATCTTGGCGCTGAGCAGTACTGGGAGGAAACTACCAAGTGCAAGGTTCAAATTGAAGTCCTTCAGCTCTCGCCTGAAGGACAGATGGTCCTTATTTTTCCGTAATGACAAGGGGAGCGAGTTTCACAATTTAGCTGCCACTATAGAGAAGGCACAACTGCCTCCACGCACAATGTGCCAGAGGGACAACCAACAGACCAGCATGGGAGGAGTGCAGAACCCAGGTCAGGATGGAAGGATTTTTGCTGGAGGTATTCCGTGCCATTCCCATACAAAGCGCGGTAGACCAAACCGATGGACTTGAAAGAGAGACGTTTAGCAACTGGATGCCAGTGTAAACTGCGGAGAATTGGAGTAGCATGGGTATAGCGAGGGGCCAGCATGTTGGCCCAGGCTGCAGAAATCTGAAGAACCTGAAGCTGATGAATAAGGTAGGAGGGCTGACCTAGGTAGAGCATTACAATAGTCTAGCGCAGATGGAACCAACGAGGTATCCACTGGAGCCCTAAATTGAGGAGACAGGAAAGGAAGAACCTTTCTAAAAATTTTAAGCCGTTAATGGCCTTGCTGGCACACTGCGCTAACCAAAGAGACTGCGCCAAGGTGGTACTGATCTTGACTCCAAGTTCTTTTACCACCATGACAGGAGTGGTCAAAGACCAAGAGAGGGAGGCCAGAACTGAGGGGCACACAGGGCAGCTGCTGTGGGAGGGCCGATCACCAACACCTCGGTTTTTCCCTGTTCAGCATTAACCAGTTACTCCTCCAGTCCTCCACGACTGTAACGCACGCTCTTAATCAGAGTGCGGTATCTGGCAAGGAGAGGTCCAGACGAACAGTGATTTGATTATCAGCAGCATATAGATAACGGTGTCCAGTCAAAGGATCTAAAACAAAAGGATCGAATGCAATGGGGTAGAGTCAATAGGACCGAAAAAAGTCGCATGGCTTTTTTTTTTATGTATTTTTTTTATTTTTGGGTTTCCGTATAGGAAACAAGTGGTTTTTAAACCAAAAACGGGGGTTTGTTGCATCCCCCCCCTCCAAAAAGGGAAAAAAATAATTAAACCTTTTTGTTTTCGGTCCTTTTGATTCGATCCTTTGACCTACAACCATAGATAACATAGAAAGCTGTGGGAGACTAGTCTAGCTAGAGGCTGAACATGCCCATTAAACAAAATGGGCCAGATGGCCGACCCCTGGGGAATACCACATAAAAGGGAGGAGGAGGCAGAGTGAAAAGGAAGGGAGAGAAAGCGACAGTGTGGCCAGACAGCAAAGAACAAAACCACGAAAGAACGGCACAAGAGTCCTGCCCGGCAAGGCATGCCAGCAAGACTTGAGTGATTGGACAGTATCAAAGGCGGCAGAGAGACCAAGCAAGATGAGCTTCCATGCCGCTGTGTAGCCTCGCTAGATCATCTATCGCTGAGACAAGCACACCCTCAGTGCCGCGACCAGGGCGAAAGCCAGACTGCAAAGGATCAAAAAGTTATTTTAAAATAAAAAGCACTGAGGCAGGCAACCACAAGGCGCTCTAGCAATTAAGGGAGAAAAGGAAGGAGGATGTAGGCCGATAGTTGGGCAATACAGAAGGGTCTAGGGGCATTCTATTTTTTTAATTATTTTTAATAAGAGGAATGGCAAGCACGTTTTAAGCTTGTTGGAATAAGGCCTGTACTAAAGGAGAACCATCGGATAAGCAGATCTAAGTCTGAGGCCGCCATAATATCCTGAGGGGGAAAAGATTGGGAAGGAGGACACTGGAACGATGACACGGAGGCCTAGTGAGTGAAGATCAACAGATCCCTCAATACT
This sequence comes from Ambystoma mexicanum, assembly GCF_040938575.1. Classification (NCBI taxonomy): domain Eukaryota; kingdom Metazoa; phylum Chordata; class Amphibia; order Caudata; family Ambystomatidae; genus Ambystoma; species Ambystoma mexicanum. Next base: position 95,904,806 of record NC_090940.1, read on the forward strand.
CCAGAGGCACAGGTTGTTTTTTTTGGATGTTTTTGATTTTCTCAACAAAAAAGACATGCCTATAGTCACAAAGTGACTGGGACGGAGCAATGGCCTTGGGGGAGAGATGAGTGATCCAACAATATGGAACAGCTCTCTAGATTTATTAAGTGTGTCTTCCATTCTTTGAGTAAAATAATTGCATTTAGCCTCCCAGACAGTACAATAATAAGAGGAAATTTGACGCAGGAGAAGCTTATTCTCCTGAGCATACGTAGTGCGCCACCTCCGATCTGCTTGGCGCTTCTGGAGACGGGGTGCTCGAAGCTGTTCATTGAGCTATGGTTAAGAGCAACAACGCCTGGGTTTTATCATTTTAAGTGGGGCAAAAGCATCAGCAGTGCAAAGGCACACCTGCGAGATAGTCTAGATCCAGAGTGGGATAGCCTTTAAACGAAGCGATTTAACTGAACTACAGTGTTGACTTTGCAGATAGTGTGCCAATTACGGCAAGCTGCAGGTAAGACTGTTTTAACTGGAGCTGTCGGGGGAATTTCCATTCAAAAGGGATCAAAAAAGATTAGGCGGGTGGGGGGGAGACACTAATAAAAAAACTCAAACGAAAATCAAATCCAACGTGTTGCCTAACCTATTGGTAGAGCCAGCAACCAGCTGAGGGAGGGCAAGGTCCGTCATGGCCGAGATGGTGCTTAGCCACCATGTCAGCATGGTCATTAGGTTGAAAATTAAAGTCACCGAATACCAAAAGGTTAGCATAATGGAACTGAAGATCAGAGACAAACTCAACAACCGATTCGTAGAACTTCGGATCAAGCCCAGGAGGACGATAAATAAGTAAAACCTGCATAGACGAGTTAGGAGCAAGAAAGGGGCTGTATGAAGTGTCTCCATTTTAAAATTAAAACATAAAGCTAATACAGTACCCATAAACCTAGAGTTGAATACACTAGCATCCCCCACCACCTGTGTACAGCATCCCGGTCAATACGTGGTATGCTGAAAGCCACTGGGTGCAGTTGAACCACTGCAGGACTGTAGGTATCTCCTAGCCACATCTATGTAATACACCACAAAATCATGGTCCGGTTCATGTCCAAGATCACGAAATTCAGCAATGTGCCACCATAGAGCAAGCATTTAACAAAGAATGTTTAAGAATATCATGGGCTGGCATAGCAGGGGGGTGTAGGATACATCCCTCCATGTACAAAGCCAATGGGAAACTTGATATTCGATGGTGCGAGTTCCATTAACGCCCCCCGCTTCCTTTGCCATATATCAGCCGGAATCGGCTTAGACCTAGAGTCCTGGCCCTGCAGCACGTCCGCATCCCGGAGCCCACAGACGTGCTTGGCTTGCGGGCACCTTTGGCACGCTGCATTCGTAACCAGTCCTGCACATCTGCTGCGCATTTGCTCCCCCCAGCAGATATGTGCCTGATATCACGTGGTGAAGTGACGTGGCAATAGCAAAGGAAACACTTATCGTTAAATATTAGGTAAGAGATGCAGCAAGGTAGGCTAAGTGTTTAAATAAAGTACATGCACAGCAACGTTGGTGCAAATACGGGGCATATAATGTGGAGAAACCAAACAATAGAGATGCATCAGAGCTGTCTGAAGGCTCTGACTCAACTGATGGGAAAAACCAACACCCCAGGAAGGAAATGGAGAAATAAACCTACATATGGTGAGAAAAGTGAGAGAGCAAGGAGGGCACTTTCTTGCAAGCTTTGACATATACAGCATCTCTGTATGTCATATCCTGACAGGATTCAGCCCACAAAGGAGAACAAAAGCCTTTTCAATGTACAAGAGCGGAAGGTGGACCCCTGGCTCTTAGGTAATAACCTCAGCATATCAACTATAAGGGGAGAATAATTGATTGTAAGAGGTTAGTAGTACCCCGATTGGAGGATGAAGGTACTCCTTATAAGGTATCCCTTATGCCAAAAGGGACAAAATAAATATTTGCTGGTAAGGGTTTTTGGCAAGATGGAGCTGAATAAGGCGATTCACAGCCCAGTGGCTTAGTTTATAGAACCCAAGTAACCAAAGAAACCAAGAAGTGTGCTGGATTGCACATCTTTTTAGATGGTGATTGAACCGAAGAAGCAAGGTCCTATAAAGTAGACTTTGCAACTTTTTTTGTTTTTGTTTCCCACCCCGATTTTAATCAGTTATTCCCTCTTTCGTTTCTTTTTAGAGCCTTCAACATCTCAACCTAGTGACCTTTTAATAGTTAGTCATAGAGCTACAGTCTATCCTGGATGTTCTGGTGCTCCATCACACTGAGATTTTGAGAGTGAACTGCGTGTTGGCACAGAAATAGTGTTCTTTATAACGCACCCATTCAATTTTGCTAAGGACTGGGAACCTGTTCGTATTCGTTTTACTTTCTTTGCTTGTAAAATATGTAATCAAGATGTAACCAAGACAATTTAACAATATTCTTTGGAAGAAGGGTACCTGACAAAAAATGGCTTCCGTGGGTTGGAGAAACTACATTTATAATGAATTCAGTGTGATTTCTTTTTTTTTTTTTTTTTAGATCTTGTTTTATAGTGACATTGACTGACTAATTTTGTATTTGTTCCCAAGGTTTTTGAGTGTTACGAATTATGAAATAGCCTGATTCAAATTAAATGTTTGGCCAATTTGTTAAGGTCTCTTCTGTATGTTCAGCAGTACTTTGACATGACTGAAAATTGACATGAGGGAACATATGCCCTTTAAAGAGGACATGCATCGATTCCAATCTTTTTCTTCTTGATGCATTGCGAGTAATTAACTTGCACAATAGTAGCAAAATATTTCATTTGGGAATGCAATGAGCAGAAAATATTCAGATGCCATCATCTTGGTGACTTGACAATAGTACCTCATGCAGTCAAAAGAAGTTGGCTAATCCTGTCACAGGCTACACAGAGTGCACACACTGGACTGTCCTTAACATTTTTGTATATGTAATGCATGCATTTGGAGACGCAATTTGATATGAGTGAATGTCTTCTTTGTCTTATGTCAAGATTTCATCAAGGTGCCGACTGATTCTGATGCTAAAGTCCAAGTGCTAGGAAACCTTGCATTTTGCTGTATGAGATGCTCGCATTACATTAAAAAGGCTTGGTTGTGTGCCCTCTTAGCACTGTACTTAAAGTGGACTTTGTTCAATTTATTTACCTTACTTTCTTATCCCATTTTCTTTTTAAGGCTCTGCCATCGTCAATGGTGATCGTAGCGGTCTACTGTCCTGTGGTGGCTGCTGTCTTCATCGTTCTGAAGATGGTGAATTACCGCTTGCACGCGGCCCTGGATGAAGGGGAAATTGTTTTGCTGAGCAGCAGTCAACTTGCAGAGGGTGGGGCCAAAACAGAGCGAAGCGATGGGTCAACTAGGCGAGAGGACAGCAATGGGCCGAGGTGAGATGACCGATTATCCCTTGCAAGATCTTTGTCAATATGTTTAGATGGGCTTGGAGAAAAGTGGTTGTGGGGTAAAATAACTGTTTTACGCATGCTAAAACCTCTGATTGTACCACATCAGAAATGTAATTCCTGCCTTTCTTTTACAAAAATGTGTACTCTTTTCAAATTAAGGCATCTTGAAGACTGTGAGGCCCTCTAGTAATGTACTTCATCTTGTACAAAAAAAATCCCAGGGCTGTTTAGGAAACCTAGGAACCAGTGCATAAACTTGGAGCAAAACCAATCTGCACACACATCGTGCCTTAATCTTCACTAAACCATGCGCACTACCTGAGCGCTATGCCTGTCTTACCCTCAAATTGTATCACTGAGTACCAAACCTACACCTATTTTGCTCAAATCCTTTTATCCATGCAGCAACCATATCCAATTGCATCAATGCTGAAGTATTGCACAACAGCGGGAAATGTCACTTCAACCAGTGTCTCATGATTTGCAGTTGTCGTTGGAATAGCAGAAACTGTTTGCCTCTGGGAGCATAGTTTATTTATCACTTAGAGAATAATCAATGGTATGTGTAGCTGGATATCTGATGCCATCAAAAAGATGATCCTTTGCCAATATTAGACCATCAAAGGTAAAGCCTTATGGGTGGAATAAGTTGGCATCCTTGCAATCATGTTTGAGACTGGTCTTTCCAATGGTGTGAACTTATTGATCCTCTCAATGTTAGCTAAAAATCATACGATGCACAGAAATGAGCGGTTGGTGCAAAGACCCTCTGTATTCAAGTCCAATTTGAACCAAAATGAAACCAAAATTGTTCTCCCTGATTTTTGTCCCCATCGATGCTTCATTTCAGCCAGCTCCTCTGTCCTGAATGTGGTCTTAAAACATTTATATAATGTGGGCAGCCACAGGTTGAATTGGAGATTTAGAAGCAGTGTTTATTAATTGCCCATCAGAAGTCGACCACTTCGATGGCCAAATCTGCTTCCCGAGGCACTTAATAAAATAATAATTTGCTAGTCCGATCTTTTCTTTCACCCCATCCAATTGCTTGAAGTCATTATTTTCGGACAAGCGTCCAATTAACCATGAAGAATCCCTCCCTCAGTGATATGGCCAATTTATCCAGAAAAGCAATTGTGAAAAATCAAGCAATAAGTCCCAGCATGCAATGGGGGAAAGGCAGAACTGGTTCAACAAGTCCTGCATGACAGGAGGCCACTTGTTAGCTCTTTCCTAAAATATGCGGTTTACCTAGCAAAATCACCTCACAAATACAATAAAAAAATTCTGTAAGGGCCATCCCACCACCCGAGCTTGTCACTGAAGTATTCCAAATCTGACATCTTGCCATGATCAATGACTAAATGGAACTCTGCAACTTCTTAACATCTTAGGCCGAGATCAGCAACCCAAATCTACCATGGATCTCTCTTCACACCATTGTCCCTCCCAAATATTCTCAAAACAAATGGATTAAAACGGGCTCTTGGGTGGTTCTTCTTTAGTATGTATTATACAGATGTATGCACTAAATAAATTGGCACACTTCACCCCCAACCTACCCCGTCCCAACACTTTCAAATTAAGGACAATAAAACACACATCACAGAAAATCTAGGAACCTCACCCAAATGTTCTCATACAGTTTGGATTTCATTTGTTGTCTAAAGAGCACTCTTTTCATAAGGTTCTTCTTGGTGTTAAGAAAAAATCCTCTGGAAACATCTTGTGAAAACTAGCCCAGTCATGTCTAAAAGTGACCCCAGATATTGCATCATATTTTGTGGCTCAAAGGATACGAAGCCCAATATGTCCCAATGCATGTGCTTTCACTAGATAATGGACTTTTGTGAAGAATTCAGGGAATTTGTCCCTCCCCCCCCCCCAAGGGGGAAGTCGCTCACTTTGGGAGTAGGGAGGCGTGCCCGCTACGCAACATCCCCTCTAGAGGTCAGGGCAAGCGGGAAGCCATTGGGGTTGATTAAATAATCCCCTCCTCTCCGTGGACCAGGAATGCACAGGATAGGGTTTCATCCCACTTTCCTTCACTTCAAACTCCCCCAATGTTGGTTGGCTATATGGAAATTGAACATGACCATCTGGTACAAAGCCCCTTTAAAGTAGATGGCTTGGTTTCTGACCTATTTGTTTTTGCCTATTGATGAAGACCATGGCCAATGGAATCTTCTCTTCCAGTCAAGACAGGAACCTAAATATAGCCTGATGGCAACCAAGAATTAGGGAATCGGCTGGAGAGCGATAAACACCAGCACGCGCAGATTCAGAGGAGGGAGTTGCTCCCACACAGGAGGAGTTAAGAGCCACAAAGCTGGCATGGTTTGGTGGAGACCTAAGGCAGCTGTAGAGCGCTGCTGCATCAACAAAGGTGGAGACCCCAACAGACCGCTGAGGAAGGAAGCAGAACCAATAGAAACGGGGCATGCGCATGGTCTTGTCCTGCGAAGCCCAGACAAAGGAAGAAGCAACTCAGAACAGCCGACCATGTGGACCAAAGTAAAGACAAGGACTAGGATCTGCATGGGCCAGAGAGTTTGCCTCCACTACAGAGCAGAGCGACTGTAGAGCAGGTATGCAGCAGCATTCTAGGAGCAGCTGGAGGGTGGCGAGGCTGCAACTGAGCCCACGCTGGGCTGAGAATACGAATACCCCAGGAGGGGGAGAGGGAACCAAGGAACCAAATTGGGCAGCGCTGGCTCATAGCCCACACAGGGCTTACAACCTGAATACCCTGGGTGAGGGGGTGATGGAAGCCATAGAACAAGCTGGGCTAAAGAAGCCCGAACCCAACGCAGGCCTGAGAATTTTGAATACCCTGCTAGGCGGTGAGCGAAGCAAACGGACAAACCAGGCTGAGCAGGCCCAGAGCCCTCAGTTGGCTAACGACCAAAATACCCCAGGAGGGGGTGAGCGAAGTAACAAACCAAGCAGGGCTGAGCAGGCCCGTAACCCAGTCTGGGTTGAGAATACAAATACCCCAGGAGGGGGAGGAGAAAAATAATGACCACAGGAGGGCTGAGAAGTCCTATAGACCACCCGTGGCTGAGAAACTGAGTACCTCACAAGGGGGTGAAAGCAGGGAGAAATCAGATGTAGCGGAACAGACTTGGAGCCTACAATAGACTAAGACTCTGAACCACCCAGGAGGAACGATGAGTGAACTTTGTTTTTGCTGCTATTGCAGACATCCAGGTCAAGAGGACACATCCCAGGAGAAGGTATAAGCCAGAGTCTGTTTGGACTATCGGGCGAGGCCATTATCTGAACCAAAAGAACAGTTGAGACGTTTTGTTGGAAGCACTCTACGAAATCAAGAGCTGGAACGGAACTCTTTGGTCTGGGGGGGGGGTCGGATTTCAGAAAACCAGACACCGCAAAGGGGGAGTAATCCTATGTGAAGTTGACGCTTAGGTTATATCTCTTCCTCGACCTGCTGTTAGGGCAGATAGGTTACCATGGATTTGGATGGAGGACACCGTTTATTTGTGAGAGATCCTAGCGAGCACAGAGTTAGTTGTTTTCTATTATAGGGGAATCCATCATAGAGATGGGTATTAGAAGAGGTTTTTTTCGGAAACTATCTGAACAAAACATGTTCTCTTGTCTGTCTCCTCCTATGTCTGACTTTCCACACCTTGTGTCCAGAAAGAGCGGCACAAATTCTATGGGAGCCTACCTTCTGTTAAAGACTAACAGAATATTGTCTGGATCACCTCACCACCAACCATATAATAGATGGCCAATAATAGAGCCTGAAGCCCTATAGAAATGTCAAATAGTGTGAAGTCTTGTACCCTTGAGCATCCCAAAGTATCCAAATTGCTCCCTATTTACCACCATTGTAGCCCTAGAGCTATGATCTAATATTTGACTTGTTGTGTGAAACCTTTCACAAACCTAAACCAGTGCTGGATGATACTTTGATACGAACAGTGCACCCTGTACAAGGCCCTCCAACTACTGTGATGAATCCTACAGACTAGTCCCTTAACCCCTGCCTAAAGTCTCCTCCCAGGTGGCCAGGTAATAGCAGGTGCTTTCTGATCCAGATCTTGGGGTTGGTGTTGTGCGGGCGGATCACCTGGGAGGAGAAGGGGCCTAGGGTAATGAGAGGACTCCATGGTGGCGAGACACAGTATTTGCCTTCCTTTAAGGAGGACATATCCTCAATGACACGTATGTAATGGCTTGTTGTCATAACAATGTTCCTGTTCAACAAGTTTAATGTGGGTAAAAACAATCAAACATCCTTAGGCATTGAGAGAGAAATAAGATCCTTTTTTTAAAACCTGGAAACTTATAAAGCTAGAAGCTCCCCTAACTCCCAAAGTTGCAGTGAAAGGAATGTCTGTAAATAACAATTCAGCCTCTAAAGAACTTTATTCCTCTATTCAATCCAGTCTTGTGATGGATCCCTATGATATTCCTTCAAAGGGAATAGAAATGAGTTTGAGATCGAAACTCAAGTGCGAAAAACGGACTTCGTCTTTTGGTACTTCAAGTCCCCATGTACTGGGACGAAGAAGAGTGCTAAAGAGGAACAAAACTGCAGGAGTGGTCTGCTTGTTAATGATCCACACCTTACAGAGACTGATGCTTAAAAGGCCCCCTCAGGTGCAGTGCATTGGTGAGCAGGCAGAGCAGAAGCAGCAGAACCTGGAGGAGGGAAATGATGTCGGGACCAGTGTTGCGCAGAGAACAGTAGCCAGTCCTGAGAGGGTGTTTGCCTGCAGCTGCCTTAATTGCAGCGGTCGCGCAGCTGGAAGCATGAAAGAGGGAAGCTTACCCTTTTGAAGGCCGGTTTTGCAGATGCTGCACATCCGGAAGCGAAATTGTGGCAAGCTATATTCCTCATGAGGTGGTCTCTGGTGGCTGGCGAGCTCCAGAGAGCCTCCGGAGCGAAGGAAGTTCCAAGTGGCGTGAACCTAAAGTTGCAGCTTGCCCGGTCGCGAGGGGACACTGTAACAGAGTACTTGTGAGCAATGAGGGAATATGACACGCACGCCTTACCCGGTGAGTTGACGAGCAGATAGTGACCCTGGAGTGCTTCGAGACTGCTCACATGCTCGATGCAGGCATTTCCAGAGTAGAAAACACTTGCGTGAAAGTGAAAACAAAGGCAATTTAGACTACCGAACTATAAGAAACCAGAGACAACAATATTTTTGAAAGCCAAATGACTATCTTTGAGCATTAGTTTGAGAGCCCAGCGACAAGATGGGGTAATACTGTTAAAACCTAATGCAGACAACCATTGCCCAAGCCAAAATAAAGCAAGATTGCAGCAATTTAGAACCAACAGATATTGCCAAAGGCAGGAGGGGACTAATGGAAGTTCCAATGGTTGTAAAGTATATTGTCAATTTTTGAAGAAGAATATAACAGCTGGTGTAAACCCACATTGCCAAAGCCAAGGAAGAAGCAGAATTAAACCATATCCTTGTCAGTGTTTGTTTGATAACGCAGTGGGGAAACAAGAGTGGCAAGAAGCCTGCCCTTCTGGAAAGGGTTATTCATAAAGATAGGAGCATAATTTGCAGAGGTGTTGAAAAGTGTGAAAGAATACTAAAGAACACCATTGTGAATCTGGCTTTCTCTGAAGCATTGGTTAAAGTCTGATGTGTAAATTAATGAACACTGCAACGCTGTTGGAAGTTCAACTTTACCACAGTGGCACCTGTTTGTGAATTATTGTTCGGGCAAAGAGTATACCTGATCAGTGAACTTTTGAAATAGGCCTGGCATGGGAGTAAACGAGGTAGAAGTTGATGAACTGCTGTGAAGTAGTGTTGATAACTTGTGACACTTTCTTTGCTGAAGAAAGAACTGTATAAAACTGCTGCAGAAGTGGTATGCATATCTTCATAAATAAGTTGCGGCAAAGCATCCTGACCAAGACAATTTATGTTGCTGCTAATGAACTAAGGGAACTATTCTTTATGTGAAGAAGACAAGTTTGAATCTAACTATTGCAAGAGGAAAAACACTCGAGTTTTGGAACTTTCTGTTGTCAAGTTGAAGGTACAATGTTTTGTGTTTTTTTTTTTTTGTACCTGTGGAGCAAGTCCGGCTTGAATCTGGGGCAGGTGAATTCACCCAGATTTTAAGGAGAGACTGTTCTTCTATTGTGAATTTAATTGTGATTCTAACGTTTTGCTACCTTTTTTTTTAATTGCTGTGCATTACCTTCCTGAGTTACTGTATGTATAAGTGCGAGGGACCAATATCCTTTAAGGGGTTTCCTTTAGTTTGTTAGGCAGTGAAATCCTCAGAGTAGGGATAGTGAGGAGTTTATCCAACCTTTTAATTTAATAAAATGGCATCTTTTGAATACCCTTCACAAAGTTGTCCGCCTCACAGTTCGGACTCCTCCCACTACCTTGAGAAGTGCCAATGTCAGGCTTCGGTGCCCGCTCCAACCCAGGCAGCGGACCTGGCAGGTTCTGTGGCATATCTGCCCTCTGTTGGGCCCTACTACATTTCCAGGGTCGTATGTGGGACGGTACGCCTGTGCAGACGCCATAATGTTCTGATAGCTAACAGCGCACTAACATGAGAGTGGAACTTCCTGTTTGCTGTTTTCTGGACCAGCTTTCTTCTTTATCAGCTACTTAAATTCTCCCTCTGTTTTTGTGGTTGTGAGCCTGGATTTTGCTTGCACAAACTGCTTTGGATCTCCCTTGGTTTTGTCACTGCGGTTACCAGATCTTCCTATGGTTGGTGTATTTTTTTTAGCTGAGTAAAATATAGTTGAAATATAAACCAGATTTTATTAATCCCTAGTACTGAAACCTAGTCATTACTGCAAATTCAGATATATGTGTACCTTAAAGTTCCTCTTCAGATCACACAGTAACATGGGTTCTCCTTCACTGGGGCCATTGATCCAAAGACATCCACGGTGGTGTGGTTGAGCACAGGAGACGGTCTCCTCTCTGATTCCTAGTTTTTGCTGGGCTGTTCTTTTCACTTTTTTTGATCGAATGTGCCTGTTTTTAGGGAGTAAATGTGGTTAGTATAGCCCTTATTGGTAGGGTGGACAACATTTTCCAAAATTCGAGGGGGCAGTGGGAGATACGGTTCTTTGAGATAGTCAAAGGGATACTTACAATGAAATGTACATGCTTGTTGCTGTGATGTAATTGAATATTTCCTTAAAAAAATTATTCAATACGAAAAATGAAGATTGGGCAAATTCAGGAATATTTTATGATGCTGATGGGCAACATAACCACATTCAGTAATGTGATGAAGGGCCTTGACCAGAGGAGAAAATAAAGCTCCATGGAGTCTGTTGTCCCGGTCTATGGCCAGATGTCTGGGTCTGTCAAGCTAAGAAAAAGGGTTGGAGCAGAAAACCAAGGTTGTTCTTGGGCAAGCCGAATATGATCTAGGATGTTGCTGTGTTGCTTAGTTCAGAATCTATGCCTGAGAGAAACCTCTATTCTGCCAGAGGTTTGCCCAGAACAGAATCTGGAGAAGGTCAAAGATGTTATGTTTTATGTTTATTATAATGCGCGAGAGTACCCAAGGGTATCAGGGCGCAGCATTTACAAGACTTTTTGAAGCTTAGTTGCAGTCATCATAAAATATACATACAGACAATGAGGTAAACCAATGTTATATACAAAGCAGCAGTGAGTCAGATAGGAATTATATACATGTAAACAGGTAGGCACACGTGGTTAGTGTGTGCAGGTAGCGTGGCATTTAGGAATCCTAGTGGGCCTCCGATTGCAGCCATGAGACTACCTTGGAACGGAAGTTCTGGTAGGGCAAGTCCATTCTGAGGTTTGGAGGCAAGGAGTTCCACAGTTTGGCTGCTTTCACCGGGAAGCTGTTTCCTCCTATGGTGGCACGTTTGTAGTTGGGGACGGATAGGCAGTCTTTATATGCTGTTCTAACGGATCTTAGAGAGGATTGTCTGTGGAATCTATTGATCAGGTATGTTGGGGCAGCATTGTCAAGAGATTTGTGGGTGAGTGATGCTGTTTTTAAAATAATTTTATCTTTAGTGGAGAGCCAGTTGTTCTGTTGGCTGATTACTGTGATATGTTCTCTTCTAGAGATGCCCAAGGCTGCTCTGAGAGCGTTGTTCTGGAGGGTTTGTATCTTGCTGGTGGTGGCCTTGGACGATCCCAGGTAGAGGGCGTTGCAGTAGTCGAGGCGGGACAGTATGAGGGCTCTAGCGAGTGTAAGGCAACTAGTGTCTGACAGAAATGATTTGGCTGCTCGGATTAATTTGCATGTGTATGCCGTGGAGGATGCTAGGGAGCTCACTTGTCTTTTGAAGGAAAAGTTGGAATCCAAGTAGAATCCCAATGTTTTGACCTCCTGTCCAACTGTGATGTTGTTCCCGTCAATCATATAAAAGAATTGTAGGCCGGGCCCAGTTTCCTTAGGCTGGACGTGGTACCTAGGATGATGAGCTCTGTTTTATCATTCAGGCATAGTCCATGAGTGGCCATCCATGCCTGGATGATGATCTATACCCTTTTTAGCAAGGCTAAATCCTTTCCATAATCTCCAGAAAGCAGGAGGAGGATCTGGGTATCATCTGCATAGTTGGTGTAGGTGATACCGTGATGATCCAAATTATCGAAAAGGGGCTTGGTAAATATGCTATACATTGTGGGGGAGTCAGAGGAGCCTTGTGGTACCCCACAGGTGATCGGTACAGGGTCTGCTGCATTAGTGGGAGAGAAGACCCTCATGGTTCTGCCATTAAGGAATGATGTGATCCAGGTGATGGCCTCAGTAGAGAAGTGCGCTGAAGAGTGGAGGTGTGTACATGGGACAGAGTGATCGACCAAATCGAAAGCTGCAGATAAGTCGAGGAGGAGGAGTAGGGCAGCTTGTCCCATGTCTGAGCGTGTCGATCTGGGCTTTTAAGTCAATGAGTGCGGTTTCAGTCCCGTGTTGAGGCCCGAACCCTGATTGTCTGGATCCTAAGAGGTGGTGATCTATCTTCCAAGTGCTTCTGTATTTGTACATAGGCAACCTTGTCCAAGATTTTTAGTAGGAAGGGAACGGTTGTTATGGGTCGGTAATTTGTGGGTGTTGCTGAGTCAAGTGTAGGTTTTTTCAGTAGTGGACGTACCCAAGATTGTTTTAAATTGGTGGGGATGGAGCCAGTGGCGAAGGAGGCGTTGATCAGTTTTGTAATGAAAGGGGAGAAGTCACGGGCAGCGTCTTTCATAAGCTGTGCTGGGCACAGGTCTCCCTGGCAATTGGATGGTTTCAAGGACAGGATGCTTTTTTCAACTTCAAGTGTGTTGACTTTGGAGAACTTGAAGCGGGTGATATCTGTGGGCGTGAGCTTGTCCGGAATTTTCGGAGGGAGAGTGACATTGAGGGAGGTTTTTTTGCTCCATGTAGACTCCATGGGAGAAATGTCCAATGCTGACAGAAAGCATGGAAGATGTTCATAAATATTTGTGATGTCATTGGTGGTGACCTGCCACAGTATATAATTTGTCATTGAATTGGTAGAAGAATCTCAAATGCACCATGGTGCTTGACAAATCTGATTATAAACCCCCAATTATGGGATTATTTAATTAATAATAAATATAATTTCTCATTTATAATGCGCTAAGTACCAGGAGTGGTTTCTAAGCGTGGGATCGGGATTCAAGCTTTGTGTTGCGCTGTTGTTTTGCTTCCAAGACAAATGCGTTACCCCAGAGTTATCCTTCTCTCCAGATCTACAGCTACCTTGCCACTGATTTTTCCACTTTTCTTTCTTCAAATATTTTAACCCCCACGGACTCCGCCTGTTTTTATTTTTATTTTTTTAATGTTTTACTTTATGCTGGGCCCACAGACTCTACATTTTCCTTCCTTGGAGAAACTGGCTGAAGGTTAGCCTGTTCATCAAACTATTCCACTTGAAGTAGATCTAACACCTTTTCGATTGGGACCCCAATTGTTTTACCAAACATTAGAATATATGCATAAACTCTAATTGAGTGAAAACTACTGGACTCCCACCGATACCCCCTGAAACAGGTATGCATAGAAATTATCGAAATGAAAACGAACGGAGAACTGACAGCATCTTTTGACTGTTTTTTTTTTTGTTTTTTTTTTTTTTTAATCGATAATTTGGGAAGTTTTTCTAAAATATAGCTGTGGGTTATGGTAATAGTTGGGGTGCGGGTGGGGGGTGGTCTCCCCCGCATTAATAGAAAAAGGATGCAGTAATTTCTCTATTCGATCTTATCATGGACATCCCCTGAAACACTATTTTGAAATATTTAGTAAAGAACCGCTTGCAGTGCTCCAGATAAAATGTGGAAGTCTAGTATTTTACTCACTATTTTTTTTTTTTTTAAGTTTGGATTAAAAAGATTTTTAGGGAGTAAAAATGTATTCCCAACAGGAGTATTTTATGAGCGAGTAAAAATGTTTTAACGAGAAAACAGTGTTTTTGTAATTTTCTTTGCACCTAGTTATTCATACAAATTAAGAGATGCACGTTTACGTCTTCCGATCAGTCAGTTATAATAGTTTCTTCCTTTGGTACTAAGTGCACTACTGGTCCAAACCTATCCATATAGCTGGGTGAGTGAAAGCAAGGGCACAAGGCCCTATGTGCACATTTCCAATGTTTTGTTGGGAGTACTTTTATGCCCTATTTTTATTTTTGGGGAGTAAAAGTAGCCGGTACACTCCTTACATGTAGGGCTGACTTAAGGGTTTTCTGCTGTAAACCTAACACGTCGGCTGTCAGAAAAATCAGACCATGATCGGCCAAAATAAAAGCAAAATCGTCCCACATATTCTATAAACTGCAGTGAAGGACAAAAGTGTATAATCCTAGTTAGAATTAATGATGCATGCCTGAAGATTCGATATGCGAGTGCTCTTCGTGTATGCGCTTCTACAGAGGCAGATGCTGAGCCACAATTTGTTTTCCCTGGATTTCATAGCGTGAATTATGAGTTCAATCAGATCTAAAACATTGCAAGTTCATGTGTATTAGCTGTCTGTTATTTCTGACATCTCTGTACGCGGGGGGGGGGGGGGGATGCAGGTGGAAGAGTCATCTGTTCTCACCATATGAAACTCGTACTCCAAAAAGGAGCACACACTGGGCAAGAAACGGTGTTTATTACAGCTGGGCGAACACACATAAAACAGAACAGAGGACTGGAACTTGTTGATAAGAGTTGACATCGGTGCATACAGTGAACTTTGGTTGTATATTCCGAATACAATGGTAAAGGCATTAGACAGTTACAGCTTGTATGTATGTTCCACCGTTCCCAAGAAATTAATTGGCTATGCTGCATTATTTCCTTAGAGTGAACATATCTTATAATAGTTTGATATGAATGTTTATATAGCGCCTATACACAATGTGTTTCAAAGCGCTCCACAGCAAGGAAGGGAACAAGGGGGAAACAACATTCTTACATGTCATGAACAAGAAGAATGTGAAATTAACTATCGTACTCTGCCTGGCGACGTTTCAGATGGTGTACACACTTAGGAAGGAAATGGGAACAGGCAGGCAACTACCGTCATAGGCATGATGACATTTCTGATAGAGCCGAGAGTTACAAGAGGTGCAGGGAGGAGAAAGGCGGGAGAGGAACAAAACAAGCGACTATTGTAGTAGGCCTGACGACATTTCAGAAACTGCTGGAGAGGGAGGGGGGACAAGTAAGGAAGGAGAGGAACACTTGTTACTGTCATACTAGGGCCAGGGACAATTCTGATAGAGTAAGTACAAGGAGAAAAGTAAGGAAGGGGGGAGAGGAGAAGAGAACAGAATAAGATTGTGAAAAAGAACAGAGAAGCAGAGGGGTGAGCAAATACAGTTGCAGAGGTCAGTAAAACACAATATTGCAAGGGAACAGAAAATGTAGGCAAGGATTCACGGTGACGATGGGCAGAGCATGATTCAGGGGCAACAGAGTACGAGATCCAGGGGAGGTACAGCATGAGAGTTGAGGGGGGTTAAGCACCAAGAGTCAATGTGTCCAAAAGCCAAATCCAAGCGTTAGGTCGTTGATGGTGAACCCTTAGTGAATCAAGACAAATCCTGCAATGTATGGGAGTGGGGTGCGGGGGGGGGACTAGAGAGGTTTGGGGGGCTCAGACTTCATGGGGGTCCAGCTGGCGGTTGGGGGGCACAAAAACATCACGGGGGAGCAGAGCAGAGGGGGTTGAGGGCACAGACTCATTATGGGGACCAGAGGTGGGGGCATGACATCACAGGGGACCAGGGGGGGCACACAGGGAATCCAAGGGTTGGAGGGGGGGGGGCACACGGACATCACGGGGGACCAGAGGGGGCAGACTAAAGCCTGCCGGTCCGCAATAGGCTGCTTAGTCAGAAGAAACCGCCAATGAGCAGCTCACCACCTGGGCACAACCTCCTGGAGAGGGGAGGCGGCCATCTTGTAGTTCCACGGGCCGGCCCACAGGAAGGGAGAAAAATCCCCCCAAGGGCCCCAGGGAGGACCTCTGGCCGGGAGGCAATGTGGCCTAGCAGAAATCTTGGTGGAGATGGGAATGGGCTTTTTAAACCCATTAAAAAAATCAAATTTGGTGTTTTTTTTTTCCTCCCTGATTTTCTTTTTTTTTTCTTCAATATTGCAGACAAGGTGGGTAGGCGCTGCACAATGGTAAGGTAGGTGCCTTACCTCAGTGCAGGACGCAGATCCCCAAGCACAGCCTCCAGGTGTGCATCGTGCTGCAAAGGGAGCGGGTGATGAGGCTCCGATGTCAGTGAAGAAAGCGACCGAGGGAGGGGGCCCAGGAAGTGAGACTTTGGAGTGAGCATGATTGGAGAAAATTAGTAGAACATGATTAGAGCTAAGAGATCAACAGTATCCCAACTCATCGCCTCCCCATGTGGCGCCACATTGATTCCCACTCCTACCAGGAACAGTTTGCTATTAGTATGCTTAAATTTGAGTGGCAATCTCATAATACTGTTGGAGCCTTATGCGCTGTGGAACAGTTTCTGCAACCATACCTTCGCTCAATGTGGAACAGTTCGAGAAGGCCGTTTGGAAATGGCCACCGTTTACTTGTTTGCACGTTGCTAGGCAATGGCTACAGCCGAGCGCTCCCATAGGCTGCAACTAATTACTTTACCGGACCGACTTCACCAGAAGGCGATAGCCGGCCCTACTGTCAAAGGCCCTCGACTCGAGGCCATTTCCTGTCTGTGCCAGTCCGGGTCTAACAGCGCTGAGGCCCGCGTCACGCTGCCCGATCCAGCTCCAGTCCATGCTCTGTCTGTATTGGGTAAACTTGTCAATCTACGGAATACCCTTGCCTTTAAACACCATTTAATTACCATTGCTGTATTCTCTGACCCACCTCTGCTACAGCTTCATATTGCAGAGCTGCAACTCAAGTACTGCGTCCCTACTCTGGATTTTTACAGGGTTAAACACCCTCTGCCAGCACCCTGCTGTCCCCTTCTGTGACTTGTTCACTCCCCACAGCCACCACAGTACTGTCCCCCGTCCCGGCCTCTTGCTCATTATTGTATCCATTATTGTGCCGTCAACCACAGCTGCCGTATAAAATGCTTTTGGCCTAAACCCTAAGATAACAGGCGCTACGTTAACGCCATCTGCAAACTGCCTGTGCCCTCCTATATGTCTGCATACTAAAGTGTAATTGTGACATTCCTCACTATTTATGCAATCCAGTCCACAGTAAATATGTAGGCACTGTCGGTTACTGCTGCTACGCTGACACTTGCATACTTGTGGCCTATATATTGACTCTCTATGCAAATGACCTTGTTAATTGATCTGGTCTACAAAAACGTAGTTTGATTTGTTTCATGTTTAACCCACTGGCTATGCTATTGATAGATTGGCACTTTCACTCATTATCCTTGTTACCTATTGGCCTCATTGCCTGGCAACCTCTCAGCCACTGCCAGCTGTGATCCGTACTTATTTAGCCTAATCGGTATGACTAGATGACATGTTGTAACCATTGTTCAGTATCTAAGAACAGTCTTTATACAATAATTGTCATGCCTACCATAATTGCCCTGTGCCTTCTAACTATACACCGCTCCTTGCTCCTGCCTACAATGGCCTTTAAAGCTCTAAGCAACAACTTCCTTCATGATGTCTATGATTGGTATACCACGCTGAGCACACATAGCATTGCCCTATCCATGCCACGGATACTACCATTATCGACCAACATACCTCCTTATACATTCCTACCCACTTGCCTATCAACAGTAGACTATATTGTCACTCTACACCCTTCTTGACTAACAGCTCTCATAATCTCACACCGGCCCAATGGATTAACCGGTACGCCGCTAGACCTACACCGAATCAACCTACCAAAGTCAGGAACCTCAGACTTGGCTCTAGGCTCCAGCCAGCTGGCACCCTATCTAATATTAAACACAACACGAGTGCCTCATGTCCAACTACTGCCAAATGCTCAAATACTAGCCCCAAGGTAATCAACTCTACTAGCACCATGGTAAAAACGCATCTACACCCAAAGAATCCATAATCCAAACTAAATGCAACTAACTCTGTCCTAATATTCTGATTAAGGGGGCCTTTATAAACGCCAGATCATTGGCTCCTCATGCATTAGACATTGCAGATGTCACAACCTCCAACGACTTGGACTTTCTTGCCATAACGGAGACCTAGCTTCATGCCGCAGCAGGGCCTGCCCTTGCCCTTCCCATTCCAGATGAGTACTATCACTCGACTAGACAGTCATCAAAAGGCGGGGGTGTCGCATTTGTCGCAAAAACACTAGGCATTAGATCCATACCTAACCCAGCCTTCCCTTCCGGCGAATTACTATCTGTAAAGCTTACCTTTACAGCATCCCGCACACTCACCATGCTCCTCGTATACAGACCACTCGGCCCAATCACCACGTTTCAAGAAGACATTACCACACTCCTGACCAATAACAACAAACCTAGTTCGCAAATCCTACTATTAGGTGACCTCAATCTGGGCTTTCATGACCCCAAAGACGATAAAGCGTCAGCCATTGCTAATATTTCTGAATTGGGGTTCACGCACCACATAACTAGACCCACACACATTAAAGGTAGGGCTCTAGGTTGGCTGGTCGACCTTAACTGCGACACGAACATCATCTCTAATACACTGTGCGCATGGTCAGACCACCACCTAATCTCCTTTACTATAAAAGATGACGACAATCTTAATCGTCAGATACCTCTTGCACTAGAAACAACCGCAATATAACAGCAGAGAAATTACTCCATCTGCTTAAACCGATCACAGAACTTTCCCCCACTAGCTCAAACCCTACTGTTCTCGTAGACATCTATAACCAGACCCGGCTCAATGCCATTAATACCATTGCACAATTAAAAATGCGTAAAACTAATCCTCGTAGGCACCTAAACTCTTGGTTTACCCCAAATCTCTGAACCCTACGTAAAAACAAGAGAAATGCAGAAACCTTATGTAAGAATTCCCCTTCAGCCCCTAACAAAATTAACTTCCTTACAGCTTTCCTTGCTTACAAAGAAGCTATTCTTCAGGCTAAAGAAGACACTATAACGATCAGATCATTAAAGCTAAATCTAGTACGAAAGAACTATTCAACATACGAAGAGAGTTAGAATCCCCATCTTCCCCACTGGACACCTGTGCTACAGACACAACATGGTGTACCAACATTCAGAATGCCTTATTTTCCAAAATCGCACTGCTACAAGCTAAAATAAACTCCTAAAAATCTAGCCTACCACTTACGTATCTCAACCCCCACCTATAATTCCACAGCTGAACCCCCGTGAGTTGTTCAACTTCTCACCACTCTCAAACAAGTGGAGGACATTATCACAAAGTTGAAACCTTCAAGATGTCAGGGAGATATCTGCCCTGCTCCCATCATTAAAGATATAGCAAAAGAATTGGCGCCTTCCATTACCACTCTAATTAAAGCCTCCTTCGAGACAAGTTCAGTCCCTACCAATTTGAAAGATGCTTGGGTCCTTTTGCTACTAGAAAAACCCAATCTAGAACCAAGCATCCCTTTGAACTACAGACCAATCACAACAGTACCATTTCTCCTTAAAATCCTGCACAGAGCCGCATACCTGCAGATCCAGGATCACCTCGAAAAAAAAAACAATCTCCTAGGACTTGGGTAATATGGCTTTAGACCAAGACATGGAACTGAAACAGCCTTGATTGACCGCAAGACACAAATGGACATACTAAAAGACAATGTTAAATTACCCCTACTACTACTAGACCTTTCGGCTGCCTTTGACTTAGTAAACCATAAAGTCCTCTGCAGGCACCTCTCGACAGCAGCACACTTCTCTGACAAGGCCAACTCTTGAATACAGTAATTTCTAAATAACAGATCTATGAGAGTCTTTCCACCTTCGGCTTCTGCCGAGCCAGCACCAGTGACATGTGGAGTCCCTCAAGGCTCTTGTGTCTCCTACGCTATACAATGTATTCACGAAGCCTCTCTTCGACCTGGACAAGTTGGGTGTCACCTACACGAACTATGCAGATGAGACCCAAATACTCCTTCCCATCACTGGCGACTACAACCTTGATTCCAAAGTACTAAATGACATCAACCACACTTTACAAACCTGGATGGCTAAGCATTGTCTATACCTCAATGATGACCAGACAGATTTACTACTCTTTGGATCCCAAACAAGACTGAACAGACTTTACAGTTCTCCTCTTTTAACATTGACGGTTACAACATTAAGGTATCCAAGAACGTGAAAACTTTAGGCATATACCTAGACTCCTCTCTGTCACTGACAAGATAAACTAATGTGATCGCTTCCTCTACTGCCTACACGTGCAACGCTTGCAGACCATTCTGATCAACAACCAACTGTATCTCGATAGCTAGAGCTTTAATTCTATCTAAATTGGATTACTATAACGCGCTCTACTTGGGAACGAACCAGCGCAACTTAAAGTTATACATTATTTAAAACCATGCCCTCAGATCAGCGCTAAACTTACCTAGGGCTCACCACATCTCAGAGATAAGACGCAATACACACTGGCTTTTGGTCAACCAGAGGATCGAGCTTAAAACATCTCACTTACTCATAAGTGCCTTGCCAACCTAGCGCCTAGCTACCTGACTGACAATTTTTCTTGTAATATCTCTAACCGCCCAACTAGATCTTCATAATTACACTGCCTAAAGGTTCCTAGGTTTAAACTCCAGAGGGCAGGAGGGAGTAGCTTCCCTGTGCTAGCAGCTAAACGCTGGAACTCGCTGCCACGAACACTGAAATCTAAACCATCCTTCCAACTTTTCAGGCAAAAGGCAAAAACATGGTTCCTTTCGCAAGAGACCTAGAATGCTTTCCATCTCACTGTTTGCCTGTACTTACTACTGCACTTTGGATGACAAGCTCTTCCTAGAGGTCGGGTGTAGCACTGCCTATTTAAGAGGGATAGAGTGAAGAGACTTTCCCTATTCACAAATACTTATATAAAAGGCCAGATACAAGTCCCTAGTACCTAATTTCCAGACATTCTACATTATCTAATGTATGAATCTGGAGTTACTAAGGCTCAATATGGATTGGAATGTATGCGTCTTTATTAACCAGTGCAATATCAGCTTCTAGATAGCTCAACTGACTTGTGCTGGTGTTAAAATCTTTTCGGCTCCTATTGTTAAGGGGACTAAAAACCAAAAGAAGAGCCTGATCTTATTGTCAAGTGCAGTGGAGAACATTCCCCAGCATTTCCGAACCATTTGTCCTGATGAAGATGACCACAGTTAAAATGGTCAATGAAACTGGTCGACGCTATAGGGCTTGAGCTGGACTCTGCTATTGATGATCTGGTTGCCCAAGTAATTTTGGAGGCAAGGTCTGGCCGAGGTGCTTAAACACAAGAACAGCAGGAGGCTCAGTTCTGTTCGGCTGAACAGAACCGAGCTCCCCTCCTGATGCTCTTTAAACTGTATTTGAGACGAGGCTCCTTATGGCCCTTTGTCAAAACTAGTAGATCCCCACTGGAGTTGTGTATGGCTTGATACATGTGCGTCTTTTGCAGTGGTGGGACTGTTTTTGTACCATTGAATCATATTAGCTACATGATCCTTCATGATTAGTAGGCCTGTATATAGAGCATTGGCTCTAGACTAGTGTGCCGTTGCCAGATTACCCTTCCCTACTAGCCAAGAACTTGTCAATTTACATGACACTTATTTGCACTATATCCACTTTAGTTATGAAATGCGCAATTGCACTTTCCACATCGAATAAAAACATTTTTGAAAATGATCTCTAATATATATAATATGTTGATATGTGGATACTTGTGTTTTTACTTGTTTTTGTGTCAAACTGATTTGTATGTATGTCTTATTGTGTATGCAACCCTTTGCATATGTGCTGAAGGGAGATGGTTTGGAGAACGCGTTTTGTGCAGATAGCCCTGATCCCCAGGCTCGGCCATACCCATGAAATCTCTAGCTCCCCCACCTCTACCCGAATCATCTTGGAGGCTGGAAGGCCGTCTCCCAATGGAATGGAACGCTATGGTTTTGGGGAGGGGGAGGTGTATTTCAAACCGTTAGGAGGCCCCCTTGCCTGCAGCTCAGAAGACCTGCCTGCACATGTTGGCAAAAATGCCTTTATCTGGAGTAGTGTAAGGTTTCCAAATGCAAAAAGGACACTAATGCCTTTTTTGAGGGCATAGTTAAATGTGATGCAGTTTTGTACACATAGCTATAGTTTACCTTGTTGACATGTGGACAGAGCATGTGGGTGGAGTCTTGTGTGGCTATGGGTGGGGGCATACATCTCAGGTTTTTTAATTTTTTTCAAATGTAGGCAGGTGTGATCTTTGCCCAGGGCTACCAAAACAGATTGATGCAGTTTGGTTTAGATTGCCCGAGTCCCGAAGGACGCTAGACGGCAATTCTGTGCCTCTGACCCTCCAGCCACAATCGAACCCTTAAATTGTACGTTTGGAAGGCATTCTGTGGTAAGCTACGCCTGCCTCCCCAATAAGGAACACCAGAAGGTAAGTAGTTTACATGTAGGTTTATTCTCTAAGATGTAAAGTAGAGAAAGCACTGGGACATCCATCAACACATTGGGTCCAACTGACACCAGTAGAACCCAGCACTCCAAACATCCATAAACACTCCACCTAGAATCTCTGACATCCCCACACCAACAGGCCACCTAGAATGTCAGTGACATCACCAGACCATAATATGACTCATAGCCATAATCAGGCCCCAGCACATATTATGACACATTCGTGGCGCGCTCCCGGAGTTTTTTTTTTTTGATGTTTGCAGTTTTCTCATTGCTCCATTGTGGGATGACGGTAGCCCGTTGTTGAGTCCAGTTGTCCTGAACACTGCTCCCTTTATCCCAGAACTGCCCACACGTTCTACTATTCCCTTGGCTGGCCTGCGCGCCCGCCTTGCGTATTCCATTTCCACGCGCCACTGGTGATGGTTGCTATGGGGGGATCCCTGTCGGCGCTGACCTTCACACACCGGCATCTGCCGACGCGCCCTGTTGCACGGCACGGCGCACAACGACTTTTACAGCACACACACAGCCAGCTCCGGTTTAAAAACCGATTCCGAGAAATTAGCCTTTGGTTCATGTCAAGCAGCAAAATGCATGAACTCTGACCGCCGCACGTCGGCCCTTATCCGGCCTGGATGATTGCAAAACGCGCATAGTTCCCTTTTGAATAAATAGGATTCTGATAAATAAGATGCACAGAGCAAGTGTGTAAACTCGTGCATGGGTAGTGCTCCAGCGCACACTTCATGCCATTTCTCTCCTCGGTTCGGACAGCGCATAAAAGACCCTTTACTCTGCATGCATGAACTGAGTAACGAGTAGTGCATGTATTGGACTTGACATCTCTGCAATTATACGACCTTGTGTGCCGAACATCCAGCAGTAAACAACCAGCAATATGTGATTAGCAGATGCAGATGGAAAGATAAATAGCCTTCCAAGTTAACTCTGCAGGGAGCAGACCTCGCAGTGAGCCAGGCCTCGGGGGAACGCACGCTGCACTGCCAAGTGGAAGTATGAAGGAGGCGAGATGCAAATGAGAAGTGGATGAGAGACGGCCCCCAATCCGCCAATCCGTTCCCCCACACCCCTCCCTCTCTAGACTGAAGCCGTCGTGCTGCCCATGTGGGGTCTTGGCCGCCCACATCGTGATGGCTCAGAACGTGGCATCTTCATGGAGCTCCCAGAAGCCCCCTGCATGGAGCATGCTGTGCTGGGAGCATCTTATGGCAATCAAGCCGTGCCCTCTGGTTGGCACCTGCTTGTTTTTTTTTTGTTGTGGGTAAGGTCCCATTCATTGTTCTTTGAGGATTCTTGGAAACTCTAATTATGTGGTGGGTGTGGCCCAAGGACTGGGCATAGATTGGTCCAATGACCTTATTGAAGCCAAATCCCTTTCAGGGACATCCAGTAAATGTAATAATAATAAAGCTTTTAAAAAAATGCAGCTTTACATAGGTGCATGTGTTTAAGGCCTGCTGGTGTAAAATGTGGCTAAAGAGTACGATTACATGGCCATGGTGGCCTAGTAGAAAACCCTAAAGGATAACCGCGCCACCACATCCATAAGTACTCCCATTGTTAGACCTAGAAGTAACATCACTCGGCCCTGTGTGAATAGCTCGGCGAGATGAGCACTTGCCTCGGGTCATGGGGCAGCCTGCCAGCAGAGTGTGAACGTTTGAATCCTAGCAGGTCCATCTTAGAAGCTGGGCCATCCAGCATGGAGCCCTTTATATAACCTATTGCATAACCGTTCTAATATTTTTTTGATAGAATACATAATACATTGCCAACGGAATGAATGGATTTTGTGGATTAATCCACGTTGGGTGTTGCCATACGCTGTCATCCTTGGTGCCATTGACTACCCCAACTCTCACAGTTCCCGAAGATATCGGGACGCTTTACACCTTGATGTATAAGCTGCATTTTCACCTCCCACCACTGAAGCGTGTAAAGAAGTCTGACATCGCCGGGGATCGTTGTGGGCGCACGCTCGTCTGCCACTTTTTAATGTCAACGTGGTACCCTTTTTGCTGACCCGCTGCTCCCAACATGGCATGTGACCCATGCTATTAAAGAACTATATAATGCAGAGTTTCTCGCTACAAAAGACCCCCCCCCCAGCCCCGCCATTGGAGAAAGCTGCTGTCATGTTGGACGTTCCGATTACGGAACACACCTATTGAAAAAAATCCGTTTTGTGAATAAACCCCTTGTTAAATACTGCCCTACTTATAAAATGAGTCGGCAGTCAATAAAACCAGGCACGACCGGTTTCTGTATAGTGTCTGGTTTCAAGTCTGTATTCACACCTGAGTGGAAGAGTGCCTGCAAAAGTTGAATGTGCCTCATCCAGTGATTATGGCTGCCAAAGGTTTGAAAGAATGCAACCCCATGATTGGGAGCAGAGTTACCCCACTCTGCTCCATATCTGCCATATGAACTGAGGCTCTGCATCCTTGCCTTGTACCTCCGGTCGCCCCGAATCATGAAGGAAGATGCCGAGCTCAAGATGGATTGTGGGAAACTACTTGCCCGCCTGTGTTCACAAATAACCTAAATAAATAAAAGCAGGGGCACAGGAGATTTTTACAAAGGAAATTCTGAGGTTTATTTCCCTTCAAGCGAGCCCAGCATGATGTACGATCCTTCATCTGGACTTGCTACCCCCTCGCTCTCGCTTTGACAAGAACAAACCACAGGTCATGGACTAAAAGTGGACAGAGATCAACATCTCAGCATGCCTCTACACAGCTGTCTTTTGGCTAATTTAACCCACTGGCCTATTTCACAAGCACATGTGAGCAGTCATCCAAACAAGGGCATTCTGTTCTGCAAGCTTATGTCCTTTTAAATCATGTGTGCAGTTATCTCATTAGAGAGACTATGTAATGCATCTTTTCAAAAGCGGCAACAATATTAACACATTGTTCACAATCGATCCTTTTTTTAACATGGTTCTCTGATACCCATCTCAGTAAATAAATCTGCTACATCTATGACCAACATTTCCTAATAACATTCTTCTACATAAAACATATTTGTGGTGGATTTTCAAGTTGCCTGTGTTAAGATGGTTGCATTGGGGACACTTTTTATTATACTAAATAAGGATCGCGCTACATAACATTCCAGTGATAACCTACCGAACACACATAAACATTCACTCCTGACAGTACTGCATAAACCCCTTGGCACAATGCCTTTGCCCCCAGCTTCCCCCGCTCCTCTGTTGGGAGCTTAAAGATGTAGGAATCCTCTTTGGGATGAAATAGCCATACATGTGATTTGGCAACACTTGTGTAAGGAGCAAAGAAAATAGCCAAAAGCAATTTCATCAGGACATGTTTCATGGAGCTCAATCGCCCCTTGGAGTGTCTTATTACCTCACCCCTTCAGGTAGGCCATTAGAGATGGTGGGCTTGCCTCCTTACAGAAAGTGAGTCCTTTTCGCAGATTATATCTAGTTGCCTCTGAGTCGCAGTTTCCTGGATCTCAAGTTCTATCGCCCACTCTGTTGCTCCAGCAATGTCTTTGTGGACAAATGGCAATGATGCAAATGGCCAATGTCTCGGCAGAAAGGGTACTTTTAGTGCCATACACGGCAGGCAGTGGTGTGGGTAATCAAAAGAAGGTGATGCTTGCTTTTCTGCGTAAAGCGTGGACCCAAAACTAGCAGCCACAATATTTTTGCTGCCGTATTGGTGAGCAATGCCTGCGACGCCCCATCTCACCTGGGATGCAGTCCTAATGCTTGACAAATACCCAGTCATCTGCCTGGATGCCGTATCCTGGCCACTCCAATCAGCAACCTGTTTGCAGAGAATAGACCGATGTTTAGCTAACTCTTACAGTAGTTGATTAACAGTGAATATAACACATAATTTGAAATTTGGCACACCCCATTCATTTGCTAGGCGGCCCATAACTACTTTGTAAGGAGACAATCCAACACCTGAGTGCACTCATTCTGTTGCAGTATTAACAAAGGATACAATGCTGTTGCTCCACAATGTAACGCCGGCCACATTGGGGTAAATATTTTTTACAATGCTTAATGCAGCACTGGCTTCCCAGGTGAAATATTTCTACCCATTTGCTAAACATACATTCTTATCACAAACACCTTTTTTCTTGACTTGGAGGCAACTTTAATAGACTCTAGCTGTAATGCTTCAAAAGAAACTTGGTTGTCCGAAAATGTCGTTTTGGGGCTACCTGACTCTTCCCGATGTTATAGGACACGCATATTAAACAGTTTATGAAAGGCAATCGTGGCTGGTCCTTAGTTTAGTGGTACTCAACACTGTAGTGAGCAACACATTCCTTCTGCACCTATGAGACCGGTCATAAGCATAGAACAACATTAAAGGTAAATACATATGTGGTAATTTCAATTTTCCTTCATCTTGCATATCTAGCCAATATCCACCTACATATTTCCCAGTCTGTTTATGTTCCTGAAACTCTTGCTCAGTGGCCTCATTCCGAATAGTTCGCACTGTTTAAAGGGTATTATCAAATATGATATTCTGACCCTATCATGTGTGTAATATAAATAGGTGATACAGGGACTGCGGAGTTGACAATTTGGCCAGCAAATGCATTCACTTCTCCCATGTCATTTACAATGGCCTTGCGTGCGCTGTATTTGATGACGGGCAGTTTTTTTTTACAAGGTCAGTGCATACAATGACTTAAAAAATCATGTTACCATGCTGCATTTTTATCCCATGTGAAGTAAAACATTTGCTCAGCCCTATTAACCCAAAGACAAGTGCTTTACTCTCAAAATCTGATAAGGGCAATACGTTCAGCTGCTTGGGCTGAACGCTGAGATATCCTACAAGACTTGGCAATGGTTTTAAACGTTGTATGAAAATATTTGGAGCCAATAATGTCAGCTCATATCTAGTCAACCTGGCATTTTTCAGATGCTGCGTTTTTAGTTTTATTCAATAAAATATCAATTACATGTGGCACAGACGATGTAACTTGGTGTCCCAATATTATGGCATCGGCTTGCTTAACATAAATGGCTTCAGCCGCTACAACCCATAAACAATTTGGAAGTTTTTTTCTTTCCCTGGGTCCAATGTGGAAGAAAAATATGCTGTCTGTTTTTTCTTTGCCCTTGTTAGTACAGATAATGCACAGAATTGCTTTTCATGCACAAACATAAACCAGGCGTGCCTATAAGCAGGTGAATTACATAAAGCAGATTTTAAAACATCAAAACTCTTGCAGAGCAGCATTCCATGGCAAGGGAACTGGGGTGCTAACAATGTATAGATCAACACAAATGTTTCAGCAAATCCATTCCCAACAGATTTAAAGCATGTTTCAGTGACCAGCCCAGTCATGCAAGATCTAGTTTCTATACTGAACTGTACAGGATCAGATATTTGGACTTTGGACTGGCCCTATGCTGTGCAGTCTATTGTGCTATAGTCATTTTCATAATGATTCCTAGCTGAATATTACTGCCCTTGCCTAGGGTCAAAATAATGATGCTGTTGCTCATTATTCTCTTTGGACGTCCCAGTATTTTACTATATTGTTCCCAGCCTCGTTTCTTAACGCAACAGACCCTCCCTTATCCAATTGTCTTTTGCCTTACAAAAAGGACACCCAGTGTCCATCATACCTGTTTAATTACTTGGCGGGGTGCTACCACTTCTTATGCCTCTATACATATGACCTCTGCCTCTTTTCTGCAAAAGCCTGTTGCATTAGTGCTCTGGTTTTTAATTTCTTCATTTTCTTATAATTCGCCTCTTTATCTTTAACATGGTGATTTGCATAGTATCTAGCCATAGTTAAAAACTGGGCAGCAGTTTGAGTTAGCAATGTTGGACTCCTAGATTTATTCTTTAGGTGAGGCAACAGACCCTCTACAAAATATGAACAAAAGGCTTTCTGTCCCTCTGGCATAGCCATGTCCATTCCATTAAATGAGGTAAAAGCTTCTTCCTGAAGTGCAAAATATTTTTCAACTGACTCCCCTTCTTCCTGTCTGTAAGCAGTTAAATTATCCCAATTCATTTTCTTATGGGGAACCACTTGCTGGATACATATTAGCAGTGCTAGAACAGCTATTATTTCTTTGGACGATTGGGGAATCTTCCCCCTTCCATTCGCTGCCTCTGTCAGCTCATCCCACTTTGACTGGATGTAAGCTGTCTTGCATTCTGCATTGGCGCCGTATATTTGCTGGTAGAATGCATGAAAACTGATCTTTATCTCCGAAAGGAAGCAGACCTGTTTTAAGTACCAGGTCTGTCTGGGTATAACACTGTTCTTGATTCTGTCTAATATTTGGATAATCTTTAGTAAAAGAAATTCTCCCACATCCCGTCCCCATTCCTCCATATTTTGGGGACAACCAGAGCACTTTTAAAGCATCAAAAAATATTCTGACCTTTTATTTTTACGCGTGGCCATTGCACTTGACTGTAACCCCGCCTTCCTGAGCTACGCCTCGCGTATCGCCATTCAGTACATTTCTCTGTGTAGTCCCGGTCGGACGCACTTGCATCTTGGGGAATGTTTTCTTTTTGTTCACTTGTACTTCATTTTCCTGCTCCGGTTCCACGGTCGTCTTTTTTCCGTCTATGCCGGAGCGTCTGGGATTCGTCTCCTGTTTGTGCTAACATCATTTTGCGAGGACAGATTCCCATTCTCCCAGTCTGGAGTGCTTGGGTCAGGAACATTGGTGGGACTCTTGCTTCTACTGAGATTCCCCCTGCATCCGGCTTGTCAGGTGGGAGGAGATGTTCCAGCGGATTCCTCCTACACATTTGCAGCAGTTCATCTAAGAAAAAAGGAAGCGTCTGGTAAGTTCCTTCCTTTTTAGGCCCCCCGCCAGGGGACTCCTTTACAGGGTCTTCTGGTTCTGGGACGGGCCCAAGTGGCTCTGGTACCAGGGCTCTCCCTGAGGTGTCCTGGAAGGGATCTAACCTGGACTCCGAAGTTTTCTCCAAGGTTAACTGTAAAAGTGGCTGTCTGGACCGGATCTTCATCCGAGGTTCCCCATCTTGTGGCTAAAGTTAACCCTAGCATTTCTTGCGCTGTTTTCACCTGGGTAGTTCCCGAGGTTTGCAAGTCTGGCACTAAAAGTACAGAGACTAGTCTCAATGTTTGCAGTAAAGCGACTAAAAGCACTGGGGTTAGCCCCGTCGATCCCCGTCTAGCGCTAGAATTAAAACCGGCAAGATAGTGGCCCCCTCCGAGCTCTGGCTACGGGGGTTGATCCTAAGCCTTCCCATACACAATCCAGTGGTCGAACCGATCCTGCTGAGGGGGCAAAGAAGGAAGGCAAATGCCTTATGTCTTCAAGTACCAGCCCTGCCGAGGTTCCCTCACTGAGGGCCAATTCTTAAGCAGAATCTAAGGGGTCGCAAATGCACTCTAGATCCCTTAGCACCGGCACTGCCGAGGTTCCCTGTCACAAGGCTAAAATGGAAAAAAAAGTCCCCTGATAGCTATTGTGACAATGGCCTCACTGACTGCTCTGACGAAGTTCACCCCAGGCAGTAACAAAATGGCGCCCCAACCCCCAGGGTGTAAGGCTGCCATTTTGACTACCTGTCTTACAGCAACATTCTCAACGGCTGGTACCAAGGGACCGGTTTTTGGGGCCGAGCAGCCTTTTCCATGTAATGTGGACAATAGGAATCCATTCAGCCCTCCAATGAATTGGCGTGCTAGTTTTCCGCTGCCGCACAGTCTCGCTCCCTCCTATGTCTGTACCCTTAGTTTACGTGGATCCAGCTGGTGAAGTGCCATCCTGGCAACCAGCCTCTTGGCAATCCTGGGGGTATGCCCCTCTAGAGCGGCCTCTGTGCCAAGACTTCCTCTGAGGACGCATTTTTTTGGCAAGTTCCAGGCCCTTATGCACTCTGACCCAATGATGGCATACTTTAAGGGTCTATTCAAAGAAACGTTTTCATACCCCTCGAGCCGCAACGTGCTCCTGCTACTACACAGCACGTTCTGGTAGTGCCACCCCTTCTCCATCAGTGGGGCCCCCTCCTCCACCACTGCCTCCACTTTCACCTGTACTTCAGACTCTCGTTGCGCAGTCAGGTCTGCCCAGTGTCTGAGGATGCTGCGGATTAGGTTTGTGTTCCTACCGCATTGGATGAAGATCAAGCGGACCAGGATAGCGAGGACTCGCCCCACTCTCTCGGAGGCTTTCATGAGCGTGTTGTGGATATGATAGCGTTGCTAGATATTCCAATACCTGAGCCTCTGGCTCCACAAGGTGTACTTTCAGGAGCCTTTACTCTTTCGACACAGGCGCGCACAGGCCTTTTCCTTCAAAAGGATGTGCTAGCTGAAGCATGCAAGGTCTGGGAAAAACCTAATTCCTGGCAGCACCTGAACGGGAAAATTGACGCTGTACAAGCTACACTCGTTAGAAGACATACCCTTGACTGCATGTCCACTCCCCTCATCAACGGTGGTGGTAGCAGCTGCTACGCTCCAATCTAAGCCATCCTCTACGGCAGCGTCTCAAGTCCTTTTCAAGGAGGACCAGCTTCTTGATGTCATTGGGAGAGAAAAGTATTTTCCAATTCGGCTCTTCAGCTGCGATGGGCAAATACTGAGGTCATCCAGGCGGTTGCAAATCTCAAGCTGTGGAAGGAGCTGGCTGAGTTTCAGGAATGAATTCCTTCTGACAGGCTCGAAGATTTTAAATGCGGCTTACCCGAGGCCAGAGTGCTGGCTCGGGACCTGCTGGAGGCCACGGCCCATCATGTAGACACTTCTGCTCGGGGCCTTATGGTTGGAGTAGACATCTCCCGCCAAGCAT
Source organism: Ambystoma mexicanum (assembly GCF_040938575.1). NCBI lineage: Eukaryota > Metazoa > Chordata > Amphibia > Caudata > Ambystomatidae > Ambystoma > Ambystoma mexicanum. The sequence continues at coordinate 95,936,144 of NC_090940.1, forward strand.
GGCTGCATGCTATGAGGTTCTCGAAGGAGGTCCAGGACAAAGTGCATGATCTTCCCTTCGAAGGTAAAGAACTGTTTCACTCCTCCACCAATGAGGTACTCACTTAAATGAAGGCAAGCACGCAAACGGATAAATCTTTGTCGGTTCTTTCCAAAACCCCAGCTAAAGCAGCTTATACTCCGAGGTTGGGGTCTTGAGCGAGTTTTTTTCTCAGGTTTCAGAGGGTGCCAGGACTTCTGTGCAGAAGCTCCCGCTGGTGGGCCTCACCGCAAAGGTAGGGTGGCCATTTTTTCTCTTGGCCAATGGCCTCCCCTTCAGCAACAGGTGGCCTCACTGCCGGTAAAACATCTAAATTATGTTTTCCATCTGTCTCACGAGACTTCGATGGGAGGACGAATATCGTTTTATCTGGAGGTGTGGCAGACCATCAGAGAAGACAAATGGGTTTTGTCTGTCGCCTGGGTGAGTTTACACTTGCCCCTCCCTCATACCCCACCCTCTCACCCTCCTCTTCAGCAGACTGGGTCACCCTCCCTCAGAGCCGAGATATAGAAACTTCTAGACCTCAGAGCAGTGGAACCTGTTCCCTTGCAATAGCAAGGGGAGGGCTATTACCCCTGTCTGTTTACAGTGCCCAAACCCAACCAGGCTGGCCTGCGCACTATCCTCGACCTCAACTTCAATCTTTCCTAGAAATTCAAGATGATTACGCCCATGCAAAAATAAGGTCCTCTCTAGGAAATTCAAGATGATTATGCCCATGCAAAAATAAGGTCCTCTCTACGGAAGGGCGATTGGCTCAGTGTGGTAGATCTTCAGGACGCCCACATGCATATCCTGATCTGGGGCCCATATCGGAAATACCTGCGGCTCTCCATGGGAACGGAACACTTCCAGTATCGAGTGCTACCGTGTTTGGTCTCAGCTCTGCACTGTGTGTCTTTACATAGATGATGGCGGTCATCACAGCATTCCTCAAACTGCATGCAATTAATTTATATTCATATTTGGATGATTGGCTTTTGCGCAGTCCTTGCCCACAAGCTGCAACGGCCAATCTTCAGTCACGCCTCCCGCTCCTGTTCCATCTTGGTCTGTCGGTGAACTGGTGACAGTAGTCTATGATGGTTGCTCAAGATCTAATTTTTCTAGGTTTCTGTTGGGATACTGTCAGAGTGTTCCTGACAGACAGAGTTGCAGACCTATCTACCACGTACCAGCTTTTCCTCCAGTCCTCCCATATGTCGGGCTGGTGGTTCCAAAGACTCCTGGGCCTTGGGGCTTCTTGTGTGTTAGCCCTACCTCTTGCAAGTCTGAAAATGCAGCGCACTCCGCTTGCTCTTCGGTGCTACTGGTCTCAGGCTATGGCCCCGGACTCAAAAATAATTCCAGGGCCATCCTCCATGACGACGGATCTTCAATGATGGTCATCCGCTTGCAACCTTTCGGTTGGAACCTCCTTCCAGGAGCCCTGCCCAAAATATCATGGTTACCAGACCCCTCCCTTCTAGGGTGGGGATGACGCTACGTCACCTTGAGATGTACGATCTGTGGACACCCCAGGACAGACGGTCCCATAACAATTACCTAGAATCTATGGCAGTTTTTCTAGCGCTCAAAGCTTTTCAGCCGTCTCATCAACAGTGTGGTTTGAATTTGCACAGACATTTCCGTAGCAATGTTTTACATCAAGTGGGGGGCCACCAGGGTCCCCTCCTCAGATGGATGTAGCTATCCACATTTGGATTTGCACGATCCAGCACAATGTCTGGCTTCAGGCTGTGCACATTCCGTGTCACATCAATGTTGCGGCAGACTCCCTGAGCTGCCAATCTGCGGCGAGTTACGAATGGGAGATGAACAGCGATGTTCTCACCAAGATCTTCCAGCAATGGGGTTCTCCGGCAGTGGACCTCTTTGCAACCTCAACAAAAAGGAAACATCCTCTTTACGCTTCCAGGGACAGTTTGGAGGGTCTTCCTTGGACGCTCTTGAGATCCCTTGGCACAACATGAAAGCTTAGGTCTTCCCGCCTTTGCCATTGATTCCTCGGTCGCTCTGGAAACTTTGTAGCGCTTCCAACTGCACTCTTCTCTTCATAGTTCGTTGGTGTCCAGCCAGGTTGTAGTTTTTGGAGCTGCAGCACCTGTCGGTGTGCAACCAGATCAGGTTGCTGCAGATTCCCGACTTTCTTCACCAGAGCAATCGCCAGTTGTGGCACCCCTCCCCGCAATCCTCCAGCTTGGCGGCCCGTTACCTGAGTTTTGGTCCTTAGCACAGTTTAACCTTTCAGAGGATAATGTGCATAATTCGGGCAGCACATAAGACTTCTAAGAGGGCTCAGTACAAGAGCAAATTGCTCTGATTTTGTCATTGGTTTCTAGCTAAACAGCTTGATCCTCAACAAGCTTCTATTGACTATGTCTTGTCTTTTATATCAGACCTTGCTGCCTCTGGCTTCCACTTCTTATCTTGCAGGACATACCTATCGCAATTGCGGCTTACCTGTCTACAGACATTTGCAGCTTTCCACTGGCAAACCCAGTGATCAATAGACACTTCGCAGGTTTTCATCTCTTGCCTCCGGTTAGTCCTCATCCAAAATGGTATCTGAATGTGGTCCTTGCCACTTTGTGCCATAAGCCATTTGAATCTATGGCCACTACTGAGCTTAAGTACCTTTCTTGGAAAGTGGCCATCATGATTGCAGTAACATCTGCGAGAACAATAAGTGAGCTTCAAGCTCTCTGTAAAACATCTGTTCCTAACATTCCACAGGGATAATGTTGTGCTTAGCACTCATCATTCTTTCCTTCCCACAATTGTATGAGTTCCACTTAAACCAGTCATTATCCTTACCGCTTTCTTTCCGAACCCGGTCTCCGATGCCGAGAGGGTTTTACACAACCTAGACGTCAGACGAGCTCTGAAGTTTGACCTCGACAGAACAAGCGAACTTTGAAGTTCTTCACGACTCTAAGTTTGGTGACCCAAAAGGGAAACCTACTTAGAATGCTTCCATCTCTCGTTTGATAGCTTCATGCATCTCCAAGGCCTACAAAATGCAAGGCCTTCGTGCCCCAAAGGGCATTCATGCACATTTGGTCCATGGCAAAGCAGCTGCTGTTGCCTTCTAGAAATGTCCCTTGGAGTCTATAGCCAAGGCGGCTACGTGCTCTTCCCCTTTGGCTTTTTGCAGACATTGTCTTGACCTAAGCTCCCGTGCTGATGCCCAGTTCGGCCAGGCAGTTCTTAAAAACTTGTTCAAATAAGGGAAATTTCCATCCTCCTGTTTTCTTTGATCAGTACTTGGGAATCCCCCAAAAGTATGGAGAAAAAGGGACGGAACGTAGGAGTATGACAAAGTTACTCATTTTAGGGACTACCTTACTCCTAGTCCATAGTCCCCTTTCCTCCATACGCCCGCCTGCCGTCCCCTATAATAAGTATCCTCTATTTTGCTAAAATGGTCCTTCGTCCTGGCGATGGAAAAGGACTAAAGGGCGATGCACGGGGACAAAGCTTAGGAAGGAGGGGCTTCAGTCACGTGCGGTGGCCCCATATAAAAATAACAAGACCGTTTGTTGATGCTTTAAAAGTGCTCCGGTCTCGTCCCGATGGACGGAATGTCCCAAAAGTATGCAGGAAAGTGGACTATGGACTAGGAGTAAGGTAGTCACTACGGTGAGTAACTTTGTCAGTGTATCTATCCTATTGCAGTGAACATGAACCTGGTGCGTTGAATTATCATTGTCAAACCCAGGCACTTCTCTAATTGGAAACACTTGAGGTACCATAGACTTTGATGGGGCATTTATGATCCACAAGAAAAATGTTGACACTATTGCAGGACAGAAGTTTGAATCAAGCTTGTATTCAAGGATTGCTTGGTTTAGGTCCTCCGTCACCTGGCAGGGGATACACTTCATCGTTCTCATTCACCTTTTTTTGTAACAGCCACATTTGTTTGCATAGCCTTTGTACTATTGCAAATATAAGCATATTGCATTGCTGGGGCATGTACACTTTAGCCTGTTCTACCCCTTCCACCCCATTTTTGATCCATGCCAACACTATCTTTTCTGCAGTTTTTGTGTCGTGAGCTGTAATCCTGTGGGCACGAGGTGGCGTTGAGACCACCTTATCGCTAGGTACACGATAGGGGGGTGGGTGAGGGATTTTACTGATTTAAAAATTCTAAGAACGGATTAGTCTCATCCTCTAAGACAGAGGTCTTCAAACTGTGGGGCGCGCCCCCATCCCAGTGGGGGCACGAGAGCCCAGCATGAAAAGTAAAAAAATTATATAAACTTTTTTTTTTTAAGATAGCAAGGGCTGCTCACATGGTCGGACTGGACCATAAACTTTCTCAGGCACCACTGAAAGTGTCCTGCAGTTGCAAATGGATATTCATTCCATTAGTCAGACTGTTTGAATAGTACCCAAGGGGATTTTATTGTTAAAATGTAAGCAAATTGCAATATTTAAAGAATATTTATTCAGCAACAGTGGTCAAAACTACTAGCTCCATAGTGAAGTAACTCCTCAAACTGGCCCACATTGGCCATAAAAGTGGCCCCTTGTGACTTGCCTGCACTAGCATTTTGCATTGTTGGTACTGGCATTGCCCTATTACCCTATAGGCAAGTGCAGGCCTGGAGGCTCATCCATAATAGGCGAGGGGGCGTGCACCCAGTGGCCCCCTCACCCATTATGGAGGAACCGAGGATCCAGCCCAGTGAAACACTGAGCAATCCCTCAGCTACTTTTTTCAGCTAAGGGAGTGCTCCTGGGCTGGCTGAACTGCCAAAGGGAAACATTGTTTCCCTTTGGCAGTTCAGTTCCCCAGCCGCACATGCTCACTGAGCCATGCAAGGCTGGGGGCGTTTTGCTTCGCCAGCCTTGCATAGCTCATTGGAAATGCTGGCTGGAGCACTGCATGTCTGTATGTGCGAGGGGGAACGCCTGTGCCTCCTCGCACTTACGGACAGAGCAACCTGGAGCATTTCAGCACCCACACGCAGGCCTCTGCAGAAGGTACGTTTTTATTAATTAATTTTTTATTTAAATATATATATGTATGGATGAATGTATGCCTGTGTTATGATTGGTGATGGGTGATTGTGTGAATGACAGTGATTGCTGTGTGTGTGTGTGTTTGTGTTTGTTTTGGTCTGTTGAGCTGATTTTGGAGAGTGGGGGGGTAGAGGGGAAACTTTTAAAAATGCCTTTGTTGCACAATCCCCCTGCCCACCTGCCAAAATCAGCTCTCCTTCTGAGGCGCTGTGGAGCCCAGGAGACGGGGCTGTTTTATTTTTTTACTGGATTTCTATCATAGATGGCCAGTCAAAAATACTGTGCTTTCTCCCCTTGGCCTCGCAGTGCCAATTGCAAACTGTTTGGCTTTTTACTCATTTTATTTCAAGTATGCTCTAAAATGCAACATTTTAACCCATTATTTGAATAAAACTCACGGGGGGGAAAACCCCCCCGAAACTCCCTTGATTGGTTCGGGCTCCCTCACTGCGCTCGGTCACTATGGCATTTTTGTGGGAAATATTTATGCCCCTCCACTTAAAAAATTCAACAGCTCCTACTGGCCCTGGGGCTGTGTTGGGAACGGGGTGGGAGGAGCCCAGGGACTGTGGTGGGAGCAGGATGGGAGGGAGCACTGGGATAGTGGTGGGAGCAGGGTGGGGAGAGCCCAAAGTCTGTGATGGGGTGTGGAGAGCTGAGGGACTGGGTAGGAGTGGGTTGAGGGAGACTAGCGAATGGGATGGCAGAGGTGGGGAGCCCAGGACTATACTGGAGTAGGGTGCGGTCACGGCGCGCAATAGTTCATAGGCATTTGTACATACTGACCATTTGGTATATTTTGGGGGGGGGGCCCGGCCTGCCCAAACGTTGCACGGGGGGGCCCAGGCCCAAAAGGTGTGAAGACCACTGCTCTAAGGTCACTTTTGATTCAGGTGTCGGGGCTGAGGGGTAGGCCTCAGCTACATACACACGCTTTATCCTCATATCCTTGCGGTCTCCCTCATCCCAATCTTTTTTCCATCTTTATGATTATATGTGCGCGCTTTCTCAGATTGTGGCTTATGTTTTTAAAGGAATGGTTCGCCCAAAGGTTAATGGCCAAATAGATGGGCAATAATAAAAAAAATATATTGGCACTTTTCTTTTTTAAGTCCCTATGTAAAATTTTGAGCAAATGAAGCATTTAGTGAAATGGATGCCCGCCTGTGCTTGCTTTTTGCGGCACTAATGAAGGAAAAGCCAGCCAGCTGTAGTAAACAAAAGCTACCACTGGGGTGGCTTTTCCTTCATTGGTGCCGGGACTCGGAGGACGGAGACCGGAGACTACAGGCAGAAAAGCTACAGCTGCATCTCGGTAAGTGCTATTTATTTTTTAAAAAATAAGCACTAGCTGCGTTTTTTTTTCTAAATTTTTCGAGCTTGTTACGCTCACCTGGTGTCCACGGGGGCGTTGATCTGGACCGGCCTGATGTTACTTCTTCCAGTGATACACGGAGCGCCGAGATGATGGAGTGGACCGGGCCACCCAGCTTGGTCTGTGTGGCTCGTATGAATACTCTTCTGTAATGCAGAAAGGGGGAATTAACCACCTGTGAGGTTTAAGCTTAACCCCACCTTCTCCCCATGAATTACTTTGGGACTCCTTTAGATTCTCACCTGATAATCTGGAAACATGAACTCTCCATCCTGCTTCAAGTGCAGGGGCGCGTAGATGACCAGTTGCCTCACTGGTGTGGGAAGTTGGCGAGTTGCAGACGGTGTTGACTCCGTAGAGGTAATAGTTATAAAGAGTTCAAAACGTCTGGAATTCACTCTGTCCAATTCCCCTAGGTTGCCCTTATGGATCTGGAAAGAGTTCACGTGGCAACCAGAGATGCGCAGGTAAGTGTTTATAAAAGCTGTTCCGGAATAGAGGGAAGCTTGCTCTAACCTGTGGTCTTTTCCTTTTCAGGCATACATTCGGAGGAAGATCCGTGGATTGAAGCGTTTACCGCAACCGGGTAAGTCTGTAGCGGAATGTTCCCCATAGGGGCCGGGGTGCGGCGGAGATGCGGAAGAGGTCGCGCCGACCCGAGATTAGGTGAGTATCCCCGGTGATCTCAAGTAAGTCTTAATATCTGCCTTTGTTGTCTTAGATAATTCTCTGTTGCTCACCTTATTGTTATTATGTCCATAGGTGATGAAGAGCGGCCGCAAACTGAAGATGCGTGTGAAGGAATGCTGAAAATGGCAACAGGTGAGTTCAGCGCGGAGTTGCAGGAGGCGCGGCAAGAGCGTCTAATGGATTCTTTCTTCCAGGTCCAAGTCGGGAAGATGCAGGATTCAGGTGAGTATGAATAAAACTCATGCTCTAACCTTTCCTTCTGCTTTCCTTGCAGGGTTCAGGAGCTCTGGAGTGTAGACGGGCGTGGCTGAAGACTGGAAGCTGCTGCAGGCACGGTGAGCGTTACGCTGCTACTGCAGAATAACGCGAAGCACGTGTGGCTGTCCGGCTGTGGCTTAAATAGCTTTGGAAGAAGTCCCAGGTAAGTATTCTTCCACTGCCCCACCCAGGTAAGAAAATAGTCCCTGCATTAAAATAGTCCCTCCTAAGCCTCATTTGGCTTAGGTCTTCATGCAGCACGGTCTGCATCAGGTGAGTAAGCAGCATGGTCTGCTTTAGGTAAGTTATCATTAATGAGCCTGGCGCCTATGGCGCCAGGACTGACTTTGTCCTTATGAGCCTGGCGCCAAAGGTGCCAGGACTGCACCCAAACAGCCCCTAACTGGGGCTTTTGGGCATGCTCCAAATGGCGTGATGCCTGCTTCCGGGGCTGCTGGGCCTGGTCTGGTTTCCCGGGGGCAGGCATCATGACAGAGCTGGAGGAGCCCCGAAAACCTAGAAATAAAACCACAGCTTTAAAAACGTTGTATTTGTTTGCGGTAGCTTTCGAAGCTACCGCAAACATAAATACAATGTTATTGTGTTTGAACACAACCGCGTTGTGTTTCTGCCTGCTGCGGCTATCACTTTGGGTCTCCGGTGCTCCAGAGACCCAAAGTGAAAGCCAAGGCAGGCAGAAATACAACGCGGTTTTGTTTCCATGCCACAGTGTTTCTGCCTGCTTTGGCTTTCCCATTTGGGGCTCTTGGGCTCCCCGAGAGCCCCAAATGGGAAAGCCAAGACAGGCAGAAACAAAACGCGGTCGTGTTTCGAAAACGCTGCAGTTTTTCTTTCTAAGTTTCTCAGGCTCCACTGGCTCGGAGGAGCCTGAGAAACCTAGAATGAAAAAGCGCTGCGTTTTCAAACACAAACGTTGTATTTATGTTTGCGGTAGCTTCAAAAGCTACTGCAAACATAAATAAGTTTTTAAAGCTGCGTTTTTATATCTAAGTTTTGCGGGCTCCTCAAGCCCGGGAAACTTAGAAGAAAAAAAACGCAGCTAGTGTTTATTTTTATTTAAATAACACTTACCAAGATGCAGCTGCATGCAGCTTTTCTGTCTGTAGTCTCCGGTCTCCGTCCTCCGAGTCCCAGCACCAATGAAGGAAAAGCCACCCAGTGGTAGTTTTGGTTTACTACAGCTGGCTGGCTTTTCCTTCATTAGTGCCGCAAAAGCAAGCACAGGCGGGCATCCATTTCACAAAAGGGATGTCCCCATGTGCTTCCCTTTGAGCTTCATTTGCTCAAAATTTTACATGGGGACTTAAACATATATTGGCACTTTTTTTTTTTTTATTATTGCCCATCTTTTTGGCCAATAACATTTTGTGGGCGAACCATTCCTTTAATCTGTGCTTCCCTTGTAGATTTTCGTCACGCATAATCTTTTCATGGTTTACACGTTTCCAATTGTTGGGGTCTAATGGCCTTATCGGTTCCTAGTGATTCTCCAGCATGGGGTCTGGCATGGATTCACATGCTCATGAATATTCCCCGTCGTCAGGCTGGGAATCCTCGGTAAAGAAAAAATCAGTATCGGTATCAGTTTCGTTTCTGATCTGTCTTTCGTAGTAGTAACCAATCACTGATCTCTGCGTCATACTGACCACAGCCAATGACTGCCCTCTACCTAAGCCCCGCCTCTGGCAGCCATCTTCAGATTTTTACCTCACGTTCAAGTGTTGGGAGTCCTCGTGCTTAGCTCTCGAGCTTTTACTGCGTGTTTCGCGCTTTTTCAGGTGAATTTTCTCATTTTTTCGGTTAATCGAGCCTCAATCTCCACAGTTTCTACTCCCGTTAACGGCTACCCGTTGCAGGATTTCCTACGCCCCTCAAGGGTGAAGATTTCGTCGAATCAACTTCTTGGAGGATTCCAGAAGATTCGTGGCCTACTTCGAGATGGCCCAGGATGCGAGCTCGTCGCCCGGACCCAAGCTGTTTCGCATCTGCCCTGGATGCGGGCTGCAGAATGCGTTTAAGGAAGACCAACATTCGCGATGCCTCTACTGTCTTCATGGGGACAAGACTCATGTAGAGAAGGACTCAGTTCTGCAAGAACTTGTCGGAGCGGACCATGAGGGACCGCCGATCCCGTCTCGCAAGATGGTTGGAGAAGGGCTCGACGGGTGAGAAGAAGGGGTCCGAGCGGGCTTCTAAGTCCTGTGCGGGCGCCCCGGCGACGGGGGCCCAACACCAGGCCAAGCGCCGCAAGTCCGCTGGCTCCGGGAGCGCCGAAAGGTCGAGCTCTTCGGTCGCCAGGCAGGGCACACCTTCCCCGGCGCCGTCAACCACGAGCCAGCGCTCCGGTTCGGGGAAGAGAAAGTCAGAGACCCCAGGTAAGCTTCGGGAGAAGCCCCGTCCGATCTCGGAAGAGGGGGAGCGAGGCGTCGCCCCTCCCCCGAAGGAGAAGGCCCGGGACACACCTAAGGTGGTGAAGGCCCCTACCCAGCAGGCGAGGGCCTCTAGCCAGGCTATCGAAGCGACTCTGGCCAAGCCGGCAGAGACACCGCCAGCGGAGACGGCCTCCGGGTCTAGTTTCCCTGCCGCCAAGGAGGGAATCCTCTTTTCAGCCCATCGTCGTGGCCGCCATGATGGAAGAAGCGAGGGGGGGCACAGTGCCCTCCTCGAGCTCGGAGTCAGCCTCGGAGGAGGAACTGACCGAGGCCGTGAGGAACCTCGAAGTCCAATTTGAGAAGGCTCGATCCCGTCAGGAAGATCCTCGGGAGATAACAGAGGAAGACGACGATGGTGAGGAAGAGCGGCCTTCCCTTCCGGCGCAGCCGGATCCTAGGCCTCAGGATGGCTCGGCGGCCATTTTGTCTGCCATCCAGTCCTTCTGCTCTGAGATGGGGACGAGATTCCCACGGCCCAGGCCGGAGGACCCGCAACCTGGCCCGTCGGGAAGTCCTCAGAATAAACGACGGAGGACCCAACCCTCTCCTCTGCTCGCCCCCGTAAGGCCTACAGTTCCCTCCTCATCCTCCCACGAGTCGGGAGATGACGGTGCGTTGGGCTCGACGACGGGTTCTGAGCCCTTCTCCCGTCGCACGGGCCTCGCCGCCCGATGAGATTGGCTCATTCCATGCCATGATCGCCAGGGCGTCCGAATTGTTCCAGCTCTGCCCGGAGGAGCAGAAAAAGGAAGGTTTCCTCTATCAGCACCGGGAGGCCAAGAGGAAGACGGTCATCGCGGTGCCCCTAATCGATGACATCTGGGAGGAGGGCCTGTCGGTCCTCAAGAACCCCTCCACGGCACCGGCCAAACGGGACTGGTACGAGAAGAAGTACCGGGTCCCCGAAACCGCTCCCCTGTGCCTCAGGGCCCAGCCAACGCCAGACTCGGTCGTCTCGGCGGCGGCGAAGAAGAAAGCGGCGGGGTCAGGAGCCTCGTCGAATTCCCCGCCGGACGGCGAGGGAAAGAAGTTGGACGCCATGGGGCGGCGGGTCATTTCGTCGGCGGTGACGACGATCAAAGCGGCCAATGCCCTGGCGATCGTGGCCCGTTACGACAGAGAGCTCTGGTTTAAGCTGGCCCCCATATTGGACTTCCTGCCGGACGACAAGAGGTCCGAGGCCCTGGAAATACTGCAAGAGGGCGAGGTGGCGTCGGATCATGCCATAAAGGTGGCAACCGATATTGCCGATACCGGGTTCTGCCAGCTGGGCAATGGTGTTTGCCTACGACGATGGGGTTGGCTCCGGGCGACCGACTTCCGTCAGGACGTCCAGACCAGGGTGTTGGGCATGCCGTTCGACGGCAGCAACTTGTTCGGGAAGGCGGTGGACGAAATCCCTCCAAGCCATAAAAACGGAGACGGCCCGCGCCCTAGGAGCCCTTCAGCAACGACGGTCCTTTCGGAGCTCCGGAGGCAGACAGGGTGCCTCCAAGGGATCCAGCGGTGGCGCGTCGTCCTACCGCCAGGCGGCTTGCTCCTCGTCTCAGGAGGCCTACAGGGGTTGCGGCAAGCAGGGAGCGCCTCGCCGCTGTCAGCAAGGTGGCCAGGGCGGTAAGGCCACCACCTCCAAGCAGGACTGACCCGGCGGTGTCTCGGTTCCCCACCGAAGCACCCCGGTGGGAGGCCGGCTGACGAACTTCGTCGGCGTATGGAAGTCCATCTCCACCGACCGTTGGGTGCTGGATACCCTGGCAAGAGGACACACTATCGAATTCCTGAAGAAGTGCCCTCACGTTCCACCTGTGGCCAGGAAGGAAAACCACATCCCGCAACTGCTGTTGGAAGTACGGGCCATGCTCAGGAAAGGCGCCATCGAGCTTGTCCCGAAGAGGCTCCGGGGTATACTCAAGGTACTTCCTCGTCAGGAAGAAGACGGGCGGCTGGCGCCCCATCCTGGACCTTCGTCGTTTGAACAAATACATCAGATTACAAAAGTTCAGGATGGTCACCCTCCAGCACGTACTGGGACAGCTGGAGGAAGGCGACTTTCTATCGTCGTTGGACCTGGAGGATGCATACTTCCACGTTCCCATCCTCAAAAATCACCGAAAGTTCCTCAGGTTCGTCGTCCAGGGACGCCACTACCAATTCAGAGCACTGCTGTTCGGATTGAAGTCGGCCCCCAGGGTCTTTACCAAGTGCCTAGCACCAGTGGCGGCGCGGCTGCGCCTGCAGGGGATTCACGTCTACCCCTACCTGGACGACTGGCTCATCCGCTCAAGGACGAGGGAGCTCGCCGTCGAACACACTGCGAGGACCGCCCAGCTACTCAGACCTGGGATTCGCCATAAACTACCCAAAGTCCCACCTGGTGCCGTCGCAGGTGGCCCTGTTTCTGGGAGCGAAGCTCGATACAGTGAGGTGCCTGGCGGCCCCGTCGTAAGAACGGACGAAGACCATTCTAGGCAAGGTGCAGCGCCTGCTTGCCACGGACGTGCCAGGGTGAGGTCCATCAAGTCCCTCCTGGGGATGATGTCCTCTTGCATCTACCTGGTGCACCTCTGCAGACTACGGATGCGCCCTCTTCAAGAATTTCTCGACGCCCGTTGGATGCAGGCGATGGGCACCTTCGAAGACAGGTTCCCCCTCAACGAGGGGTTCCGGCGGGCGATTCAGTGGTGGGGCGTTCGAGCACACCTTACGGCGGGCAAGGACTTTCAGACGCCGGCGTACCAGGAAACGGTGACGACGGATGCCTCCCTGGAAGGCTGGGGCACCCACACCGGGGATCTACACGCAAGAGGCCTCTGGCTCCCGGAGGAGAGGCTCCTGCACATCAACGTCCTGGAACTCTGAGCCGTGTTCTGGGCTCTCAAATCGTTCCTCCCGTTGCTCAAGGGCAAGGTGGTGCGGATCTTCACGGACAACACCACGACAATGTTTTACATACGGAAGCAGGGAGGCACCAGATCCCCAGACCTATCCAAGGAGGCACAGGATCTGTGGCACTGGGCGGTCGCCCAGGGGATGTTCCTGGTTCCCTTCCACCTGGCAGGAGAAAGAAACACCATCGCCGACTCGCTCAGCAGGGAGCTGTGCGCGTGTCACGATTGGGAACTGCGCCAGGATCAGGTGGATCAACTCTTCCGACGATGGGGCAAACCCCAAATCGACCTGTTCGCGACAGCGACGAACTCGAAGTGCAAGAGGTACGCCAGCAGGTTTCCCCAGCCGAGAAGCATGGGCGATGCGTTCTCGTTCCCCCTGGGACGGCCTATACCTGTATGCGTGCCCTCCGTTGCTGCTTCGACTCATCAGCCAGCTCAAGAGGTCCCGGTGCCGGATGATCCTCGTCGCACCGGCGTGGCCGAGGCAGATCTGGTTCCCGGACCTTCTGGACTTGTCAACGTCCCCTCCCATCAAGCTGTCGGCGGACGCGGACCTTCTCTCCAGAGAAGGAGGTGCCATCTTCCACCACGACCCCGCGTCGTTGAACCTGCAGGCTTGGCTCCTGCAGCGCTAGAATTTGGAGGCTACGATTTACCGGCCGATTGCAGAGAGGTTCTTGCAAAGGCCAGGGCGTCCTCGACTCTCAAATGCTAAGGTCATAAGTGGAAGAGGTTCTCCATCTGGTGCCGAGCACAGAAGATCAACCCCCTACGGATTACGGCCCCTCAAGTGCTGCTGTACCTGCTATCGCTGGCAAAGGCTGGGCTAGCCCATGCCTCAATTAAGATTCATCTGGCGGCTATCTCCAGATATACCAGAAGTACAGGACGGACGTCCCTGTGGTCTCATCGACTGGTAAAAGAGTTTATGAAAGGACTGTTCCGGTCGTTCCCGCCGGTGAAAGCCCCAGCCCCGTCGTGGGAACTTAACGTGGTGCTGACCAGGCTCATGGGGCCCCCATTCAAGCCGATGCACTCCGCACCGATGAAGTTTGTGTCGTGGAAGACTGCGTTCCTGGTGGCCATTACCTCCGCACGGCGAGTGTGAGAGATCCAGGCCCTATCCTGCAAAGCACCGTACCTGCCTTTCCATGCCTTGAGGGTGGTGCTTAGGACGCACCCCTCCTTTATGCCCAAGGTGCCGTCGGACTTCCATCTTAACGAGTCCTTGGTGTTACCTGTTTTCTTCCCATCTCCTTCGTCGCTGGCCGAGAGGACTTTGCACTCGCTGGATGTGGCTAGAGCGCTGAAGTTCTACGTGGACCGCACAAAGAGTTTTCGGAGGACATCACAGCTGTTCGTGAGCTTTGGACCTGTGAATCAAGGGAAGGCGCTCTCGAAGTCTTCTATTTCCAGATGGCTCTCCGGCTGCATCATGCACTGTCACCGGTTGGCTAACCGACCGCTGCCAGGCCGTCCGAGAGCCCATTCGACCAGAGCGATCTCTGCTACTACGGCGTTCTTATCTGGTGTGCCCCTGCTGGACATCTGCAGGGCTGCTACGTGGAGGTCAACGCACACCTTCACGAGATTCTACTGCGTCGATCGGGATTCCATGGAGGAGTCCAGGGTCGGCCAGGCAGTGCTGCGCAACCTGTTCGCTTAAGGTGAGCCTGGTGAGGAGGTAAGAGATGCTTAATGTTGAGTTTTTTGTATTGCTTAATGTTGAGCCTTTTGCCACCCCCCGTGGTTGTGCATGTGTGTACTGCTATTTATTCTTATATTCATGAGCATGTGAATCCATGCCAGACCCCATGCTGGAGAAGGAACAAGTTACTTACCTCTAACTGTTGTTCTCCAGCATGGGTCTGGCATGGATTCACATGCGAACCCTCCCGCCTACCCCTCTGCGGCTCTTCACTTGGTCATACTGCCACTTCACGTGCTACCAAATCTGAAGATGGCTGCCAGAGGCGGGGCTTAGGTAGAGGGCAGTCATTGGCTGTGGTCAGTATGACACAGAGATCAGTGATTGGTTACTACTACGAAAGACAGATCAGAAACGAAACAGATACTGATTTTTTCTTGTGAATCCATGCCAGACCCATGCTGGAGAACAGTTACAGGTAAGTAACTTGTTCCTTCCATCGACAGCCATACCATTGACAACCATACCATTGACAAAAAAAGCATCTAAAAAACCATTGAATGCTTTAAAAAAAAAAAAGTTTACATGAAAACACATTTTTACTAAACTAAACCCTTTACCATTTAAAGAAAATGCATTCAATGTTTTTTTAGATGCATTTGTTTCAATGGTATGGTCTGTTGATGCTTTGGATTTGATGCAATGACCAGATACCGGCCTGATCACCCTTAGCGGCTAATATTTCCTTTAAATATCCCATTTTGTCTAGGTCAAAAGACCCATGCACCGGTAATTGTAAATCCGGGTTGATGACATTATATTCATGCCATTTTTGCAAAGACACTACCCCCAAGCCTCTCCTGATCGATAATTCCCATACTGGCATACCTTCCAGGGGAACAGTTACATGTGTTTCTAATTCCGCTCGACTCTTAGAACATTGCAATACCATTTCTTTCCTTTTTTTTCTTTTTGATCTCATGAGTCTTCCCTACCATGGTTTCAACTTGTGTACACCAAGTGTATTTCTCTGTGCTTCATTAGCAGTATGTTCCCATTGAAAATACATTATTTTTTCATATCAAACCGTATAACATCCCTGCATCATCACACTGTGCATGAAAGGGTCTCACCCCTTTTCCTACATTCTTATGTGCCAGTGCTTCACCAGGCATGTAAATCTTCTTTCCTCACACAGACGGGGATTCCCCGGTTGCAGAGATTGTGTCGAAGAGGTCAGCTGGTGAGTGAAGCTGTGGCTGCTGGAAAGCTCTTGTCTAAATAACTGCAGTTCACTCCCGCGCCCTACTCCCAACCTTTGCCTGCTCTCCGACCGTGGCACATTAGTCCAACTGGATCTTAACTGCAATGAAGTTCCATCTGGGATTGCCAATTTGTGGGACACTACTTTTCAGCATGCCCACCTGTGTGCACAAATAACTTGAATAAAAACACCAACACGGCAGGTTTTTTCCAAAGGAAATTCAGAAAGGTTTATGTTGCTTCAAGCAAGCTCAGCATGATGTACTCTTTCGTCTGGGCTTCCTAACCTCTCTCCCCCTTTGACAAGAACAAACCGCTTTATACACTTCAGCACAAGTAGCTTTATAACGCGACATTTACTCGTGGGCTAAAGGTGGACGGAGACCAACATCTTAGCTAACCCCCACACAGCTGTTTGGCTAATTTAATGCACTGGCCTACTTCACAAGCACATGCGAGCAGTCAATCCAAACAAGGGAATTCTGTTTCTGCAAGCTAAGGTCCTTTTTAAATAATGTGTGCAGGTACCTCATTATAGAACCTATTTTAAACATCTTTAA
This sequence comes from Ambystoma mexicanum, assembly GCF_040938575.1. Taxonomy (NCBI): domain Eukaryota; kingdom Metazoa; phylum Chordata; class Amphibia; order Caudata; family Ambystomatidae; genus Ambystoma; species Ambystoma mexicanum. The sequence goes on from NC_090940.1 coordinate 95,952,358, forward strand.
AGGGCATTCAAAATTAAAATACATTCACAATTGGGAGTAGGACTTTCTCAATCTGGCCAAACCTTCTGAAGCTTTGCCCACTAACTTTAAAAACCCATCCCTAAGATTTATGGTGCCTTGTGCCCAAAAGGTTATCAAAGTTTCACACAGTATGAAGATTTCCAAGTGGTAGAGGAAAAATGGTTCTAGTGAATTGTCCCCCAATTTAGGAAAGATTGCCAGGGGTTGCAGGTTCGAGCACTTTTACAGTCACCGACAAATGCTGGTGCATGGTCTTCAGGATGGAGAATGCAGAAGAACTCTATGCAGGGCCCCTCTCGGCACTTGACTGGATGCAGGAAAGCTGTTTTGGACGACTGCCACAGATGCACGGCGACACAGGGGTGGGACACAGCTGTCTGGTCGGGCTTCACCTCCTATCTTGGGTATCCTTGCTGCTGGAGCCATGAAATTTGGCATGGACGCCTCCAGTGGCACAAGCTGTGGATACCCAAAGTCCTGGGCCTCAGCACTGAACAACGCTGGCTGCAGCACAGTAGCCCAAGCGCTGAACACCGCTGGCTGCAGCACAGTAGCCTAAGCTCTGCGCTGGTCAGACCCAGAATGGTTCAGGGACCCCTCCGAAGGCTCTTCTTCGCAGGACACCGGACAGATATCTGGAATGGATGGTTAACCGCTCCAGGGGTTGAAGCTTCTTTGCGGGACTTCTGGGGATCACCTACAGGACATCATCTACAAGACAGGGCTCTTCCAGGACAGCTGCAGGAGTTGGTCGCCAGGCCTCCTTCGGATCCGGTCCACGGTCTCCTTGCATGTCTTGCAGCTGGACAGGATACTTGGCTCCTTCAAGTTTATTGTAGGTTCTCCATGCCGCGTTCTTTCGAGAGGAGTGCCTGCTACCTTTTTTGTCCCCATAGAACGGATGCAAGGGGTCCTACTCTTATCCAAAAGGCAGTTAGGAGCCAAAACACCCACTCGGCAATCTAAGATCTGGCCGACATGGACACCCCAACAGTGGTCCAATCGGGACCACTGGGGGGCAGAGCTCATGCATACCATTCAGACGCACTGAAACCAGTTTGTGGATTGGGACCAGACAGTCCCAACCCACTTCCTGGCAGAAAACACACATGGCCCTGCAGTAGCCTGTGAACAACTGTAGCTTTCCCACGCTCGAAGTCTATAAGGATTTTCCTGTTCTAACGGGTCAGGAAGAAGGGTTAGTGACGAGATGGCCAAGGGACAAACAAAAATAATTGTACCACGGCCATGTGTGGACACTAGCCACGGCAAGTAGCCAAACGCGGTGAGGCTAAATTAAAAATACACTACAAAATAGCAAAAAGTAACTGCTGCCATCAGCTTGTCCCTTAGGCCCACCAAAAGTAACCAAAAATCCTTAGTCTAAGGCGAACACAAAGTGTACTCCATTGTACTGCATTGTAAGATGTATTGTAAAATGATAAAACTTACCAAAAGTGACAACTAAGTTACAAGACTAAGGGAAACAATGTTTCCCTGTACTGACGGCCTGAAGGACCTGTCAGTTTCCCCATGACACATAAGAAAAATCCAGTGTAGCGAAGCTGAAGGCTTCACTGCACTGCAAATAGTACAGGTCATATTAAAAGATTAAAAGCAAAATGTTTGGGGGTCCATAAAAATGTAGGGAAAGGTGCTGTAAAGAGAAATCTTTCCGAACAGTGCTCAAACCTCTTTTTATTTATGGTGTCATCAAAAACGCGAGTTCCCATGTGCTTTTGTGTCTTGAATTTGGGAGAACATTTTTCAATACCAGTGTGTGCCCCTCCGGTGCCAATTGGTTTCTCGCGGGTGTTTTTGTTTTATGTGTCAAGATGGTTGTCTGTGTAGGTTAATTCTTTCGCACTGTTACTGACCAGCTTCTCCCATTTACTTTCCTTACTAACATTTCTTGCATTGGATGAGGTACACAATGTTTGAAGACTTGCCGTTGTACATCCTTTTGAATCTGTATTGTTGGGTTCTGTGGGGCATTAGCTGATTTGGTGCGGATGCTTTGGTAGGTTTTGCATCACATTTTTATAGCTTTGCCACCTTGGAGTGTTGAGCTGATGTGGCCATTGACTGCAGTTGGGGGCATCTCTTGAAATGGCCTCCTCCTTACTAGGTTGATTTGTGCTACAAGGGTCTTGATTTACTATCGGTTTCTTCAGGGCTCTGCCGCTTGAACCTTCACTTCCCACAATGCACACTTGTCTTTCCTTCCTCACTTCAGGATTTAGCACTTCTCCTTCAGGGTTTTGCGGAAGCTCCTGCATGCATCCGCTATTCTCTTTCAAAGTTGGGCCTTCCGATCACTACTGGACCAGGTTCCGTGTGCTGATTATTTCCCAACTCATAGATCTGGGTTCAGGCCCTCCCTGTATGGAGTGAAGGACTTCCGGCTCCTACTCATCCAGACGTGCTCCACGTCAACTCTTGTCTGAAATAAGTCCTTTAACATTGCAGAATGAATTGATATGTTTACATACATGTAATCTCGTTGGACACTCTGGTGCGGTTTTCCAATAAGACCTGGTTCTAGGAAGGAGGTTTTTTGGGGGTAGGGTTGGGGTGGGGCGGTGGTTTCTAGCAGTTATGTACAACTTTCATCTATGGTAGTGGTGTTTGAATTGAAAGGTCTTTTAACATGTGAAGTGTGTTTTTCTAAAATGAAAGCCGTGGAGCCGCGAATCCGCAGATTCGGTTTCATAAATGACACTGCTATTAGTGAGTGTTTTTGTACTATAGCAAGTATGAAGAAAGCAGTTCTCGAAGTTTGGCATTCCATGGCAAAATGCCATAGTTATCCTAATTAAACACTGGTACTCTTGAGATTCTTTCTTTTTAACTTTTCCTATTCAGATTTTTGCAACGGATGCCTCCACCTCTGGTAGTCCCAAGGGGGGCTGACTCAGTGTTCTAGAAATTTGTCTAGTTTGTGGGAATATCAGTGGTCGAAGTGTAAGAAAAAAAGTAGTGGAACTTCCCTACTAGCCTGCCCGCTCCTCACAAACCCCATTGCCCTGCCCACTCCCACACACAATGCAAACCCCCAAACACATGTGCCTGCTGTTTAAGTGAATGTTCAGTGCAGTTTACTGAAAGTGCACGTTTCAACTTCTTCCTACACTGTTACTTTAAAACGAAACCGTTCCGGAACAGTTTCCTTTTAAAATAAAAGTATAGGAGCTGTAAAACTTCATTTTAAAAAGTATGGGAACACCGCTCCCGCTCACTTCGACCACCGGGAATAATGCTGTTCTAGTGACTTATGGCATAACCTATTTACCCAAGGTTGACTTTGTGGTCTGTGGCGGCGCCAGCTTCTTTGTCCGTTTCAGCAAAAGTCCTTCTTTGTCAGTGGCAGGTGGGTCTCAGTTCAATACAGCCCGCCACTTGTTAAAGAATGACAAAGGGCACTGTCCATAAACCACAGGACGATGGTTTGTTCGTCAGAACGAAAATGAGCGCAGAGAATTGAATTTATTTTCTTTTAGATCCTCTAAATATTGAATTGAAATTAATGGTTTTGCGTGCCGTTGTCGATCCAGCTGTTGGCTCACTATTATTGGCAAGGAGCTAGTGTTGTGGCTGGAGCGCCTTCATGCATTTCTGGGCAAACAGCGGTGTTGAGCAACACCAGAAAGGGCAACATCACTGTTAAGCCATTTATTAAGCCAGGGTGTTATAATTTAAGGTGCTCTTCTATAGGAGTAGTTGCTCTGAAGCGTCATGGCGTATCAATATAATCGTGTTCAAGCTAAAAGAAAGAGGGGAAGGCAATGAAAATGGCCGCCATGTAGCACGTGATGGCGTAATAACGTTCTCGCGTCCACAGAGAATATGCGCGATGACGTCATACGCACAAGAAGCGTATATAAACGAGCGCAATCATAACACAGATCGCGCCGAAACAAGGAGCCAGGGAAAACTGCCCGCATCGCTAAAATAACTAGGAGGTAAGCTATTTAAACCTCTGATTCCTTTGTTTTTTCCCCCGTAACTTTAGACTATATCTTTGAAATCTAACAAAGAGTGACCATTTAAAAATGGTAACCCTGTTGTACAATTTTTTCTACTCTAGACAGAAAAGATACTTTATCAGATAAATAATATGGAGTGAAATATTAAATTCCTTTTCTAACTGAACTTGAATCAACGAAACTTGGTGAGTGCCATAACATGATATTGTTGAAATGAAAAACCAAATTTTTGAAATGCTTTTCAAACAAATTTCATCAAACAATTTTAATTCTTGTGCTGTACTTAGGATGTATAGATTTTGAATACTTTTCTTTTTTCCACTTTTCTTCTTTGTTTTTCAAAAAAAGAATGACAAAACTCTCCCGATGATCACCTGTGACCTAAACAGGCGTGAAACACATGTAAAGAGTGATGAGAATGGCCACAACAGTATACTAATGCATTAGTAAAATGGAGATTATCTAAATGAGAACGTGAAGGTCTTTTCTTCCAAAGACAACTTGGAATGGCACTAAAAAATGATAATTGATATTGGAATGTCGTAAGTGGAATTGTAAACATTTGAAAGTCTTAACTACTATCTATGGCAACCTAGATAACATTACAAAATCACAGCTGACGTCCAAAAAGAATTAACTGGAACAATTTTATTTTGGATCTTGCCCAGGGAAACAGTCCCAACAAATTGGTTGCAATCAGTGAGTTAAATAAATACTCTTCTATAGGAGTAGCTGCTCTGAAGCTCAGCGGTGGATCCATTTTATAGGCTAAGTAGTAATTAAGCAAACCTATTTTTATTTACTTTATTTTATTGGTAATGTATATGCCTCTTACTGCTGGACTCCTGCAGCTTCTAAGCAATGGACCATGTGAAATTAACATTTTAGTTAAACTGTTATCCCAAGTGTGCATTTCACCCCTGCAGCAACCAACTGTGGCCGTTTTGGCAGCAAGGTTTTCAATGTCCGAATATACTGCTATCTTAAGGCGGTTTATAGTTGAATGACCCAAGTGAAGGTGTGGGGCTCATCAGCTGATTTGATCACCAGAGACTAGCCGTTTTTAGGTCTTTAATTGGAGTGGAAGTGCATGTTTGGAAATAAATTGTCCTTTGTTGGAATAGCCAGGGTTTTCAGATAAAATGTCCTCTGAGAGGAGGCACAGTCTCCATTGCAGAGGGTCAGCCGGCTCTGGAACGAATGTGAAAAGCATGTACAAGTGCAGTCTGCTCTGCAACCACATAACAAATCCCCTCTAGAAGAGCCGGAGGTCCCCTAGAGGAGGCACTCAAAGCTTTCTTTAAAGCTGAGCTTCACATCTTTCCAATGCCAAAGATAATCGTGGCCGGCAGAGTAGTCAGCTGAAAAGAAACCTTAGTCATGTTTTATAGCTTCGATTCATTGCCTAAAATAAGTGAAATGGATCAATATAAATGGATGCTAGTTACACGGTCCAGGAATGTGCTTAGACTGCATCTAGCTTAGAAACGCATGTCTGAAGGCTGCACAACTAATGAAGGTAAATTCACACCTTTACCAATCAAGGGGTTAAAGAATAAAATTGCTTTGGCAGGGGCCGCTAGACTAACACTTTTTAAATATGAACATAAAGGCTGCACTTATGGTCCTACAACATGATTTTATTAATGTTTTGTCTGTCATTCTTTCCTCAGCGACCCAGGAGGTGGGATGGAGATGTCAGAGTTCATAAGAGAAGCCACGCCTCCAGTAGGTTGCAGTTCGAGGAATTCTTTTTCTGGTCTCGATCCAACCCGTCAGGTAGGATGCGCTTATGATTAAATCACTTTTGGCTTAAAGTATATCCCAAGGTGAGCTGGCAGGGTTGCACTGGTTCGAGATTGCCTTATTGAGTACGCAGATGTATTTATTATACCGTAAGTGAAACTTCAGCTGTAAGGCACTTGATAGTTGGCGCTAATCACTTGAAATGCAAGTAGAGCAGTGAATAAATTAGTTATCAAAAATTGATTAGGAGAGTTTGCTAATTAAATTGTTCTTGATTAGCAAACAAACCCATTTGATTAGCAATTGTGTACGAATGGTTTTAATGCCACCAGAAGATACTTGTACCCAAGATATAAAATGAGCAACAAAGCAGCAGTTTTGTGTACTGCTGAAGTAAGACATTAGTGAGATAGGTAGGCCTTGCAAATTCTTTAAAATTCCACTAGACCTACAGGTTGAGTAACTTAGTTTACCCACTCGACTCAAGAGACATGCACTAGACCCATGGTAACGGATGACAAAAAAATGTAAATGCACTTTCTGGAAAATGGTGCATGCACCCCAAACCCACTTTAGATTGGCACGCTCCTGCCACCCAGAGGCCAGCCGTGCAAAATGAAACTTTTATTTCACATTTACTGCAAACCAAGGAAAGTTTAAATAAGTTTCCAACATCCCCAGCAAATGGTACAGGCCCTTCTTAAAATCTGCTCGACTAAGCGAGTGGGCGAAAATACTTTGCAAGCCCTGGATGATTGTCTGTAAAAAGGTTAGCTGCATGAATGGACACAAATAGATATGATGAAAAGGCTCTAAAAACTGTTTGCCCAGCTCTCTACTGCAGGTGCACATACATAATGCAATCCTAATCATAGAGCAAAGTGAGCTCTGGAAACCAACAATGTGCAGTTTTATAGTAGACCTGTAGATGTAGACTGGATGAAACTATTGATCGCTACTTAAGTAAATATCAAGTTAGCTTTGTGTATTCATTATGTAAAAGACTAAGCAGAGTGGATGCTGTATCAGACAGAGAACTGGGCAAACAAAGGCAGAATATTGTAGTTTGCGACCATCTCACTTTCAGGGTAGCGGGTATAAAGCAACATGGTAAGATAGAATGTCAAGTATGGGGATCAGCTCATGGGTTGAGCACCAGTTGCAAGCTTTATGTAACCAGCAGGCCACAGAACTAGGTTTGCCTTCAAAGCATTTGGCTGCGTGGTCATGTACATTTTCAAGTGTCCACTCGTCAATGATGCTTCTTCCCCAACAAAATGAAATCTAGTTGACACTGAGATTTAGTTACACTTAACTGTAAAGCATGGAGACAATGCAATGTTTTACAGTAGCAATACTGTAATTTTGCATTATGTAACCAATTTCCTTTTTAGAAAAGGAATTGAAAGCCTTTTTAAAAATACACACACACACTGGTCTTTGGCAGATAGGATACAGTTGGCTTAACAGTATTATCCCGATTTATTTCTGGTTTGCAATTATTTGAAAACGAAATATGCATAGCACTCCCACTAAGGCCTTTTGGCACATGAGTAAAGGGGATGATTACTGCTGCACTATATCTCCATTAGCCCTATTGAACTTGCAGTGAACAGAGAAAAGAGGGTGGCAAGAGCTCTGAAGGCAAGAGGAATGCAGGGTGAGCTGTGCTTTCATTGAACAGGGTAACTTAAATAGCTAGCTTTGCTACACAAGTGCCAATTTAATTAGAATTACAGAATTGCATAGAAAATTGTTCTGCGACACTGCTTATTTTATGCCTTGGTAGAGGTTTATAAAAGATGCTTTTGTTCCATTTTCAATCCATAGAAATGCTTTAAATCCGATTGCCTGTAAATGTCCTGGTTCCAACAGTTTCCCAGGCGAATTTTATGTTACATTTAGTGCCACACTAGTGCCGGTTTTTAGTAGATCTCTTTAAGGAGATCATTGATGAAGAACAAGTGGCCGACTCCATGCAGGAAGCAGTTAATATCAGTGATCCCTAAACCGGACAAGAATCAGTCAAGTTGCAGCAATTCTAGGCCAATCTCACTACTGAATGTTTATATTAAACTTCTGGCCAAGATTTTTGCTTTAGGATCAAGCCCATACTTCTGAGATTAATTCATCAAAATCAGACAGGATTTATTGTGGGGAGAAATAGCTATGACAACCTGAGAGAACTTTGTGATGTTTCCTTAAAATGTGACCCTGTGGAACCCTATGCAGCTGTTAGCATTGCCGCTGAAAAAGCGTTCGATAGGGTCAATTGGGCTTATCATCGTCAAGTGTTCGCTAAAATAAACTGTGGCCCGGGATTTGAGATTATTTGCGGTTCTTTATAAAGACGCTTCAGCTAGAGTTTTGGTGAACGGATGCCTATCAAACAGCTGGGAAAGGAAACTGGGCAGATAAGAAATTCAGATATCTGGTTATGCAAGTAGCTAGGTGTATAAAGAGCTTATTAGCAATTAATATTTGGTGCAAGATTGAAGAATAAAAAATGCTGTGCTTAAAATGGAAATAATTGAAACTTACACTGTGGGGAAAGATAAACGTTAAGATGACCCTACTACTGAAACGTCTGTCTTAAGGATGTTGCCTCTTCCCCTGATGGGGGGTTTTGGTTTGTGATATAAACAGTTTTATGCAATTTCTTGTGGGGTGAGAACGAAAAGGCTAGGGTCCCCATGGATGTTCTTATGAGACCAGTGCGCTTGGGCGGATTCGGTTTCCCTGACATTTCATATCATAGGGCATTCTCATTACGGACATTACCTTTTTGGATGAAGGGGGATGGGAACCCCTTATTGGGAATGCATAGAGAAAAGTTTGGTTCATCCAACCCCACTAGAGTGTCTGCTTAGTATGGAAAAGAGAATGCCACTAGCAAAATCGACCCCGTTCATCAGACATATCTCAAGGTATTGGAAAAAGTATTGCTCTGATTCAGGTGTTAGCTATTCTTTAGCATGTACCCGACCTAGATGGAATCCCACAATTGCAAGGACAGCAATGCCAACTAACCAACCAACTAACAACTCCATCCCTCTGCATACACCTCTCAAACTATAACCAAACACAACCACAAGCCTTAAACGCAGCAATCCGCACAAACTTCACAACAATGCAACAACAAAACAAACCACACATAGACTTGCACAACAGCACACGACAACTACAGACCATAAAACACCCCAAGCCCAGCCGACGGACCCACCGGGCTGAGGCTGCCAACAGCACATCACTGCTCTCTTGCACTTTTCCAGCTTACTCCCACTAACCCACCCCCTCTACTCCCCTTTTTCAGAGCCGCCAGAGCGCCAGGGAACCACTTCGGTGGTGATAGTGCGCAGTACAAATGTCCTTTAACATTAACATTACCTCTTTGAATTGATGGAACTCGGAACTCTGTTTTAATATTCACCCTTTTTCATGGGCTACATGGCGATCTGCCGGCGTCAGGCACAAGTATATGACGGTGCATCTATGCTCTTGTTTGATTTTCTTAAATTCAAGTACAAGCTGAGAGTGTCTGAGGTTACCCGATATCAAACTCTGTGAAGTTGTTGGAAATGCACTAGCGCCCTTGAATGCCTTGATTAATGACAACCCGGTTACTGAATTTGTCCAGGGTCTCCCCACTTTCAGCCTCTTTCATTCATAAGTTAACACAAGCACGTAGTACCACTCCTTCAAAACATGGTACGGCTTTGTGGTAATTGGAAATGAGGTCTGAACTTTCGGACAGTGTGTGGAGTCATATCTGCGCAGGATCTTCTAGGTACAAGGTTGACTTGAACCTGCGGTTCACCCAACAGAGAGTTAATCATGGTATTTATTGGACACCCACAAGGATGAAACAAAATAAGTTGATGCAGGTAGATTTATATTGGAATTGTAAAAAGGAGGTTGGTAACTACCTGCAATGTGTTGGTCCTGTGCAAAGGTAGTGAACTTTTGAGAGGAGATTTTGCAATGAATAGAGCTGGTATTGGGCCAATCACTTCCTCGCTCACCCCGTATGTGTGTATTAAGGTTATTCCGTTTGGGTCGCCAACTCGTGTCTGATCAATCTTACTGGTCCTACAGAGTCCTTTTGTTAGCTAAAAAGCAGATTTTGACGCATTGGAAACGTGATGCTTGTCCAATGGTTGATAGCTGGCTATGAGATCTGTCCATTTTATCAAGTAGAGAGAGAACCAGTTATCCACGAATAAAAAGAATGGACAAGTATCTTGCCATTTGGAATGCTTTTAATGAATTGTTTGACATGCTTTAGATCCTTTAGCTTCCCTCCCTCCCCGATTTTTCTTTTTCTCTTTCCGTCCAGTTATCTGCTTTTCTCACCCCTTGTTTTTGTCTATCCCTCCCTTCATTTTTCTTTTCTTTTTTCTCTCTCCCTCCTTATTTTTGTAAATATGGTGCTCCATGCCATAGTTTAGATATTACCTTTTTGTTGAAAGATTTTTTGTTGTATGTTTTTTTTCTTAATTACTATCAAAAGTACCATTTGTTCTTATTCCTGTCATCTTCGTCAAACTCGGATAAAATATTTTTGGGAATAATTGCATTAAACTGTTTGCATTAGTAACCAGAATATATATATACTAAATTCAACCATTGCTAACCCTCCCTCAATAAGGACTTGAAAGTAAAACAGACTGAGAAACACACCACGTAGCTGGAGCCCCAGTTCCCAATCAAAAGTAGACTGATCGTTCTGATGACCAAGGTCAACCCACCAAGTTTGGAGAAGCTTTGATTTCTTCTGGTCACCTAATTCTACCAAAGGAATGTAAAGCCTCAATGACTGCATGAAAACAGTTGACCACTTTACAGCCATGTACAATGACATTCTGGGCATTTGTAGAAATCTATACCTCTTCATCAAGTGGCCAAGATGGAGCCTGAGAGCATATCCCCTTTCTGTCAGACAAATGATGCTCCTGCATTCTGTGTCCTTTGCTCCATACATCTGGAATGCTGTCCCTTTGAAGGGCATGGTGCTGAAGTGCATCATTGTGCAGCAATGACATTAAAAAGAATGCCAGGGATTCCCAGATGGCTGACTAGTCGGGAGGACGCACCGCCTTGCGCTCCCGACCTGCACTTACTAATATTGCTCGCCTGTTGATCTAGCGGCCCTCCCCGGCGTCGGTACGGGTGGCTGTCGGCCCCCTTGCAGTGGCTGGTGAGGCCCGGGTCGGGACCCGAGCCCCTGGTGTGGGTCTGACAGCTGGTACTGCGAGCGCCCGAGGGTCTGGGCCTGCAGAGCCGCTTAGCGAGCGGCCGCCGATGGGAGCGGGGAAGGAGCTTGAGCCCCGTGGGGTGTCTGGGGCGCCCCTGCCAGTGCTCTGCCGGTGCTTCCCTGTCGGCCCCCCGCTCCCTGGGAGTTCGGTCCCCCGAGTCGCGGGGGAGGAGCGTGGAAGGGGCCGGGAGCCGTGCCCCCGGTGTGGTCGTGGCTGACGGAGCTGGGCCCGAGGCGGTCTGAAGCCTCAGGGCTGTCCAGAGCGGCAACGGTGGTGCCTGTCCCCAGTGGAGCGGTTTGGGGAGCCCCCCTGGGCTCCGGGAGAGGAGCGAAGTTGCGGCAGCTTGGGGTAGACAGTTACCCAGATTTACAGCAGCGCCTGCCGGGCGTGTTGGAGGCAAACCCGGGGAGAGCCTGAGATTAGTGGAGGGGCTCCGGGGGGGGGGGGGGCCTGGGCGGGCATCCTGCTGGGGGTTTGTGGCCGGCCCCCGGGCTCCAAAAGAACTGATGGCCTGTGCTGCACCTACCCTTTAGGCCTGTGTGGAGGGGCCGCCTGTGTGGAGTGGTGCGGGCCTGGAGGCTCACTGCTGACAGCTTGGAGGTGGTGGGGGGGGTCCTTCCCCCGGCTGGGCCTCTTGGACTTGGGCGGGCGGACTGGCTGCTGGACCCCGCTGGGGGGCTGCTTTTGTGGATCGCCCTGCTGATCTTCAGCAACTTGCATCGTGGACGGAGAGCATTGAGGGGTGCTGGTCAATCGGTGCCCCTTTAGCAAAGTAGAAGACCCCTAGTGCCACGAGAGGGGAGTTGCTCCCGTGGTTGCTCCGCTGCCACTGGGGGCAACAGCTGCGGGGGAGTATACCCGGCTAAGTGAGGCGCTGGGTGGGCCTGTGGGTCCCTGACTTGGTTGCCCCGGAGGAGCGTGCGGGTCCGGTGTGGCCCATGTCCCTGCTTCCGTGCGGCCCCAGCGTAGGGGGTGCCTTTGAGGATGTTATTACCTCTCTGTCTTCTGCCACTTGGGCCGGCCATGTCCAGGAGCAAGGGGAAAGAATGCCCTTCCCAGGGAAAGATGTCCAGGAAAATTACAGAGGGCCCCCTTATGAAACTTTGGCCCAAGGACATGGAGACCACAGAAGCACGAGACTCGGTTCAGGGGCTGGCTGGGTCCTCCGCCGGGCCCTCCCAAGAGGGCCACAACACGCCGTTAACCCAGGAATCACTCTCGCGCCTTATGGGCGAACTGTTAGAGACTATCACGGTGGCCGGACAACAACAAATGGACAAGCTACGAGAGGACCTGGCTGAAAGCCTAGTGGATCTCAGAGACGTCAACAAGGTCGAGGAGAGAGTTGACACTAACGAGAGGTCCATCCAGGAACTGAAAGAAGATGCGAGAAATGTGGATACCCTACTCGAGACATTGGCGGTGGCTACACAAAACCTTGAGCTGCAAGGGGAAGACCTGGAGAACAGGTCTAGAAGGGCGAACATTCGAGTGAAATTGCTATCAGAGGATATCCAAGAGCTCCCGTCCGTGCTGAAAGGCATATTTGTCGACTTGTTGGATGTCACCCTGGATTTTGACATGCCGTTTGACAGGGTCCACAGGGTGGGTCCGAGACGCTTGGAGCTGGGATCCAGACCACGGGACTTGTTGGTAGCCTTCCACAGTTATGCGACGAGGGAGAGAGTTATGGAGAGCGAGAAAGGTGGCTCAAATCGCCTACAACGGCCAGGAAATCACACTTTATCATGACCTGGTGAGGATTACGCTTATAAAGAGGTGATGCATGGGCCCCGTTTTGTCCTTCCTCAGATCTCAACGGATCAGCTACAGATGGGCCCATCCATTTGGTCTGTCCTTCGCCTGGCAGGGCTCTCAACACAAGATAACTTGCGATCAGGGCCTGGCCTTGCTGGTCCTGGATGACCAACCCTTACCCCCCACGCAGGGGGATGGGCAGCAGCAGCCTCTGCGCAGACCATGAGAGTGGTCTACTGCTAAGCGCAGGAGGGGTCGGAAGAGATCCTCGGGCCCGTGTCCCGAGCGACAGGCTAACAATGGCACTCTTGAAGACGTGGCCGGGCAGAGTGGTACCTCGGTGGTGTCATTGCAGCCCAATGGGTTTAACAAGTTTTTGAGTAGAGGCCGGGGTGGGCTCTAATGGAAGCTGTTTAAGGGCTCGGGCTGGGAGTTTGTTTCGGGTTGCACGTTGGGGAAGGGCGGGATCGGCAATCTTGGAATGGGATTGGGATTTCCCGTGTGGGTGTTATCTGGATTTGGTATTGGGGTTGGCTCTCGTGTTTATTGTACGATGGGGGCTGAGTGCCAGCCGATCACGCCTAGAAGGGGGGGGGGTGGGAGGGGTTCAAGATTCAAGGTTCAGACTTGAGTGACATCAAATGGGTCTCATGGCAGGAGATTTTGGGGCACCCAACGATTGGAATAGGGCTGAGAAGGTTCCCTGGGACTCTCCAGACCAACATGACACGGGCAGATGGCTAACGCCTTAAAGTTCATGTCCCTAAACGTGAATGGGCTTAATTCCCATATAAAGAGGAGAAAGGTGTAGCGCTTTCTTTGGCGGGAACAGCCCCACGTAGTGGCATTGCAGGAAACTAGTGTACAGGTGAAAGATTCACATAGGATTAGATTCTGGGGCTATTCCCGTTTGGTTCAGGCTCCAGTCATGCAAGAAGGGGGAGGTGTTACTAGCTATACGGGACGGGTTAGGAGTGACTATTAAAGACATCCAGAAGGATAATCAGGGTTGGTATCTTGCAGTGTTGCTGGAGGGTAGGGGCCAGTCCTTTACGGAGGCAACCTTCTATGCGCCCAACCAAGCTCAGGACCCCTTCCTACAGAAATCCCTTACTCGCCTGGGGAAATTTGCAGTGGGGGAATATCCTCCTAATGGGTGATTTTTAACCTAGCCTGGGACCCTGCTAAAGATAGGAGCTCCTCGACATGGGATAAACAAGGGGGCCCTTCTGGGGACTTGTTAAATAAAATGCATAATCTGGCCTTAGTGGACACGTGGCGCGAACTATACGGCATGGCGGAGGGGTATACTTTCTACTCGCATGTGCATAGGTCACATTCGCGGATAGACTGTCTGGATCTCGAAACCCCTGTTGGGAAGGGCCTTGGCATTGGAGGTGGGCGCAATCGTTTTGGGGGACCACGCTCCGCTTAGCCTATCGTTGGCGGTGCCTAGAGACCCTCCGGCCATCTGGAAGTGGAGATACCCTGTTTCCCTGTTTCAAGACCCTCTCCTGGTTAGCGGGATAGAGGACGAGGTGGGGGGAGTACGCCTCCCACAATAAATGGGAGGATTCAACTCCTCAGATTTGGTGGGACGCATTGAAGGCCACGATCAGGGGCAGGATCATCGCTATCAAAGCTAGAAGGGAATTGGAATTAAGGCTTGAGGAGATACAGCTGGAGGAGCGGCTCAAGGAGGTTATGTCTCGCATGAGCCTTAGAATGTTGGCTGCCAACAAAAGAGTATAAGGTCGCTTCGCGCTCAGTTGAACCTCATACAAACCAGAGCGGTTGAACAGAATCTTTGCCGCTACCGACAGAGGTTCTATGTTAAGGGTAATAAGGCTGACAGCTTGTTAGCTAGAAAGCTCCGAAAGGAGGCCGGGGATAGAACCATACTAAAAATAAAGGGAGAGGGGGCAAGGGGCTTGCTCATGTCGCATTCGGACATTGAGGGGGCATTTACAAAATTCTATACTGCCCTTTATAGTTTGTTTTCCTCAGATCGTAGAGCAAGAGGCATACCTTTGGGATGTTGGCGTCCGACGGTTGTCGCAGCTCGATAGGGAAGTGCTGGAAGTCGTGATCACGTCACATGAGGTGCGGAGGGTCATTAATAATCTTCCATCAGGTAAAGCCCCAGATCCCGACGGGTTCCTTTCAGAATTCTATAAGATCCACAAGGAGGTCTTGATTCCCATCCTCACTAAACTATTTAATTGCTTAGGTTCCTTGGGGCAACTCCGACCATATACGAAGCCAAAGTGATCTTGCTTCATAAGCAAGATAAGGATCCGACCGACTGCGTGTCCTACCGCCCTATAGCATTAATGAACGTCGATGCCAAAATCCATGCTATAAAGTCCTGGCCAATCGTCTAGAGTCTATCCTCCCCAAACTAATTCAGGGAGACCAGTCAGGTTTTATACGGGGTAGACAAACCTCGGATAATGTCAGACGGCTCACGCACCTGATTGAAAAGTCCCAGAAAAAGAATATTCCGGCCCTTCTGCTGGCTATCAATGCCGAGAAGGCTTTCAATCGGGTTGAGTGGTCCTTGAGCGAATGGGTTTCGGAGCAGGCTTTATAACGCGGGTGAAGGCTAGTTACCAAAACCCTGTCATACGCTTAGCGATAAATGGCCAGGTTACAGCACCGATCTGTGTGGGAAGGGGCACCAAGCAGGGATGCCCGATGTCGCCGCTCCTGTATGCCCTCCGCCTGGAACCGTTTCTGGCAATGGTTCGTGCAGCTGAGGACATCAAAGGTATCCCATTCGGAAGCGAGGCCCATAAGATCGCGGCCTTCGCCGATATGATCTTCTCCTTAACCTCCCCGATCTTATCTTTGTAGGCGGTGGCAAGAGAGCTGGACAAATTTGGTAAGGTGGCAGGCATAAAGGTCAACGCCCACAAGTCTGAGGTTCTCCCCCCTAGCCCTGACGCCCTCTGAAATTCGTGACCTCGCTAAGGTGCACAAATACAGGTGGGTGGAATCCTCGTTGAAGTACCTGGGGGTGTATCTGACCAAGAAAGTGGACCAATTGTACGTAGTGAACTATCTGCCGCTCCTCCAGAAGGCGAAATCTAAGTTATTTGACTGGGGCCCCCTTGAGATCTCATGGTTGGGTAGAGTCAACGCTTTAAAGATGTCAATCCTACCCCTGATCTTGTATCATTTCGTCACGCTACCGGTACATGTCCCTAAATCCTTCAGGGCTCTGCAAAAAATAACTAGCCGGTTTGTTTGGAGCGAAAAGCGCCCGAGGGTGGTGGCTCCCATCATGAAAGCCTTGCCTGAGAGGGGGAGGGGGGTGGGGCAGCCGGATTTTCGAGTGTACTATTTAGCTGCGCAGCTTAGGGTAATTAGGGATTGGCAGAGGAACGACAGGGGCAAAGTCTGGAGACCAATGGATAGAGCGGTGGTGGGCACAGAGCTGGAGGGCGGCCTGTGGTTACCGAAGCAAGATAGGCCACACAGAATGTACTGTAGCGCTATAACATCGGCTACTGGGGATGAATGGGCTTGGGCAGTCCGTAGGGCTCAGATCACTACCTTCCCTTCCCCATATTCTGCCCTGCATGGAAACCCGCAATTCACTCTGGCTGCCACCCCCGCGCCGACTTTCGATCCATGGTTTTCAGGGGGATGTAGGATGCTGAGAAGACTTGCTCGTCGAAGGCGAGATGAAAAGCTTTGAGCACTGCAAGATAGACTTTGGTGTGGGAGAGCAACAGCGATTCTCATACCTCCAGTTCAGGCACTGGATCGCCTACCCATCTGTAAGACGTCCGGGTTCGCGCCCTCTTACCCAATTTGAAAAGTATTTTGATACCAACTTGGGGAACAGGGCGGTGGTTTCGTCTATTTATAAGCTCATAAAACGGGAAGAGGCACTACATTCCAGGTCCTGCATGAGTAAATGGGAGACTGATCTAAGGGCTGGCCTAGGGGAACAGGAGTGGCTTAGGCTGTGGTCCAAAATCCCAAAACTCGCCAGGTCTATTCAAATCTGGGAGATGTGGCTGAAGCTTCTCCTCAGATAGCACCGTACTCCGCTCAAGTTAAAGATGATGTACCCCCACGCTTTCGACGTTTTGCTGGAGGGAGTGCGGCGAAGTGGGATCCTGGGCTCACATTTGGTGGGAATGCCCGAAACTGGCTGCTTTTTGGTTTTTGGTTCGGCAGGCGATAACTCTGGTGTTGGGTCCTTTGCAGGAGGGCGGTGGGGGGCGTGACTTAGTGGGCCTTAATGGAATGCTTTCCACCCTGTCCACCAAGGCTGACCGCAAACTATGTGATAATGATGTCGGTGGCAATGGTCCTGGCCAGGAAGTGGAATTCAAATGACCCTCCTCAGGAACACGAGTGGGTGGTGAAACTGTGGGCATTGGTGGCAATGGAGTGGCTCACCTACGCGATTCAAGGCATGCACTTGAGGTTTTACTCGGAATGGGCCGCCCTGTTCTTCTTAAAAGCGGGAGCCCGCCGGGCCTCGTGCCCCAGGGCGATGGAGCTGTTGGGCATAGTTAGCCCTCAGGACGAATCGGACCTTCTAAGTTGAAGTGTGCTACTTATTTTCCTTTTCCTATTTGTTGAACTTGGCTGCTCAGAGAACCTGTAGAATCTGGGTGCGGAGGAGGGGAAGGTGGGGGGAGGGGTTGGTTAAAGGGGTTTAGGAGGTTCTGTTTATTTTCTTGCTTTTATTGCTCTTTGTTGTATGAATTACAAATGGTTAATAAAAACATATTGGAAAAAAAAGAACGCCAGGGCTCATGCTCAAGACATGTCGGTGCACTCGCCTACCTCCCATGTGCACCCTGCCCCAATCCACAGCCCTCTTTCCTGCCTTAACATGTCTGGATCACTGATTGTACTTGCTGGGCTTAGCACTATTCAGTTTATTTTCTTCGTTTTTTTCTCGTAATCTGACCACTTTTTCCAAAAGCAAAAGGTGTCTGTCCTGTGTATGGGTTTTTCAGGCATAGTGCCTGGGACCCAACTAAGATTGTCCCCTTTCTCCAGCATGGGGTCTGGCATGGATTCACATGCTCATGAATATTCCCCGTCGTCAGGCTGGGAATCCTCGGTAAAGAAAAAACCAGTATCAGTTTCGTTTCTGATCTGTCTTTCGTAGTAATAACCAATCACTGGTCTCTGCGTCATACTGACCACAGCCAATGACTGCCCTCTACCTAAGTACCGCCTCTGGCAGCCATATTCAGATTTTTACCGCACGTTCATGTGTTGGGATCCTCGTGCTATTGCTCTCGAGCGTTAGTGCTATTTTTTCGCGTTTTTTCACAAAAACTCGATTCTTTCGGTCAAAAGAGCCTCAAGCTCCACCGATCCTACATCCGATCAACAGGGACCCGTGTCGGATTCGTCTGCGCCCCTCAAGGGTGAAGATTTCGTCGAGCTACACTTCGGAGGACTCCAGAAGCTTCTCAGGCCCGGTCTCGGAGATGGCCCAGGAGAAGGGAAGCTCGACGCCCGGAAAGCTGTTCAGGGTCTGCCCTGGATGCCAGCTGCAGAACGTCTTTAAGGAGGACGAACACTCTTTCTGCCTTTACTGCCTTCATGAGGACAAGACGCACGTGGAAAAGGACTGTGCGTTTTGCGGCAACATGTCGGAACGGACCATGAAGGACCGCCATCAACGTCTCGCCAACTGGCTGGAGGGTAAGAGCCCGTCTGGCGAGAAGAAGAAATCCGAGCGGTCTTCTAAGACCTTTGAGGGCGCCCCGGCGACGGGGGCCCAACATAAGGCTAAGCACCGCGAGTCCGCTGGCACCGGGAGCGCCGAACGGTCGGGCTCTACGGGCGCCAGGCAGGGCGCACCCTCCCCGGCACCATCAACCACGAGCCAACGCTCTGGGTCGGGTAAGAGGAAGGCCGAGCACCCGGCGAAGCTCCTGGAGAGGCCCCGGTCGAGCTCTAAGGCAGAGGAGGAGCGTGGCAGTGCCCCCTCCCTCAAGGATAAGGCGGTGAGTGCACCTAAGGTGGTGAAGGCCTTGATCCATCCGACCAAACCCTCTATCGAAACGGTCGCGGCGGCCCTGGCTCAGCCTGTGGAGGCTGCGCCAGTGGTGGCGACCTCGGGGCCCAGAATCTCCCTGCCTCCTCGGAGGGAGTCTTCTTTTGTGCCCATCGATAGGACCCCCGTGAAACCCTCCGTGGGGAAGAAGGGGGGGCAGGGCGTCGTCGTAGATTCGGCCTCAACCTCAGAAGAGGAGCTGATCGAGGTCTTAAGCCACGGCCTAGGCATGGAAGAAGGCCAGCCCGTCGGAATGGACCCCGACGCAGGTGACGACGACGACGACATCGTCGAGGATACCGACGGGGCCCCTGCTCGCCCGTCGGATTCCCCTCTGCCAGCGCCGCAAGACAACTCGGCGGCCATTTTGTTGGCCATACAGTCCTTATGCTCCGAGATAAGGACGAGACTACCGTTATCGACGGAGGAACCTCTCCCGTCGGGGGACCCAGAACCGGGACCTTCTGGTGTTCCCCCTACCAAGAAAAGAAGGATCCATCCTCCACCTCCTTTTCAACCGTCGCGCCCCGTCCAGCCCTCCTCCCCGTCCACCCGAGGGGATGATACGGGGACTGACACGGCAGCGACGGGTACGGACGACGAGGCATACGACGAGGATATTCCGTCGTCGCCTCCCGCCAGGGCTTCTCCGCCCGACGAGATCGGATCTTTCCACTCCATGATCTCCAGGGCTTCCGAGCTTTTCCAACTCTGCCCTGAGGAGAAGAAAAAGGAAGGCTTCCTTTATCAGGGGCGCGAGGCCAAGAGGAAGACGGTCCTCGCAGTGCCTCTGTTGGACGACATTTGGGATGAGGGCCTTTCCCTCCTCAAGAACCCTTCCACGACGCCAGCTAGAAGAGACCGGTACGAGAAAAAGTACCGGGTCCCGGACACGGCCCCCCTGTGCCTCCGGGCGCAGCCTACCCCGGATTCCGTCGTCTCCGCTGCAGCCAGGAAGAAAGCGGGGGGGGGTGCGGCATCCACATCAACTTCCCCGCCGGACGGCGAGGGAAAGAAATTGGATGCTATGGGACGTAGAGTCATCTCGTCGGCAGCGACGACGATTAAAGCGGCCAACGCCTTGGCTATCGTGGCTCGCTACGACAGGGAGCTCTGGTACAAGATAGCTCCCCTGCTGGATTTTCTGCCGGACGACAAGAGGGCGGAGGCCCTGGAGATCCTGCAGGAAGGTGAGGTGGCCTCGGACCACGCCATCACCGTGGCGACGGACATCGCCGACACTGGGTTCCGCCAGCTGGGCAACGGCGTTTGCCTTCGACGTCGTGGATGGCTCAAAGCTACGGACTTCCGGCAGGACGTCCAGACCAGAGTCCTGGACATGCCCTTCGACGGGAACAACCTGTTTGGGAAGACAGTGGACGATTCCCTTCAGGCCATCAAGGCAGATACTGAGACGGCCCGGGCCCTCGGAGTTCTGCAGCAACGTCGGACGCCCTTTCGGAGCAGCGGAGGCAAGGGCGCCTCCAGAGGTTCCGGCGGCGGTTTCGCTTCCTACCGTCAAGCGTCCCGCTCATCGTCGCAAGAGGCCTACAGAGGACGAGGCAAGTCTAGCGGACCCCGCCGTCGTCGCCCAGGAGGTCAAGGCGGCAAGGCCGCTTCCAAGCAGGATTGAACCGGCTGTGGGGTCGGGCCCCCACCGGAGCACCCCGGTGGGAGGCCGGCTGGCGGGCTTCGTCAGCGTGTGGGAGTCCATCTCCACCGACCGTTGGGTGCTGGACGCCCTGGCTCGGGGCCACGCGCTCGAGTTTCAAAGAAGGTGCCCGCGCGTCCCCCCCGTGGCCAGGAAAGAACTTCACGTCCCTCAACTTCTGCTGGAGGTAAAGGCGATGCTCAGGAAGGGCGCCATCGAAATCGTCCCAAAGAGGCTTCGGGGCTCCGGAGTTTACTCGAGATACTTCCTCGTGAAGAAGAAGACGGGAGGATGGCGCCCCATCCTAGACCTCCGACGTCTGAACAAGTTCATCAAGGCGCAGAAGTTCCGGATGGTCACCCTCCAGCACGTCCTGGGCCAGCTGGAGGAAGGGGATTTCCTATCGTCGTTGGATTTGGAGGATGCCTACTTCCACATTCCCATCCTAAAGGGGCACCGAAAATTCCTCAGGTTCGTGGTCCAAGGGCGTCATTACCAGTTCAGAGCCCTCCCCTTCGGACTACGGTCGGCACCCAGGGTATTCACCAAGTGCCTCGCACCGGTGGCGGCGCAGCTGCGCCGCGAGGGGATCAACGTCTACCCCTACCTGGACGACTGGCTCATCCGCGCCAAGACGAGGGAGCTCGCCGTGGTTCACACGGCAAGGACCGTCCAACTCCTCACGGACCTGGGATTCTTCGTGAACTACGCCAAATCCCACCTGGTGCCCGCGCAAGTCGCACTGTTTCTGGGAGCGAGGCTCGACACAGTGTCCCTTCTGGCCTCCCCGTCGGAGGAGAGGACCAGGACCATCTTGGGCAAGGTGCAACGGATGTTGGTGGCCGACGCGGCCAAAGTGAGGTCCATCAAGTCCCTCCTCGGGATGATGTCTTCCTGCATCTACCTCATTCCCATGTGCAGGCTCCGGATGCGCCCGTTGCAAGAATTCCTGGATGCGCGCTGGATCCAGACGACGGGCAGCTTCGAGGAAAGGATCAAGCTCGACGAGAATTTCCGACGAGCGATACGGTGGTGGCGCACCCGCGCGCATCTGACGGCGGGCATGGACTTCCAGACCCCAGCCCACCAGGAGACTGTGACTACGGATGCCTCCCTGGAAGGGTGGGGAGCGCACACCGAAAATCTGCACGCAAAGGGACTCTGGCTTCCGACGGAGAAGTCCCTGCATATCAACGTCCTGGAGCTCCGTGCAGTGTTTTGGGCCCTCAGGTCTTTCCTTCCGTCCCTCAAGGGCAAGGTGGTGAGGATCTTCACCGACAACACCACCACCATGTTTTACATCAGGAAACAGGGCGGAACCAGGTCCCCAGCGCTGTCCAAGGAGGCGCAGGACCTGTGGCATTGGGCCGTCGCCCAAAGGTTTTTTCTGGTGCCGTTTCATCTGGCAGGGATAAAAAACACCATCGCCGACTCACTCAGCAGGGAGCTGCGCTCGTGCCACGAGTGGGAACTACGGCAGGATCTGGTGGATCGCCTTTTTCGACGGTGGGGCACACCCCAGATCGACCTGTTCGCGACGGCGACGAACACCAAGTGCCGGAGGTTCGCCAGCAGGTTTCCCCAGACTAGGAGCATGGGCGATGCTTTCTCGTTCCCCTGGGAGGGCCTGTTCCTCTACGCGTTCCCTCTCTTGCCTCTGCTAATCCGGCTAGTCAACCTGCTCAAGAGGTCACGGTGCAGGATGATCCTCGTCGCACCTTCGTGGCCGAGGCAGATGTGGTTCCCGGACCTTCTGGACTTGTCAGCGTCCCCGCCGATCAAGCTGCCGGCGGACGCGGATCTACTCTCCAGGGAAGGAGGCGCCATCCTCCACCACGACCCGAAGTCGCTGAACTTGCAGGCCTGGCTCCTGCAGCGCTAGAGTTTGGAGGATACGACATACCGGCCGACTGCAGAGAGGTTCTTGCAAAGGCCAGGGCGTCCTCGACTCTTAAATGCTACGGACACAAATGGAAGAGGTTCTCTGTCTGGTGCCACGCACAGAAGATTAACCCTCTACGAATTATGGCTCCCCAAGTACTGCCGTACCTGCTGACGCTGGCCAAAGCTGGCCTGGCACACGCGTCCATCAAGATTCATCTTGCTGCGATCTCCCGATACACCAGAACCACGGGGCGGACGTCCTTGTGGTCTCATCGCCTGGTGAAAGAGTTCATGAAGGGACTGTTCAGATCGTTCCCGCCGGTGAAGGCTCCGGCCCCGGCGTGGGAGCTCAACGTGGTGCTGACCAAGCTCATGGGACCTCCGTTCGAGCCTCTGCACTCGGCTCCGTTGAAGTTTCTATCGTGGAAAACTGCTTTTCTTGTGGCCATCACCTCCGCATGACGAGTGGGAGAGATCCAGGCCCTTTCCTGCAAGGCCCCGTACTTGACTTTCCACGACACGAGGGTAGTGCTCAGGACGCACCCCTCCTTCATGCCCAAGGTACCGTCGGAATTCCATCTCAACGAACGCTTGGTGTTGCCTGTATTCTTCCCGTCGCCTTCGTCGCCGGCTGAGAGGACTTTGCACTCGCTGGATGTAGCTAGAGCGCTGAAGTTCTACGTGGACCGCACGAAGTGTTTTCGGAAGACGTCACAACTTTTTGTGAACTTTGGACCTGTCAATCAGGGGAAGGCTCTCTCGAAGGCTTCCATTTCCAGATGGCTCTCCGGCTGTATCATGTACTGTCATCGGTTGGCAAACCGACCTTTGCCCGGCCGTCCGAGAGCCCATTCCACCAGAGCGATCGCAGCTACCACGGCGTTCCTTTCTGGTGTGCCCCTGCTGGACATATGCAGGGCTGCTACGTGGAGGTCGACGCACACCTTCACGAAGTTCTACTGCGTCGATCGGGATTCCAGGGAGGAGTCCAGGGTCGGCCAAGCAGTGCTGCGCAACCTGTTCGCCTGAGGTGAGCCTGGTGAGGAGGTAAGATGCTTAATGTTGAGTTTGATGCTATGCTTAATGTTGAGCCTTTGCCACCTCCCGTGGTTGTGCATGTGTATACTGCTATATATTCTTTATTCATGAGCATGTGAATCCATGCCAGACCCCATGCTGGAGAAGGAACAAGTTACTTACCTGTAACTGTTGTTCTCCAGCATGGGTCTGGCATGGATTCACATGCGAACCCTCCCGCCTACCCCTCTGCGGCTCTTCACTTGGTCATACTGCCACTTCACGTGCTTCCAAATCTGAATATGGCTGCCAGAGGCGGTACTTAGGTAGAGGGCAGTCATTGGCTGTGGTCAGTATGACGCAGAGACCAGTGATTGGTTATTACTACGAAAGACAGATCAGAAACGAAACTGATACTGGTTTTTTCTTTACCGAGGATTCCCAGCCTGACGACGGGGAATATTCATGAGCATGTGAATCCATGCCAGACCCATGCTGGAGAACAACAGTTACAGGTAAGTAACTTGTTCCTTTCGCTCTATAAATGTTCTTTTTATTCTGTAACCAGACAAGTCGCCTTGTGATGTGGGAGGGTATCTTCCGACTTGTATCTCCTGCAGATTTTAAGATCTTCCTAGAGACCAAAATCCAGATAAGTAAGCTATGGCTTATCTAAAGATGCCACAGGGAAGGGCTTCTTGAGTATTGTGCGCACACATGAAACCAGTGTTCCACCTGAGGTGCCTTCAGGGCCAAGCACTGGGTCTTGACTACAGATGGTCTTTTCATGTTTGGGGTTCCCTTTTTAAACTTTGAATACACTATACTTTTTGCTGGTATTTAACTTTCTGGTCAGAGGGAATCCACCTGCTACCGCACCCAATTTCCGATGTATTGCCCTTCGCTGCAGACGTAGCTGTCATGAACCGCGTTTTACCCCTTTCTGATTTGTCACCCATAAAGTGTGTTGGGGAGTAGGCTGGTGGCAGCTGTACAGTTCAGCTTTGTCTATGCCAAGTCTGTAGCCTTTTACTGCATTTGGAGCAGTAAATATCAATCTATGGTGGCCATTTGGGTACTGTGGCAAGTCACGAGGACAAAGACTCTTTAAGGAAATTATTCTGGATATTTTTATTAAATCAAGAAAAAGCGTAGTTTTCCCTGTATCTATGGGTGGTCCCTTCCTATATTTCTAACTAAGGTGCTCACCCATCAATCATGAATGTTCAAAAAGGATTGTCTGTCCAAAAACGACCCTGACTGACTCCCACTATGAAAATTAACGTGTACATGGAGAATGACTCCCTTCTCCTAATGGTAACTCTAGCACCAGCATATAGGACTCTTCATTAATAGTTAGTCTTTAAATGGTCTTTGATGATAATTTGCATTAGTCTCTAACTCTTCAGTGCGATTTGTTTTTCTCTCTCCAGAAGTTCTTTGAGTCTCTGTCAAGTACCCTTTTCTCTTGGCCAATTGTGGCTTGATTTACTTTGATTGATTTGCCTTTTATTTAGCTCTACTTGTTGGATTTCTTTAATCTGATTCACTGCAATCTAGTCTCTTTATAGTTTCTTTCCTTTGTATATATGGGCTTGTAACTCTCCCATTTTAATATGGTATTATCCAGGATTCTTTACTATTAGTATTCTCTCCACGTATATCTCCATAACTTGTGTTTCTTCAAAGGGTTACGTTATTTCTTTGCTTTAACTGAGACGAGTTATTTGTTTAACATACTGATCCCTTCTTGACAGTTCGTTAAACCGGTTCTACCCGTTACCTTCTATAATGGGTGAAAATGCTTCCGGGAGCCTTGTTCCTTTGGGATTTCTTCTTGGGTTTCTGACCGCTATAAGTCACTTCAATGTTGTGCTTCTCCTTTGGTTCTAGCTCTTCTCCAGCATGGGGTCTTGCAGGGATTCACATGCTCATGAATATTCCCAGTCATCTGGCTGTGAAGCTGCAGTAAAAAGAAAGCAGTTACGCTTTAAACTTAAACTGCTCGTCTCCTCAATAGCCTATCAGTGTCCTTTGGGTCATAAATCCCCCAGACAATATCACTAATCCTCCTAAGATCCACCACTGTTGGCCATCTTCAGAGTTTCCTGCACGTTTCTAGTGTTGGAAGTCCTTATGCTTCCCTCCTCATTGTTTTACTTTTGCTGTCCGTTCTCCATCTCATCATAGTCAACCGTCACGTGGCGACTACTGACAGTGGAGACCCGTTGTCGGCAAAGATCTTGAATCCATCGTCAGATCTTCAGGCTGTGGTGCCACAGGCCCAGGCTTGGGCCTACACCTCAACACTGGCAGATTGAAAGGTCCTGTGAAAGCTGTTGCCTGAAAAATTTCTTCGAGGAGTGGCACCTCAAGTGCATTTACTGTTTTCTTCCTGACCCTCAAACGGATGCTCAATCTGTCAATCCTTTTCGTCAAAGATTCCGAAGGACCGCCATCGGAGATTAGTGCCATGGATCGAGGAAGGGGAAGGCCTCTGTGGCCTCCAGGCATAGTCCTGCATCTTCCAAAGCCGGCAAGCCCACCAAGCGCACTACCTCTAGTAGGAAGAGGTTGAGGTTGTTTGAGGATGCTTACGCTGCAAAGATCCAAAAGAAGGTGAAAGCCCATGCTCCATCAACTTCCTCGTCAACGGTCTCCACGGGTGCAGGACCGAGTTCTGAGAAGGGTTGGTTGCTGTCGGTGTCCAATTACAGATCATCAAAGAGCAGCTCTACCAAGGACCCGTCACTGGCTATGCCATCGGCTATGCTGTCATTGACACAAGCCTCGTCGACAACTACAATCAAGACAGTTACCCCATCGACGACCACCCTGTCTGCAAAGTCAGCGGAAACGAGTCTTCCTTCAGCGGCCACTGTACCAAAAGGTTAGTCAACAGCCGCCACCTTTATTTCTAAAATGGTCACCACGCCCAGGGTATCTCTGCTGCCTAGACCCCTGTGAACAGTCCCTACGACGATCCCGGTCAACGGCACCTATTCCTGCTCTGCAGGCTCCTGTCGTAGCCTCTTTCCAGAGTGGCTCTAATCTGGTGAGAGACATGTCTCCAACTCTGAAATTCCTGTCCAGGCCCACCAAGGCTGCCCCCATCTTTACTCTGGCTCTGTTGAGATCCCCAGAAAGTCACCAGCTATCTACACCAGGTCTGAAGAGGACCTGCCTGACTGCCAGAAGATTTATTTTCAGATCAGGGAGGGGGCCATGGAAAGCCAACCCCATTCTTCCCATGCCTCAGGAGGGGGTCACCGACCTGTGGGCCTCCCCAGCCGTTTAGCCCTCCAAAGGGTTCAGGCCCAGTTCCTGCTCCTACTGTACCACCTGCACCGAGTCATGTCTTTGGACATCCTAACCACCCTGCACGGAGGGCTTCCTTTTTGAATGGCAGGAGTCTGATAAGAAGACCAGCGTATTGGTCCCTTTGTTGGATGACCTATGGGAGGATGGCTTAGCAGTCACGAAGGATCTGAATACCACGCTTACTAAGCGTGACCTGTTGGAGAAGAAATACCTGGTTCCAGATTCGGCCCCTAGGTGCCTCAGGTCTCTGTCTTCACCCGATGCGGTGGCATCGGCCACTGCCAGAAAGAGGTCCTCCAATCCCTCTTTGTCCATGGTGCTTCCGGATCAGAAAGGCAAGAGGCTTGATACTGCAGGGAAGCACATCATCCCGACAGCTGCCTCCACCATTAAGGCTGCCAGCTCCCACGTCATCCTATTAAGGTACGACAGGGAGCTGTGGTGCAAGCTAGGGCCCATCCTTGACTTTCCTCCCTGAAGAGAAGAGTGCAGAGTCTTTGCCCCTATTCCACGAAGGAGAAGTATTATCTGACCATGTCATAACTGTCACTCTCGATATAGCGCACTCTGGCTTCTGCCAGATGGGGAATGGTGTGGGTCTCGCAAGCCAAGGTTGGCTAAAGGCCACACATTTCCACACATATGTGCAGACCAAGGTCATTGGCATGCCATTCGATGTGGACAACCTGTTTGGAAAAGTAGTTGATGACAATCTCCAGGCCATCAAGACCGATACAGAGATGGCATGCTCTCGGGACACCCTGCAGCAGAGAAGACAAATCCTTTCATTTGTCTCCAGATCGTCCAAGGGTTGCACCACCCCCTATAGTCAGCGCTTCTGCTCCACCACGTGGAGCCTTATAGGGGGTGCTCATAAGTCTACAGCAGTGGCACCCAGAATAGTCACCCCCCCACCATATCCAGGACGAAGATGCCAAAACAGGCCTGAACTGGCCAAGGACCTGCGCCCCTCTTCCGCACCGCAATGGGAGGCTGACTATCAAACTTTGTCTATCAGTGGCAAAAGATCTCCACAGACAAATGGGTGCTAGACGTTCTTCAGCAGGGGCACACTTTCCTCCAGTTGTGCGACAAAAACTGCACATGGCCCAGCTGCTACAGGAGGTTGAAGCCATGCTATGCAAAGGGACAATGGAACCATTCCCCCAGTGTCTCTGGAGTGTACTGCAGATACTTTGTGGTAAGGAAAAAGTCAGGAGGGTGGCAGCCAATCCTAGACTTCAGACGCCTCAACAAGTTCCTAATATCCCAGAAGTTCAGGATGTTTATGTTGCAGCACGTGCTCGACCAGCTTGAGGGAGGGGATTTTCTGGTGACTCATCTTGGAGGAAGTGTACTTCCACATACCCATTCATCGCAAACACTGAAGCTCCTACGTTTTGTCGTCCAGGGGCAGCATAACCAGTTCAAGGCCCTTCCTTTCGGCCTCAAATCGGCTCGCCGGGTGTTCACCAAATGCTTGGCACCGGTGGCAGCATATCTGCGCCGCAAAAGAATCTTTCCTTACCTGGACGATTGGCTCATCAGGTACCGCTCCCACGTGCTGGCGACCCAGCACACAGCGGAAACCATACGACTTATGACTTCGCTAGGATTCTTGATCAACTATCAAAAGTCTTGCGTAGCGCCATCTCAGAACGCAATGTTCCTGGGCACCCGACTCAACGTGGTCTCTTGTCTGGCGACTCTCGGAAGAGAGGGAGAAGGCCATTCTCAGGAGGTCAAACGGCTGTTGACAGCATCCGTTGCAACAGTCCAGTCCATCAGGTCTCTTCTCGGGATGATCTCTTCCTGCATACATCTGGTTCCCTTGTGCAGGCTTCAGATAAGATCCCTCCAAGAATTTCTGGATGCCAGGTGGCAGCAAGTCATTGGCACATGGATGGACTCAATCGCCCGCAATCTGGCATTTCATCAAGCCCTGCAATGGTGGTCAGGGAAACTCCCTTTCAGATCCATCCCTCTGTACCAGGCTAGAGTCACGATCAGTGTCTTTCTGGAGGGTTGGGTGGGGGCCAACACAGGACATTCTCATGCCGGAGGCCTCTGGCTCCCAAAGGAAAAGGAGTTGCACATAAACATCCTGGAATTGCGGGCGGTCTTCTGGCACTCAAATCTTTCCAGCCTCTGGGGGAAAAGTGGTGCGTGTCTTCACGGACAACACCACCATCTTTTATCAGGAAATAGGGCAGAGCGTGCTCCCCGCTCTCTCTGGATGACCAGTCTCTGTGGCACTCTGCCATTCTTCAACGCATGTTCCTTGCCCTGTTTTAACTGGCAGGCATCAATAACACCATCACAGACTCTACAGCCAGCTGCGGTCCTGCCACAAATGGGAGCTTTACCAAGCGCATGTGTTGCCTCTTCAGTGAGTGGGGTCTTCCTCAGATTGACCTTTTTGCGATGGTTGCCAACTCAAAGTGTCTGAGGTTTGCCAGCAGATATCCTCAGCGGAGGAGCCTAGGGGAGTGCCTTCTTGTTCACTTGGGAGAATCTCTTCCTGTACGCCTTACCTCCAATTCCGCTGTTGCTACGTGTGATCAACACTCTTCCCACTGCAGGATGATACTCATTGCTCTGGCGTGGCCAGGGCAGATCTGCTACTTGGACTTTCTACATCTGTCAGTGGTTCCGGTTATCAAACTGCCTCCACTTCCCAACCTCTCCAGAAAAGGAGGGTCAATCCTGCACCACGACCCAGCGTCACTGCGCCCCACGGCCTGACTCCTGCAGCCTTTGAATTTGGACACTATTTGCTGCCTTTGGAATGCAAGAAGATCAGTCAAGGCCAGGAATCCCTCTACAGTGACTTGCTACAGGCACAAATTGAAGCGCTTCACAGAATGGTGCCGGCAGTGGAATATTTAGCTGCTTCACGTGACTGCCCCGCAGCGCCTCCCGTATCCTTTATCACCGGCCAGGGCTAGTCATGCCCGTGCATCTATCAACGTCCACCTGCCGCCATATCCTGGTACACATGGATTCCGGGCAAGCTCTCCCTGGGGCCGCACAGGCTCATTAAGGAGTTCCTCAATGGTCTCTTCAGGACATTTCCCGCTGGTGAAAGCACCTTCCCCGGCCTGGGAACTGAACGTGGTGCCTCCGTTTGAACCAATGCATCATGCCCCTTTGAAGGTTTTTGTTGTGGAAGCCTGCCTTCCTGTTGGCAATGAACTCTGCCAAGCAGGTTGGGGAGATACAGGCCCTCTGCTGTAAGTCTCAATGCCACTAAAGTGGTTCTGTGAACTCCTCTATCCTTCATGCCGAAGGTTCCGTCAGACTTTCATCTCAACGTGCCTTTGGTTCTGCCAGTTTTCTTCTCAAACCCTTCTTCGTCTTCTGAAGGCGTGTTGCATTCGCTGGACTTTGCTTGTGCCCTGAAGTGCCATGTGTAGCAAGTACCAAAGACTTTCGGAAGACATCTCAGCTGTTAGTCAATTTTGGACCTTCGGAACACAGGAAGACCATGTCTTGGGCTTCCATCTCCAAGTTGCTCTCCGGCTGTATCATGCATTGCCATTGGCTGGCCAACAGAACACTTCCAAGCCAGCCGAGAGCCCTCTCCACTGGAGCCATTGCAGCAACAACATTGTTTCTCTGGTGTTCCCCTGCTCGACATGTAGAGGGCTGCTACGCGGAGGTCTATCGACAACTTCCGAAAATCTTCTGTCTCGACCAGGATTCCCGGGAGGAGTCCCGGGTCAGCCAAGTGGTGCTACGCAACCTGTTTGTTTGAGGCAAGACTGTTCCAGGGGTAAGTGTATTGATTCTGTGACCCTTGCCACCTCCTGTGGTTGTGTATATGTACTGCTGTATAATCCTTTTCATGAATGCGTGAATCCATGCAAGACCCCATGCTGGAGAAGTTGCAAGGTTACTTACCTGTAACTCTTGTTCTCCAGCATGAGTCTTGCATAGATTCACATGTTAATGAACATTCCCGGTCTCCCAGCTGGGAATCCTCAGTAAAAAGAAAGCAGTTTAGCTTTAAACTGCTCATATCCTGTATAGCCTATCAGTGTACTTTGGGGTCATACTGCTTCCAGCCAATGACGCACTTCCTCCCAAACCCCACCCCTGGTAGCCATCTTCAGATTTGGTAGCGCATGTAAAGTGGCAGTATGAACCAAGAAGAGCCAGAGACGGGAAGGAGAAAGGGTTTCACATGTGAATCCATGCAAGACCCATGCTGGAGAGCAAGAGTTTCCTCTCATCTGCTCATAAGGCGTCGGACAACCTGTGTCCTTAGATCTGCAGTGGTTTCTGCGACGGCTTTGGGTAAGGTTGCACACTAATGTGGGGGAATGTGTTGGCACTAGAAAACAGCTTAGTTCTTGTTAGGAATGATTTTCTATACTCTGGCTTGGTAGACAGATGCACAGAATGCCAACCTTTATTGCGACGGGTAGCAAGGGGAGTGGTCTAAGCCAAGTCTCAATAGGTGGTGAGCGTTTAAGGGGTCCACAATGAGCACACACAGTGAAGCAGTGAAGGAACACACTTCGACAAACGGGTATTAAAATACGTCTGTACTTATGGCCAAATAACAGCAGAAAATGGCTAACAGGTAATACTATCACACAGTACTAAACTTTAGATACATATATTAATGGTGTTGCGCAAAATACAAACCCCTGAAAAGAAGGGTACAGATTAGTATTTTTACTAATAGTCCACAAAGATTCAATCCTAACTTCAGAAGTCCTTCCCAAAAACGGTATGGGGCTGTGTGCCCAAAAAAAAGTTCAGCAAAGTTCCATACAGTTTTGTGAAGCTGAAAAAAAGAAGGTAGGGTGTCTGGGGTCCAGTGAACAGTTCAAAGTGTCAGGGGATGAGTTAAAACTAGCTAACAAACGTGTTGCCAGGTTTCAGAGTGCTTGGCAAAGCCAAAGTGTTAGAAAACTTTTACAAAAGTTATCAAACTTTTAAAGGGGAGTTAAGGGTTCTAGTAAGTATTGCTACAACTCACCCCCTATACTCGGATTCTTTGCAGGACTTGGCAGGTCGGTTGACGAAGGTCCAGGTTGCTTTTCCTGCCGTCTGCCTCAGCCCTTGAATCCCAGGTGTTGCAGGTTCGAGCAGCTCTCCTGCCGGCGTCTAATGCTGGCGCAAGGACTCTGTGGAAGAATGCAGCAAAACCCCATGCAGGGGTCTCTCTCAGGACAGGAATGGATGCACTTGCCGCAGTCAGACTTTCACCTCCTATCACGGGTATCCCCATGATGCCAGGACCGCAAAATTTTGCTGAGGTAAATCTTGTTGTATAAGCTGAAGATCCCTCAAGTTCCAGGCCTCAACTCAGAACAGTGA
Organism: Ambystoma mexicanum; assembly: GCF_040938575.1. Lineage (NCBI taxonomy): Eukaryota > Metazoa > Chordata > Amphibia > Caudata > Ambystomatidae > Ambystoma > Ambystoma mexicanum. The sequence continues at coordinate 95,984,368 of NC_090940.1, forward strand.
CATCTGCAGCACAGTAGCCCAAACTCGGAGCTGGTCAACCCCAGGGAGTTCCTGGGGAGCTTCCCAAGGCTCTTCTTCGTAGTACTCCGAGCTGACGTAGAGAATGGATGTTCCCTCCACTCCAAGGGTTGCAGCCCCTTCGCAGGATGGCTGGGGGGGGTCTTCCACAGGACAGGACTCTAACAGGGCAGCAGCAGAAGTTGGTTACCAAGCCTTCCTCTGACAGGGTCCATGGTCTCCTCACAAGTCTTGTAGCTGGACAGAAGCCTTGGCTCCTTCAGTTTCTTCAAGGATCCCACTAGAGTGGGTGCCGGGGTCCTTCTTATCGTTAAAACCAGGTAAGTGCAGCAGCTCCCACCAGCCAATGACATATCTGCTCCACACACTTACCGGAGCAGTTGTCCAATCAAAACTCATTCATTCTACCCAGACACACTGGCACCAGTATGTGGATTGGGAGCACACTGTCCCAGCCCACTTCCTGGCAGCAAACACTCATAGCCTACCAGTAGCCTGCCAATTCATGGCCTGATGGGTTTCTCCCCTTTGACCTTCCTGGATTTCATTTCTCTACTTGTTTCTGGTCATTATTTGTTCTGGTCTAGTTTGTCTAAGCACTTTGAGGCCTATGATATGATAGTTTTATTTATATAGTGCCTATACACAATGTTTCAAAGCGCTTCACGACAAGGGAAGGAACAAGGGAAAATACATTTAAATTTTTACAAGCCATGAATAACAAGAATGTGAAATTAATTATCGTACTCGGCCGAACATTTCATATAGTGTAAGTGCTAAAACAGAGATAGGAAGGAAATGGGAAACAGACAGGCGACTACTGTACTAGGCCTGATGATATTTCTGGTAGAGCCGGAGATTGAGAGGTGAGGGAGGGGGGGGAGGAGGAAGGAGGGAGAGGAACAAAACAAGCGACTTTCGTACTAGGCCAGTGCTGGAGGAGGGGGGTTGGGAGGAAGCTGTAGCGATGTAGCTTTCTACAAAAATAAAAAAAATCAAAAGTCTCTGCTTTTCTGGGCACTGGAAGTCCTTCTAAGGATTTTCCTGGCCAAAGGACAAGCAAAGATTCTCATGGCAAGGCCATGTTTGACAACTAGCCACAGTTAGTAGCCAAACGTGGTAAGGCTAAACCGAAATGCACCAAAAAATTGTAAAAATTCACTGCTGCCACCAGCTTGTCCATTTAGCGCACCTAGAGTAACCAAAAATCCTCTTGAGTGTTAGTCTAGGGCAAACCAAAAAGTGGACCCCATTGTACTGCAATGTAAGATGCATTGTACAATGATAAAAAGTGAGTAAAAGTAGCAACAAAGTAACTAGCCTAAGGGAAACCATGTTTCTGATGTTAATCTGCTTAGAATCACATGCTGTGCATAGTCCGACATCCAGTGGTCACTGCGGAGTATTGCATTTTGTTTTTTGTAGTCGAAAAGGGGACGTCGACAAGGCGTGTCTGTAACACTATCCTTATAGTGACGTGCGGTGTACCCACAATCCCTCACGCGTCGAGGTCCCTCAGATTGTTTTTTTCCGCCCAGATATTGGTCGCCTTTACGCAGAGCTCCTCGAGAGACATTGCAAATTCATTTACTCGACCTTTGGTCATTATTTATTAATACATATTTACAAAAGATCCCTCCCTCGACGTAGCTGCGAAGCCTTTTCTCCGCTGAGTAAGAACTTCGAACGCGGGGATGAGACGGAGGAGATCCTTTGGCGCTGCCGAACACGTGGCCTGGCCTCGCCGGTCATAAGACAGTAGGGAGAGTGGGATCGTGGGACATTTCTTGTTTCTCTCTGAGAATGCCTTTCCTTTTCCCCCTCCCTTTCCCTCAGGGTTGTTATCACTGTGAAATATTTCCTCAGCTATGGAGAGGACACCCTTTAGGTTTTGTCCGCGTTGCAAGGGCACGTTTACCTGGAAAGACGAGCATAAACGATGTAACCGTTGCTTGCCCCTCAATCACAAGGAAGACTGCTGCGCGGCTTGTCAGCTTCTTAAGCCGAAGACTTTAAAGGACCGCAGGGTCAAAAGGTGGGCGACCTACTCCATGTCTAGGTCCGATTCCTCACCCGCCGCCACAGAAAGTGACGAGGAATGTGATAACCCGACATCCGTTACGGATGTCGTAGACCTCTCTAAGGAGCGCTCGCGCTCCTCGTTGTCTGTCCCCGGCCTCGACAAGTTTGGCTCACGCCCTGCTTATGGGGATGAACACCCCGGCGACACTGATGCACACAAAAAACACTCCCATAAACACATAACCCACGGCTCTTCTTTGTCGAAGACGAAAAAACCATCAGCGCCAACGGAGACGCAGGTTCCACAGGCGTCCTCCTCAGACCGTAAGAGTCCTAAGCCCCCCTCGCAACTGCAGACGCGACCAGCGACTGGGCTTCCCCCAGATAAGGGCGCTACCCCCAAACCGCCAGACGAAGCGCTCCGTCAGAGAGCGCCCGTCGCCGTAGAACACACAACGTCTGTAACGTCAATACCAGAGCCCTCCACAGACAGATTAGTCATCAAGAGCCTAGCAAGGATCGTTTCCGCCGATAGCCAGAAGCGGACGGCGAAAGATACACTGAATACCGCTCAGAAGGCTAGAGAAACGCCAAAAAGGCCTGAAGGAAGGCAGGAACTGCCCCCTTCATCTAAAGGGACTCCTAGCCTACCAGAAGGCTTTTCAGATGCCGACGGAGACCTTTCTTCGACGTTATGGGAGAGGTCAAAGCGTTTTCAGGCCAAAGACCCTTTGCCTCCACCCCCCCCCCCAGACTGCTCGGGGGTACATCATGAGACCCTGGAGAGACTCCAGTTCGGTATGGAGAAGATGGAGAGGTTTATGGAGACTCAAAACCTACCACCACCCAAGAGGGCAAGAGAGGGACCTCAGATGGACCCCAGGGCTAAATTCCCTAGGCTGTTTAATCCCTCCCAAGTGGATGTAAATTAATATGACCTCACTGAAGAGGACCCACACTTTCAAGAGGAGGACGAGTTTTTAGGCAACGAAGAGGAACAAAACCTAGAGGAAGAGGGTTTTGAAGAAAATCCAGATATAAGGGGGGGGGCTTCAGAGAAGACCCAGAGGAAGGTGCTTCACAGCCCTGGCAGTCCCCATCAGCGTTTCCGGACCCTGATGTACTAAACCTATCCCCTCTCGAGGATTCACCTAATAGGAACACGTCACCTATAGACGATCAACCTACATTTAATGCACTACTACGCAAGGCAGCAGCGCATTTCGAAATAGACACTGGGAAGATTTCTCCTGACATTGACTTTGTGGAGAAGGTAATCAAGGAGAAACCCCCTGTCAGCCAAACCATTCCCCTCCTCGCCTCAGTAAGGAGACGAATTATCCCTTCACTATCTACACCCGCGTTGGTCAGAGGGGTCCACCCGAGGATAGAAAAACTATTCAGTCCCTCCCCTTCAGACCCGTTGTACGTCAGGGGCCACTCTGTACCAGACTCCCTAGTGGTGACAAATACAAGGAAAAGAGCAGGGGTCCCGCTGTCTACCAGCAAAGCACCACCAGATAAGGAGGGCAAAAAATGGTATGCCCTGGGGAAGAGGATCAAAGCCTCCGCTGCTTTTTCCGCAAGGATTGCAAACAAAAAATCCTTGCTAGCAAGTTACGCAGACGCACAATGGAGCAAGCTACGCAAGGATGCCGAGGAGGTACCAGAACCCCTACGTACACGCCTTTTGGCCACGATTACTGAAGGGACCCTAGTCAACCAAAGCATCGTGAAAAACACTCTGGATGCTGCAGAAACGGCTGGCCGTTCCCTAGTCTAAGGAATACTCCTCAAACGCCATGTCTGGCTGCGTAATTCGGGGTTTAAACCTGAAACACAAGCATCTCTAATCAACAAGCCTATAGAAGATACCAACCTCTTTGGAAAGGCAGTTGATGAGGCACTAGAAAAGGCAAAGAAAGAGTTTGACACCATCAAAACCCTAGACCAGATTTCTAGGCCTCCTAACAAACGTGGCTATTGGCAATAGGCGCTTTTTACGAGGCCAACGCCAGCAGCAAAATCAGCAGCAGCAATACTCTGCAAACAACTGGTCCTCTAACCAAGGCACCAGTGGCCAATACAACCAGAGAGGACAACGCTGTGGCAAAGGGAGAGGTCGGGGTTCTACCCCTAGAGGTTCCCAAGCCACCAATGCCAAATGACTCGAAGATTCGGGTCCCCTCCCATGCATCGCCGGTCGGGGGCCAGTTAACATCCTTTCTTCCAGCATGGGAGGGAATAACTTCAGACCGCTGGGTACTATCAACCATAGCCCGCAGCTACTGTATAGAATTCAACAGTTCCCCAACGTACAGACCCTCAAGGGGACGACTCATGACACCAGAACACCTTGCCATCCTTCTACAAGAAGTGGACTAGCTACTGGAAAAAGGGGCTATAGAGGTCATGCCTCTATCTCAGGTAACGGAAAGTATTTATTCAGTGTACTTCCTTGTACCCAAAAAGGACTTAAAGGATAGTTCCAGGACTTTTTTTTTTATTGTCCCTACGGTTCGGCCATGTGTTTTTAAGCATAAATCGGTAGATCGTAGAAAACTTTCCTATGGACCTTACCCGACTTTTCGTCCATTAACGCACTCGAAATCAGCCGCCATTTTCTGATAATCCTATCATTTCCCCCCATCGCCCTGGCTCACCTGCTTTTGCGGCACTAAATCAAATCCCCCGCCCCTGAAACAGACTTTATCAAAACATTCATATTCCCCGCCTCTCTCCGTGACGTTACTGTGCTGCGTAGGCAAACGCGCCCAGGCGTCTTCTACGCGACTCCACACAGAACCCGGAAACCAACACAGATCAGCTCACAACACAGCGCGCCACAATTGGGAATATGAAACTGTACTTTTAAATCAAACCGCAAGATTGTAAATTTGGTAAAGTACATTTATTTGACATCAAATGTTTAGAGAATATTCAGCGATTTGCATTTTTATTTGCTCACGTTCCAAAAAGTTCGTTTTGAGGCACGCGATGTTCCTTTGCTGTACACAGGGTCTTAGATCATCTCACAATACAGCGCCACAATTCGGAATATGAAACTGTGGTTTAAAAGCAAACGGCAAGATTGTCCATTTGGCAAAGTACATTTATTGGACATCAAATGTTTAGAGAATATTCTGCGATTTGCATTTTTCTTTGCTCTCGATCCAAAATAGTTCGTCTTGAGGCAAGCGATGTTCGTGTGCAGTACACAGGGTGTTGGTTTACGATAAAATAAGCTCTTCGGTCGCACTGATAATCGCATGGCTGTTCCAACAATGAGGCACTAGGCCACCACAACGGTCTGTATGTTGCATCTAGCCGTTAGTACCGCGTAAGGGCATACTTGTACTTGGCGATCGTCCCATAAAATGGTCAGGGTGCTAACGTTGTTCACGCGGAGAAGCAACTGGCGGTTATAAAAGCCGTCCGGCGGTGTCTGGTACTCGTGACACATACAATAATGAAGGATGTACCTGTTTTAAAAACATAAAAAATGAAATTAGTCTCACCATCAGATCTTTATTAAAATTATTCATTTTATATATTAGGTCGGGAAATTATTTCATAGCTAGGACAGTGCAACTGGGTATTATACGTCAAGGGGGGGCTGTAGGATACTGAGACAGTCCCCCAGTGCAGGGGTTGACAGGGAGGCAGTGCAGGTGGAGAGTGGAAGGGCCCAGGACCGAGGTCGCAGACAGTGGACCAGTTGTAGCAGGGGAGAGGGAGAGGGAGAGAGAAAGCAGAAGCAAAGAGGAAGATTTTGAGGTGCTTCCGTAAAAGGAGATGGTTCTCCTCAAGATAGTGCGCGGTACAAAACAATATGCCACATAGAACGAACAAGTACAACTGAACCCGTCTTTAAAGCTACTGTATAGTAATTAAATTGCGGTATAAACTCATCTAAAGAGTTACTTACATTATATTTGCATTTTCCATTGTGTCTGTGCGTAGGGCAGCCCCGAAATACCACTCCTTCTATGCCAACGTTATTTCTTCTAATGAACGAACATTAAATGGCTTTCGTTTCTGAAATTATATTCATTATCGTTTCTTACGTTATTGCCCCACACCCCCAAAAAGAAGTCTTTCGGGATGGTCCCGGCCTGTCAAGGTCAAATAACAATAGAACCTTATACTGAGTCGTGGGCCATTCCGGCACCCGAGAAAATAATCAAAGCAGCTGACCTTCACTTTGAACGAGCACACATTCCTAGTTAGCTACATTCAGTGCAAGGCCATCTCACAGGACTCACAGAGCAATCACTTTTATTTACACAATACATAGCTACACATGTTCAATGGGCCTGCGACATGAGGAGACTCGAGAGAACAGACAATCAAATTACAATCATTTAAACCGTGATGTGTATTTCTCAATGAGCTCTTCTTTAGGTGGACATGGAACAGAGGCAATGTTGGGTGGCAATGCAGTTGTCCCCTGCACAGGTTCGTTCACAACTCCATGTATGTGCCTATCTAGGACATCAACAATAAGTCTCTCAATAAAGTCATATTGCATATCCTCAAACACTGGTTTGATAACCTATTGTTTACTTCTTTTTGTGAAGGCCTTATTGTAGTGAAGCGTCCCTAAAGTTCCGGTCGTCCTACTTTGTTGACGGCCAACATTATGGTTATGTGCCAAGACCGCTAGAAGAGTCCGATTTATCATGCCCTCCATGCCAAAATGCAATCGTTTTGGCCTGTACTTTAGGCACATATTGAGGAACACCTCCAAATCTCCTGTGTGGCAGAATTCCGTGAGTCCCCTCAAATCTCTTGTTATAGTTTTATCAAATACAATCTTTTCAATGGCTTTGTGAGTGGGTGATGAAGGAATCAACCACTTCTTCTTCCGTGCCTCCTCTGTGGACAAATGGCCATGTTCACAATTGTGGAAATGTTGGTTTGTGTTCCAGCGGTGAACGTTGCTACAGTGTAACATTACTGACCGCCATTTTTCCAGTAGAATTTCCAACGACCCTCCACATGTTTTTGAGCTCCACCAAAGATGGTTGCTGATTGACTTGGACCACTGTGAAATACCTTGCATATCTTTTTTTTTACCTGCAGCCGACATTTTTTTATTGATTATTTTTGCAAGATGCCAAACGTCAAATTGGTGATTTATATTTTTGTACTCTTCTCTCATTGTCTTGGCAATTGAAACGTGTCTGTCCGTGGCTATCAGGTCGATCATCATTCCCCGCGATTGTAGTTCTTGCAATGATGCTACAAAGCCAACTTTCTCCATGGCCACTGAGGATGTACTTTGTGACACCTGCACGACCACCGAACTCACAATTTTCTTACTTTCCATGTCCTGAAAGTGGTAGGTGCAGTACTTGGCTGAAAATCCTGGGCTGTCGCACTGTCCATCACCGGCTAGCCTGAACCGTTTGCCCGCGAATGTACTATCAATAGACATTTTTTCCATTCTCCAAGCTTCGCTAATGGCTGGAAATAGATAATCGGTTTGGTATTTGTAGAACTGAGTTTTCGCAATGAAATGGATTCCCACAAACTGAAAGAAAGACTCTAACTTTTTAAAACTTGAACCACTAAAAAGTGCAGCCGCTGCACAAAGTAGATTGCCTGCTGGCAGTTGCCCCAGTATGGGTTGTGCAGACCATTAGAAAGGATATTTTGTACAGGTGGCATGTATTTTAAGGTTAGTGCCTCGAATTGCACGAGTCACATTAATCAATGGCTCCCCACATACTTCCCCACCAACCGAATGCCCACATTTCATCCGAATAATATCAAACAACTATCGAATACAATGAATTTGGCCTCTTTCCTTATACTGTCACTCTGCATCCCAGCTGGTTCGGCCTGTAACGTTGAGGACATGTCACTCACATGAAAGGTAGAATCTCTGATATCGTCTTCCGCTATGTTCAGTGATATTGATGGTGTTTCATTGTCGTCCACTTCATTCTCTTCCATTACAACATCTGTTCCTTCTCCGGCGATGGGTGAATAAAACAATTTCTTCAACTTTCTCGCGGTCTTAGTTTTTGCGGGTGTGGATTCTGTGAATTGATCTCCGACTGCATCCGAACTACCAGGAGGACATTCACATCAATGGCTGGTGGTGGTATAGCTCCGTTGTCAATCACTTCATATTCTTCCCATTGGCACGATGCATCTCCAGTCTCAAGTCCCTGCCAAAAGGTTTGACAAGCAACATCTCTCGTTCGCTTCACTGTCTGTGTAGATCTAGTTCGTACACCCACTCGCAACTAGAGGACAGATTGGAAAAGGGATGTTCAGTTTAAACACAACTTAACAGTATTGAACTATTAACAGTGAAAAACAACATAATATAGTGACCAGGACACTAACCTTCTTTTGCTTTCTTTTCTTTGAAACTTTCTTGCCTCGAACTTCAACATCAGGACGCTGTTGCTCCGACTCGTGTGTGCATGTCTCCACTTCCTCTTGCGCTGCAACGACTATATTTTCATGATAAGCACATCCATCACGCACTGACGCTCCATCGACTCCCTGAAACTGTCACGCACGGCGGCCGCCGGCAGTTGTGGAGACGCTGGCGCTGGAGCGGCCATTGAAATGGCTGTTACGCCGCTGCACGTTCTCCAGCCGCGGTCCAGCTTTCCGCCGTCGGACCAGCGGCGCACTTTATTACGAGCGCCAACCCGGAAGCCCGCGCGTTGCAACCTACTCGCGTTAGGCTTCCGGGTTGGTACGCTCCAGTCCTTTCCTCTGTGTTCTGCCCCTCTCCCGTTACCTTCTCCTGTGGTTTTGTGCCGTCCAGCCTTGCCATCTCGGCTACTCTCGTTCCTCTCTGGCTTCCCTCTTCCTCTGCAGTCCTTCAGACTACGCTACAATTTTGGCTCCAACATTTCTTCCCTTTCTTTCCCTGTCTGATTGTTACTCACCACTCCCATCCTACCCTCATTGGGTAGGCGTTTCATTCTGTTGGGTCCTCTCATTCCAATCATTTCGGCCTGGCATCCTGTCATCGTACTCAACCAAGAGGGGTTTTTTGTGCCTTTTGGCTTTTTCCCCTTCATTGGTCTGCCCCGTTTCGGGGGCCCCCCTAGGCCCCGAGTCAGAGGGGCAGGGTGGCTTCCTCTCGAGGCAGACCCCATCTGCATTCCAGAGAAGAGGCTTTGAGAAGGAGATTTGGACTCCAGGCAGAAGAAGAGACGGCAGGTGAGCAGGAGGGCATAAGGGTCATTTTGGATAGTGGTGAGGAGTCGATTGACCCAGGGAGTGATTGTGACAGTTTGCAACGCCCAAAAACAAGTATGGCCTCCCCCGAGCAGATACAAGAATTAGTGGCCGCGGTCCAGGCCATGAATGCTGAATTGCAGAACGTAAAGGCAGATAATGCGGTCCTGAGGCAGATGATCTCTAATCGGGAAGCTAGAGATTCCGACTTACCGCCTATGACATTATCCGCAGGCAAATTTGACGGCACCCCAAAGCGCTTAAAATAATTCTTGGAAGCCTGTTCCATTTATTTTGCCTTCAGACCTCTGATGTTCTCTAATGATCAAGCCAAAGTGGGGTATATGATATCTAACATGATCGGAAATGCCTTGGCTTGGGCCACCCCATTTGTGACCAACAATAACCCTATTATCAGAGATTATGGGGGTTTTCTGACCTTACTGCGCCAGACTTTTGAACAACCCGAGATAACACATGTGGCGGCAGAGGAACTTTTAGATGTGCAACAGGGTTCCAGTGACCTGCTGACATACATCTCCACCTTTAAACGTTTGGCCTCTGAGGCAGGTTGGCCAGAAAGGGCCCAGTATACAATTTTCCGTCGAGGATTGAAGGAGGAGATAAAGGATGAGCTGGCCAGAATAGCCCGTCCTACTACCCTGTCAGACTTATTCTCCATTGTAACACAGATTGACTACCGCCTTAGTGAACGCAAGGCTGAAAAGAAGAAGCAGAAAGCGTCGGTCACCCCTCTACCTAGTGCCTACCCTACGCCCTCACTGTCTCACTCCAGTAATAAGGAGGAACCAATGCAAGTTGGGTCCGCACGATCCCCTTTGACACCCGAAGAAAGAAGACGTCGGAGGGATGCGGGCCTCTGCATGTATTGTGGATCCGATTCCCACTTGCTTCGGAATTGTACTGAAGTCCCGCCTAGACGCTCGGGAAACGATCGACCTCGGAACTGAAGGGGACGAGTACCCGAGGTCCGACCACAAGTCCCTATGTTACGGTGACTGTAGCTTCTCATTCAACCACCATGGACTCTCGCCTTATGGCTGTTCCCATCCTGTTGGAAACCCAGACAAAAGCCTTCACCACCATGGCGCTATTGGATTGTGGCGCCGCAGGAGTATTTATGGATACCGAGTGGGCACACAAACATGGTCTCCCTCTGCTGCAACTGGAAGAAGTCCAGAAGGTAGAAGGAGTGGATGGTTCTCCCCTGTCATCGGGGCCTATCACCCATTCCACTGTTTCCTTGAAGGCGTGCATTCTCCAGCATTCGGAACAGATACAATTTGACCGAATTCGAGCAGCCCATTTCCCAGTTATCCTCGGAATTCCCTGGCTAAGGAGGCATAACCCGCTCATCGATTGGGCACAGAACACCCTGGCTTTTACCTCCTCATATTGTAAACAAAGCTGTTTACTCCATGCCTCAGAAGATTTGGTACAAGTCCTTACCCCCCAACAAGGAGTACATGAAGTTTGTAAAATACCCTCAGAATTGGCTAAGTGCAAAGAAGTTTTTAAAGACAATCCTGTCTTGGATCTCCCTCCGCATCGGCCGGAAGACTGCGCCATCGAGCTGGTGCCAGATGCCCTGGTTCCGTTTAGTCGCATGTTTTCCTTGTCTCTATTGGAGAAGAGGGCGCTTCGAAATTACTTGGACTCTCATCTGACCAATGGCCTTATTCGTCCCTCCAAATCACCGGCTGGAGCCTCTTTATTTTTCATACCAAAAAAGGATTCCTCGGAATTAAGGCCATGTATTGACTATCGGGGTCTGAACAAAGTCACAGCACGCGACCGTTATCCAATGCCTTTGATAGCAGACATACTGGAAGCTGTACAGGGTTCAACCATCTTCTCTAAATTAGATCTCCGGAGTGCCTACCACCTTCTCCGGATAAGAGATGGGGATGAATGGAAGACTGCCTTTCGGACACCGTTTGGCCTTTTTGAATATCGAGTGATGCCATTTGGCTTGGTTAACGCTCCGGCCATATTCCAGCGTTTCATGGATCGTCTGTTTCCTGACCTATTATTCATCTGTATCATAGTTTACCTTGATGACATCTTGGTTTTTTCAAAATCCTCCTCCGAGCATACATCGCATCTTCAGATAGTGTTGCATCGACTACAATCTCAACACCTATTAATTAAACCTGAGAAGTGCCTTTTTTTATATGTCTTCTGTTCCTTATTTGGGTTATATCTTATCCCATGAAGGCATAACCATGGATCCCAGGAAGGTGTCTGCCATCTTGGACTGGCCCCCACCCACGTCTTTGAAAGATGTCCAAAGATTCTTGGGAACCCAGGTCATATGTACATGCTCCTCGACTGCTTAAGAGTTTTCACCGAACACATCCGGGGAAACCCGGAGGGGTCGGATCTGGAGGGGGTATACTGTCACGCACGGCGGCCGCGGCCGCTGGCAGTTGTGGAGACGCTGGCGCTGGAGCGGCCATTGAAATGGCCGTTACGCCGCTGCACGTTCTCCAGCCGCGGTCCAGCTTTCCGCCGTCGGACCAGCGGCGCACTTTATTACGAGCGCCAACCCGGAAGCCCGCGCGTTGCAACCTACTCGCGTTAGGCTTCCGGGTTGGTACGCTCCAGTCCTTTCCTCTGTGTTCTGCCCCTCTCCCGTTACCTTCTCCTGTGGTTTTGTGCCGTCCAGCCTTGCCATCTCGGCTACTCTCGTTCCTCTCTGGCTTCCCTCTTCCTCTGCAGTCCTTCAGACTACGCTACAATTTTGGCTCCAACATTTCTTCCCTTTCCCTGTCTGATTGTTACTCACCACTCCCATCCTACCCTCATTGGGTAGGCGTTTCATTCTGTTGGGTCCTCTCATTCCAATCATTTCGGCCTGGCATCCTGTCATCGTACTCAACCAAGAGGGGTTTTTTTGTGCCTTTTGGCTTTTTCCCCTTCATTGGTCTGCCCCGTTTCGGGGGCCCCCCTAGGCCCCGAGTCAGAGGGGCAGGGTGGCTTCCTCTCGAGGCAGACCCCATCTGCATTCCAGAGAAGAGGCTTTGAGAAGGAGATTTGGACTCCAAGCAGAAGAGACGGCAGGTGAGCAGGAAGGCAGGAGGGCATAAGGGTCATTTTGGATAGTGGTGAGGAATCGATTGACCCAGGGAGTGATTGTGACAGAAACATAGAACTTCCATTAGTATGTATAATAATATTGAAAACACAAAATGTACTTGGGGACCAATACCCACGTACATCTCAATAGCAAAACACGAATGAACGCTTTCTGTAGAACATTCAAACAACAATTATTCACGCATTGTTGATCTAGTTGGATGGAACTGTCAAGATCCATACCTCGGGCTCCTCATAGACTTCCATTGATGATATTATTGAAGATGATGCTTCAGTAACTCCCTGAAACACAGTAATTGCATTAGTATGGTTTTCTATTTTGTTAAAAAGAACATAAACTTTGTGCAGGCGTGAACGGCTCATCTAAATAGACCTGCACAAATGATCAGTTGTCTAAAATAAATAATGGATATGTAAATATGATTCGATTTGCTCGATCGTTGGAAGTGTCACCACCCAGAGATCTGCATCAACTACTAGGGGTGATGTTCTTGTAGAAGAAGCTCCGTCATCTCCCTGAAACATAGTACTTGCGTTAATAAAGAAGGAAGTATAGCGGATGTAATCACGTCATATGATTTCGCTTGATCGAACTGTCAGTATCCATACCTCGAAATGCATAAGAACATCAAGGGACGATGTAACTGCGGTGCACACTTCTGCAAGCTGTTGCGCCGACCCGTAACTGCATGCTCCCCCCTTCTTCTTGGACTAATGCTCCATCGACTCCCTGAAACATAGGACTTTCATTAGTAATGAACACAATATTGAAAAAAGAAGACACAAAGGAAGGCGACGACAGAAGGGCATATCAATGGCTAAAAACGAAAGAAACATTGTGTGTAACAATCACGCTACAAGAATGCAAGATCTGATGATCTCCATCGATGGAACTGTCCGGAAACGTACCTCGAGCATCTGAGTGACATCAACGGTTGTCGTCAATACGTTGGACTCCTCAGCATCTCCCTGAAAGACAGTACTTCCATTATTTTGGATAACAATAATTATAACTGAAAACAAAGACTAGAGGACGAGTACAAGGGTGTACCATTAGGTAAAATAATCACACAATAAATTAAAACTATTGATTTACATGCCCAAAACAAGTCAGTGGCAGAATAGCTAAGTAAGATTACCCGATAGGCGCTTGAAGTGGCTGATGACTGCAATAACGACACGGATGGAGAATCTTCCGCCTTCATATTGAGTGGATACATAAATGGGGAAATTATTGTTAGCTAATGCTACACACTACCGCAAGGCCGAGAGCTAAATACGTAAACTTGACTCACCAGTGGAGGGATGTGGACGAATAGAGTGGGAATAGCGGTTGAGAGCAATTTTCGCCTCGCTCGCGGTGTGTTCTTCTTTATTAGCAATGATGTGGAGTACATGTCTGAGCTAAAGTGCCTGCTGCAGATGCGGTATCGATCACCCCTCTTGTCCGCAAAGACTTCTAGGACTCTACTTTCAAGCTCAGACGGTGGATATCCGCAATATAGGACCCATTCTCTTATCTGATCTATTGTCTTAGGGAAAACATGCATTATAGTACCTTCAGATTTATTATGGGTCTTCGAAGGGCAACCACCAATGGAACAGGCAGGCATTGTGGAAAGTTCTGAAAAGTAAAGATCAACAATTCTCTATGAATACCAATGTGTTAAAAAATTAAATGACACATAAAAGGTTCAATGCAAGGTTCGTTTTGGTTCTTGGAACTATACACGTTATTCACATGCGGATAAGTATTTGAATAACTTAAAAAAAATAGAAAGATAATTTGACTAAACTCAGAACATGTGACTAGTTCCTTGCATGTACTGTCGTGAACGAAAAGAAATTGGACGCAAAATGATTATGGTACATGGCCTTACCTTGACGACCAAACAGTTAGATGCAGGGATCAGAGTAGTTTCTTGTCGTAGAACAGGGAGCAGTTCACAGGTTTGCAAACTGACGAGTTTCCTCGAAGTGGTCACGGAAGTTCACAGAGACGAAGAGCAGATAACCAGCACCTTCACGGGTTGACTAGCAAAGCGCAAAGAAGTTCTCATTAGAAATATGAAGTGGGTTATAAAGAATTCGAAACAGGGGTGTGTTTGTGAATGAATGACGTGTATATGTCGTGGCATTATGTGGATTGCAGGGGGCCGTCCAGCGTGAGGGGGGGATGCTTGGCAGGAGACACGGGGTCTGGAGGTAGACATGGGAACAACAACCCATGCTCTATAGACCACTTTGAAGTGTACATGGTCTTTGGCACCTCATGGCCTTTATCGCTCCCTGACAGCTCCACTTGCCAGCACAAGTACCCCGGTGCGAACTGCCTTTGATAGGGCGGGGGGTGGTGGATTGGGGCGGTGGTCGTGCAGACAAGACTCGTTTGCCGCAGGGCCTCACCAAGGAGAGGCCATCTAACTGCATGTAAGAGGCAGGCTGCAGGATCTAGTACATGGAAGGCAGGGGTGTGAGTTTATAAATACCTCACCCTCCCAGGAGAATATATGGGTGCAGTTCACCTTGGAGACCCTGGATGCCTAGGCAGTTAGTCAGCAGCAGGCTGGCCTGTGGTGGCAAGGCGGCACGGGCCAGAGGGGGTCATCTCTGTACCCGGTGCCCAAAAGGATGATTTATTATGATCAACCATATGGATTATTTACCTATAACCATGTTTTGTATCAATAAAATCCAACGGCCTTCCTTTTATTGCCAACGCTTGAACAAAGTGGTGTGGTAAGTATTTTTGGGGGAGGAGGCAAGGCCGGGAGGCTTGATGCCAACCCGCAAAATAACATATGTATGTCTGCTGCATATGGGTTCAACGGTTATGTGGATTGAAGGTGGGCGGCCAGCGTGAGGGAGGATGCTGGCCGGAGACATGTGGTGTGACGAGACAAGGCACAGGAAGACTATTCAATGTAGACACACTAGATTCATTTAAAAAATCAAAACAACCATTGTTAAAATATATGTTGGGTTTTATTTTAGATCTTAATTTCAATTGAACATAAATAATAAACATTACACATTGTAAAGTTCCGGTTGCAGCACATCCAGGGAAAATCCGCGGTATTGTCCACTGTCGCTGGGGAAATGTTGTCTAATGGCAAGTACCGCACAGGCAGGTATTACTCTCCGAACGCGGTGTCCGAGCCTCCCATGAAGCCACCAAGTGAAGCAACGATAGGCCACCAGCCTGTACCACCTGTGAAAATGAAAGATGCAAACTGTATTAAAATGACAAAACTTTCTTATCACTGTCGATTCAGGTAAAAAATGTCATTCTGCTTTGAAAAAAATTCTATCTAGAAAATGCACAATATGGAACCAATTTACATGCATTCGAATGATATGTAGATGTAATTTTATATGTGGGAGACGACCATGAAATAGTAGTGGCATCACTGACATCACAACCAGAGTATACTTACTCGTTACTCGGATTACGCGGACGAACAGTGCCGCGAAGTTCGTGCATAAGCACCATCATCATCCTCAACACGGTCCGTGAGAGGCAGGCTTCCCTGAACTCTGGCAGCTCGGTGATGCATTGCGGACTTGGCTCGCCTTCCGAAATGTAGGCTAAGCACCCGGAATTTTCACGGCAGCAGCAGTTCTCCTCCTCAGTTGGCATTAGCTCGCACCGATTGCACGTGCACCAGGTGCAGACGCCGTCCATGCGACATGGTCCAGGCTCTTCATCCGTTGACTGGTCCTCCCAACTGCCGTCCGAATCCCCATCGTTTTCGCGTGCTTGCCTTTCCAGTAGTTCTTCCTCGGTGTACTCGGGCTCGTACATATACGGCATTATTGTAGCCATTGTGTGGTAAAGAAAGTAAAATAATTTACAGAGATGGTACAGGTGTTCACAAGGCCTAGAAGCGGCGAAGGTAGCTGACCAGAGCACAGAAACGAGTCACAGAATACTCAAAGTAACACAGAGAGAGTAATGGAATCGAAAATCTGCTGCAGTGTGTTGTGAAACGGTGTGTTTATACTTATTGAGGAAAGAGGCGTCCTGCCATTTCCATGGCGACACTTCATTAGCTGAGGCGCAGCGATTGTTGACACGAAACGTGCTTTGGCGTTGGGAAATGGGCGGTACGCGTCTGCTGATGTCAGGCTCAGGGGCGGGGGATTTGATTTAGTGCCGCAAAAGCAGGTGAGCCAGGGCGATGGGGGGAAATGATAGGATTATCAGAAAATGGCGGCTGATTTCGAGTGCGTTAATGGACGAAATGTCGGGTAAGGTCCATAGGAAAGTTTTCTGCGATCTACCGATTTATGCTTAAAAACACATGGCCGAACCGTAGGGACAATAAAAAAAGTCCCGGAACTATCCTTTAACCATGCGCCCTGTATTAGATCTGCACCCAGCGAACAAATTTGTCAAACCTCAAAAGTTTTGTATGGTGACCTTACAGGAAGTGATCCCCCTGCTATCACAAGAAGATTACATGACAACACTGGACATGAAAGATGCATACTTTCATATTTTAATGTTGCCAGCGCACAGAAAATACCTCAGGTTCACGATAGAGGGCAAACACTACCAGTTCAGAGTGCTACCCTTCGGAATAGCATCAGCACCGAGGGTATTCACAAAAGTACTGGCAGTGGCAGCGGCCCACCTGCGCAGGTTGTCCATCCCAGTATACCCTTACTTCGACGATTGGCTCATAACAGGGGATTCTTACGAAACATGCTTCTCAAATACCCAAAAGACTGTAGATCTTTTGTTCCAACTGGGCTTCTCCATCAACGAGAAGTCGTCCAGCCTAGACCCCAGCCAAATCAAACAATTCCTAGGGGCTCTAATTCAAACGAAGGACGGCCTCGTCTTCCCCCTCCAACGAGAGGGTCCAAAACATGCTGTTTCAGATCCCTCAATATGTAGTAGGTCGAGAGGTGAGGGTACGCAAAGCAATGCGATTGCTAGGAATGATGGCGTCATGTATTTATTTGGTACCCCACGCGCGCCTGCGCCCAATGCAAGAGTGGCTCAACAGCCAACGGTGTCAGGCCAGCGGACAATGGGACGATCTAGTGGTGGTCTTGCAGGCCGTGGTTCTCTTGCTACGGTGGTGGTCGAAGGAAAACTTGGTAATGGTGAAACCATTCGCCACCCCCGCAGTGGAAGCCACTCTAACCACAGATGCATCTCTCACAGGATGGGGGGCTCACCTATCCCATCAGACTGCTCACAGAGTTTGGACTCTGAGCGTAGCTTCCAAGCACATAAACTTACTGGAGCTACTTGCTGTGTTCAAGGCACTAAAAGCCTTCCAGGCACACCTACAAGGGAAAACAGTGATGGTCCTCATGGACAGCACCACAGCCATGTACTACCTCAACAAACAAGGGGGCACTTGCTCTCCAGGACTGTCCAAGCTGTCCCAGAACATTTGAAAGTGGGCTCTCAAACACATGTTCCTACTGTCACAACATGTACCAGGGGGAACTCATTCTGCTAGCAGACGAACTAAGCAGAGACTTCCCTCTGCCCTCAGAGTACGAATGGCGTTTACACAAAGACATCGTCTTCAACTTTTTCACACAATGGGGATTCCCAGAAATAGACCTGGAGAACTCACAATGCCTAGATTACGCTTCCAGGTACCCCCAGAACCAATCCAAGGGGAACGGTCTATGGGTTCCATGGTCAGGGAAATTTGTTTACGTTTTCTCCCCCTCCTCCCCGACTCCCCTTCTCAACAAGATTGTGCACAAGATGCACCAGGAACAAGTTACCATGATACTAGTGTCCCATATGTGGGCCCGACAGCCAGGGTTTACTCACATGATGGAGATGTCTCTATCTCCTCCAGTGAAACTTCCCTGCCTGTACAACATGCTGTCACAGGACAATGGCAGGACACTGCATCCATGCCCTCAGACCATGAACTTAGCAGCCTGTCTCCTGAGATCATAGAATTTGGACATTTACAACTCCCGCAAAGATGCATGGACATCCTCGGAGGCTAGAAGCCTAACACTCGTCACTGTTATTCTAGCAAATGGAAGAGATTTATCATCTGGTGTAGAGGAAGAAACATCAACCCTGTTGACTGCTCTCCCACACAAATTGTTCTGTACCTGACCCATGTACTGGACTCAGGTCTAGTATTCAATTCTATTAAAGTCCACCTAGCGGCACTTTCTGCATACACCACTTCCCAAATTAAAGTGTCATGGTGGAAAGACCCAGTTATTAAAGCCTTTATGGAGGGGGTAAAGAGAATACACCCTCAGATAGCAAATCCAGCTCCCGGCTGGGACATAAATGTGGTACTTACCAGGCTCATGGGCTCACCCTTTGAACCCATGCACAGGGCAACTGTTAAAGACCTCACTCTTAAGACTGCCTTCCTAATAGCTATCACCTTCATTAGGAGAATAAGTGAACTACAGGCTCTTTCTGTTGTAGACCCCTTTGTAACGGTTCACAATGATAAGGTGGTTCTACGCACACACCCGAGGTTTGCACCGAAATTCATCTCGAAATTCCATGTCAACCAGTCAATAGAACTACCAACGTTAATTTGGGAGAAAAAAGCCTGCATACACTTGATGTGCGCAGAGCTGTCATGTTTTATATGGAAAGAACTAGACCGCTGAGAAAGACTAATCAGTTCTTTGTCTCGGTGGCAGCAGGAAGAGAAGGAGATGCAGTCTCAAAGTCCACTAGATCTATATGGATTGTCCAATGCATCACTCTCTGTTACACTCTTGCTAAGAGAGAACTACCCTTCAAGCCAAGAGCACACTACTCGAGGCACTGGGGCATCCATAGCATTCATTGCAAATGTTCCCCTTGAGTCCATTTGCAAAGCAGCAACCTGGAGTTCTGTACACACCTTTACAAAACACTACTGTCTAGATGCCCACTCTAGATCTGATTCCCAGATGGGACCAGCAGTATTAAGACCTCTTTTCTCTACTGTTCCTTCTCACAACCCACCTCCAACTCTGGGTACTGCTCGCTAGTCTATGCACAGCATGTGATTCTAAGCAGATTAACAAACATCAGAAGACAATGCATTACTTACCGTAAAAGCATTTCTGATGGTTGTATCGGCTTAGATTCACATGCGCCCACCCTTCCTTCCCCGCTCGGATGGAAGGAACATAGACATCTTTTTATATCTCTTTTCTGTACTCTCTCACGTCTAGAAGGCTCCCTCAGGGCAGAAAAAATACAGAGGGACCTCGACGCGTGAGGGATTGTGGGTACACCGCACGTCACTATAGGGATAGTGTTACAGACACGCCTTGTCGACGTCCCCTTTTCGACTACGAAAAACAAAATGCAATACTCTGCAGTGACCACTGGATGCCGGACTATGCACAGCATGTGACTCTAAGCAGATACAACCATCAGAAATGCTTTTACAGTAAGTAATGCATTGTCTTCCCAGTACTGGCAGCCTGAAGGACATGTCTGTTTTCCCATAACAGATAAGCAAAAGCCAGTGTAGTGACTGCACTGCAAAAAGGACAGGTCTGATAGAAAAATCAAATCAAAAGGTTTGCGGGTTCATAGAAATGGAGGGAAAGGTGCAAAGAGGAATCTTTCCTAACAGCTATTACCACTGGATTAACGTTCAAGCGGCATCTGCAAGGCCTTTTGCAGCAATCTGTGGAGGATTTGTGTGTAAAGTATGGCAGTACATTTTAGGCAAGAAGGTTGGCCTGGGACAGGGTGTAGAACAGATGCGATCCGAGGGGGGTGGGGCAGTTAGAACATATGCAACTATTTAATTCCACAAGCTTTAACCAAATCCACGCCCTACTTTATAACTTCAACCTTTTTATCTTTTTATATTGCAGAATTAGTCATTCCAGTATTACTACTTGTAACCGACTGCTCCAGGACTTGGTTTTAATGCAGTAATACAGTTAAGTGCATGTGTCTGCGATAGATTTTCTAGCAGGGTTGAAGGAGTCGCTTACCTCTGTGGGAAAAGATATACTGAAAAGTCTGTATTGTGCAAGTTACATTACTTAAACAGCTGCTTTTTAGAGATCGAATTGTAGTCGCGGAATGCTGATTGTTGGCAATCTAATGATTAAGCTGTTGGCTTTCCGCACTCCTTTTTTTATTAAAGAAAAACGTTATTTTGTATTGAAATGTATTACCAGAACAAGACGACATGTTTTCAAATTCCAAACCACATAGCAATTGACATTCTTGTCACTCACATCTCAGCCTAACCCCTACACGCCACAACACCATTTCTCCCTGCATACTAGAACCCCAATAACACCTCACCGCCCCTCCCCAAACCCTATTTCTAAAACATATCCAATAGTGCAGATACCCATTTACCTATGTCTCTGATGTACTGTCCGTATCCTGTCTCTAACCTGCGTTGGCTCCCTCCGAAGCCCCCCCATGCCAAAAAACTGCCATAGCTGAAGTGCCTATATGACCTGCTGGGTTCTCCCCTTCCCGCCCCCATTTCAGCAGTAGCACACTCCACATAAAACTCACTCAACCTATTGTGCACTATAGCCGTCGGCTATGTACCCTTCCTTCCCAGACTTCTTTCGGTAGAAGTGTTTCACTTTTCCAACTCTGCGCTATGGTCAATCGCCCCACTCTCAGCATTGCTTCCCACATCCCGGGGAGCCTGTATTCCTCCCTGTCCCTTGCTTGGACACCCAGGAGCATCTGCAAAAGGGTCCAGGCTCACGTGACTTCCATCCAACTAAGCACTTCTTTCCAGAACACCTGCACCCTGTGGCACTGTTACCACATATGGGCCAGAGACCCCTGCTACCCACATTTCCGGGGGATACATGGGAGAGGCTCCCACAAACGTCCT